>NC_140252.1:3923739-4534989 GCF_949987555.1 Borostomias antarcticus
AAAATGATTATTCAAATCCAATGGGGATTCCCAAATCCTGGGCCTGTGGCCTAGCGGCGTGCGGAGTTTCGGACCAATCAGAGAGCTCGATTTTCAAAGTTGTCCGATCGGCACGCAGTCCGGTGAGCGTGATCGGGCCCTCGGGGCCTAAGGGCCCTCTGTGCGTCGGACCGATCGGAGCATCCCATATGGGCCAATCAGAGAACGGGATATTCAGAGCGGTCCGTTCAGCACGAAATCCGGCGTGCGTGATCGTCACCTCAAGGCCTATGGGCCGTACGGGTTTCGGACCGATCGGACCGCTCAGTTTTTTTAATACGCTACAGTAAACAGGCGTGTACAGCCGCCACAGGTCGGTGTACAACAGCAATAGGTTTACATGCTGAAATTAAAATTGCTCTAATTGGCTCAAACCTCTGCACAGTAACAGTACACCATGGAGACATGAACATACTGCCATATCAGCCTCCTAGCCCCTGTCAATTTGGAGATATTGGCCTGGACACTTGCCATGCAAACCTATTGCCGTTGTACACTGACCTGTGGCGGCTGTACACGGCTGTTTCTCCAAAATGGATAAGGCTAGAAGGCTGACACTTGGTGGTCTTAGAGTACCCAGGGGTGCCATGAACATACTACAGTATCAGCCTCCTAGCCCCCACCACTTTGGAGAAACAGGCGTGTACAGCCGCCACAGGTCGGTGTACAACAGCAATAGGTTTGCATGGCAAGTGTCCAGGCCAATATCTCCAAAGTGACAGGGGCTAGGAGGCTGATATGGCAGTATGTTCATACCTCCACGGTACTCTCTTAGCCTGCTGTGTTTCGAGGCAATCCGAGCAATTTGAATTTTTGACCAAAATCTCAAAATCGACTTCCAGCAGCCGAGAGGGTAAAATTCAACTTCCTCCAATCCTTACGGGATTCGGAGGGCTTGTCCCTTATGGTAAGAGAATGCTGAGGTTATATTATGAGCCTCCTAGCCCAAGCCACTTTGGAGATATTGACCTGAAACAGGCGTGTACAGCCGCCATAGGTCGGTGTACAACAGCAATAGGTTTACATGATAAAATTAAAATTGCTCGGATTGGCTCGAAACTCTGCACGGTAACATTACACCATGGAGACATGAACATACTGCCATATCAGCCTCCTAGCACAATAATCTTTGGAGATATTGACCATTAGGGTAGGATTAGGGTTAGACTCACGCGCTTGTTTCTCCAAAGTGGTTTGGCCTAGAAGGATGCCACTTGGTGGTCTTAGACTACCCTTTGGTGGCATGAACATACTACAGTATCAGCCTCCTAGCCCCCACCACTTTGGAGAAATTTGGCGTGTACAGCCGCCATACATTCCTATGGCTGTTGTACACATCATCTTTTTAATTTTTAAAGGTGTTGTCAAAGCACTAGAGGCCTCAACATTGGGTCAGTGGGTCATGAGTGAGTGCCCTTCGAGACTGTACAGAGGAATTTCAGCTAACCCCTCTAGAAAAAAAAAATCCTCACATCTCCAAATTTGACCCAGGACACTGTCAGGCTCTAAGAGTATAACACCCTTCTGTGCAATAATTGATAATTTTGATCCAAAATGAAAACCGCTTAATCTTGGAGGCTGACGCTGAAATATGTTGATCCTTGGACACTCTAGAGCAATCTAAGTTTTGATTCATATCTGTGGGATGTTTGTAGGCCGTACGGGGAAGGCGTACAGTGCCAATAGGTTTATATGGCAGCTGTACATTCCTTTATTTCCACACTTAACAGAGAGCTAGGAGGCTGATATTCCAGTATGTTCATGTCAACACTTGGTACTTTAACACCACCGAGCTATAGCCTTCTACCACCAATCTCTTTGGAGAAACGGGCGTGTACAACAGCAATAGGTTTACATGATAAAATTAAAATTGCTCGAATCGGCTCAAACCTCTGCACAGTAACAGTACACCATGGAGACATGAACATACTGCCATATCAGCCTCCTAGCCCCTGTCAATTTGGAGATATTGGCCTGGACACTTGCCATGCAAACCTATTGGAGTTGTACACTGACATGTGGCGACTGTACACACCTGTTTCTCCGACATGGATGGGGCTAGAAGGCTGCCACTTGGTGATCTTAGACTACCCATGGGTGCCATGAACATACTACAGTATCAGCCTCCTAGCCCCATCCATGTTGGAGAAACAGGTGTGTACAGCTGCCATAGGTTGGTGTACAACAGCAATAGGTTTGCATGGCAAGTGTCCAGGCCAATATCTCCAAAGTGCAAGGTCATAGCCTCTCCCAACCACCACCTACCCCCATTAATTCATAGGCTAGCTTTCAAATGAAACCATCCGTGAAGCTCTACGACGTTCCGTTAATTTTGCCCATTTTCTGGAAAATGGTTATAACCAAAAATATAACCGTTTTCCAGATAGGCTATATCTCCAGTACAGAAGTTGGTAGCTACTCAGAACCACCACCTACCCCACTAATTCTTAGGCTAGCTTTCAAATGAAACCATCTGTGAAGCTCTACAAACTTCAGGTGCTGAGATACCTGATACTCCTATGTTAACCTATTGCAGTTGTACACTGACATGTGGCGACTGTACATGCCATTTTCTCCAAAGTGCTTTGAGCTAGAAGGCTCATAATGTAACCTCACCATCCCCTGGCCATAAGGTACAAGCCCTCCAAATATCGGAAGGATTGGATGAAGTTGAATTTTCGCCAACTTCACCTTTAAGCTTTTTATGGGGCAATATCTCCAAAGTGTCTTGGGGTAGGAGGCTCATAATATAACATCAGCATCCCCTTGCCATGAGGTACAAGCCCTCCAAATACCGGAAGGATTGGATGAAGTTGAATTGTCACCTTTAAACTGTGTATGGGTCAATATCTCCAAAGATTCTTGGTCTAGGAGGCTGATATTGCAGTATGTTCATGTCTCCATGGTGTACTGTTACTGTGCATAGGTTTCGAGCCAATCCGAGCAATTTTAATTTTATCATGTAAACCTATTGCGGTTGTACACCGACCTATGGCGGCGGTACACGCCACATTTCTCCAAAGTGGTGGGGGCTAGGAGGTTGATATGGCAGTATGTTCATGTCTCCATGGTGTACTGTTACTGTGCAGAGTTTCCAGCCAATCCGAGCAATTTTAATTTTACCATGTAAACCTATTGCTGTTGTACACCGACCTATGGCGGCTGTACACGCCTGTTTCTCCAAACTGGTGGGGGATAGGAGGCTATAGCTCGGTGGTGTTAAAGTACCAAGTGTTGACACTAACATACTGGAATATCAGCCTCCTAGCTCTCTGTAAAGTGTGGAAATAAAGGAATGTACAGCTGCCATATAAACCTATTGGCACTGTACGCCTTTCCCGTACGGCCTACAAACATCCCACAGATATGAATCAAAACTTAGATTGCTCTAGAGTGTCCAAGGATCAACATATTTCAGCGTCAGCCCCCAAGATTAAGCGGTTTTCATTTTGGATCAAAATGATCAATTCTTGCACAGAAGGGTGTTGTACTCTTAGAGCCTGACAGTGTCCTGGGGCAAATTTGGAGACATGTGATTTTTCTTTTTCTAGAGGGGTTAGCTGACATTTTTCTGTACAGTCTCGAAGGGCACTCACTCATGACCCACTGACCCGATTTTGAGGCCTCTAGTGCTTTGACAACACCTTTAAAAATTAAAAAGATGATGTGTACAACAGCCATAGGAATGTAAGGCGGCTGTACACGCCAAATTTCTCCAAAGCGGTGGGGGCTAGGAGGCTATAAATCGGTGGTCCTACAGTACCAAAGGGTGCCTTGAACATACTCTGAGATCAGCCTCCTACTCCCGACCGTTCATGAGAAACAGCCGCGTACAGCCCCCACATGTCGGTGTACAGCCAAATATTACTGTAGCGTATTAAAAGAAATTGAGCGGTCCGATCGGTCCGAAACCCGTACGGCCCATAGGCCTCGAGGTGACGATCACGCTCACCGGATTTCGTGCCGAACAGACCGATCTGAATATCCCGTTCTCTGATTGGCCCATATGGGATGCTCCGATCGGTCCGACGTACAGAGGGCCCTTAGGCCCCGAGGGCCCGATCACGCTCGCCGGATTTCGTGCCGATCGGACAACTTTGAAGATCGAGCTCTCTGATCGGTCCGAAACTCGGCACGCCGTTCGGCCACGGGCGGGCCTCCGCCCTGACCGGAGGTCAGCCCGATTGGTGGGGGTCAAACTCAAAACCGGCCTGAGACGCTTTCGGGCACCGCAGGCCTCATCGGCACCCTCCGGAGGGTGCGCGGTTCCAATTTGGCGCGGCCCCGCCCAAAAACGGCGTCCCGAGAGGTCACGTGATCGGGGACCCCGCTTTTGAGTGAAAAGTGCCTGGGCTGTACATGCGTGTACAACGCGCACAGTTTGCGCTCGAGCCCGTGTCGGCGGTACGTTCTGTACGGCCGCCACAGGAACGCCCGAAACCGCGGGCGTACAACGCTCACAGGCTCCGCAGGGATGGTCGCCCTCTTGTGGAACGGGCCGGGATCGCCCCCGGAGCGCGGTAAAACCCCGTAAAACCCGGGGTCCGTTCGGAGGGTCGCCGGGCGTCGGTCCGGGCCGCCGACGGGGGGCGCCGGCGCGAGCCGGGGACCCGGGCGGCTTTTTAGAGACCGCCCGCCTATTTTTGGCGGGCCCCGGCGGCCGGCGGAAGCGGAACGTACAGCCCTCGAAAAGTGTACAGCCGCCACAGTTTTTTAACATGGGGCCACGTGGCGGCTGTACGCCACTTCCTGATGGTGGTAAAGGGAAAATGCATGTTTAGCCCTGTTTTAAGGTTACTTAAGATCATATACAATGGTTCAGATCAAAACGTTGACCAACGTTATAGGTGGCGCGCACACACATGGATGGATGGACGGATAGATAGATAGATAGATAGATAGATAGATAGATAGATAGATAGATAGATAGATAGATAGATAGATAGATAGATAGATAGATAGATAGATAGATAGATAGATAGATAGATAGATAGATAGACAATTTGTATTCTTGCCTTTTCATCATGTCATGTGTTGTCAGTTAGTTGATTTTATTGTTATATGTTTCAGATGGAATGTAGCTCTGAGCTAAATCTGGTGTATCCATTTTAATGTTCTTGGACATTTTATGTACGTGCACATTGTCCCGTCCAAATAAACTTTTGAATGAATGAATGAAAACTAGCATTTTCGAGAAAGTTGATAATTGTCATATATATATTGTCATACAATGGATGTGGATGGGCATCTTGAAAAATCATTCAAAAACATGTTAAACCCTCGATTTCAAAGACAAGAAACTCAACTAGGTGTTAGTTGGCATTCTGGCATTTTGTTGTTCTGTGTTTGCATGAATGGAGCTGGAGCAATTTGGTGGAGATGGAGCAATTTCACTTTATTAAAGAAACAAGGCAAATAATGGAATTTCGTTTGTCTCACTGTGTGAATGTCTGTGGAGGTGGAATGTGGCTGGCCTGTTGCAAAGGGGGATGGGGGAGCACAGAGTGCGTCTCTGAGCATCTCTTATCAAGATCTCACATTCCAACCTGATGGGAGATGTGTCCCCCAATATCACAACTGTTTTGTGGTCAGTAGACAATGGTCAGTAGAACTGTGTTGTCGTCAGTAGACAATGGTCAGTAGAACGGCGTCATATCCTACACTCCTACACCTTCATAGAGCTACCCTCCAGGAGAGACTTTGAACTCAGTTTCCACACTGATCGCTCACTGCGGAAATTCCTCTGCCTGTTCGCAGATAGAGCAGACAGGGAATGGAAGGACTTTGAGGCGCACTCCTCCGTCCCAGCTGACAAGGTGTCCATCATTGTTAAGTTCTGGACTGCGAGGGTGGCTGACCACGATGTAGAACAGTATCTCCACCGGTATTGTACCATCCTGCGGCCGGTAGAGAAACTGTTAGACAACCTTGGGCTGTGGTTTGGTGTGCGGCGCTACCGTGTCAAACTCAACCGTGACAGTGAGGGGCGTCTCGCGTCCCTGCCAAACTGCCCAGGAGGCGCCGCAGCAGCAGCAGAGAACCAGCAGCGATCAACAAAATCAGCTCCTGGGAGCGGACAGCGCCTGGCCCCGACAAAACCAACACCAGTAGCGCCGGAGGGTGCACAATGCACAGCGAGAGCAGAGGCAGAACCAGAGGCTCGTGAGCGCACGCAGAGACACATGCGCAAGGCGAGCGCATCAGCGGCAGCGGAGAGAGACCCAGCGGCAGCGGAGGGAGACCCCGCGGCAGCGGCTGGAGACCCAGCGCCAGTGCAGCAGGACCATCAGCCTCCAGAGGTGGCTGCATCAACCAAGGCGGCAGCAGCACCGACGGCGGCAATGGACGGAGCAGGCGTGATGCCATTGCCTCCATCAATGGAATCATCAGCGGCAGAGCAGCTTCCGGAGGATAACAGCAGCGTTGGAATCCAACCATTACAGGGAACCAACCAGGACAGCCTTCCCAGCCACCCGGTGCCATGCATCAGTTGGACAATGCCGTGGCTCTACTGTGCGGCCCAGCAGAGGAAGCCAGTGGACTATGTAGTCAGGAAGCCCAGAAAGAATAGAGATCCCAGGAAGAAGCAAAATTCATGAATAATGTGTAGACTTGGCCTGTATCTAGCTGTAACTATATACCTCATGAGCCTAAACATTGCTACTATCAAGCTCAGAGGTATACTATCAGCAAAGCCTAGGAGAGAGAAGCTAGGGGTCCTCAAAAACATCAAAGCTGATGTCATCTTTGCACAAGAGCTATGGCTCCAAACAACAGACGATGTTAGAAATGTGAAAGCATGTTGGTTGAATGGACACTTCTCCACCGGCACTGATAGATCAGATGGTATAGGCATTTTCTTCAACACAAAAAACGTGAGCTCATACCTGGTCGCCTGTTAGTATTAGATTGTTTAATGAAAAAGCAAAAACTCAGATTGATCAAAGTCTATACAAGTCAGAAGGACAAAGAAAAAGCACAATTATTTGACAGAATCAAAGAGGTTTTGTGTGGGCAACTTGATATCATTCTAGCAGGAGATTTCAATACCATTACTGAAATCAACGATCGTATTCCAGCGAGACCTTTCAAGCTTAGCCGAACTAGCAAAATACTTAAAACTACATGTGAAATGTTCAAAATTAAGGATGTTTTTAGAGTTCTCCACCCTAATGGAACTGGTTTCACTCGTTTCGAAGCTATTTACAAAACGAGGATAGACAGGATTTATGTATCTGACAAGTTCAACGTACAAACGCATAGAACAGAGGCCTGGGTCAGCTCTGACCATTTGGCTGTAAGGACCACGGTCAGCCTCCCAAGAGCAGGCCCCCGGCAGAACAGCTGGAAATTAAATGTGCACTGTCTGAAAAACACAAATGTGTTACATAGTGTGAGAAATGAAATTCGAAGAGTCAAATAATTAAGAGTTCTCACAGGCTCGGCTGTAGAGCTATGGGAGGAGATGAAGAGAAGCCTTAAAAGGTACATCTTCAAAGTAAACTTTTAAATGAAAATCGAAATAAGGAGTATGATTTAATGAAAACATATGTAGATATTACATGTATAAGGAAATGCCTATTGACTGAACATGATGAAAAGAAGCTTGAATATGTTGAGAGAAAGCTTGCAGTTTTTAATGATGAAGTGTGTCATGGAATTTAACACACAGTCTCAAGACTATTCAGATGCATATCCTTTCTATTCATCAAGTCCCCTGAAAACCCCTAGGTTTCAATCTCCCTTTATGATTATAAAGACCCAACCCTCCCTTTTGTAATTGTAAACAGACTCCTCTGCCTCGCTCTTCATCCCTTCTTTGTTCAAGTCAGAAAGGCCACACCTTGTCCTTCCTGCCCTGACTCAGACCTTTGTCTATATTCAAAGTATATTCAAAGTGAGTTTTCATCCCCCGCCCACTGGGTGATATCCGACTCAGCCAATCAAATGACACCTACTACCTCGTTGGTTTGAAGCAATATAAGGAGCAGTTTGGCGATCTGACTTTCACTTCTCTGATAGAATCACGCTGTGTTTTACTATTGAAGTCCGTTTGCAACCGTATTGTTTCTTAATAAACCTGACTGAACATCTTTTTAAGCGAACCCAGGCTTTGGCAAATACTTTCTTTTTTAAGCAAGTACAATTGGCGACGGGGATGGGATCGACTGCGGTGAGGTTCGCCTGGAGTGGAACCGAGGGACGCAGACGTGCGGAAGCGGTAGCCGCTCTGGAACTTCTCTCTTTGCGTCTATGCGCACTGGTTCGGAGAGGTCCGCCGTTGGTTCCACTCGGCAAAACTCACGGTACGTTGAAAAATCCTTTTATGCTTGTTATTTGCCTTGGTTTCGGTTCAGCTTGTTGGTCTAGATTATTGAAAACAGAAAACCCCAGCGTGGGTATTTAGTCCTACCGAGGGTAGGAAGAGCATGGTTGATGTTTCGTTTCAAGAACGATACCAACTAGCTTAAGCCCCGTTGTTGATGTTCGTGTTAGCACGATTGCCAACTAGCTTCGAAGTGATTGTTGATGTTCGTTGAAGAACGATTACCAACGAGATAGTAGCTACAGGGAGTGATTGGTGTTTCCAATCCGCGTTTCTTGGAGAAACGTTTTCCCATTTGTTCCTGGGTGACTTGGTAAACCTAACGAGCGTTAGTTTTCACCAAGTGGCTGTACATATTTGGTAGGATCTAGACATCTGGTTTAGCCTGGACCAAATTGCTAGTGCAGCCGAGGTTGTTGTAAACGTGGGCCTTTGTTTCATGTTTGTGTGTTAAGTCGTCGTTTGGTCGTCTGTTGGTCGTTCTTTGTTTTGTGTTAGTCGTATGTACGTCATTTTTGGTCGTCTTTTGGTCGGTCTTTGTTTTTGCGTCCCCGTGCGAGTTTGCTGTCTTCTTTATTGTATGTGCACGGGATTGTTAGTCTGCTATGTTTACTGTTTGAACTTCAGCTCTGTCTTGTATGTGTTTGTTTAAGCGCTGTATATATATATTTTTTTCTCAGGTAACAGTACTGTTTATTTTTTGCCGACACTGTTTTTAAGGGCCGTAAATCGTAACTGCTAGTGAGTAGTCTGAGAGACGTTCATCTCCGTGTTACGAAGGAGTGTAGGAGAGTGTTTTTTTTTGGTTTGTTTTTCCGTAAGCGATTTTGGTGCAAAATGGGTGCCGTTACTAGCTCGCCACTTGATATTCTCAAATTGTCTGGTCCGGCTAAAATTGTTGCGCTAAAATATTCTGCCAGTGCCTGTTGGCAAATTCAGCTCTGGGCTAAACATAGCAGTTTTCCGTCTCCATCTGGTACTCTTAGCGTTAAAGCTTTGGCCAACATTAGAGTTCAACTGCAAGCATTTGAGAAGACAAAGTTGGGTAAGAAAAGTGGAAATGCTATCGATTGGGCAGCGTTTAAAATTTGGGAGTCAGTAGCGCGGGAAGGGTTTTTGAAGTCAGAGAAAAGATACAGTGAAACTATACAGCCAACGGCGTCTCCGCCGCTTCCCCCAGTGAATCACTCTGACCTAGACTTCTGTCCCTCGACTCGTTGCGCCGTGATCACACCTCCTAACAATGCCCCAGCCATTATTAGCCACGTCCCTTCTCTCTCTGCCGTATCCCCTCCCAGTATTGCCTCTGCACCTCACATGCAGGCGCCTCCGCAATACGAATTAAATGCGCCCCTTTCCCCCGACCGGAGCGTACCTCCAGGACCACCCTCTTCTCCCGTCCATTCTATAGCTCTGTCGACTAGATGTCACACAAAGCAAGAGCAGGACAGGAAGAAAGAATTGGCTAGAGCCATAGTTGAGGCTAAGTTAAATTTGGAACAACTACAAATAGCTAGTAATAGTCTGGAGGAACCGCAACTCCTAGCCCCAATGGTACGATGCCCGAACCCTAATCCCCGACCGTCTCAAACAGATGATGCAGATGGCCACGAGGCCTGGACCCCTGAAATCAGGGTGTACAGACCGTGGCGTTCAGACGAACTTCGTGATGTTGCTAAAACGTTGCCCGATCCAACCAAAGATATTGACGAGTTTGAAACTCTTTTTAACAGTTTAGTTCGTATGTATGAGCCTCACGCAGAGGAAATCGCCATGATCATGAGACAATGCCTTGGGCTAAAATGGGTGGATGTGAAACATCCGTTTGACATTACATTGCCTTTTTCTCATGCCGATTTCGCTAACCAAAATGCTGCGCTGTTGAACAGAATCAAAACTCGTTTCCCAAAGAAAATGGATTGGGACCGTATCACATACTGTAAACAACAAACCGATGAGCAGTTCGAGAAATTTTGGGAAAGACTGGAATCAGTCTTTGCGTCACACAGTGGCATGGACAAAGAGAATGCCGATTATAAGAAAATTCTAAAACAACAGTTGATGAATAACTCTCTCTCCTCTTTGTCTGACCAAGTTAGGATGTGTTGCCACACCTGGGAGTCAACTTCGCTCGAGGAAGTTGTTGACCATTTCCGGTATGCGGAGCGGCTTCGCGTTCACATTGAACAAAGGGAGGCGAAAGAACTTAAATTAGGTACAGCGAAGTTACAAGCCGCTCAACTGGAACAGATAGAAAACCAGTCCGAGAGATCAGAGAGGGAACAACGACCACAGGGTCGTCACATGAACAGAAATAGCAGGCATAGTAACAGAATAAGCTACAGGAAGAAACCGAGGGAGGGAAACGAAAACAGAGACAGAACTGACGCGTGTTTTCATCGTGGTAAAATTGGTCACTGGATTAGAGAATGTCACAGCTACCGCAGGCAAATTGAAAGGGAGAATCCTGCAACCTGGGATTCGGCGCCACCTGCTGGAGTGAACAACCCATAACAGTCATGACTAGGCCAGGAGGGACCGTCAGATAGAACAGCTTTGAAAAAGGAACAGAAGGTTCATATTTGTCAGTGTCTTAATCTGCATACAGCATCTCCTAACCCAATTTATATATTTTTAAATGGTTATGTTAAATATCTCATGTTTATAGTTTGAGGCACATTCATCGGGCCTGAGTGTTTTTTTTCTGAGTGGTTTTTTACAGACAACTGTCGTTCCGGGAGTGATGGGTGAATGCCGAACCAGGAGACGGGCACAGGACACCGGAGGTGGAGATGGAGGTTACTGGCCTGTTTCCCTACAGATGGGCGATCTGGGGTTCGTGAGATGCAGACCAACGCCATGTCACCTACTCACTGTGAGCGACAGATAAGTATGAAACGGAGAAGAGACCATTTTGTCCGAAGCAGTGCCCAAATACTCTGTCCTCAAATGCAGAAGAGGGAGGGTTTAGATATACAAATTTTAGCTATACAAATGAAGCTTTGATGGAGTTTTTTGATTAGTTAATTGTAAATGAAGCCAGTTCATTTTAGTGTCATTTTCTTTGCCCCATCTCTATTTTTATCCTGACTTCAGGAAATTTTTGCTTTCACCCTTAGGGGGTGTTGTTTTGTTGAGACAAGAATGTGGTTATTTTATTTTATTTTCATAAAATCGCGAGAGAAATGCTAGAGCCAAATCCAATTGCCTTGATCATGACTGAGGACTGGGCGTGTTGAAGTCATTCTAACACTGCCCTTGATGTCACTATAGGCTACTGCAGACTGGCTCTAAATGACACTTGAACAGTCACCCTGTTTAAGTTTTCCTGACAGAATAACAACATTTTTTCCCCAAAGCAGGAGCTTGCGCTTAACCATATTTCTGAGTATCTCCTACAGACTGCTGATAACCGTTCCTGACCAAAGAAGGGAACAGGGAGACCAGACCAGAGGACTCTCTTCTTTTGCTCTTCTGTTTTGTCTCTGTTTGTCTCTCTCATCTGTGGATCCACAGACGGAGCACTTCATCAGCCTGTACTGGGGGACCGGGAGCGCCGAGGTGGCCCTCCAGCAGCACGACCCGGGCCGGCCCTACGTGGAGCAGTACCGTGTGGACCGGGTTCAGCACTCGCCCTGGCTGTGTGGTGTCCCACCGCACCTTCACCCTGCTGAACCAGGACAGGGACTCCCTCCTCACCCTCCGAGAGCTCGCTGGCTGACCGCTCTATGTAGACCTGCCAAATGGGGAGACAAGAGACTACCAGGAGCAAATGAGCAGCCTGAGAACAGGCCAGAAAACATGGAAGAGAAGTAGATGTTGCGGGATGAACCTACCCGTCAAAGAGATGTAGCGGGGTGAACCTACCCGTCAAAGAGATGTAGCGGGGTGAACCTACCCGTCAAAGAGATGTAGCGGGGTGAACCTACCCGTCAGAGAGATGTAGCGGGGTGAACCTACCCGTCAAAGATGGAACAATCAGGACCATGGCATTCTGGCCTGTGTGGAATAGCTGTCAAAAGTAGCTGAGAGGACGGTCCATGCAGCCGAAACCAGAGATCTCAAGGGCAAAGCGGTCACCACCACACTGTCCTCTCCTCTGATGAGCAATCGGAGAGTGACCTTGACGGTCACCGCCACACTGCCCTCTCCTCTGATGAGCAATCGGAGACTGACCTTGCCGGTCACCTCCTTCTCGTGGTTGTTATGACAACGTGGACAAGCTCAACAGCAATGACTGCACCTCTAACCGCACACACTGGAACCTACATTGAACATTCAGAAACGCAAACATGGAAGCTACGATCCAGAAGAAATTACATGCGATTATTCACAACAAGAGTGAATGAACTTTATAATTATCTTGAAAAAATATCATATTTGTTTACAAGAGTTGCAATGGTTGAAACATGAGTTGATAAATAAGTTTTGGGTTTTTCCTCTAAATTGACCAAGAGGTTTTTTGCCCTCCTTACACTGCTAACCATTTTATCTTTTTGCCTTATTCAAAATTTAAATCAAGGGTTTTTGGTGAATGGTTGTCCACTCTTAGACTATACATGTTTTTATTTTACCTTGTTTCCTGTCAAATTTCTGTAACAAGGAGTTTTAAAGCGTAATTTGCATTTTTGTTCTTGCTCCACCTAGTGGAGAAATTACTTCTTTTCCACATGTATAGCATAGAGTTTTTGAAATTTGTGTTTATTTTTTTTTTTATTTTTTTTTTTTTGATTATGCTTATTTTTATCTGATGTATATCTTTTATGTGGCTGTTCAGCCACAGATGAGGGAGTTGTCATGGAATTTAACACACAGTCTCAAGACTATTCAGATGCATATCCTTTCTATTCATCAAGTCCCCTGAAAACCCCTAGGTTTCAATCTCCCTTTATGATTATAAAGACCCAACCCTCCCTTTTGTAATTGTAAACAGACTCCTCTGCCTCGCTCTTCATCCCTTCTTTGTTCAAGTCAGAAAGGCCACACCTTGTCCTTCCTGCCCTGACTCAGACCTTTGTCTATATTCAAAGTATATTCAAAGTGAGTTTTCATCCCCCGCCCACTGGGTGATATCCGACTCAGCCAATCAAATGACACCTACTACCTCGTTGGTTTGAAGCAATATAAGGAGCAGTTTGGCGATCTGACTTTCACTTCTCTGATAGAATCACGCTGTGTTTTACTATTGAAGTCCGTTTGCAACCGTATTGTTTCTTAATAAACCTGACTGAACATCTTTTTAAGCGAACCCAGGCTTTGGCAAATACTTTCTTTTTTAAGCAACTACAAGTGCATGCAGGAGTAGAAGCTGATGGCCCTTCAAACATTAATACAATTATACAGAAATATAAAGAAAGAGTAGACCATAAATGTATTGTTGTGAACGTAGGGAGGGTGTACCAATTACAGCTTTCAGCTGTTGCTGCCGACTGAGGTGCCGTTTACACGACAACGATCCCTGCAACTTCTGTTGCGGTGTGGCCTTTCGTTTACATGACAACGGCGTTTTGCGGGCTTGAATCCGCAAACTTTTGACACCGGGTCCCAGAGTGGAATCTTTTAAAATGCCACCGTAATTCTCGCCATGTAAACTGGCAATACGCAATTCTTGCGAAAAAGGTGACGACACGGCCCCACTTCGTGCCTAATACGCATGTGCGAATAGAAGAATATGAGGGATATAGACTACTTTACTGTTCACAGCTCAGTGCAGCTAGATAATGAAAGAAAACAAATACATATAGGCTTAGATAATACAAATAAATAATTTAAATATTAAGCCAAATTAAATATTAAGCCAATTGATCTAGTGACAAGTGAGTAAAAGGATTTGTCTCTAATCATGCCGGTCAATTTTACAGCTAAACCTAGGCCTAACAGCTATAATGGATTGTGAAGATGTGAGCCCATCATTCTTATTGCCGTAGGGCGGGAACAAAAAAATATCAAAGAAAAGTCACCAGCGAGAAAAGGCCAAGATTAGAAGGGAAACCTTCAACAGTTAACCGTGGTCACCATGGAGCATCTAATCCAGTTGTGTCATGCCAACCAGCATTTCCTTAATATCGGTGTCGGTCCATATGTCCGGGAACATTTCAATGTCCCGGACAAACGGGAGAGATTCTGGTCATTTATTTATTTTTACTAGTCGGCCTGTTGGCCTTCTTCAGAATCTATCAGACCAACAGGCCCAAACGTCCAAATAAAATAACTGCATATGGAGCCAGAGTGTGCAACACTTTTCCTTATGTTTTATGACCAGTTCTTCCAGTGATCGGCACCTCACAAGATTACCTTGGTATGCGATACCTTTTTGTTATCTATAAGCTTAGGCTTTCATGATTCGCATGCTCTATAGATGTCCGGGACTGCACAAGCGCCACTGGACAGCCTTTCACTTTATTGTGTCACCTTACTTTGAATTACGGCTGTAGGCTAGTGTAATGGATTATTAACTGATCTAGTCAAAAAGGATTTACCAAGATTAGCTCAAACAGGTTAAGTCTGGTTTATTGAGAAAACAATACGAGCGCAAGGACTTCCAGACAACTCACATGAGTGCTTCATCCAAAGAAGTGAATTCAAAGCTTGTCATGCGCGGCCTTATATTCAAGCAAAAGACAGGTACGGCGCTTTGAGGATGTGATTGGCTAACCCATTGTACGTCATATGAAATGGCACGCGTGGTCAAGAATACAGACACGTGACATGAGAAAAGGCGGCAATCTCTTGGAGACAAAGGATGGTTATTCTGGAGTAGACAGATTTCTAGGTGTGTGGACCTCCTGGAGGTCATCCTGTCATGAATTAGGTTAGCACAGCTATGTGAAAAGTTGAGGGAGGTGGTGAATTACAAAAGGAGATGATGAAACTATAATTTCTATGACACTGGTCAGGATGGATAAGATGGGGGAGGACCTTATCAACCCTCCTGGCCAGGACTGATGTGTATAGCTTGTAATCAGTATTAAGGACCGAAATCGGTCTATACGACCCACAATCTAGCTTGTCTTTTCCCTCCTTCGGAATAACAGAGATAGTAGCCTCCCTCCAAGTTGGTGGTATTCTCCCATCCTTTAAAGCAGTGTTAAATGTCCGAAGGAGGGGCGGCACCAACTCAGACCGGAAAGTCTTGTACCATTCTGTAGAATAGCCATCTGAGCCTGGTGACTTATTGGGCTTCAGTCTTGATATGGCATTATTCAATTATTCGTTATGTTTGCTATTAATTTTGTATTCTGGTCTTGTGATAGGGTGGGTAGATTAAGGGATTCAAAAAATTATCTAGTCTGTTGTTCATCTTCTAAATTTGGCTGTGTGTATAGTTCTGTATAATAATTTTGAAAGGTCATTTGTATTTCTTTTTGCTTATACAGAAGGGTCTTGTTCAGTGGGTCCCTAATTTTGTAGACTGTACTATCCACCTGTTTCTTTTGTAATTTCCTGGCCAGGAGTTTTAAAAATCTCGCTCCTCACTCATAATATTTTTGTTTTGTAAAGATCATCTTTTTTCAATTTCAGTTGAGTACAGAGTATTTATCTCTTCCCTAATCTCCTTTAATTTAATTTAATTAATTTCTCAATTGCCTTTCTTTTTTCTTATAAGCACAGACAGATATGATTCTCCCCCTAAAAACAGCTTTTAGCGTGTCACATGATCTCTGGGCCAGTCGCCTCGTTATTATTTATTTCAAGAAATAGCTTTATTTCTTCTTGTATCATAGTTTTAAAGTGTATATCATTTAAGATACTTGAGTTTAGTCTCCATAATGTGTTTCTTGGGTTATTACTGATCTGCAGTGATAACAGGATAGGGGCGTGATCAGAGAGATCTATATTACCTATTTCACAGTAATGTACTCTATGGCGATCCCTTTTGAAAATAAAAAAGTAGTCAATTCTGGAGTAGACACTGTGTGGATTAGAATAATGTGTGTAATCACGTTTTAATTTCCTATGGAGGGGGGTTTGAACTGATTCTTTTGAACAATCGATTTCAGGATTAAGGCGTACATTCCACCCCCCCCCCCCCCCCACATATAAGTATTCTTGTCGCTCCCGTCATCAGATCAAAAACTGTATCATAAAAAGAGACATCGCTTCACGGGGGGATGTACACATTCAATAACGTTATTTGGACGCCCTCTATCTTCCCTGAAACTAATAAATACCTTCCCTCTTTATCCTTTATTTCTGTGCACTTTTCAAATAGGACCATGCGAGATATCAGAATCGCGACCCCTCTCCTGTGACCCGATTTGTAAGATGAATAATACACTCTCGAAAATCCCATCCTTGTCAATTTTTCATGTTCAGTAGAGTTAAGGTGCGTTTCCTGCAATAATACTATTTGTGCACCATCCTTTTTCATCTTACTCAAAATTTTACTTCTCTTAGCCGGGTTTAAGACCCCATTTACGTTAAATGAAATAATTTTAAGGTTATTGGCCATTATCCCTGAACTGTGGTACGCATATCCAAATTCTCCATGCGCAAATACCAGCACTCAAAGTACATCCAAAAAACTCCCGTGAACATCGAGAGGTAGACATAACAAAATAATAAACACAGTAACAAAATGGTTTGAATCGGACAAACTTTGCTTCCGATAGTGAGGCTCTTTCTAGGTGAGCCTTTGAAGCGCTCGAGATGTCAGAGCGCCTATAAAGGATAACCTGCTCGTTTTAAAAAGCAGGGCCCTTTGAGACGGCTGCCTAGCAGTTGTCATAACTGGTTTCCTCGCGTCCCGACATCGTTACAGCTTATAGTTCACAAAGGAGTCAGTGTCACTGTCAAACTCGGCTCTGTCATATCCCACCCTTGACAAGGCTATAACCAGAGAAAATCTAAATTATGACAGGTTTATGATCTGTATGACGCCACACTGAAAATAAAAAGGATTAACTAAGATGAGATAGACTTATCTGCATTGGTAGGCCCTTTGTGGATTCCATGTAGCTAGCACAATCAGGGCCGCTTGAATTGCCTGAGCTGTTCTCTGATCCGCGACCGTGAGGCTCGTCCAGTTCATGCTGGCTCTGTCAGTCCCGCTCGAGGCTTCGGTACGTCGGCTGCGGCTGTCTGCTGCCAACTGCCACTCGGATAAGTGTTGAATCTCCCGCAGGTCTGAGCTGGTCGTGGCAGTACGATGTTGACTGAGAAGACGCGTGAAGTCATGTCCCTCGTCGCCTCTGCTGCGCTCTCGTACAGACGAGTGCCATCACTGTAGAAGACTCGTAGTCTCGCCGGGTAGGGTGTCTGGAACTAAACCTTCTTTTCCTTTAGAATGTTCCTCGCTTCAGTATATTCCATACGCCTCTTCAGGATTGTGGGAGGGTAATCGTGGTCCAGGTAAAAGCGGGTATTGTTGTAGCATGTGTCTTTCTTCTGCCACGCTTTACGGATCACCTCTTCCTTCACTTTATAGCTGGCCAGCTTGGCTACGATAGACCGGGGCTTCGCCTGTGGGCCCGTGGGTGTGGGTCCAAGGGCTCTATGTGCTCTCTCGATTCTCAGCTCCATATCCTGAGGGAAATCAAGCGTCTCTTTCAGTAGGCCTTCCAAGAAGCTGGACATGTTAGTTCCCTCTGCCTCTTCAGGTTTGCCGTAAATCCGAATGTTATCTCTACGGGCTCGTGCTTCCTGGTCAATAAGCTTGGACTCCATGTCGGCCTGGCGCTGCGAGAGGCGTTGAATTAGCGTCGATGTTGCCTGTAGGACCGATTCTGCTTCATCAATCCACCCCTCAGCTTCATCTAGTCTGGTGTTCGTTCTGCCCAGTTCTTGTTTGATTTCTGTGAGCTGTTCTTTATTATCCTGTTGAAAATCTTTGAGTTCATTCAGTATGTTTCATAGGTTCTTCCTACGGGGGGATGTACACATTCAATAACGTTATTTGGACGCCCTCTATCTTCCCTGAAACTAATAAATACCTTCCCTCTTTATCCTTTATTTCTGTGCACTTTTCAAATAGGACCATGCGAGATATCAGAATCGCGACCCCTCTCCTGTGACCCGATTTGTAAGATGAATAATACACTCTCGAAAATCCCATCCTTGTCAATTTTTCATGTTCAGTAGAGTTAAGGTGCGTTTCCTGCAATAATACTATTTGTGCACCATCCTTTTTCATCTTACTCAAAATTTTACTTCTCTTAGCCGGGTTTAAGACCCCATTTACGTTAAATGAAATAATTTTAAGGTTATTGGCCATTATCCCTGAACTGTGGTACGCATATCCAAATTCTCCATGCGCAAATACCAGCACTCAAAGTACATCCAAAAAACTCCCGTGAACATCGAGAGGTAGACATAACAAAATAATAAACACAGTAACAAAATGGTTTGAATCGGACAAACTTTGCTTCCGATAGTGAGGCTCTTTCTAGGTGAGCCTTTGAAGCGCTCGAGATGTCAGAGCGCCTATAAAGGATAACCTGCTCGTTTTAAAAAGCAGGGCCCTTTGAGACGGCTGCCTAGCAGTTGTCATAACTGGTTTCCTCGCGTCCCGACATCGTTACAGCTTATAGTTCACAAAGGAGTCAGTGTCACTGTCAAACTCGGCTCTGTCATATCCCACCCTTGACAAGGCTATAACCAGAGAAAATCTAAATTATGACAGGTTTATGATCTGTATGACGCCACACTGAAAATAAAAAGGATTAACTAAGATGAGATAGACTTATCTGCATTGGTAGGCCCTTTGTGGATTCCATGTAGCTAGCACAATCAGGGCCGCTTGAATTGCCTGAGCTGTTCTCTGATCCGCGACCGTGAGGCTCGTCCAGTTCATGCTGGCTCTGTCAGTCCCGCTCGAGGCTTCGGTACGTCGGCTGCGGCTGTCTGCTGCCAACTGCCACTCGGATAAGTGTTGAATCTCCCGCAGGTCTGAGCTGGTCGTGGCAGTACGATGTTGACTGAGAAGACGCGTGAAGTCATGTCCCTCGTCGCCTCTGCTGCGCTCTCGTACAGACGAGTGCCATCACTGTAGAAGACTCGTAGTCTCGCCGGGTAGGGTGTCTGGAACTAAACCTTCTTTTCCTTTAGAATGTTCCTCGCTTCAGTATATTCCATACGCCTCTTCAGGATTGTGGGAGGGTAATCGTGGTCCAGGTAAAAGCGGGTATTGTTGTAGCATGTGTCTTTCTTCTGCCACGCTTTACGGATCACCTCTTCCTTCACTTTATAGCTGGCCAGCTTGGCTACGATAGACCGGGGCTTCGCCTGTGGGCCCGTGGGTGTGGGTCCAAGGGCTCTATGTGCTCTCTCGATTCTCAGCTCCATATCCTGAGGGAAATCAAGCGTCTCTTTCAGTAGGCCTTCCAAGAAGCTGGACATGTTAGTTCCCTCTGCCTCTTCAGGTTTGCCGTAAATCCGAATGTTATCTCTACGGGCTCGTGCTTCCTGGTCAATAAGCTTGGACTCCATGTCGGCCTGGCGCTGCGAGAGGCGTTGAATTAGCGTCGATGTTGCCTGTAGGACCGATTCTGCTTCATCAATCCACCCCTCAGCTTCATCTAGTCTGGTGTTCGTTCTGCCCAGTTCTTGTTTGATTTCTGTGAGCTGTTCTTTATTATCCTGTTGAAAATCTTTGAGTTCATTCAGTATGTTTCATAGGTTCTTCCATATCGTCTCCATTCCCCTCGTGGGCCGGCGAGTTGCTACGGTTCATGTTAGCATAGTTTTCCACTGTCAGTTCATCGAAGTTATCAGTTGTTGACAAATCTTTTCTCCGTTTAGAGCTTGCCCTGCTTTCCATTCTTTACATAAATAACCTTCCTAAGATTATCATACACATTTACATTATAAAATTGTCGGAGAACGCGGAAATCAAGCTGCCTTCTGGAACCGGAAGTCCTCTTATGATGTGTCTTAAATAAATATGGTTTTCCTCAAGAATTTATTCAAATTATTAAACTATTATATGCAAAATCCCAGGTAGCCGTAAAAGTCAACGGAAGTCTACCTGAGTATATAGACATTCAGAAAGGAGTGAAGCAGGGTTGTCTGCTGAGTGCAGCGCTTTATGTTTTGGCCATCAGCCCTTTACTGAACAGAATAAAAAATGACTACAGAATAGAGGGTGTTTTAGTTTATGACACTAGAGTTAAGTTGTCTGCATATGCAGACGACTTGACCGTGTTTTAAAAAAAACAGCAAGAATTGGATGTTGTTGTTGTTGTTAGAGAGCACTTTCACTTCTGCGAGCAAGCTGCAGGAGAAAAACTAAACCATGAGAAAACCAAGTGTGTTTGGATAGGAGAAGAAGAGGAAAAGTCAACCCTGACAATGGAGGTGGAAGAGGAAATCAAAATCCTCGGAATATATTTTAACAACAAAGACTGCGCTCAGACAAACTGGGACAGAAAGGAAAAGGAGATCCAGTAAGAGGCAGACAAGTGGAAAGTCAGGGACACTAATTATACATCAAGAATAGGGATAGTGAAGACCTTTATTATCTCCAAACTGCTTTTCCTAGCGAATATCTTCCCGCCACCTGGGAAAAGTATCTCCAGAATAAATAAAACGTATGTAAAACCCCCAAAAAAGGGTTCTATGTTCCCCCCCAAGACAACCTTGTTTTTCGCTGGCCGTGCAGGCCGTGGCTGCCTCCTCCTCTATTGCTATGCTGTCCATTTACATCGGCCAGCTGGCTATGGAGAAAACCCCCACCTCTATGGATGAAGACAGGAGAGCGGAGATGGCCGGAGCCGTTGCTCAGCTTGTGAGAATCTCGGCCTCCTGTCTGGGTGGAGTGATGGCCATGTCGGTGGTGCAGCAGCGCCACCTATGGCTCTCCCTGACTCGTCTGCGTGAGGAAAACAAAGGTATCCTCCTCAACTCACCGGTCAGTAGGGAGGGGTTGTTTGGGGCGGCTGTGTCTAACATCCTGGAGCAGTGTCGCAGCCAGGAGCAGGAACGGCTCCTCCTCGCTCGCCACCTTGCTGCTCCGGGGGAGCGCAGTGTGCCGGCACGTCAAGGTTAAACAACCTGCCACGGGGTCCCGCCCCGCTACGGCCCATGGACCGGTTCGCCCGGGCTCCTGGACTGCGGGCGCGGCTCCTCCCCCGCGACCTCCCCCTGCCTACCCCGCCCAGGGTGCCGGGACCGGACCGGCGTCTTCAAGCGCGCCCTCCGCTTCCGGCTTGGGTTAAGAAGAGACGCACCTATTGATGGTGGTGGTGTGCCCACACCACGCTGTGTTAAGAGCGGTGGTGAGCAAGTTTCCCTGTTGAGGAATGAAGTAAATGGTAATGGTAAATGGTAAATGGTAAATGGACTGCACTTATATAGCACTTTTATCCAAAGCGCTTTACAATGGCCTCTCATTCACCCACTCACACACACATTCACACACCAATGGCGGCAGCTGCTATGCAAGGTGCTAGCCTGCTCATTGGGAGCAATTTGCTGTTCAGTGTTCACTTTGCCCAAGGACACTTCGACATGTCCGATGATCATTGTACGACATGCTCTACCTCCTGAGCTACAGCCGCCCCGGGGGGGGGGTGTAGGCATATCACCCACTGCCCATAAAGCAAACACAATGCAACGTTATCCTGGTTGTCATGTACAGTCCGCATCTCCTCCTGTTTCAGCTACTGTAATGTTCTCAGCTAGAGCCGCTGGGTCTTCTGTGAAAGAGTCAGAATTGACCACGGCAGGTCTCGCTGCAGCTAAAAGACCGGCTCGAGCCGCAGTCTTTTCCTGCTAAAGCAGATGTGACTCACGCTGCCCAGCAAGCAAAATACGTCTAATAGAAGTCTAGGCTAAACATATACCAGATATAGCCGGTTTAGCTTAGCCCACTTTGAGCCGGATTATTTTTTTTAAAGGAGTAGTAAAGGGAAAATGCATGTTTAGCCCTGTTTTAAGGTTACTTATGATCATATACAATTGTTCAGATCAAAACATTGACAAAACTAGCACTTTTGAGAAAGTCTGATAATTGCTCTACCACCGTTTAGGTCATACAATGGATGTGGGTGGGCACCTTGAAAAATCATTCAAAAACATGTTAAACTCATTGTGTCGCCTTGGCCCCAGGTAGCTGCGCTGTCCTGCTGGACGCCCATGAGGCCCCCGGGACCAGGTGGGATGCCAGCGAGTGCTCGAGGGGCGGGGTTCCCTGAGAAATATCCCTCTCCAGCCCGACCATTTGGCTGTCTTTGAAATTGAGAGTTTAACATGTTTTTTTAATTATTTTTCACGGTGCCCACCCACATCCATTGTCTGACCAAAACGGTGGTAGAGCAATCATCACTTTCTCAAACGTGCTAGTTTTCTCAACTTTTTCATCTGAACCATTGTATATGATCATAAGTAACCTTAAAACAGGGCTAAACATGATTTTTCCCTTTACTACTCCTTTAATGCTAAGGGTAATGAGGGATGAGGTGCAGGTGATACAGGATACGGGAAGGTTAGTAGGCAACAACCAAGCAGGAACTGGAACCGGACCACTGGCTCCTCCTTCCCACACTGTGTCGTCAGCTGTCCCTACCCACCCAACCCTACCCATGTTTTACCTTTGGCTCTCCGCTTTCTGTTTCCCCACCTCTGCCTTGCGGCATTCTCTATGAGCCTGTTATGCTAAGTGCTTATTGTGCTTTGTTATATGATTCACTCAAATATCATATTATAGACTACAGTGATAGCTAACACATAATGGCCTACCATGTAGGCAACTTCTCTGTAACTATTTGTGCACTCTCCTGTTAGTCATGTCTCTCTTATGAAGTATCTAGCCCATGTTTACTGCTCTGTATAAGTTTAATAGACAAACATTTTCCAGGAAATATTTACTTCATTAATTCCAGGGGGGAAATTGCACTGTTACAACAGCCACATTGAAGCGATATGAAATAGGTTTAGGTCGATATAATATGCAATACAATATATGGGTTCCATGTAAATACACAGGTGAACTGTATGTATGGATTAAAAATGTGTGTGCCACTGGTGTTATGGTGCTGCAGCTGAACCTACTGGGCTGGGGACTGGGGACCATCAACATCCACCTCCTTCAGCTCCCATTTGACCTGAGGGAACCGTGGAGGGATACAGTACTATTTCACACTGTGACTGACAGGATGGAGGTCTGTCTTAGCTGTGCTACAATCTGTTCTCAACTATCCAAATGAGGAGAAGACATAGGGGTTGCCAAAAGACAGGTAAAGACAGGCACCACAGTCAAAAGATATAGAGTTGATGGAAATCCATCAGAATGTAATTTATAACTATAGCCACTAGAGGGAGCTAAAAGGCTTTTTTGTTGCTTGTTGTGACTGTTTTTTCCCGCTTTGTGGTATTGTTTAGGTATGGTACACTTAAATAGTCCACCTGTAACATACCACAACGCAGGAGGAAAAAGAAACGAGACAAAAAAACAACCTTAATCTCACTTTGCTGTGGTTTTCCCATCACGTTTAAATAGATTGAACGGCTATTCACTTGTTTAAACCACCTCATACGCTAAACAAAGCATGTTACTAGTGTTTGAATAAACCATTTTTAAACTATGTTCATACTTTCTCTGAGGCTGTAATCAAATGCTGGAAGGGACTAAAGTCTGACTTTCATTCCGTTCCAAGTTCTCTTCTTGGGTGTCAAAAAAGGCGGTACAAGCCGAAATCCATGGCTGGGCGTAAGGTCAATGCACACAAATAATTGCATTGTATACGTGGATGTCATGATGGTGGTGAATGGACAGCGTAGTAGAACTAACAGTCCAAACTACCCCCATTAGGACGCACTAGACTGTGCAGGTTGCAATAGGAACACATTGGCTTTATTATTAGAGATAATGAGGTGGCTCTTAAAAGAGCCTTTGGGGGATGTTGAAATGATAAAGCAACTCAGACCATTTTAGGCGCGTTCTCCGCGAATGCGGCGGGCCAACTGGATGTCCTTGGGCATGATGGTCACCCTCTTGGCGTGAATGGCGCACAGGTTGGTGTCCTCGAAGAGGCCGACCAGGTATGCCTCGCTGGCCTCCTGCAGGGCCATCACAGCAGAGCTCTGGAAGCGCAAGTCGGTCTTGAAGTCTTGAGCGATTTCCCTCACCAGGCGCTGGAAGGGCAACTTGCGGATCAACAGCTCGGTAGACTTCTGGTAACGACGGATCTCTCTCAGGGCTACTGTGCCGGGCCTGTAACGATGAAGCTTCTTCACACCGCCGGTGGCGGGTGCGCTCTTACGAGCCGCCTTGGTGGCGAGCTGCTTCCTCGGGGCTTTGCCACCGGTGGATTTGCGGGCGGTCTGCTTGGTTCTGGCCATGATTTCAGATGTCTTCTTCGCGAGTTGAAGTGCTTCTTCTTGCGTGCTGCCCAACATCCAGGCAGTGCTTCTCCCCACGAAGACCGAGAAGGCTGTCAAAGCCAAGTGAAGTCGCCACTAACGAGCATTCTCCCAATAATCCCAAAGGCTCTTTTAAGAGCCACCCACTTCTATTCTTAAAAGTGAAACGTGTATTTACATTGTTCTCCCTCCCGATTTGAGGCACATTCGCCTACAAGAGCTTGATGCTTGAAATTTAGCTAATTCAGTCTGGTTTGAAGGTATTGCAGACATGTTTTTGGATTGCTTTAAAATATTCGTTATTGAGCATAGTTGTATTACTCTTGACTTGTCATTGTTTTAATTTAAAACCTGTTTAATTGAAACGCTTCGTGTTGCCTTTGTGGATGAAGTGTGCTGCATGAATGACCTAGTTTGTCATGCCTGTTTGTCCTACCTAATTAGACGTCCTTGTATAAATGGCTTGATCTCCTCGTAGACTTATACAATAATGGACGAAATTTAGCCACAATGCAAGGGTCACAGCATGGCGGCGATCAGCTCTGATCATTGACTGCGCAGTCCTGATCTTTACGAACGAGCCCACGGCCTGCGCTGGTCCGCCACTACTCTCATGTCGAGCGCCAAAAAGACATATGTTGAATAAACTACGCGTCGATCTGATCCCTGTGCACGCCAGTTGACCATGCACATGCATCAGATAATACAATAGTTTTTTACCCTACAGTTGAAATTCATAGCCTCCCATTATCAGTGCTGTGGAAGTGTATTATAATGAAACACCAGCGTGTGTAGGCCTACAACACGTTTTCAGTGCCATTAGATTTTGTCTCGCAATTAAGTGTTTTATAATATCGGAATTATTACGGTTGGACGTGCGCCCGCGTGAATTCGGTGGCCATACATGGAGATGCGCTTTTATGGAGTTGGTTGGGTGGCTCTTAAAAGAGCCTTTGTAATAGTAAAGAGGACAGAAAGCAGACGTTTACTTCTTCTTGGGGGCAGCCTTCTTCGCCTTGGCAGCCCTGGGCTTGGCAGCTTTGGGCTTGACGGCCTTCTTGGGGCTCTTGGCTGGGGCTTTTTTGGGTGTCGCGGGCTTCTTGGCCTTTTTGGGGCTCTTTGCCACCTTCTTAGCTGCGGGCTTCTTGGCTTTCTTGGGAGATTTCTTGGCGGCTGCAGGCTTCTTAGCCACGACCTTTTTGGGCTTCTTGGCTGCAGCGGGCTTCTTGGCTGCTACCTTCTTGACCTTCGGGGCGGCGGGCTTCTTAGCTGGCTTCTTTACCTTCGCCTCGGCTGCTTTGTTGATCTTGAAGGAACCGGAGGCGCCAGTTCCTTTGGTCTGTACCAAAGTGCCCTTGGTGACGAGGCTCTTGACGGCGATCTTGACGCGGGAGTTGTTCTTCTCCACGTCGTAGCCGCCGGCAGCCAGTGCCTTCTTGAGCGCTGCCAGGGAGACACCGCTCCTCTCCTTGGAGGCGGAAACAGCCGTGACGATCAGGTCGCCGACGCTGGGTCCCACTTTCTTGGGCTTGGCTGCTGCCTTCTTCTTGGGTGCCTTGGCTGGAGCGGCGGCGGCAGGAGCTGGGGCGACTTCTGCCATGTCTATCTTGAGTTTGCTCTGCGGTATCACACACGTACTGTATGTCGGTCCTGCTGACTGTGAGTCCTCGACGCTGCGAGGGGTTGGCCTTAAACGCGCCATGAGAACCGTGTGGACTCAGCTCCACCACCGAGGAGCTCTCGGTTACCAAAATGATGTTCCTCCTGTGTTTTCTCCTGGTGTATAAAGGGCTAAAAATCAAAGTTGGAGTGGAGCACAAGTCCGAAAGCGAATGTGACAGCGAGCAGCCTATTTGTCGTTCGAAATAAAGTTGTTTGGGAGGCGGCGGCCTCGTCTGTTTATTCGCGACCGGGTAAAAACACCGCCGTTCATCTCTCGGATGGAGCCGTGCGCACTAGGTTTCCAGTGGCGTTTGACTCCTAAAATGTCTAAAAGTGCATGCGATTATGGACAGAAATCGTTGCCCAGTGAGCCAAGTTGTCTGGCAAGGGGCTAAAATGATTTAGGGTACACAGAAGTGGTGCCGATGTTTTTAAACGGGGTCTCTTTTGGGCTGCGTAAAGCACAGCGTTGAAACTGGGGCGGAGACCTGGTCCCTATCAAGCTGGTGTCTGCCCGTGTGTATAGGCTACCTTTCGCCCTCCCTGGGTGCTTCACATTTGGATTCCCAGCAGAATGACTCCGAATGGTCTTTTTGGACTGTCTGTCGCCTATTACACCCCTCGTCTGGGGCAATGTCCTCGTTTGGTTTGTAGCCAATGCAGTGAAGTGACCTGAGGCGCACCGGCTGCGTTACATAGGATTGCAAAAAGTGACAAGCAACCATCACAACACACACGCGTCGTTTTCTTTTTACTGAATTTGATGACCTTGCTATAAAAATGTCTGAATCGCATCTTGAGTGGGCTATTGTGCCATGAGAATTATAGAGAACGCAGGAGCCCACTCGCCTAGACGATCCTATCGCAGCCCATGTAGTGAAGATAGGCCTATAGCCTACATGGAAGGACATGTAGGCGCTTATTGTTGAGTGATATGAGCAATTAGCTCTTTCTGGGCTGTGTGATTCTGGGATTCTGAACGAGCCTACCTGATGTGAATAGGCGTGGTCGAGGCAGAATGAAATAAATTTGGCTTAATTTCTAGAAATGTTTATCTCAAGCAAGATTGTGTTCTTGAGCACAGTATTTACGCCTACAGGGAATAACAAGATAAGTGACTAAGCGGGAACTGCTAAGAATCAATCTCCTATAGCCTACCATGTTAGACTACACTGTAAAATCTAACTAGTTGACCTTACTTAAAAAATGTATGGAAACTCGTTGCCTTGAAAAAAGTAAGTTCAATGAACTTAGTAATGGTAAATTAGTGCAGCTTAATTATTCTGAGTTAATAATACTAAATAAGCTTCATTTTTTTAAGTGAACACAGCTTGTTTATTCTGAGTAAGTACTACTTATTTTTTTAAAGTGAACGCAGCTTGTTTATTCTGAGTAAGTAGTACTTTATTTTTTAAGTGAGCACTACTTTATTTTAATTACTAAGTACTACTTCTTTTTTGTGTGAATGCAGCTTGTTCATTGTGAGTAAATAATACTTAAATTACTTAATACTTAAATAGCTCACATGTATTAAGTGAGCACTACTTAATTCAATATCCATAACCAAACAGTACAACTTGTTTTCTTCTTCAGTTTACAGACTACCTTTACACTAAAATAACTATACAGTAGCAAATCTACATTTAAATCATCTAAAAGAATAAAATTAGAAAAGGGTTGTTTTAGATACATCACAGCATTTCTTTTTTTTATTGTGAAACACTTCACACTTTGCAAAAGTACAAAACGGCTGTGTGCAAACTGGACAATGATTCAAGTTATTTCTCGTGTGATAAACAACACACAAAACGCAATATCTGCTCGCAACTTCAAAGTAAAACAAAAGAGTGGGCTTTCCCTGAATATAAAGAGGTAGCAGTATGACCGTTCTCTAAATTCCTTGAAAATTGTTAAAACAATACAAAAACATGTTTTAAATCTCTCAGTAGGTCATTTATCAGAGTAGAACCACTGCCATTAACAAAACATTGCATGGATTCATTAAAAAAAATAAAGGTGAGGTACCTCGTGTGATACACACAACACACAAAGTGCAATATCCGTTCACTGTTAAACTTCAAAGTAAAACACAATATACTGTACAGAGGTAGCAGTATGACTGTTCTCTGAATTCCTTGAAAATGGTTGAAACAATACAAAAACATTTTTACTTGTCCAAAATCTATCTCAGTAGGTCATTTTTCAGAGTAAGCAACTTTGGTGGGAGGGTGGAAGGTCCCAATCCTAGAACAACAGACTGAATGAATCGCAGGGTACTGGACATACATTTTGGGTAATCAAGATGTAGAGCGTAGGTGAGGCCAAATAGAAGGCAAACAGCCAGGGGCAGGTCTCGAATGTCGTGCATGACAACACTGCCCTCCAGAACGATTGCATGGGACACGGGAGGATATTCACCAGTCTCTCGAAGAATGGAGAGAACTCCCACAGGCACGGAGGCGATGACCTCTTCTATCTCAGCACGCTGTGAAGACACACATATGCACAAGCAAATTATGTTAGCAAATTATGTTAGCAAGTCTTCGGGTTTGATACTCTACATTGAAGTACAGGTGACTGAATTAACTGAGAACAGTTAAGGGTGATCAAAATGCACCATGTGATGCTACTAGGGCTGTCACGATATCAATTTTTCTCAATACGATTATCGTGGCAAAAAATATCACGATAACGATATTATCACGATATCATTAAAAAAATAATGCAATCACTTAAAGTACATCGTTAACTTTATTTGGTCCAATGTCTCTTCAAAACAATGTATTACAGTGCATTCTTCATGACTGTCTTAACTAAATACTGAAACAATCAACATGTTAGTGAAAGAGAGAGAGAAAGAGAAAGAGAGCATATATGTGTGTGTGTGTGTGTGTGTTAGTTTGTCTATGGTAAGTTATTGTGCAGGAAGACAAGCATGTGCAACTTATCAGGCTTCAAGCTGGAGCGGAATGCAGTTTGAATGGTCATTCACACTATCGCTAACCAAGCTTAGCTACTAAAATAGGAACTTAAATAAACTAGGAACTAAAATAAACTAGGTCATTGTTCCTAGTCGACACCTTAATGCTGCACTGTTACCGGTATTAGCCTTCTTTAGCCCGCTGAGCTATTGCAATCAAATACCAAATAAACAATTACGTATTTGGAAGAATGTTTTCGTTATGTTATCTTTAATGTACAATATTACTTGGTGTTAAGCGCTTATGAAAGACGGCAAATGCTTTTTATTTGTCATTTTGACGGTTGGATCACCCGCCAGCTAGCATACAGCCAGCTAGCATCGTTAGCGAATCGGCTAGCATCGGTGTGTAACACATCCATTCACTATCACAATCCAAGCTATGCTAATGTCAATGTCAGCTAGCATTACTTAGTTTTGGCTACCTAGCTCACATAGTCAGGACATTGTTTTTCTTGCGCCTGCGAGCGGTATGTATGTGAGGAGTACACTTGGGTTTATGACATCATGTCTGCGACAAACTTTTGTTTACTGAGCGCGGAAGAACCGGAGAACTCAAAGATTATAGCTAAACCAAGGGCTAAATGCCATTGTTGTAGCTAAACACGGTATATCGTGGCTGTATTATTTATGAGGTATTACTATGTTTTTAACGCCGCGATTACCGCAAAACCGGTATACCGCGACACCCCTAGATGCTACTAACAAATAGTTGTGACCTCATCTGTATCGAAATGAGTCCATCTTTCCCTCCACATACTGCAAACTTTGTGCCAAAGGAAGTGAAATAGTCCAACATTATCACAGAAACATTTCACTATAGGCAAGGTGTACTTTTCGGCATATGCCTCACTCTCCATATAGACATACTGTTGATACATGAGCCAAAACAGAGCAGAATTCAAAACCAAAGCCATGAAAAGTAGGACAACTCCAGACATGTTCAACCAATAGCCCTGTTATTTTAGGTCACTTAGTGCAATCACAGGCAAAAAGAATGAGGAAATGTGGTACAGCATAGACCAATAAGGCCAAACTCTGGGGGCAAGTTAACTTACGTTTCACTTTCAGGTTAGCTTTAGCTGGCAGCGTCCTATTCACTCTATGATGCACCAAATGTTGTTCTTTTTCCCAATGACAGCACTCAGTGACCTTGTAGAACAGGGCTGGACTGGTTGAACATGTCTGGAGTTGTCCTACTTTTGAAAAAATTTAAGAAACTGAGGAGAAAACTCTTTTAAATCAGTAAAATTTAGTCAGTTAGTTAAATGATTGCTTGTGCAACTGTACTGTATATCCTTAAACTATTTTACAAAATGTCCAAAGGGCCATCTCATACCCTCCCCAGCCCCAGAGAATAAGCGGTAATTCTTTGCAACAAAATGATTTTGAAGGAATAACTTTTATATTCATAAGTAGATATGACCATTTTCAATAAATACAGGTTGTTAAACAAATTCAGATCAAGAGTTGTTTTTTCTTCTGTGAAAATACTTACACAGGCTGTCTTGTAGAACTCATTGGACTTGTCCCCGAGTAAGACAGGAATTCCTTTCAGGACAAGGGCGCGCTGGGCCGTCACCTCTGATGCCTAATCATACAAAGACAATAAAGGTTGAGACATTCAAGACAAAAGCAAAACTTGTTCAAGTCTGCTTAAAGGTGATATCCAGTGCAAATTGACCCATAGCCCTGTTGTTGAAGCTCACCACATGCAGCCCATAGTAAAAAAAATAAAAATAAAAAGAAGTATGAGAACATTTGGCACAATATAGACAAAGATATGGACAGGCAGCTGAAACTGACCTAATAGGGCATCACGTTCTCCATTCGGTCTGCTTTAAGCTGCCTGTCTATAACTTGGCCTGTGTTGTCCCAAATTGTCTTGTTCTTTTTCCAAAGGGCTACATGTGGTGAGCTTGAACGACAGGGCTATGGGTCAATTCACACTAGATTTCCACTTTAAGTCTGCTTGAATTTTACAGAATCCCTCAAAATGCTGCCAGTCTGTCTCTAGACAATAACTTCACATCCCATGCTTCAACAAAGAAAAGGAGGGCAACGACTATGCCTATGACTGCCCTTAACTTTTCTATGGAAATGACTAAAACCAATGGGATCCAGACTGTGGGACACTGAAAACACCCTAGGCAAAATAAGAAATATTGTATTAAATTACTTACAACATGGTTGAAGTCCTGCATTAGTTCCGTCAACTTCTGTCCAATGGCCCCTTTTTTTTCTTTGAAGAGCTGCAAAGCACGTGGCACAAACTGGTCCAGCCCAGCGAAGAAGTCTGCCTCCAGGTTCTTGCTTGCTACCCTCAGGAACTCACCACACACCTGGAAAATATGTGGGGTGGGGGAAGCAAGGGAAAAGTACATTAAAAGGAGTTTGATCCACTCCATAACATTAGACGTAGTTGAGCCTTAAAATGTTCTCACCACTATACAGATTCATTCTACTTTGAAATAGAATAAATAGAAGCTTACCTCGCCTTCTATGAAGAGCGCCGGCCATCGTTCCACCATGCTACGTACCGCAGGCTTATCTCTGACGATCTCCCGTCGTCGTGTTGAGAATGTCTCATTCATCTTTGTCATTATGACAATCCCATTCGGTTTTTTCTTTTTCATTTCTTCCACTAGATCATTTCTGATCTTTTCTAGGCTTGCTTCAGTCTGTCCTTCTGGCAAGTTAGGCAGGTAATTAGCCTCGCCTCGTTTCGGCCGCTTGATGTTTTTGGATGGATGCTCGCCCCCTGGATTGATGCTGCTCCTCTTGCCACCATTGACTGTGACATCTTCACATCCAGCTTTTCTTAACTTTGTACGATAGTTGGCCATCTTAAATTTTAGGCTATTTTTCCACCCATACCAGCCTGGCTGTGACCCAGGCTCAGTAAGGCTGGGATGTTTCCCGATTAAAGCCTTTGCCACATCATCAAATTCCTTATCTGAAGGGTATGCCTTATATGAATACACTGTTTCTGCAATTTTCTCAAGTATATCGTGTTTCATGTCGCGTGATGGGTTCAGAAGAGTAGCATCTTTTAAATAGGCAAGGTCTGCTTGCCTCAATCTGAAATTCACGTCGACAGAAAAATTTGGGATGGCAAACATCTCTGGCCATTGTTGCCTTGCACTGGGTGATCCAGGTGGTGATAATATCTCTGTGTCAGCCTCACTATCAGAAACCGATGACAACACAGGTGATGTAAGGGGTGTTAGATTCAGTGTGACGACAGGGATTATTTTCAGTGTCACCTTGTCGTACAACTCTGTCACGTCAGTTAAATTACACAGAGCGTTAAATTCAGCATCCTCATACTGCAGATCGTAATCATATTGAAGTTGTAGTTTGTCGTTCAACCGGCTTTTTAGTTCCTCCAAATTGCCTGGTCTTTCAGTGAGAATGACCTTACGGATGTCATCTTGGCTAACGATGACTCGCATTAAGAATCTTTGAGCCATTCTGAAGGGTGGAAAAAAAACGGAAAAACAGAAAAGAATTAATGAGATGAGATCAGTTAGCACAAGATATATCCTTTCAGTGTAACTAGCTGCCTGCCCCTAATGCTGTAGACTGACAAGGGGAAAAGGTCATTCAGTTCGGTCAAGTGGGTGACCAAGTATGTGGATATATGACCCCTACACAGTTCGTATGCCCTTAGATGTTCGTCGTACCATGCTGTCATTAGTCTGCAGACAAACACAATGTTAGAGTTGATCACCACAATCTTTGTTATCATTCTGAAATCTGGGAGCCCAGAACAAGAACCAACAGAAACCACCATGTCCACACTGTACTTAATGTTGTCTAAGCATACAGAAGACGCCACAAGGACTGTGCTTTGTCGGGCATTCAGTTCATGGAGTGAGTTCTGGACATTTTCAGGAAACACAGAAACCATCACAGACTTCACTTTGGTAAGCTGGATGGATGGCTTAAAAAAGGATGTGGCAGCTAGATGGAATGCTATCATTTTCTGATGCCTCACAGCTAAAGAGAGGGCTATGTTCTTGAAATTGTTGGTGTGACGGACAGCTTTTTTGAAGAATTTATGCTTTCCTTCAAAGCGCATTGTCCACACATGAGACAGAGGTCCAAACATTTGAATTAGCCCAGGGTAATGTTCCACGTAGTGGTGCTTAGGTTTTAGTCTTTTGTTAGGGAACAGTCTTTGAAATGCACCTCTGTGTTCAGAAATTTTGCACTGCAGAAAGTACACAGACTCCTCAGTAAAGCCTGAGGACACAGACAACTCCACTACATCTTTTAAGTGCATCAACACCTCCCAATGCTCATCGCCCTCTGGGACGAGATGGCCTATCAAGAGAGGTAGCAGTCTAAGAAGTGCCCAATTTTCATGGCCATTACCCCCAATTGTTTCCTTGGAGGCAAAGTTTTTTCCGATTCCCTGAGGTTGATTCGTTTTGTCAGAAAACGAGTAAGGAAACTGTTTGATGGCCATATTCAGCTGAAGAATTGAGAAGTATCCTTTTGCTATCAGTGCCTTTAAACACAAGGCCAACTCAAAAGGAACCACGCCCTCCAAGAGATCATGTAAAAGGTCTGGAGGGAAACCACCAACAACATGAAAGTGTTCCAAGCTATCACTCAACAAGCAGCTTCTTTTTACGCCATACTGCTGAGCCATGGCTGCATCCTGCAATACCTCTTGCACATGATGATCATGGCTTTCTTTGGTTCTTGGTTGGAATGCACCTGACTGCACTTCTTTGTGTTGTATTTCTTCCCGCGTAGCCATACAAAAGCGACACATGTGACTCACTGTGAAACTTTCAAAGAATCCTCCCAAAGAATGAGCAGCAAGATTGTCAGCAGCAACAAATGATACAGTGCCTTTAATGCTAGCTCCTAACGGCTCAATATACACACCTTGACGCTCAAGAGCGACAAGGTCCTGAACAAGAGGACGAAGAATTTCATCATAGCCAAATTCTTTAATGGCATCAACCTTGCAAAGGAGTGCAAGTTGAATGGCGTGAAGCGTGGAACGATATTTTGGGTGGAGATTGCCCAGCACCCAGTAGATGGCACATAGCTTGTGCTTCTTTCTTGATGTACCTAGAGGGTTTGACACCTCAAAGTCATCGATGTACAAGAATAGAGAAATTCTGAATTCTTCCTCTGACAAAAGAGAATTCTCTTTGAATAGGGAACCATCCCTGTGACACCTGTATCCCTCTGACGCGTTTGTCTCTGCTGACATAGCTTTGTCTAAAACCTCACCATTGTTAAGCAACGTCTGAAGCATTTTGAGAATGGGAACATACACAAAGGTTTCCTTGTTTTTTAGGAGACGCTCCTCAGGCATTACTACAGAGAACTCCCTTAAAATGAATGATGCACGCTTGCTAGCAGTTGATAGTGAGCCTCCAGAAGTAGTGTATTTGAGGAATACATTTCTCTCAGTAACTGCTTTAACTATCTCACTGGCTAAAGAGTCATTCACATCTCCACAATGCTGCTGTATTATTCCTTGAACTGAAGATTTCAACAAGGGCAGTGACAGCAAATGCATTTGGTTGATTTGCTCAATCATCTCTTGCAATGCATTTTCAGTGACATTGAGAATTGATGACATTTTCAGAAATAGGGCAGCTACATTATGTTTTAACTGCCTTTCCAAGTCATCTACATCTTCACCAACCTCAGGAACCTCCAACTCAACATCAGCTTCAGCAACATCATTTACAGGTTGAACATCCAAATTACCAGAAGGTTCAGAAAGTACACCGTCTCTAATTACAGAAACAATTTCGGGTTTGAATCGACTCTCATTTTGATGCTCTTTGCTTCTGTGCGCATTAAAGGTGGAATAAACATTGCTCCGAAAGTGACAGTCTAGATGTGGACAATCAACTATTTGATTTAGCTTTAAATGTCTTCGCAAATGTGTAAAAAAGTCGTTCCCAATGCAAGGCTCCACAAAGTCACACAGCTGACACTGAAATACAAGTCGACCTACTTTCTCTGGATCTTTCTGAGTGTGACATTTTGCTAGATGTACTTTGAGTGAATTAAACGTTTTAAATGTACACGGACATTCCCTATGAAGGCATGGCATAGCTGATGTATGAGCGTGGGACCCATGTTTCAGGCGGTAATGCTTTAGCAAATAGCCTCTCTTATCTGCACAAAAAGTGCAGTACTTACAGGTCCACTGCATTCAAGGATTTGGTCTCCTTGACAAAATCTAGGAAAGGAGAAAGGATCATTTTAGCAACAAGCACAATGTTATCTCTCAATTATAATAGGAATAGAATTAAACATTTTCCCAACATTTCCCCAATCCAAGAAATTGTTAAATGACTAAATGTAATGTATGTAAATGTTATGCAATAAAAATGTAAACAGACAATAGTAATAATTTTAAAAGATAGCTCAATGGAGTTGTCAATATATAGAGAGCAGCGATATAGCAGCTGTGTTGGGTGTGAGTGTGTCTGTTTCTGTGTGTGTGTGTGTGTCTGTGTGTGTACGTGATTTGGCTGAAGTACCCGAAGTAGCTCGTGAGCGCGTCCGTCTCGCAGCTCTTGTAGAGTTCGGACAGCTGACTGCTGCAATTCAGACCCAGGTTGTGGATCCTCAGTCGCCTCTGGCGCCCACCGTGGTGTACAGCAAAGCACACTGGGATAAATGACTAAATGTAATACATGTACATGTTATGTAGTGTACATGTAAACATTAGACAATGGTAATAATTGTATGTGTGTGTGTGTCTGTCTGTGTGTGTGTCTGTGTGTGTGTGTGTGTGTGTGTGTACCTGATTTGGCTGAAGTACCCGAAGTAGCTCGTGAGCGCGTCCGTCTTGCAGCTCTTGTAGAGTTCGGACAGCTGACTGCTGCAATTCAGACCCAGGTTGTGGATCCTCAGTCGCCTCTGGCGCCCACCGTGGTGTACAGCAAAGCACACTGGGATAAATGACTAAATGTAATACATGTACGTGTTATGTAATGTACATGTAAACATTAGACAATAGTAATAATTTTAAAAGACCTCAATGTAGTCTTAAATATATAGAGAGCAGCTACATCATTATATATACAAATAATGTAGCTGCTCTATTTCTGGAAATCTCATGAGTTCTCAATGTCACTGAAAATGCCTTGGAAAAGATGATTGAGCAAATCAACATAATTAATAATAATTAAATACATGTAACTAGACAGGAAAAAACAGTAAACCCACAAGGGCACTTAATAAATCATATGGATTATAGACGTTCATTTACATGGTCAGTTTTTAATCGGAACAGTTCAAATAATTACTCAGAACGAAATGTGCATTTTGTGCCTTGTGAATCTAGCCAGGCTAGTGCTAATACGAGGTGGTTAGCTAGATGCTAACGTTACACCAGTTAGGTAGCCAGTTAGGTAGCCTAACTTACTTTACATGCATAGACAGCTAACGTTAGCCCTAGCTAATATAAGCTAGCCATCTTAATTTAGCTAGTTGATCTACAGTCTGCAAAACACGATGCTAGTTGCTAACATAGGGTTAGCTGTAACACATCGGTAACGTTAGCCTAGCCAACTCTAAACTCCCGCTCTCTAAGCAGCTGTAATCTTGGTGCTGTTCAGCTACACACAGCTCGCCAGTGGACACACAGCCTTAGTCTATTTCGAACAAAACTCAAACTTGTGCTCAATTAACAATAAATCAATCCGTTTTAAACGCTTACTTACCAAAATCAATGTGTAGCGTGTCACAGGAACGCAGCTGCAACTGTGTGAACCTCCGATCCAATCCCTCCAAAATGTGGCTTGTTGAAAATGGTCGAGCGCGTGAATATCAGAGAAGCTACTGCGCATGCCCAAGTGTTGTACTAGTGTTTTGTTAGTGACCTGAATTTAAAATTACTTAGTTGGTTTGTATTTTCGATCCCATATTACTGGTAACTCATATTAAGTAAGTGTTCTTGAAAGATTGATCAAAACTAAGTTAAAGCCACTTACTATTTCTGATTAAATTGAATGTTAGTATTTACAGTGTATTGCTAACAACATGAGTAGAAACTCGAGAATCCAGAGGCAATCAACAGAAGGTGTTTGCTTCAACAAGAGCATACAGTCTCATACAGAGAATACAGTCTCAGTGAGTGTCCTGCAGGAGAGATGCCATTCGCACATAGGCCTAACAGTTGTATAATATATCTGTTTCTATCAGTTGTCACAGGCTGCATCTATCAGTTGTCACAGGTGGCTTTTCAGATTGATGGTTCATTTTATTATAAGTTAGGGCAGTGCCTTCTGTCCAATACTGTTGATTCAGCTGTCTGGTGCCGATTTACACCTTATTGGGGCCACTTTCTGTGGGCCACGGTCATCCCTCCCTGTCCACTCTTCAAAGACTGTTCATTACAAACTTTAGTTTTAATATCCTTTGTTCAAGTCCTAATGAACCGTACACACCAACATTTAACCGATCCGTGCAGTAGTAAGCTAGCTCCTTTTTCCTCTGTGTGCGCACCCCCTTTATAATGGAGGTTTATGGGCCTCTGCTTAAAAACTATGATAAACATGCATTTTCAAGGCAGCCAGCTCATCCTTTGGGTACCCGCTGTAGGTCCGCAAGCCTTGTGTTATATTCCGCCTGAGGTCCGCCAACTCGTTCATTGGTTCACGCTGTAGGTCCGCTAGCCTTGTGTTATCTGGGTTTATCCCTTACCTTTGTCCAGAAACAGAAGTTGAACCAATTGCAGCAAAATAGTTAACGTTACAGGAATCATCAGTGTAACTTCTTTAGCCACTGACCACTACCATTAATGTTATATGCTGCTGCTAGTTATTGTGAGGTAACTGGCTATCCCACTCTTATTGTGCTGGATTAGTATTGGAACTGATGTGTCCAGGCGACAAGACCTATCTTCATTTATCAGACATTACTTCATGTCATTTCAATTCACAGCTATTTAAGTGGCATGACTAGCTTCCGTCCTACCCGTCCTTAACAAAAACAAGCCAGCCACGCACATAGGCCAGGCTGGACCTGGCCTGGTTGAGGACGTGCTGCTTGAAGGGTTGGGCTGAGGTAGGAGGTTCTATCTAGTGGGGCTCCACCCAGGCAGAAAAATGCGCCCACTGTGTTCAATCACATCCGCATTCACGACATAATAAACAAGCTACACTTCTGGAATGCAGCAGTCAAGCGAACTACTTGATAGACGAAGTATTAAAAATGTCAGGCCGCGGTAAGGGAGGAAAAGGACTCGGAAAGGGAGGCGCCAAACGCCATCGCAAGGTTCTTCGTGACAACATCCAGGGCATCACCAAGCCTGCGATCCGTCGTCTGGCTCGTCGTGGTGGCGTGAAGCGTATTTCTGGCCTGATCTACGAAGAAACCCGCGGTGTGCTGAAGGTGTTCCTGGAGAACGTCATCCGTGATGCCGTGACCTACACCGAGCACGCCAAGAGAAAGACCGTCACCGCCATGGATGTGGTCTACGCTCTGAAGCGCCAGGGACGCACCCTGTACGGCTTCGGCGGATAAGCGTTTTCTGGATAATTTGTGGCATACCGACCCAACGGCTCTTTTAAGAGCCACCCACATCTACAGTTAAAAAGCCATGTCTCTGTCGAATGCTCAGGTCATGCATAATTGATGCTCATAGTGAATGAACAATACATTTTATATAAAAGCTCCAGATTAAATATTGAACTGTAAGAAGATATTCTAAGTGCTGTACCCAATTACAGCTCACGAGCGGCAGCGTTAGAATAAAATCAGACGAGTGCCGTTATTGAACTAGGTGAACAATTAAAGAACGAGTAACCGCTAGGTGAGTTACTAAGCGGGAAAGACGTTTTCGCCGTTATTCCGACTGGAAGTGTTACAACGAATTGTAGCTTGTTGTAGTCCGCAGGGCAAGTAGCCTAGCCTAGGTCTCCCACTCAAATCGTCCCGGACGGTTTGGAAGTCCAGTTTCTATTGTGAAATATTTGTTTTCGCGTCGAGTCTGGCTGCGAGGCAATGCAAGAATCGCTGCTCCCCCCAACACTGCTGGCATTGTTTTCCTGTAGAAGAGGGTTGAATCCCACTCAACTGTCACCCACCGTAATGGGCTACTAATAGGCTAGAATCAGTCTACTTAGTCATATTTCGTGATCGGCTACCGACGGGGCTAACTCGTAGCTACACTATATCAATCGCAAATATCCTCGCCGTCGACCAAGCCTGCGATCCGTTTACTCTAACGTTTCCGGGGGGCTTAGAAGAATAAGAAAAGGCGCGCAATGCCCCAGGATTGGAGACCACTGCATTGATCCCCAGAGATAGTCAACAAATTACCCACTCGGGGATCAATTAATTACAGCACGCATCCCGAGCATACAATGTATACGAACATTAAACATACAAATCTAGTCTCTACCACCATGGAATTGCATTATTTTATAGAATATGTGGGTGGCTCTTAAAAGAGCCTTTGGGTAGATTGGAAACGTGAAAAGCCACCCCTTTACTTGGAGCTGGTGTACTTGGTCACTGCCTTGGTGCCCTCGGACACGGCGTGCTTGGCCAGCTCACCGGGGAGCAGCAGGCGCACGGCGGTCTGGATCTCCCTGGAGGTGATGGTTCTACGCTTGTTGTAGTGCGCCAGGCGAGAGGACTCTCCGGCAATGCGCTCGAAGATATCGTTCACAAAGGAATTCATGATCCCCATGGCCTTGGAGGAAATGCCGGTGTCGGGGTGCACCTGCTTCAGGACTTTGTACACGTAGATAGCGTAGCTCTCCTTCCTCGACTTTCTGCGCTTCTTGCCGCCTTTGACAGCGGTCTTGGAGACGGCTTTCTTAGAACCCTTCTTGGGCGCGGAGTTAGCAGCCGGTTCGGGCATTTTTCTAATTGTCGTTTCTTCTCAGGAAAGAATCAAAAGCGGCGTGTAGTCACCCGGTATATGTAGGGGGAGTATGCAAATGTTTAGGCAAGGCTCCCGTCATTGTCTGCGTTGAACTCTGACGTCCTCGTTTCCCCAACGAACCAAATTGACCGCGCATGCTCAGGAACTCCCTCGCCCCCAGCCCACTTTCCCTGCTGTGGGGCGTGTGGTCTGACGTCACTTTATTGGATGTAGCAGTGCCAACATTGTGGACTGTAGTCCAAAATCCCTATGGAGAAAATTAATTATTTGAGACACACATATGGACATTTTCTCCATGGTCATCCATTGTTGAAGCATTTTGTTTACACCTCCCACCCACATTTGTTTGCACCTTCCACCCATTGGCATATAATGGGCGAGTGGCGCGTGAAGTCTTTGTAAGCAAATTGATGGCATTTGCAGAAAATAAAGTCAATGATTAATAATGACTCCGTTGAATTTAAAATACATTGTTGAGTTGAAATACATCATTGGAGATGAGTTTTGTGAATTTTGAAGCCCTTAGCCTAGTTGATTCTCAGGTCAGTGTTGAACCTAGCATGACACATCACAGGACGGCTTTCTCAAAATCTGGCAAACGACAAACCCTGATATGTCCACAAGGACACCAAAGCAGGTTGCTAGGTAGCCTAGATATGGTCACACTAACAAAAGGACACGGTCTGCAGTTGGATTGTTATTCCTTACTCAACTTACTTTTAATCCTCTTGGTTGGTTGAGGAACATAAGGCTGTGACTCTCTGCTTCCATCTGGTCCTGTCCTGTGCAGCATGTTGTACCTTGTCCCAAGTTAGGTAGGCATTTTAAGTTCCGAGCTCACAGTTCTTCGCCAGGTTGTTTTTGGCCTCCCTTGTTTCCTCTGAAATTCCAGCCCCCTAAAAGTCCTGTCAGCATTGAGCCCAGGGCACCATGTTGCCATTGGGCATTTTGGGGTATTTCCATAAGAACTCCACTGCACACTGTCGCTCTCACCGCTTTCCCTCCTCACTGATATCAGCAGCCAGTTGTTCTGACAGGCGTGTTCCCCATATTCTTTTAATGACTTGTTCGCAGTCATAAATCTCAAAATTGGCTGCATAGCCTAGAAAATAAAACTATTCCACAGTAGACATCATTCACTATTGCATCGTAGATAGCTGTATCTGCTTGACTGAGTGTAGCGATTTATTTGCAGCTGCCTATAGGCTACAGTGGTGAATTTAGAAGGTTTAAGTAGTCTTCACATGCCTTAGAAATTAACTATAGCCTATGCACTCTGTGTATCTCAATGATGGACGAGTCAACACTGGCAGAGTAGGCCCTGTGTGTGCAAATCAGAAGCTGGACACCAGACTAGGGTGCTAAGGTAGCCTAGTGCGTAAGGACTAGGAATTGAGGGACCATATGACAGGCATATACATTAGGACTTGAACAAAGGATATTAAAACTAAAGTTTGTAATGAACAGTCTTTGAAGAGTGGACAGGGAGGGATGACCGTGGCCCACAGAAAGTGGTCCCAATAAGGTGTAAATCGGCACCAGACAGCTGAATCAACTGTATTGGACAGAAGGCACTGCCCTAACTTATAATAAGATGAACCATCAATCTGAAAAGCCACCTGTGACAACTGATAGAAGCAGCCTGTGACAACTGATAGAAACAGATATATTATACAACTGTTAGGCCTATGTGCGAAGGGCATCTCTCCTGCAGGACACTCACTGAGACTGTATTCTCTGTATGAGACTGTATGCTCTTGTTGAAGCAAACACCTTCTGTTGATCGCCTCTGGATTCTCGAGTTTCTACTCATGTTGTTAGCAATAGTCTAACATGGTAGGCTATAGGAGATTGATTCTTAGCAGTTCGCGCTTAGTCACTTATCTTGTTATTCCCTGTAGGTGTAAATACTGTGCTCAAGAACACAATCTTGCTTGAGATAAACATTTCTAGAAATTAAGCAAAATTTATTTCATTCTGCCTCGACTACGCCTATTCACATCAGGTAGTCTCGTTCAGAATCCCAAATCACACAGCCCAGAAAGAGCTAATTGCTCATATCACTCAACAATAAGCGCCTACATGTCCTTCCATGTAGGCTATAGGCCTACCTTCACTACATGGGCTGCGATAGGATCGGCTAGGCGACTGGGCTCCTGCGTTCTCTATAATTCTCATGGCACAATAGCCTAGCCACTCAAGATGCGATTCAGACATTTTTATAGCAAGGTCATCAAATTCAGTAAAAAGAAAACGACGCGTGTGTGTTGTGATGGTTGCTTGTCACTTTTTGCAATCCTATGTAACGCAGCAGGTGCGCCTCAGGTCACTTCACTGCATAGGCTACCAACCAAACGAGGACATTGCCCCAGACGAGGGGTGTAATAGGCGACAGACAGTCCAAAAAGACCAGGCGGAGTCATTCTGCTGGGAATCCAAATGTGAATCACCCAGGGAGGGCGAAAGGTAGCCTATACACACGGGCAGACACCAGCAAGATAGGGACCAGGTCTCCGCCCCAGTTTCAATGCTGTGCTTTACGCACCCCAAAAGAGACCCCGTTTAAAAACATCGGCACCACTTCTGTGTACCCTAAATCATTTTAGCCCCTTGCCAGACAACTTGGCTCACTGGGCAACGATTTCTGTCCATAATCGCATGCACTTTTAGACATTTTAGGAGTCAAATGCCACTGGAAACCTAGTGCGCACGGCTCCATCCGAGAGATCAACGGCGGTGTTTTTACCCGGTAGCGAATAAACAGACGAGGCCGCCGCCACCCAAACAACTTTATTTCGAACGACAAATAGGCTGCTCGCTGTCACATTCGCTTTCGGACTTGTGCTCCACTCCAACTTTGATTTTTAGCCCTTTATACACCAGGAGAAAACACAGGAGGAACATCATTTTGGTAACCGAGAGCTCCTCGGTGGTGGAGCTGAGTCCACACGGTTCTCATGGCGCGTTTAAGGCCAACCCCTCGCAGCGTCGAGGACTCACAGTCAGCAGGACCGACATACAGTACGTGTGTGATGCCGCAGAGCAAACTCAAGATAGATATGGCAGAAGTCGCCCCAGCTCCCGCAGCCGCCGCACCGGCCAAGGCACCCAAGAAGAAGGCAGCAGCCAAGCCCAAGAAAGTGGGACCCAGCGTCGCCGAGCTGATCGTCACGGCTGTTTCCGCCTCCAAGGAGAGGAGCGGTGTCTCCCTGGCAGCGGTCAAGAAGGCACTGGCTGCCGGCGGCTACGACGTGGAGAAGAACAACTCCCGCGTCAAGATCGCCGTCAAGAGCCTCGTCACCAAGGGCACTTTGGTACAGACCAAAGGAACTGGCGCCTCCGGTTCTTTCAAGATCAACAAAGCAGCCGAGGCGAAGGTAAAGAAGCCAGCTAAGAAGCCCGCCGCCCCGAAGGTCAAGAAGGTAGCCGCCAAGAAGCCCGCTGCAGCGAAGAAGCCCAAAAAGGTCGTGGCTAAGAAGCCTGCAGCTGCCAAGAAATCTCCCAAGAAAGCCAAGAAGCCCGCAGCTAAGAAGGTGGCAAAGAGCCCCAAAAAGGCCAAGAAGCCCGCGACACCCAAAAAAGCCCCAGCCAAGAGCCCCAAGAAGGCCGTCAAGCCCAAAGCTGCCAAGCCCAGGGCTGCCAAGGCGAAGAAGGCAGCCCCCAAGAAGAAGTAAACGTCTTTTTTCTGTCCTCTTTACTATTACAAAGGCTCTTTTAAGAGCCACCCAACCAACTCCATAAAAGCGCATCTCCATGTATGGCCACCGAATTCACGCGGGCGCACTGCCAACAGTAATAATTCCGATATAAAGCACTTAATCTAATGGTACTGAAAACGTGCTGTACACGCTGGTGTTTCATTATAATACACTTCCACAGCACTGGTAATGGGAGGCTATGAATTTCAACTGTAGGGTAAAACTCATTTTCTGATGCATGTTCATGGTCAACTGGCGTGCACTGGGATCAGATCGACGCGTAGTTTATTCAACATTGTCTTTTTGGCGCCTGAAATGAGAGGAGTAGTGAGAGAGCGGCGGAGCAGCGCAGGCCGTGGGCGCGTTCGTAGGGATCAGGACTGCGCAGTCGATGATCAGAGCTGATCGCCGCCATGCTGTGACCCTTTGCATTGTGGCCAAATTCCGTCCCGACTCGCTTCAACGTGATACGTAGGCCTACTTTGTAGGGTTATACATTATTGAAATTACAAACTAAAATAATTAGTAAAACTGTATTTTGAGAAACGCCCATAGGCATGCATGCATTCTCTCTAAGTCTAAAGCGACGTACAATGTTTTGAGTTGGGGTTAAGTGGCACAGCGGTAGGTAATCTTTTTTTAAAATTTGTTGGTCTTTACAGATCAAACAGAATCATTGTAGTTTGATGGTGTGCATGAAACCAGGGAAAGGAGTGAGTAGGTTAATAGCCCTGGTGCTCTTTTCTGTCCATTATTGTATAAGTCTACGAGGAGATCAAGCCATTTATACAGGGACGTCTATTTATTAGGGAGGACAAACTAGGTCATTCATGCAGCACACTTCATACACAGGCAACACGAAGCGTTTCAATTAAACACGTTTTAAATTAAAACTATCACAAGATAAGTCGAGAGTAATACAACTATGCCAAATAACGGTATAACATGCTGTAAAACCTGCAGCCGGCAACGTCCGTCGAATAACTTTAACTAACAATCCAAACACGTCTTCAACAACTTCAAATCAGACTGAATTAGCTAGATTTCAAGCGAGACTCCTTCTTGCAGGAGTCTCATGTGGGCGAATGTGCCTCAACTCGGGAGGTGGCCCACGTAGTCGCAAGTAACGGAGAACACGAGGATGATGGAAACGCATTCCAGAGGACAATGGAAATACACTTTGCGCTTTTAAGGATAGAAGTGGGTGGCTCTTAAAAGAGCCTTTGGGATTATTGGGAGAATTCACGTCAGTGGCGACTTCACTTGGCTTTGACAGCCTTCTCGGTCTTCTTGGGGAGAAGCACTGCCTGGATGTTGGGCAGCACGCCGCCCTGGGCGATCGTCACGCCTCCGAGAAGTTTGTTGAGCTCCTCGTCGTTGCGGACAGCCAGCTGGAGGTGACGGGGGATGATACGAGTCTTCTTGTTGTCGCGGGCAGCGTTGCCGGCCAATTCCAGGATTTCAGCAGTCAGGTACTCGAGCACAGCGGCCAGGTAGACCGGTGCACCGGCTCCCACACGCTGGGCATAGTTGCCCTTACGGAGGAGTCTGTGAACACGACCCACTGGGAACTGGAGACCGGCGCGAGATGATCGGGTCTTGGCCTTTGCCCTTGCTTTGCCTCCTGTTTTCCCCCTTCCGCTCATTTTCAGTATAGAAGTAGTTTAGTAACTCAGTGGTGTGATACAACGGCGGTCGGATTTTTATACCTTCCGTAAAGTGGCGCCCTTTTGCTTTTGTCGCTTTATCCAATCCCAGTCTCCGTGTTAATAGCCAATGGGGAGAGGAGGCGATAGCCAGCCAATGAAGTAGCCCAGAGAGGCTGTCCAATCAGCGCACGGCAGCTGGCGTTATAAAAAAGGCACATTACGTTCTTGAAAGCTTTAACTACGACTCACGGAGAAGAAAGCTGAGATCATGGCCAGAACCAAGCAGACCGCCCGCAAATCCACCGGTGGCAAAGCCCCGAGGAAGCAGCTCGCCACAAAGGCGGCTCGTAAGAGCGCACCCGCCACCGGCGGTGTGAAGAAGCCTCATCGTTACAGGCCCGGCACAGTAGCCCTGAGAGAGATCCGTCGTTACCAGAAGTCAACCGAGCTGTTGATTCGTAAGTTGCCCTTCCAGCGCCTGGTGAGGGAAATTGCTCAAGACTTCAAGACCGACTTGCGCTTCCAGAGCTCTGCTGTGATGGCACTGCAGGAGGCCAGCGAGGCATACCTGGTCGGCCTCTTCGAGGACACCAACCTGTGCGCCATTCACGCGAAGAGGGTGACCATCATGCCCAAGGACATCCAGTTGGCCCGCCGCATTCGCGGAGAACGCGCCTAAAATGGTCTGAGTTGCTTTATCATTTCAACATCCCCCAAAGGCTCTTTTAAGAGCCACCTCATTATTTCTAATAATAAAGCCAATGTGTTCCTATTGTTACCTGCACATTCTAGTGTGTCCTAATAGGAGTAGTTTGGACTGCTAATTCTACTACACTGTCCATTCACCACCGTCGTGACATCCACGTATACAATGCAATTCTTTTTGTACATTGAACTTACGCCCAGCCATGGATTTCAGCCTGTACCGCCTTTTTTGGCATCCACGAAGAGAACTTGGAACGGAATGAAAGTCAGACTTTAGTCCCTTCCAGCATTTGATTACAGCCTCAGAGAAAGTATGAACATAGTTTCAAAATGGTTTATTCAAACACTAGTAACATGCTTTGTTTAGTGTATGAGGTGGTTTAAACAAGTGAATAGCCGTTCAATCTATTTTAACGTGATGGGAAAACTATCATGTTTTTTTTGTCTTGTTTCTTTTTCCTCCTGCTTTGTGGTATGTTACAGGTGGACTATTTAAGTATCATACCTAAACAATACCACAAAGCGGGAAAAAACAGTCACAACTAACAAAAAAGCCCTTTAGCTCCCTCTAGTGGCTATAGTTCTAAATTACATTCTGGTACAGATATGGATTTCCATCAACTCTATATCTTTTGACTGTGGTGCCTGTCTTTACCTGTCTTTTGGCAACCCGTATGTCTTCTCATTTGGATAGTTGAGAACAGATTGTAGCACAGCTAAGACAGACCTCCATCCTGTCAGTCAGTGTGAGATAGTACTGTATCCCTCCACGGTTCCCTCAGGTCAATTGGGAGCTGAAGGAGGTGGATGTTGATGGTCCCCAGTCCCCAGCCCAGTAGGTTCAGCTGCAGCACCACAACACCAGTGGCACACACATTTTTAATCCATACATACAGTTCACCTGTGTATTTACATGGAACCCATATATTGTATTGCATATTATATTGACCTAAACCTATTTCATATCGCTTCAATGTGGCTGTTGTAACAGTGCAATTTCCCCCCTGGAATGAATGAAGTAACTGCCTGCCTGCTGAAGGTCCAGAAACAGCAGTAGGGCCGATATTCAGTTCCAGTTGATATGAGCAGAGGCTATTAGGTAAACACCTCCAACACCAACGTGGATGATAAGTGCACCAATATTGTTACTTGTTTCCTCTCACCCTCCGGATCCCATTTCACCCTGATTCACATTTAGAGGCCACAATATGTAGTTAGTCAGCCTCACTAATTGAAAAAGGAGAAAAGCCTCAATTGGGTCCATGTCTTTTGTATGGGGGTTGTAGTGCATTGGCTACACAAACCAAATGATAAACCTACCAATATCAATCACATATATTTTGAATCATTTGGAAAATGGACTACTGTACTACATGTTAAATCACTTGTCTCTGCAGTACCCCTGTACAGGGGTCCGAGTCCTGCCCTCCTGTAACGGGAACTTACCAGCCCAGCGACTTCTCGTTCGTGTTGGTTTCTAATAGATAGTTTAGGCAGGTGAGGAGATTTGTCTTTAGCTTCTAACAGTCTTTCCCAGAGCCCACCCTGCCTACGCTCCAGCAGTACCCCCTATGACCTGAGAGGGGGGATGCAGCACAGGAGCCAAATCAGGTTCACCACTGCTCTTCTCTAAAGGAGATGTCTGTTGACGTGGTTGCTAGAATTAGGTTTTAGCAGCTAGTATACTTCAGCTACAAGGGTGTGTCGTTTACAAACCAGGGCAACCTATAAGAATAACAATGCATGCATCACCTAACATTTCACATCACCTAACATTTCACATAAAGTACCATACAGATGACGCAAGAAAACTTTACTTTTTATAATGCTCAATAAATGATTTATTTAGAAGGACATTGCTAGAGGCAGATTCATGCCATATGCAGGGCATTATCAAATTACATCACACAACAAATGGCAACATGGTTGGAGAGATTCTATAAAGATGGCCTATCATACCCTATATGGACAAAAGCTGTTATAGCTGCAAACGGGGGACCAACTCCTTATGAATGCCTATGAATTTAGAAAGGGATGTCATAAAAGCTCCTCTAAGTGTAATGTGTAGACATCCCAATACTTTTGTCCATATAGTGTATATAAAAAAAAACTATCAGTGCATCTTACCTACAGGACCAAACACACCTCATGTGAGAGATATTGTGGCGACATGATCAATCAAGCAATCAATCAATCAAAGCTTTATTTGTATAGCGTATTTCATACACAGAGGCAACACAATGCGCTTTACAGAGAACAAGGGAGGTGGGCATAGGCCCCACCCCTACATATTCCAGAGGGAAGCAATAAAAACAAAACAGTATCACCCAGGGAGAGAAAAGTGAGCTGTAAAAATTCTTCCCTGACCCCTCTCAACGAGATGATCGAGCAAGCTACTGGAGTATGTTTGTCCAACGGTTAAGAACATTTATAGAGCAATAAATTACATTAAATTACATTTTCAGAGCAAAAGGGGCTAAAAAGATCATAGGAGAGACATGGTAAACACTGGTGTATGTCTGTGTGAGCGTGAGTGTGCCTGGGTCCAGATAGAGGCAGAGGTCGGGGGTAGGGTGGGGGTGGGAAAAGGATACGGATCCAGGTTAGGGTGAGGGGAAGGGAGACTGGGCCCAGGTCCAGGCCTAAAGTGGACTGGTGTATGTCTGTGTGTACGTGTGTGTGTGTGTGTTACCTAAATGCTACTCACTTTACCGAGACCAATGGGAGGGTGGGCATAGTTCCCACCCCTACATATTCCAGAGGGAAGCAACAAAAAAAAAAAAACAGTTTAACCCGGGGGCCAGAAAAGTGAGCCGTAACAATTATTCCCTGACCTCTCTCAACGAGACGATCGAGCAAGCTCCTGGAAAATGTTTGTCTATTAAACTTATACAGAGCAGTAAACATGGGTTAGATACTTCATAAGAGAGACATGACTAACAGGAGAGTGCACAAATAGTTACAGAGAAGTTGCCTACATGGTAGGCCATTATGTGTTAGCTATCACTGTAGTCTATAATATGATATTTGAGTGAATCATATAACAAAGCACAATAAGCACTTAGCATAACAGGCTCATAGAGAATGCTGCAAGGCAGAGGTGGGAAAAGCGGAGAGCCAAAGGTAAAACATGGGTAGGGTTGGGTGGGTAGGGACAGCTGACGACACAGTGTGGGAAGGAAGAGCCAGTGGTCCGGTTCCAGTTCCTGCTTGGTTGTTGCCTACTCACCTTCCCGTATCCTGTATCACCTGCACCTCATCCCTCATTACCCTTAGCATTAAAGGAGTAGTAAAGGAAAAAATCATGTTTAGCCCTGTTTTAAGGTTACTTATCATCATATACAATGGTTCAGATGACAAAGTTGAGAAAACTAGCACGTTTGAGAAAGTGATGATTGCTCTACCACCGTTTTGGTCAGACAATGGATGTGGGTGGGCACCGTGAAAAATCATTCAAAAAACATGTTAAACTCTCAATTTCAAAGACAGCCAAATGCTCGGGCTGGAGAGGGATATTTCTCAGGGAACCCCGCCCCTCGAGCACTCGCTGGCATCCCACCTGGTCCCGGGGGCCTCATGGGCGTCCAGCAGGACAGCGCAGCTACCTGGGGCCAAGGCGACACAATGAGTTTAACATGTTTTTGAATGATTTTTCAAGGTACCCACCCACATCCATTGTATGACCTAAACGGTGGTAGAGCAATTATCAGGCTTTCTCAAAAGTGCTAATTTTGTCAATGTTTTGAGCTGAACCATTGTATATTATCATAAGTAACCTTAAAACAGGGCTAAACATGCATTTTCCCTTTACTACTCCTTTAAAAAAAATAATCCGGCTCAAAGTGGGCTAAGGTAAACCGGCTATATCTGGTATATGTTTAGCCTAGACTTCTATTACACGTATTTTGCTTGCTGGGCAGCGTGAGTCACATCTGCTTTAGCTGGAAAAGACTGCGGCTCGAGCCGTTCTTTTAGCTGCAGCGAGACCTGCCGTGGTCAATTCTGACTCTTTCACAGAAGACCCAGCGGCTCTAGCTGAGAACATTACAGTAGCTGAAACAGGAGGAGATGCGGACTGTACATGACAACCAGGATAACGTTGCATTGTGTTTGCTTTATGGGCAGTGGGTGATATGCCTACACCCCCCCACCCCCCCCCCCCCCGGGGCGGCTGTAGCTCAGGAGGTAGAGCATGTCGTACAATGATCATCGGACATGTCGAAGTGTCCTTGGGCAAAGTGAACACTGATCAGCAAATTGCTCCCAATGAGCAGGCTAGCACCTTGCATAGCAGCTGCCGCCATTGGTGTGTGAATGTGTGTGTGAGTGGGTGAATGAGAGGCCATTGTAAAGCGCTTTGGATAAAAGCGCTATATAAGTGCAGTCCATTTACCATTTACCATTACCATTTACTTCATTCCTCAACAGGGAAACTTGATCACCACCGCTCTTAACACAGCGTGGTGTGGGCACACCACCACCATCAATAGGTGCGTCTCTTCTTAACCCAAGCCGGAAGCGGAGCGGTGGGCGCGCTTGAAGACGCCGGTCTGGTCCCGGCACCCTGGGCGGGGTAGGCAGGGGGAGGTCGCGGGGGAGGAGCCGCGCCTGCAGTCCAGGAGCCCGGGCGAACCGGTCCATGGGCCGTAGCGGGGCGGGACCCCGTGGCAGGTTGTTTAACCTTGACGTGCCGGCACACTGCGCTCCCCCGGAGCAGCGAGGTGGCGAGCGAGGAGGAGCCGGTCCTGCTCCTGGCTGCGACACTGCTCCAGGATGTTAGACACAGCCACCCCAAACAACCCCTCCCTACTGACCGGTGAGTTGAGGAGGACACCTTTGTTTTCCTCACGCAGACGAGTCAGGGAGAGCCATAGGTGGCGCTGCTGCACCACCGACATGGCCATCACTCCACCCAGACAGGAGGCGGAGATTCTCACAAGCTGAGCAACGGCTCCGGCGGCTTCGGCCATCTCCGCTATCCTGTCTTCATCCATAGAGGTGGGGGTTTTCTCCATAGCCAGCTGGCCGATGTAAATGGCCAGCATAGCAATAGAGGAGGAGGCAGCCACGGCCTGCACGGCCAGCGAAAAACAAGGTTGTCTTGGGGGGGAACATAGGACCCGGGGAACAAAGAACCCTTTTTTGGGGGGAACATAGGACCCGGGGAACATAGGACCCGGGGAATACAGGGATGACCCCGCTTGGGGAATGGTACCGCTGCTCTGTCTCCGCCTCTTCGCTTCTACCATGAGTTCACATCTCCCACCCAGGCTGCTCTGCTTGAGATGCCTCTCGTTATATTTTTACAGAAAGCTATCATTAACTTATTGCCAACATGGGCAGCACCAAGTCCTCCATTTACAACACTTTTATACATCAAATTTCTTTTTGTGACCTCTCTGTTGTTTCCCCAGATCAGTTTTACATACGTTTTATTTATTCTGGAGATACTTTTCCCAGGTGGCGGGAAGATATTCGCTAGGAAAAGCAGTTTGGAGATAATAAAGGTCTTCACTATCCCTATTCTTGATTTATAATTAGTGTCCCTGACTTTCCACTTGTCTGCCTCTTACTGGATCTCCTTTTCCTTTCTGTCCCAGTTTGTCTGAGCGCAGTCTTTGTTGTTAAAATATATTCTGAGGATTTTGATTTCCTCTTCCACCTCCATTGTCAGGGTTGACTATTCCTCTTCTTCTCCTATCCAAACACACTTGGTTTTCTCATGGTTTAGTTTTTCTCCTGCAGCTTGCTCGCAGAAGTGAAAGTGCTCTCTAACAACATCCAATTCTTGCTGTTTTTTTAAAAACACGGTCAAGTCGTCTGCATATGCAGACAATTTAACTCTCGTGTCATAAACTAAAACACCCTCTATTCTGTAGTCATTTTTTATTCTGTTCAGTAAAGGGCTGATGGCCAAAACATAAAGCGCTGCACTCAGCGGACAACCCTGCTTCACTCCTTTCTGAATGTCTATATACTCAGGTAGACTTCCGTTGACTTTTACGGCTACCTGGGATTTTGCATATAATAGTTTAATAATTTGAATAAATTCTTGAGGAAAACCATATTTATTTAAGACACATCATAAGAGGACTTCCGGTTCCACACGCATGGAGAAGGCAGCTTGATTTCCGCGCTCTCCGACAATTTTATAATTTCGCCCTGTAAATGTGTATGATAATCTTAGGAAGGTTATTTATGTAAAGAATGGAAAGCAGGGCAAGCTCTAAAAGGAGAAAAGATTTGTCAACAACTGATAACTTCGATGAACTGACAGTTAAAAACGATGCTTGAACGAACCGTAGCAACTCGCCGGCCCACGAGGGGAATGGAGACGATATGGAAGAACCTAGGAAACATACTGAATTAACTCAAAGATTTTCGACAGGATAATAAAGAACAGCTCACAGAAATCAAACAAGAACTGGGCAGAACGAACACCAGACTAGATGAAGCTGAGGGGTGGATTGATGAAGCAGAATCGGTCCTACAGGCAACATCTACGCTAATTCAACGCCTCTCGCAGCGCCAGGCCGACATGGAGTCCAAGCTTATTGACCAGGAAGCACGAGCCCGTAGAGATAACATTTGGATTTACGGCATACCTGAAGAGGCAGAGGGAACTAACATGTCCAGCTTCTTGGAAGGCCTACTGAAAGAGACGCTTGATTTCCCTCAGGATATGGAGCTGAGAATCGAGAGAGCACATAGAGGCCTTGGACCCAAACCCACGGGCCCACAGGCGAAGCCCCGGTCTATCGTAGCCAAGCTAGCCAGCTATAAAGAGAAGGAAGAGGTGATCCGTAAAGCGTGGCAGAAGAAAGACACTTGCTACATTTTACCTGGACCACGACTACCCTCCCACAATCCTGAAGAGGCGTATGGAATATGCTGAAGCGAGGAACATTCTAAAGGAAAAGAAGGTTGAGTTCCAGACACCCTACCCGGCGAGACTACGAGTCTTCTACAGTGATGGCACTCGTCTGTACGAGAGCGCAGCAGAGGCGACGAGGGACATGGCTTCACGCGTCTTCTCAGTCAACATCGTACTGCCACGACCAGCTCAGACCAGCGGGAGATTCAACACTTATCCGAGTGGCAGTTGGCAGCAGAAAGCCGCAGCCGACGTACCGAAGCCTCGAGCGGGACTGACAGAGCCAGCACGAACTGGACGAGCCTCACGGTCGCGGATCAGAGAACAGCTGAGGCAATTCAAGCGGCCCTGATTGTGCTAGCTACATGGAATCCACAAAGGGCCTACCAATGCAGATAAGTCTCTCTTATCTTAGTTAATCCTTTTTTTTTCCATTGTGGCGTCATACAGATCATAAACCTGTCATAATTTAGATTTTCTCTGGTTATAGCCTTGTCAAGGGTGGGATACGACAGAGCCGAGTTTGACAGTGACGCTGACTCCTTTGTAAACTATAAGCTGTAACGATGTCGGGACGCGAGGAAACCAGTTATGACAACTGCTAGGCAGCCGTCTCAAAGGGCCCTGCTTTTTAAAACGAGCAGGTTATCCTTTATAGGCGCTCTGACATCTCGAGCGCTTCAAAGGCTCACCTAGAAAGAGCCTCGCTATCGGAAGCAAAGTTTGTCCGATTCAAACCATTTTGTTACTGTGTTTATTATTTTGTTATGTCTACCTCTCGATGTTCACGGGAGTTTTTTTGATGTACTTTGAGTGCTGGTATTTGCGCATGGAGAATTTGGATATGCGTACCACAGTTCAGGGATAATGGCCAATAACCTTAAAATTATTTCATTTAACGTAAATAGGGTCTTAAACCCAGCTAAGAGAAGTAAAATTTTTAGTAAGATGAAAAAGGATGGTGCACAAATAGTATTATTGCAGGAAACGCACCTTAACTCTACTGAAAATGAAAAATTGACAAGGATGGGATTTTCGAGAGTGTATTATTCATCTTACAAATCGGGTCACAGGAGAGGGGTCGCGATTCTGATATCTCGCATGGTCCATTTTGAAAAGTGCACAGAAATAAAGGATAAAGAGGGAAGGTATTTATTAGTTTCAGGGAAGATAGAGGGCGTCCAAATAACGTTATTGAATGTGTACACACCCCCCCGTGAAACGATGTCTCTTTTTATGATACAGTTTTTGATCTGATGACGGGAGCGACAAGAATACTTATGTGGGGGGGGATTGTAATGTACGCCTTAATCCTGAAATCGATTGTTCAAAAGAATCAGTTCAAACCCCCCTCCATAGGAAATTAAAACGTGATTACAAACATTATTGTAATCCACACGGTGTCTACTCCAGAATTGACTACTTTTTTATTTTAAAAAGGGATCGCAATAGAGTACATTACTGTGAAATAGGTAATATAGATCTCTCTGATCACGCCCCTCTCCTGTTATCACTGCAGATCAGTAATAACCCAAGAAACACATTATGGAGACTAAACTCAAGTATCTTAAATGATATACACTTTAAAACTATGATACAAGAAGAAATAAAGCTATTTCTTGAAATAAATAATAACGAGGCGACTGGCCCAGAGATCATGTGACACGCTAAAAGCTATCATATCTGTCTGTGCTTATAAGAAAAAAGAAAGGCAATTGAGAAATTAATTAAATTCAATTAAAGGAGATTAGGGAAGAGATAAATACTCTGTACTCAACTGAAATTGAAAAAAAGATGATCTTTACAAAACAAAAATATTATGAGTGAGGAGCGAGATTTTCAAAACTCCTGGCCAGGAAATTACAAAAGAAACAGGTGGATAGTACAGTCTACAAAATTAGGGACCCACTGAACAAGACCCTTCTGTATAAGCAAAAATAAATACAAATGACCTTTCAAAATTATTATACAGAACTATACACACAGCCAAATTTAGAAGATGAACAACAGACTAGATAATTTTTAGAATCCCTTAATCTACCCACCCTATCAGAAGACCAGAATACAAAATTAATAGCAAAAATAACGGAAGAAGAATTGAATAATGCCATATCAAGACTGAAGCCCAATAAGTCACCAGGCTCAGATGGCTATTCTACAGAATGGTACAAGACTTTCCGGTCTGAGTTGGTGCCGCCCCTCCTTCGGACATTTAACACTGCTTTAAAGGATGGGAGAATACCACCAACTTGGAGGGAGACTACTATCTCTGTTATTCCGAAGGAGGGAAAAGACAAGCTAGATTGTGGGTCGTATAGACCGATTTCGGTCCTTAATACTGATTACAAGCTATACACATCAGTCCTGGCCAGGAGGGTTGATAAGGTCCTCCCCCATCTTATCCATCCTGACCAGTGTCATAGAAATTATAGTTTCATCATCTCCTTTTGTAATTCACCACCTCCCTCAACTTTTCACATAGCTGTGCTAACCTAATTCATGACAGGATGACCTCCAGGAGGTCCACACACCTAGAAATCTGTCTACTCCAGAATAACCATCCGTGGTCTCCAAGAGATTGTCGCCTTTTCTCATGTCACGTGTCTGTATGCTTGACCACGCCTGCCATTTCATATGACGTACAATGGGTTAGCCAATCACATCCTCAAAGCGCCGTACCTGTGTTTTGCTTGAATATAAGGCTGCGCATGACAAGCTTTGAATTCACTTCTTTGGATGAAGCACTCATGTGAGTTGTCCGGAAGTCTTTGCGCTCGTATTGTTTTCTCAATAAACCAGACTTAACCTGTTTGAGCTAATCTTGGTAAATCCTTTTTGACTAGATCAGTTAATAATCCATTACACTAGCCTACAGCCGTAATTCAAAGTAAGGTGACAAAATAAAGTGAAAGGCTGTCCAGTGGTGCTTGTGCAGTCCTGGACATCTATAGAGCATGCGAATCATGAAAGCCTAAGTTTATAGATAACAAAAAGGTATCGCATACCAAGGTAATCTTGTGAGGTGCCGATCACTGGAAGAACTGGTCATAAAACATAAGGAAAAGTGTTGCACACTCTGGCTCCATATGCAGTTATTTTATTTGGACGTTTGGGCCTGTTGGTCTGATAGATTCTGAAGAAGGCCAACAGGCCGACAAGTAAAAATAAATAAATGACCAGAATCTCTCCCGTTTTTCCGGGACATTGAAATGTTCCCGGACATATGGACCGACACCGATATTAAGGAAATGCTGGTTGGCATGACACAACTGGATTAGATGCTCCATGGTGACCACGGTTAACTGTTGAAGGTTTCCCTTCTAATCTTGGCCTTTTCTCGCTGGTGACTTTTCTTTGATATGTTTTTGTTCCCGCCCTACGGCAATAAGAATGATGGGCTCACATCTTCACAATCCATTATAGCTGTTAGGCCTAGGTTTAGCTGTAAAATTGACCGGCATGATTAGAGACAAATCCTTGTACCCACTAGTCACTAGATCAATTGGCTTAATATTTCCTTTGTCCTCCTTTTATTTGTATTATCTAAGCCTATATGTATTTGTTTTCTTTCATTATCTAGCTGCACTGAGCTGTAAACAGTAAAGTAGTCTATATCCCTCATATTCTTCTATTAGCGCATGCCTATTAGGCACGAAGTGGGGCCGTGTCGTCACCTTTTTCGCAAGAATTGCGTATTGCCAGTTTACATGGCGAGAATTACGGTGGCATTTTAAAAGATTCCACTCTGGGACCCGGTGTCAAAAGTTTGCGGATTCAAGCTCGCAAAACGCCGTTGTCATGTAAACGAAAGGCCACACCGCAACAAAAGTTGCAGGGATCGTTGTCGTGTAAACGGCACCTCAGTCGGCGGCAACAGCTGAAAGCAGGTGAATGACATCAGTCTGTAATTGGTACAACCTCCCTACGTTCACAACAATACATTTATGGTCTACTCTTTCTTTATATTTCTGTATAATTGTATTAATGTTTGAAGGATCATCAGCTTCTACTCCTGCATGCACTTCATCATTAAAAACTGCAAGCTTTCTCTCAACATATTCAAGCTTCTTTTCATCATGTTCAGTCAATAGGCATTTCCTTATACATGTAATATCTACATATGTTTTCATTAAATCATACTCCTTATTTCGATTTTCATTTAAAAGTTTACTTTGAAGATGTGCCTTTTAAGGCTTCTCTTCATCTCCTCCCATAGCTCTACAGCCGAGCCGGTGAGAACTCTTAATTCTTTGACTCTTCGAATTTCATTTCTCACACTATGTAACACATTTGTGTTTTTCAGACAGTGCACATTTAATTTCCAGCTGTTCTGCCGGGGGCCTGCTCTTGGGAGGCTGACCGTGGTCCTTACAGCCAAATGGTCAGAGCTGACCCAGGCCTCTGTTCTATGCGTTTGTACGTTGAACTTGTCAGATACATAAATCCTGTCTATCCTCGTTTTGTAAATAGCTTTGAAACGAGTGAAACCAGTTCCATTAGGGTGGAGAACTCTAAAAACATCCTTAATTTTGAACATTTCACATGTAGTTTTAAGTATTTTGCTAGCTCGGCTAAGCTTGAAAGGTCTCGCTGGGATACGATCGTTGATTTCAGTAATGGTATTGAAATCTCCTGCTAGAATGATATCAAGTTGCCCACACAAAACCTCTGATTCTGTCAAATAATTGTGCTTTTTCTTTGTCCTTCTGACTTGTATAGACATTCATCAATCTGAGTTTTTGCTTTTTCATTAAACAATCTAATACTAGCAGGCGACCAGGTATGAGCTCACTTTTTTTGTGTTGAAGAAAATGCCTATACCATCTGATCTATCAGTGCCGGTGGAGAAGTGTCCATTCAACCAACATGCTTTCACATTTCTAACATCGTCTGTTGTTTGGAGCCATAGCTCTTGTGCAAAGATGACATCAGCTTTGATGTTTTTGAGGACCCCTAGCTTCTCTCTCCTAGGCTTTGCTGATAGTATACCTCTGAGCTTGATAGTAGCAATGTTTAGGCTCATGAGGTATATAGTTACAGCTAGATACAGGCCAAGTCTACACATTATTCATGAATTTTGCTTCTTCCTGGGATCTCTATTCTTTCTGGGCTTCCTGACTACATAGTCCACTGGCTTCCTCTGCTGGGCCGCACAGTCGAGCCACGGCATTGTCCAACTCAGCGTGTAGGCTGGCTGTGTCAGGTACCATGCATGGCACCGGGTGGCTGGGAAGGCTGTCCTGGTTGGTTCCCTGTAATGGTTGGATTCCAACGCTGCTGTTATCCTCCGGAAGCTGCTCTGCCGCTGATGATTCCATTGATGGAGGCAATGGCATCACGCCTGCTCCGTCCATTGCCGCAGTCGGTGCTGCTACCGCCTTGGTTGATGCAGCCACCTCTGGAGGCTGATGGTCCTGCTGCACTGGCGCTTGGTCTCCAGCCGCTGCCGCGGGGTCTCCCTCCGCTGCCGCTGGGTCTCTCTCCGCTGCCGCTGATGCGCTCGCCTTGCGCATGTGTCTCTGCGTGCGCTCACGTGCCTCTGGTTCTGCCTCTGCTCTCGCTGTGCATTGTGCACCCTCCGGCGCTACTGGTGTAAATGTAACACCGCTGGATCTGTCCTGGGTAAGTAATCTTGCCGTTATATGGGCCGAGAGAGATGGAGTTTGGCAGGGACGCGAGCCGCCCCTCACTGTCACGGTTGAGTTTGACACGGTAGCGCCGCACACCAAACCACAGCCCAAGGTTGTCTAACAGTTTCTCTACCGGCCGCAGGATGGTACAATACCGGTGGAGATACTGTTCTACATCGTGGTCAGCCACCCTCGCAGTCCAGAACTTAACAATGATGGACACTATGTCAGCTGGGACGGAGGAGTGCGCCTCAAAGTCCTTCCATTCCCTGTCTGCTCTATCTGCGAACAGGCAGAGGAATTTCCGCAGTGAGCGATCAGTGTGGAAACTGAGTTCAAAGTCTCTCCTGGAGGGTAGCTCTATGAAGGTGTAGGAGTGTAGGATATGACGCCGTTCTACTGACCATTGTCTACTGACGACAACACAGTTCTACTGACTTTGAAATCGAGGGTTTAACATGTTTTTGAATGATTTTTCAAGATACCCATCCACATCCATTGTATGACAATATATATATGACAATTATCAACTTTCTCGAAAATGCTAGTTTTCATTCATTCATTCAAAAGTTTATTTGGACGGGACAATGTGCACGTACATAAAATGTTCAAGAACATTAAAATGGATACATCAGATTTAGCTCAGAGCTACATTCCATCTGAAACATATAACAATAAAATCAACTAACTGACAACACATGACACGATGAAAAGGCAAGAATACAAATTGCAAGAATACAAATTGTGTATCTATCTATCTATCCAGCCAACCATCCGTCCATCCATCCATGTGTGTGCGCGCCACCTAGAACGTTGGTCAACGTTTTGATCTGAACCATTGTATACAATCTTAAGTAACCTTAAAACAGGGCTAAACATGCATTTTCCCTTTACTATTCCTTTGGGTTACGATTTCAGAGACGGAACCCGTTTTCTGACACTTGGGAATCTTTACTACCGGACTCGGCCACTTGGGAATCTTTCTGACACTTGGGAATCTGACATTGGGGTATCATTTGGTCATTTGGGAATCCCCATTGGATTTGAATGGGGAACACTTGGGAATCATTTTAACACATGGGATTCACTGACATTTGGGATCCTTTTGACATTTGGGCATCTTGTCCACTGGGGTACCTTTTTTACATTTGGGAATCGTCCATTTGGGACTCTTTTGACATTTGGGAATCCTCCGCTGTCCATTTGGGACTCTTTTGACAAATGGGAATCCCCATTGCATTTGAATGGGGAACACTTGAGAATCATTTTTGACACATGGGACTCGTCCGTTTGACACATATTACGACCTTTGATTGCACATGTCTGTTGGTCTAAAACTGTACACATTCTTATCATAATAACTTCAGCACATATCATATAATCCATGTTTGTCAGGGTTATTTGTCTCCAGTTGTTAATGTCACTTTCATCTCCTTTTTTGAAGATGAGAGAGATGATTCCTTGGTAGAAACTGTCATGCATTAGTGAGCTTGCGATCCCTTCATTGAAGGCTGAGGCCAAGTTGTCAGCGACCTCGTTGGCAAATGTCTGATACAGTTCTGCAGGGAGGCCATCGGGCCCTGGGGATTTGCCCCTCTTTAACTGTGAGATGGCGGTGATGATCTCCTCTCTGGTGATGGGGCACAGGAGGCCTCTGGTCTCGCACACAGGTGTCAGCTTAGCCTCGGACACAAGGCCTCGGGACACAGAGGAGCAGTAGACAGCACCGTACACATCCTTAAAGTTGTCCACTAGGACTTTCTTAATGTGCTCATCCTCAGTAACAATGTTTCCTTCTTTGTTTCTCAGTGCTTTCATGCTCTTATGATCTTTTCTTTCTTTATATGTCTGAATTATTTTGTTAATATTTGATGGGTCATCTGCCTCTATTCCTGCATTCATTTTAGCCGTGTTTAAATATTCATTATACTAGCTTGCAAGCCTTTTCTCCACTTCCTCCAATTTACTTTTGTCTTGTGCTGTTAAAAGACATTTTTTTATACATTTAAGATCTACATATAATTTCATTAACTCCATAGTCCATATTTCGTTTTCCGTTTAAGAGTTTACACTGTAGAATCAAAAGTCTTTTAAGGCATCTCTTCATCTCCTCCCATAGCTCTACCTTTGAGCCAGTGATGATTCTCAGCTCCTTAACTCTCCTGACTTCTTTCGGCACGCTGTGTAGCACATCTGTGTCCTTCAGGCAGTTAATATTTAGCTTCCAGCCATTTTGATCTAGATCTAGATTTGAAGCGGGTAAAGCCGACCCCGTTTGGGTCGATAACTCTTAAAACATCCTTCATTTTAAGCACCTCACATGTCTTTGAGTGTTTTACTAGCTTTGTTAGGCTTAAAAGGTACCGCTGATATTCGGTCATTAGCTTCAGTGATGGTGTTGAAGTCTCCTGCTAGAATAATATCAAGTCGTCCACACAGGACCTCTTTGAGTCTCTTAAATAATTGTGTTTTTTCCTTGTGTTTCTGACTTGCGTATATATTGATTAGCCGTAGACTTTGCTTTTTCAGTATACAGTCTAGTACAAGCAGCCGCCCAGGTATCAGCTCACGTTTTTTTTATAATCTCTCCATCTTTCGTATTGAAAAGCACTCACCATCGTGTCTATCTGCACCGGCAGAAAACTCAGAGCATCCATTCAGCCAGCATGCTTTCACGTGTCTTAAATCGTCTGTCGTTTGCAGCCAAAGTTCCTGAGCAAAGATTATGTCAGCTTTTATGTTTTTAAGAACTTGTAATTTGTTTTGTCCAAGCTTTGCTGACTGTATACTTTTGAGGTTGATCGTAGTGATGTTCAGGCTCATAAGAAGGTGTACAGTCACAGTAAAATACAATCCAAGTTTACCCATCATTTAGGAGGATTGTTTATTTATTTATTTTTTCCTGTCTACTCTTTTTCTTATTTTTAGTATCCTCAGGGGACATTCTCTCTCTCTTTCCCATTTGGTTGAGGAAATTAGTTGCTGCTGCTTGTAAAGGAGGTGGGCCTTCCTCACCTTCTGTCTGCCTGGGAGCTAGGCTACACTCTGCCCCTCCTTCCTCCCCTCACGTTCATGGACAGACCCGCAAATCAGGGAACTCGCCGGGTGCCGAGTGTTGCCCTCTCTGCTGCTGCTGGTGTTGGTCGCTGCTGGTTCTCTGATGCTGCGGCACCTCCCGCTGCTCTCGCCCGGTTACTGTAGGAGGACGGGCAGGTGAAGTAGCTGTGGCCCTCGCCCTGGCACAGGGAGGGTGCAGGTCTCAGCATGGGCGATTTTATAGGTGGGGTAGGGGGGGCTTGCCCCCCCTGATTGGCCTGTCCAACTCTGCTCAAATTCTTAAAAAAAAAAAGAAGTTTTTTTTTTTTTTTTTTACTAATTAACACAATTATTAAATACATAATTGTGGGTTGTACCAGTTTGTGTTAGGTCACCATTCATTTTAAAAGTGTATTTATTACTTAAACTAGGCTACCTTTAAAAAAAAATATATATATATATTCATAATCCACCAATGGCACAACTCGTCCGTCGACCTCAACTATTTCCGGTTTGATCTGTTACCGCAAAAAAATGAGATCTGACTGTACTGCTCAGTGCTCAACAACCTACAACTAGCCAACCTGCTCACAATGGAGAAAAGAGCAATAAAAACAATTGACCACTTCTTCATAAAAAATAAAATAAAACTGCCAATGCTAATGAAGAAGCTACCACTCGAAATGACACTGCAGCAGGTGCAATCGAATGCAGAAGTGCTCCAGAGTCTATCGAAGCTAGCACTAGCACTAGCAACATCACCATCGGCGAGGAAGCTAGCACCAGCAGGCAGTTGCAGTTTGATGTTGTGATGTTGAGTATGGCCTAGTGCTCGGTCATAAAGTCTAGACATGCTCATGGTGTCTAGATGAAGTTCGCTGCATTGTGCATATTGAATTGTCATACGGATTTCTTATTAGCATACTGTTCACAACTGGCATTCTTTGTAAATAGATGGGACGAGACGGCAGAACTGTTGTTTTTTTCTCACGTCAAAATGTTGCCCCCCCTACTCTCAGAGGGTAAAATCGCCTATGCTCTTATGTCTACATTAAATGTCAACAAACAATTTCATTAATTCCTTATATTCTTCATTTCGTTGTTTATTTAAGAATTTACATTTATAAATTAGGTGTCTCTTTAGACTGTTCTTCAACTCATCCCATAACTCAACACTTGTTTTTGTAGATATTCGTAAGTCTTTGACTCTTTCGATTTCCCTTCTGACACTCTTTAATATAACAGGGTCGAGACAATTCACGTTCAGCTTCCAGCTATTTTGTCTTGGACTGGGGACACTATCAAAGCTAACTGATGCTCTTACAGCTAAATGGTCCGAGTTTACCCACACCTCTGTTCTATATGACTGAACCTTAATTTTATCGGAGACATAGATCCTATCTATGCGTGTCTTGATACTTTGTTCAAAACGTGAGAAGCCCGCCTCATCTGGATAAATCACCCTGAAAGCATCTTTCATTCTGAACATCTCGCATGTCTCTTTCAGTACCTTGCTTGTACGTGGTAGATTAAAAGGGGTTGTTGGTATGTGATCTTCAGCGTCTGTAACTGTATTAAAATCCCCCGCTAATACTATATTGTCCTGTGCAGCATGTTGTGCCTTGTCCCAAGTTAGGTAGCCATTTTTAGTTCCGAGCTCACAGTTCTTCGCCAGGTTGTTTTTGGCCTCCATTGTTTCCTCTGAAATTCCAGCCCCCTAAAAGTCTTGTCATCATTGGGCCTATAGGCCTCTATTTTGGCATTGGGCATTTTGGGTTATTTCCATAACAGCAAGACTGAACACTGTTACTCTCACTGGCAGTCCCCTCACTGATATCAGCAGCCAGTTGTTCTGACAGGCGTTTTCCCCATATTCTTTTAATGACTTGTTCACAGTCATAAATGTCAAGTTAGGCTGCATAGCCCACAAAATACGACGATTCCACCGTAGACATCATTCACTATTGTATCGTAGATAGCTGTGCTTGACTGAGTGTAGCCTACCAGCCTACCAAAAACAAGGTGCCTATAGGATACTGTGGTGAATTTACAAGTTTTAAGTAGTCTTCACATGCCTTAGAAATAAACTATATGTACTCTGTGTATCTCAATGATGGATGATTCAACACTGGTAGAGTAGGCCCTGTGTGTGCAAATCAGAAGCTGGGCCTTGGCTGTCACAGAGTAGCAGCAGGGCAGACTAAGGACACCAGACTAGGGTGCTAAGGTAGCCAAGTGCCTAAGGACTAGGCATATACATGGACAGGGAGGGAGGGGGTGAAAGTGGCCCACAGAAAGTGGCCCCGATAAGGTGTAAATCGGCACCAGACATCAACAGTAGGCTACAATTGGGGAAAACCCCACAGATATTGGACAGAAGAGTGGGCACTACCCTAACTTATAATAAGATGAACCATAAATCTGATAAGTGACCTGTGACAACTGATGGAAGCAGCCTGTGACAACTGATATAAACAGAGATTATACAACTGTTAGGCCTATGTGCGAAGGGCATCTCTCCTGCAAGACATTCACTGAGACTGTATTTGCTCTTGTTGAAGCAAACACCCTCTGTTGATCACCTCTGGATTCTGTAGTTTCTGCATCTGAATTTGACTGTATTGACAAACTGTTCCAAGTAGCCTATAGTTTAAGACAAAATTGTACTACACTACATTTGAATAAAATCACAATGGAAGCCTACAAGGAAGTTTAAAATATGCGATAGGCCTATTGTTCCCGGCTCTCGCCCTTTTGGCTCCCATTTAGTTTTGTCACAAATCCAATTTACGCAATTTTGCTTGAGAAAAAACATTTCTAGAAACTATTAGCTAAATTTATTTCATTCTGCCTCGATCGACAACGATCAGTCAGCAAAAAGCACCTAGGCTACATTTCCTTCCATGTAGCTAGGCTATAGGCCTATCTTCACTACATGTGCTGCTATAGAATAGGCTAGGCTACTGCTTTGTGTATAATTTGCATGGCACAATAGCCTAGGCTTACTCAAGATGCGATGAAGACAATAGTCAGGTTGTTTGTTGCGTTTTGTTGCGTTTCAGTTTTTGCAATCCTATGTAACCAAATGTAGCCTAGCGTTTGAAAATATGGATATTTTGTGCTTATTCGCTTATTTTTGAAGCATCATTTTATCGGTTTTATTAAGAAATTAGGTTATTAAATTGGAACAATAGGCTGCGACACTATCTAAATGAAGAGAGATTCTGTGCGGCACCCTGGCATGTCGTTACGGCACCCTAGGGAGCCACCGTGCAGGTCACTGCCTCGACAACACGCACAGTCTCCAGGCAGCAATGCAACTCAGGAGTCGGAACTCAACCCATGTACGAGTCCAACTCATCATTTACTCCTCAAAGGGCACAACACCATGCTGTACAAGTGTGCTCAGAGCCGCCTCCTAAACCAGCCCAGATGAGACGCAGCCTCTGCTTCTGAGACCCAGTCACGACGACATTGCCCCAGACGAGGGGCGTAATAGGCGACAGACAGTCCAAAAATACCAGAGGGAGTCATTCTGCAGGCAATCCAAATTCAAATCACCCAGGGAGGGAGAGAAAGGTAGCATACACAGATGGCCAGACACCAGCATGATTGGGACCAGGTCACAGCCCCAGTTTCAACGCTGTGCTTTACGCACCCCAAAAGAGACCCGGTTTATAAACCCCGGCACCACTTCTGTGTACCCTAAATCACTTTAGTCCCTCGCCAGACAACTTGGCCCACTGGGCAATGATTGCTGCCCATAATCGCATGCACTTTTAGACATTTTAGGAGTCAAATGCCACTGGAAACCTAGTGCGCACGGCTCCATCCGAGAGATCAACGGCAGTGTTTTCACCCGGTCTCAAATAAACAGATGAGGCCGCCGCCTCCCAAACAACTTTATTTTGAACGACAAATAGGCTGCTTGCTGTCACATTGGCTTTTGGACCTGTGCTCCACTCCAACTTTGATTTTTAGCCCTTTATTCTCCAGGAGAAAACACAAGAGGAACAGCATTTTGGTAACCGAGAGCTGCTCGGTGGTGGAGCTGAGTCCACACGGTTCGCATGGCGCGTTTAAGGCCAACCCCTCGCAGCGTCGAGGACTCACAACATTGAGGACGATTGACGGGATCTCACTGAGTTGACGACAGACGAGTAGCACGATACAACAACTGAACGTAGAATCGGACTCACCCGCCTAAGTCAAGCAGAAGGAGCCTGCAAGTATCGCTACTGGGCCTATACAGTGATATATGGCTACGGCCAAGGAGGGCGGGGGGGAGGGGCGGTAGAGGGTTTTAAATAGACAGCAAGTTTACATCCCAGGTAGGCCCAAGCGACCACGTAGTGAGGAGGGAGACAGAGAAGGTCGAGTGACCAAGGCAGCGGACAACTATAGATGCAATTTAAACTAAAAGATCAGAATGAGTTTGGTTAACTTCTACAATCCGTGCAAGCTTTTACTTTTACCTGACCTTGAGACTATAGCAAGAGAGGCTGGCTCCCCTGTTGTTTGGGTAGGTGACTTTAATGCTCATAACCCCCTGTGGGGAAGTCCGGAGAAAAATGCAAATGGTGCTGTAGTTGAGGAGCTCTTAGAACATAATAATTTGGTTATCATGAACGATGATAGACCAACTCGGTTTGACATCAGAACAGGTAAATTGTCTTGACCTATGCCCACCCTCCCATTACTCTCTGTAAAGCGCATTGTGTTGCTTCTGTGTATGAAATGCGGTATATAAATACAGTTTTGAATGATTGATCATTAGCCATCATCCTTATCGTATTTTTCCTGGGCTTTCAATAAGTCCAAGACTAGGTGTATATGTCCCAATGAATGCTCTTTATTTTATATTTTGTAGACTATAATGTATGAATTGGAACCATCACGAGTTCTCGCTTCAGCTCTTTAATAGATTAGTAGATGAGCTTTAGTAGGCATAGCTTCCTTTTTGTTAATATTAGATTGGGGTAAAATCAAAATGATTATGAGAACGATTGAAAATGTCATCAACAAGGGACAACGATGTAACTTACGACGTACCTTACAATGTATCTTCAGGCGCCCACTAAGGGATGTGTTCCGAATCGCATACTACCCTACTATATAGTATGCCAAAACAGGATGTAGTATGTCCCAATACATAGTATGCCACATGCAGTATGGCAAAAATACCAGGATGTCCTACTACATCCGGTCGTATTTTGCAGTTAGCAAGCCAGCAGGCTTTTCTCGCTATTCTGACCCACAATCCTGTGCGCAGCGGAAATGTGCATCACATGTGCGAGTCTTGACAGCAATAGATATGAACACAACATGATTCGTAATGGATTGAGCAGCGCAAAATACGGCCGCCATATTGGTCCGGTACCGCTGTCACGTGACAACCGCTCTCCTCAGCAGTTTCAGTCAGTAAAAGTAACCCTGCATCAAGAGATAACTCTTGTCTTTGAACTATCCATAACTGTCAATTGACATAAATAATAAATAAATAAAATAAAAAATGACAAAGTGCAAAACAGCAGCATCCAACAGTTTTAGTTGTATCTATCAGCTAACATCTATGTATTTATCATCTTTCACTTAAAGGACTATGCTCGTTTTTGACAACCTGGACCTTATTTACGACATATTATAAGAAGTTTGACTCACCCAGATCACTTTTGTGTTGTTCGGAGGCAGGTAGAAGAAATTTAAAATCCAGCGCGAGCCAGTATATCCATGTAATGGCGGCGCACGGGGCATAGGGAATGCAGCTTCTCAAAATCCATTTTCGGCCGCTAAACGGTTGTTTTCATCAATCACATTGCATGAATCGACAGTTGATATTCCTCTACGCGAGCCATTCTTTCGGTTGGTTTTCAAATGGTCTGTAGCCACTGTAATATGATCTTTAGAAGCCTCTCCCCCACTTGCTCCAGCACGCATGCGCACAGGCCAGCGCGCAGCCTGCTATTCTCCGGCTCACGTTCTCTGCGCTACGATCGTAGTTGGTGCCGAGAATATTGTCGTCGTCATTCGTCAGCAACAATCCGATCGTAGCGCAGAGAATGTGAGGGAGCATAGCCAGTGTAAAGATCATATTACAGTGGCTACAGATTATGTATTTGAAAACCGAAAGAATGGCTCGCGTAGAGGAATATCAACTGTCGATTCATGCAATGTGATTGATGAAAACAACCGTTTAGCGGCCGAAAATGGATTTTTAGAAGCTGCATTCCCTTTGCCCCGTGCGCCGCCATTACATGGATATACTGGCTCGCGCTGGATTTTAAATTTCTTCTACAGGCCTCCGAACAACACAAAAGTGATCTGGGTGAGTCAAACTTCTTATAATATGTCGTAAATAAGGTCCAGGTTGTCAAAAACGAGCATAGTCCTTTAAAAGAGCCGGCACATAGAGCAGTATCGTTCGGGACCGACCCATCACTAGTTTACTTGCGGAGCTCCGTACCGGACCAAGATGGCGGCCGCATTTTTCGTCGGGCAGCAATCAAATCAACGTCAATGCGGCGTCTAGTGTATATGTCTATGGTGACAGCTGTAGAAGAATGTCGCGTTATGGACAGCGATGGATGTGGGCAAATTTCAAGGCGCAATGTTATGACAAGGTAGTATGTCCCAATTGGATGCCTACTGCTTGCAAAGTACGTACTTTCTAAGGGCAACTAGGTAGGTACTGGTAGTAATAAGTAGAAGTATACGATTCGGAACGCAGCCATGGTCTGGGAAACACTTGTAGGAAAAACTGTCCCTTCGCCAAGGTATACCTTGAGAAGCGTCGTAGAGCGCCAGTTCAGCGAATCTGGGGAATGCAGCCCTGGACTGCAGCAGTCCATGATCAGTGCCTATCGCCGCCATGGTGTGGCCCTTGCATTGTGGTTAAATAACGTCCGACTCGGTCCAGCATGATACGTACACTGTAAAAAATCAGGTCGTTTTTATGGTAAAATACTGTATTATGATAGTGTTTTACTGTAGAAGCAACGTACAGTAGATTACTATATATTATGGAGTATTATGGGTAAAGAGCCATCAGGCGGGAAATTACTACAGTAACTTCATTAATACTGTAGTACTTTACAGTAGAGAGGACCAGAGGATGCATATATAGCTGCTTTTTGGCATGAGCTGCGTGGGACGAGCAGATAATTGTTTTTGAAAGAAACAAAAAAAACGGAACCCAGTAATAAATTAAGTACTAAAACCCGCTGTTACAATCTTATATTATCAAACCCCATCCATCCACCTAACATTACTGTGGTGAATTAGACTTTACCAGTCGAGGACCAAAGCGGCGACACCGTAGGCACGAGCCGAATGAGAGAAGGGCGGCAAGGAGAAGTAGCTACGGTCTCGCAAGCAGACGGTCCCAACTTAATACAGTAAGTAGTAAACCCCTCTATTTTAACATAATATTATATGTTATAATAATCTTCTAAATAACAATCCATCTACATTGGCGAATTTGCGGCGTTATCAGTCAGTTAATGTTACCACAGCTAGTAAAAGTTAGCACTACAGCTTGGTCGACGTCAGTTAACCTGGGTATCTTAGCTAGCACTAACGTTCTTACCACCGACCTTTAAACTAGCTGGCTGTAAAATAAGAGGTAACGTTAGCTAGAATAGTGCTTAACTCAATATCCAAGCCCCATCAATCCACCTAAGGTTAGTGGTGAATTTGTCGCATTGTCAGTCAACCTGTAATGTTAGCTTGGGCACCTTCAAATAACTTTGCAAGCTAGCCATAAGTTAGCTAGCTAGCTAGATTGGTGTATGATATTGGAACCCCATCAATCCATTCATCTGCAGTGGTGAATGTACTGCGTTATCATAATTGCAAACGCGTTTGGGTACTTTCAACATGCTAGTTAGCCACATATCAAACCCCCTCAATCCATCCATCTAGTCTAGCTACAGTTGATGAGCTATGGAAAGATGACCTGTTGAAAGAGTGCAACAAAGAACTGTTCAATGTTCATATGCAGATGCGTCTAGGTTTGGATGAGGCAGGAAAGGAACGCTTTTTCCATTATGTCCCTGTAAAGGACACACTTAAGTCTCTTCTGAGTCAGTCTTCCATGAAAGAACAATACGAACAGTCACACACACAGATTCACACACACAACAGGTCTACAGTGCTTGAAGACGTGAGAGATGGTCAAAACATCAAAGAAAATGCTCTTATACGGGAGTCCCCATCATCACACCTATACAATGCCGAAAGCTTTTACACGCTTTCAAAAACAATGGTAAGATGTCACCTTTAGTGGATGCTGTTCAGCCGTCACAAAGTATATTTACTTTGTGTGAAATGTTTTTATGTTTATCCATATGTTGTGATACCATCAATACTTTATATGCTCTTGCATGTCAAATTGAGTTGAAAATTCCCCCATATTAAGTATAGAGTATCTAGTTGGCTTGGGTGTTTAGTAGAATTTGATACAAACTGAAATTAATATTTTAACATACATACATTAAAAAACAAGAATATCCCATTTTTCTCCTTGCTTCCGTTTTATATCCAAAGATCTTTTTTCAACTCTACAATTATTTGTTTAAATACAATTTCACTAGTGATAACAACATTGTTAATGGACATCTTGCAACGTGTCTTCCATATTTGTGCGTTTACTATGCAGATTATCAAATACAACAGACCTTTATATTTCTCAATATTGTTGTCAGTTATTCCATAAAAAACAGATTCTGGTTCTACTTTAATAGGCATCCCGATTTTCCCGAGCTTTCCAGACCTCTTTAGTCCTGCTGCACTCTAGCAGCAGGTGTTCCAGAGTCTCATCGACCGTGCATGTTGGCATTGGGCATTTGGTTGTGGTTACATAGCAGCTCCACTTTACAACCGCTCTCACCGGCGAGCCTCCTAACTGAGATCAGCCACATTATGTCTCTGAGGGATTCTGATATTAGTTTCCCCCAGATCCTTTTAGTGACCTGGTCGCTGTCTGGTGTGGACAGACCTCTGTACCTAATCGTTCCACCATACACACTGTTGGCTATTGTGTCGTAGATTTCCTTATTTGATTGAGTGCACCAGTCAATTTGTAAATGTTCATATTTTTTTACAAAGTCACTATATATGAGCTTGTAGTATGGGATGTTTTTTCTACCTCTTCCTATTTTGTGCCTCCATTTTGTGACATCACCAATCCAATTCACATTTCGGCTCATGCCTTTTGCAACTGTTTTACACAGGCTTATCATCAATTAAATACCTAAATCAACGGAGCCTAAACCTCCGCAGACTCTTGGCTTGAAGAGGAGTTCTCGTTTTGTCACTTCTCTGGTAGTGCCCCATACCAAACGGAAACCTTCTTTGTTTATTTTCTTAACAGTTTTGTCAGTCGGCGGAAACACTGTACTCAAAAACATCATTTTGCTTAAAATGAACATTTTCATGATGTTGATCCTCGATTTGAATGTAGTTTTTTTATTTGTCCATTTATTTACTTCTTCTTTAATCTCAGTCTCTTTATTGTCCCAGTTCCTTTGTGCAGAATCTTCGTTACTTAGCCTACTATTAAGCCCAATATTTTAATTTCTTCCTTTATTTCTATATCGAAGGGAGTTTCCATGCCGGGTTTCCCTATCCATACTGCCTCCGATTTCTCTTGGTTTAGAGTGGCTCCTGAAACTGACTCATATAAATTAAAATGTTCTTTTACAATGTCAAGTTCAGATTGTGATCTTGAAAAACGGTAACGTCCGCTAAGCAGAAATTATGGATCTCTCTTGCCCAGCCAGAGGAATTCCCTTCAGGCGCGCATCATCTTTAATTATTTTCATCAGAGGGCTTATTGTCAACACGTATAATGCGCTACTAAGAGGACAACCCTGCTTCACTCCCCTCTTTATGCTTATTTCCTCTGTCAAATGACCGTTTATGTTAACTTGACACATTGTTTTGGCATACATGCACTTAATCATGTTGACAAATGCCACAGGGAAACCAAAATGTTCCATTGTCTGCCATAAATAGTTCCTTGAAATCAAGTCAAAAGCCTTCTTTTGATCCAAAGCTACAATATAAAATCAATTTCCTGTCTTCTGGTGCAGAATTTCTCGCAGTGTGCACAAGTTGTCCCACATTAATCTGCCTTTAACTGCACAGGTTTGTTCTTTTTCTATTAATGCGTCCAGGCAGCTTTGAAGCCGGTTCATCATTACCTTTGCATAGATCTTGTAATCAGTGTTAGTTAAAGTAAGTGCCTCCAGTTGTTGATATTTCTTTCGTCTCCTTTTTTATATAATAGAGAAATTAATCCTTTATAGAAGGATTCATGAAGGATGCCCTGTTTGATTCCTTCGTTGAAGGCCCGGGCCAGCAGTGGGGAGACCTCGTAACTAATTTCCTGATATAGATCTGCCGGCAGGCCATCTTTTCCAGGTGCACGTTGCTTATTCAGTTGTTTAATTACCTGTTAAATTTCATCTGCTTTTATTTCATCAGTGAGTGAGGTGGGATCTTCATTTACATAAATCCGCAATGTCAAGAAGTCTTTTGTAGCCGATTCCTCGAAGGGGAGTTCGTCATACATCTTATCAAAGATTTATTTGACCGTCTGTCTCATCTTAGATTCATCTGTGATTACTTCCCCGTTCTCGTTTAGGATAGCATTAATTCATTTGCTTTCTTTTCGTCGCATTCGGCGCATTTCTTCGCTCCGCCGACGCTGGAGACTGAAGTTTTGGCCCAGCTGGTCGGCGCGGTCGACGGCGAGGACATCGGCGTGCCCCCGCAACAACCGACAACCCCGATGCTCTCCCTCCCGCCTGATGATGAGGAAGAGCTCTCCGAGGCAGACAAGGGTCTCTCTGCCTCAGAAGCCACTACAGCTAGTGTCTCCTCCTTCCCGGGGCAGGGTTCCTTCGACCGCGACCTGCCCCGGTTGCTGGGTAGAGCCACGCATCACCTTGGCATCCCCGTACTGGAGGCTGCTGCGACTACGGGGCTCCCCCTGTGGAGCTCCGTCTGCTACGGGCGTCCCTCCCAGCCTGCTTCTCGTTTCCTGCCAGCTATGCCCAACCTGGAGGCGTTCGTCGAGGCTGAATGGGAGTGGCCGTTGGCGATCAGATGTCCGCTTCACCAGTTCAGCAGAGCTAACGAGGGTAACCGGCTGGACTGCTGTAGCAGCTATAGTCTCCTCCCCTGGAACCCGACATCGCAGTGGTCCTGGTGCCTGGTTCCTCCGCCTGGGGCTCGGCCAGGAAGCCTCTCATACTGGACGTCAAGGACAAGACAACCCTGCGTTTTTCGCTGGCCGTGCAGGCCGTGGCTGCCTCCTCCTCTATTGCTATGCTGGCCATTTACATCGGCCAGCTGGCTATGGAGCAAACCCCCACCTCTATGGATGAAGACAGGAGAGCGGAGATGGCCGAAGCCGCCGGAGCCGCTGCTCAGCTTGTGAGAATCTCCGCCTCCTGTCTGGGTGGAGTGATGGCCATGTCGGTGGTGCAGCAGCGCCACCTATGGCTCTCACTGACTTGTCTGCGCGAGGAAAACAAAGGTGTCCTCCTCAACTCACCGGTCAGTAGGGAGGGGTTGTTTGGGGCGGCTGTGTCTAACATCCTGGAGCAGTGTCGCAGCTAGGAGCAGCCTCTAGAAATGGAGCTTCTATTCAAAATAAATCATTTATTGAGCATTATAAAAAGTAAAAGTATCTCATCATTATCTATGGTACTTTGTTTATGTCAACGGAGGTCTTCAAGCGAGAACTCAAGACGTACCTTTTCGACCTAGCCTACAATCACTAGCTAGGACCTTGAGACACAGAAAGGCAGCCTCAAACCTACCTGTGAATCCTCTGTATACATTGGTATTTATCCTGCTATGGACTATGTATATCAAGTAGTGTACAGAAGCTGGTTACCCTGAAACAGGCTTGTTCTGTTCTGACAGCTGTGTTGCTTCAATGGCTCAGTGTGCTACTAATCGTTTTCTGCCTCCCCTAGCGCCTCTCTCTCTCTCTCCCTCCTATCCACTAACCAGGTCCAGTGTCAGCTGTGGAGCTGTGGATGTCGTAGTATTTAGTACACACACACACACACACGTACACACAGACACACATCAGTCCACATCCGGCTTAGGCCAGGACCTGATGCTCTTAGCCTTTCTTGCTCTGAACATTTAATATAATGTAATTTATTGTTCTTTAAATGTTCTTAGCCATTAGACAAATATAATCCAGTAGCTTGCCCCAGGTTGCCTGTTTCAATATCTGTGTGGTCTGTATGGCTCTATGTGCTACTAACCCTGTTCTGCCTTCCCTCTCCCTAGTGCCTCTCTCTCTCCCTCCTATCTTCTAACCAGGTCCAGTGGATGCCCCACTTTCACCAGCAGACCTCCCGGAGTCCGATAGATACCCCCGTGTCTGCTGTGGATGTCGTAGCATGTCCGTAGAATGTACTCTCTCCTATGATGCTTTTTAGCCTCTCTTACTCTGAAATGTAATTTAATGTAATGTATTGCTTTATAAATGTTCTTAGATGGTAGACAAACATACTCCTGGAGCTTGCTCGATCGCCTTGTTGAGAGGGGTCAGGGAAGAATTTTTACAGCTCACTTATCTTGCCCCCGGGTGATTACTGTTTTTTTGCTTCCCTCTGGAATATGTAGAGAGTGGGTCGTATGCCCACCTCCCTTGTTCTCTCTAAAGCGCATTGTGTTGCCTCTGGGTATGAAATGCGCTATACAAATAAAGCTTTGATTGATTGATTTATTGATGTGAAATGTTAGGTGATGTGAAATTTTAGGTGATGCACACATTGTTATTCTTATAGGTTGCCCTGGTTTGTAAACGACACACCCTTGTAGCTGAAGTATACTAGCTGCTAAAACCTTATTCTAGCAACCACGTCAACAGACACCTCCTTTAGAGAAGAGCAGTGGTGAACCTGATTTGGCTCCTGTGCTGTATCCACCCTCTCAGGTCATAGGGGGTGCTGCTGGAGCGTAGGCAGGGTGGGCTCTGGGAAAGACTGTTAGAAGCTTTAGACAAATCTTCTCCTCACCTGCCTAAACTATCTATTAGAAACCCACACAAACGAGAAGTCGCTGGACTGGTAAGTTCCTGTTACAGGAGGGCAGGACTCGGACCCCTGTACAGGGGTACTGCAGAGACAACTGATTTAACAGTAGTCCATTTTCAGGGCAGGCAGGTACTTCATTAATTCCAGAGGGGAAATTGCACTGTTACAACAGACACATTCAAGCGATATGACATAGGTTTAGGTCGATATAATATGCAATACAATATATGGGTTACATGTAAATACACAGGTGAACTGTATGTATGGATTAAAAATGTGTGTGCCACTGGTGTTGTGGTGCTGCAGCTGAACCTACTGGGCTGGGGACTGGGGACCATCAACATCCACCTCCTTCAGCTCCCATTTGACCTGAGGGAACCGTGGAGGGATACAGTACTATCTCACACTGTGACTGACAGGATGGAGGTCTGTCTTAGCTGTGCTACAATCTGTTCTCAACTATCCAAATGAGGAGAAGACATAGGGGTTGCCAAAAGACAGGTAAAGACAGGCGCCACAGTCAAAAGATATAGTTGATGGAAATCCATATCTGTACCAGAATGTAATTTGGTTTAACTATTCAACTATAGCCACTAGAGGGAGCTAAAGGGCTTTTTTTGTTCCTTGTGACTTTGTTTTTTCCCGCTTTGTGGTATTATGTATGTTTTTTCAAAAACACTTAAATAGTCCACCTGAATCATACCACAACGCAGGAGGAAAAAGAAACGAGACAAAAAAAAAAACTTAATCTCACTTTGCTCTGGTTTTCCCCATCACGTTAAAATAGATTGAACGGCTATTCACTTGTTTAAACCACCTCATACGCTAAACAAAGCATGTTACTAGTGTTTGAATAAACCATTTTGAAACTACGTTCATACTTTCTGAGGCTGTAATCAAATGCTGGAAGGGACTAAACTCTGACTTTCACAAAGTTGCAAGTTCTCTTCTTGGGTGTCAAAAAAGGCAGTACAAGCTGAAATCCATGGCTGGGCATAAGGTCAATGTACAAAAATAATTGCATTGTATACGTGGATGTCATGACGGTGGTGAATGGACAGTGTAGGAGACCTAGCAGTCCAAACTACTCCTATTAGGACGCACTACACTGCAGGTTGCAATAGGAACACATTGGCTTTATTATTAGAGATAATGAGGTGGCTCTTAAAAGAGCCTTTGGGGGATGTTGAAATGATAAAGCAACTCAGGACAATTTAGGCGCGTTCTCCGCGAATGCGGCGGGCCAACTGGATGTCCTTGGGCATGATGGTTACCCTCTTGGCGTGAATGGCGCACAGGTTGGTGTCCTCGAAGAGGCCGACTAGGTATGCCTCGCTGGCCTCCTGCAGGGCCATCACAGCAGAGCTCTGGAAGCGCAAGTCGGTCTTGAAGTCTTGAGCGATTTCCCTCACCAGGCGCTGGAAGGGCAACTTGCGGATCAACAGCTCGGTAGACTTCTGGTAACGACGGATCTCTCTCAGGGCTACTGTGCCGGGCCTGTAACGATGAGGCTTCTTCACACCGCCGGTGGCGGGTGCGCTCTTACGAGCCGCCTTGGTGGCGAGCTGCTTCCTCGGGGCTTTGCCACCGGTGGATTTACGGGCGGTCTGCTTGGTTCTGGCCATGATTTCAGATGTCTTCTCCGCGAGTTGAAGTTAAAACTTTCCGCGTAGAGTCTTGTAGCTTTACAGAAGGTAATGTGACATTTTTATAACGTCCGCTGCCGTGCGCTGATTGGACGGCCTCTCTGGGCGACTTCATTGGCTGGCTATCGCCTCTTTCTCCGCATTGGATATTAACATGGAGCCTGGGATTGGATAAGGCGACAAAGGCAAAAGAGCGCCACTTTACGTAAGGTATAAAAATCCGACCGCAGTGGTATCAGGCCACTCAGTTTCTGAAATACTTCGATACTGAACATGAGCGGAAGAGGGAAAACAGGAGGCAAAGCAAGGGCCAAGGCCAAGACCCGATCATCTCGCGCCGGTCTCCAGTTCCCCGTGGGTCGTGTTCATAGACTTCTCCGTAAGGGCAACTATGCCCATCGTGTGGGAGCCGGTGCACCGGTCTACCTGGCCGCTGTGCTCGAGTACCTGACTGCTGAGATCCTGGAGTTGGCCGGCAACGCTGCCCGCGACAACAAGAAGAGTCGTATCATCCCCCGTCACCTTCAGCTGGCTGTCCGCAACGACGAGGAGCTCAACAAACTTCTCGGAGGTGTGACGATCGCCCAGGGCGGCGTGCTGCCCAACATCCAGGCAGTGCTTCTCCCTAAGAAGACCGAGAAGGCTGTCAAAGCCAAGTGAAGTCGCCACTGACGTGAATTCTCCCAATAATCCCAAAGGCTCTTTTAAGAGCCACCCACTTCTATTCTTAAAAGTGCAACGTGTATTTCCATTGTTCTCTCTCTCCCGATTTGAGGCACATTCGCCTACATGAGCTTGATGCTTGAAATTTAGCTAATTCAGTCTGGTTTGAAGGTATTGCAGACATGTTTTTGGATTGCTTTAAAATATTCGTTATTGGGCATAGTTGTATTACTCTTGACTTGTCATTGTTTTAATTTAAAACCTGTTTAATTGAAACGCTTCGTGTTGCCTTTGTGGATGAAGTGTGCTGCATGAATGACCTAGTTTGTCGTGCTGTTCGTCCTACCTAATTAGACGTCCTTGTATAAATGGCTTGATCTCCTCGTAGACTTATACAATAATGGACGAAATTTAGCCACAATGCAAGGGTCACAGCATGGCGGCGATCAGCTCTGATCAGTCCTTGTGCTGCTCGCCTGTGCAAAGGGTTGGCCTTAAACGCGACATGAGAACCGTGTGGACTCAGCTCCCCAACTGCAGCTCCGGGTTACCAAAATGCTTCTCTTGTGTTTTCTCCTGGCGAATAAAGGGCTAAAAATCAAAGTTGGAGTGGAGCAGAAGTCCTAAAGCGAATGTGACAAGGAGTAACCTATTTGCCGTTCGAAATAAAGCGGTTTGGGTAGCGGCGGCCTCGTCTGTTTAGTTGCGACTGTGTGAAAACATTGCCGTTGATCTCTCGGATGGAGCTGTGCAAACTGGGTTTCCACTGACATTTGACTCCTAAAGTGTCTAAAAGTGCAAGCGATTATGGACACAAACCGTTGCCCAGTGAGACAAGTTGTTTGGCGAGGGACTAAAAAGATTTAGGGTACACAGATGTGGTGCCGGAGTTTTTAAACAGGGTCTCTTTTGGGGTGCGTAAAGCACAGTGTTGAAACTGGGTCTGAGCCCTGGTCCCTATAAAAGTGGTGTCTGTCCGTGTGTGTATGCTACCTTTCTCAGAGGGTGACTCATTTGGATTCCCTGCAGAATGACTCCCTCTGGTCTTTTGAGACTAGGCTACTACTACTACTACTACAGTCTACGTCCCTCGTCTGGCGCAATGTCGTCGTTTGGTTGGTATGGCTATGCAGTAAAGTGACCTGAGGCGCACCGGCTTCGTCTTACCTGGGTTGGTTTAGGAGGAGTCTCTGAGCACACCTATGTCGTAGTTCCCTTTGAGGAGCGATGAGTTGGACTCATTGTACATGGGTTGAGGGTTAGGGTTAGCCCGACTTCTGATTTCGATTGCTGCCTGGAGACCGTGCATTGTTGTTGAGGCAGTGACCTCAGCTCCCTAGGGTTTCGTCATTTAGATTGTACCACAGCTTGTTCTCATTCAATAACCTCCTTTCTTAGTAGCCTACAAATCAAACCAAATGAAATCGCCTAAAAGCACATTGGTTGCAGAGGGCAGAAAGGTGAAACATAGCCCAACAATCACAACACACTCTTTTTCTTTTTACTTAATTTGATGACCTGACTATATACATCTCTTCATCGTGTAATTGAATGTGCCATGAGAATTACACAAAGCTTAACAATTTGAAGAAGCCTAGCTTAGGCTTTAGGTAGGCTCCAACTGAAGATTTAGGCTACACCTTACACTTCACACGGAAAGTGCTTATTGATGAGTGATCAATTGATCAAAACTCCTTCTGTGCTGTTCTTTACTAAACTAGCCTACCTGACGTGAATATGCGTGGTCGAGGAAAAAGTAAATGAATTTGGCATAGTTTCTGAAAATAGTAAGCTTTTTATTTCTATAGCGCTCTTCATAGCACGGATGCACAGAATGCTTTACAGTAATACATTAAAAGGCAATACAACACGAGACAAAATTAAAACGACACAGAACAGAAAAAACAGAACATTGCGAGCAGCAAGGTGTTATAGATGCCTGCCTGAACATCTGTTTCTTAAGAAGTTTTTTGAACATGAGTTCAGTGGATGACTCTCTCAGGGCCTGGGGAAGAGTATTCCAGAGTCTTGGCGCCACCGCCTCAAATGCTGTGTCACCCTGGGCACTGTTCTCGGCATTCTCAAGAGACCGGGCCTCTGCCTGGCATTGTGAGCTACTAGGCTACTGTAGCTATATCCCCAAACAGTGGTGAGCACCATGGCCCTGGTCATATTCAAACCCCTCTCTCTGCCACTCTTTTCAAACACATGCACACACAGAAACATGCTAGTGTTGAATGTGTACTTTACATGCACACGCACGCACGTACGCACATACACACACGCACACACACACTCAGGTTGCCTGGTGAAAATGTCAGCCTTTGACCCATCCTATGCTATCCTTCCTCCAAGGGCTGCCAGGAGCAGTGGGCGTGTGCAGGGAACCAATCTGTCCAATTATGTTCACCTTTTGAGAAAGCTGTCTTTTGATGTGTGTCGTGCTAGCTTGGTGACAGATGCTGCTGTAGCATCGTTGGATTAGAGCTACCGCTTGCTTACGCACACACAAAATATTCATTATTATTGTTACTATTATCATTAATAATAATAAATATCTGCGTTTCATTACTGTACTTGTACATCTCAGATTCATGAAGCAAGATTGTCCCTCCCACATTTTTTTTTTGGGGGGGGGGTTGACTAACTTAGTTTGTATGGATAGGCTACAAAAAAAAAAAACGGCAGACGGAGGGGGGGTCCCGGCATGTGCAATTGATTTGGGTCACAGGTGAAACGAGGGAGTCGAGCTCAACGCAGATATTAGAGGGAGCCTTGCCTAAATATTTGCATACCCCTCCATATATAGTGGATGAATACCAACGGCTTCTTACATTTGTTCCTGTGAAGCAACGAAGAATCGAGATGCCTGAACCTGCTGCGAAGTCCGCGCCCAAGAAGGGCTCTAAGAAAGCCGTCTCCAAGACCGCTGCCAAAGGCGGTAAGAAGCGCAGAAAGTCAAGGAAGGAGAGCTACGCCATCTACGTGTACAAAGTCCTGAAGCAGGTCCACCCCGACACTGGTATTTCCTCCAAGGCCATGGGGATCATGAATTCCTTTGTGAACGACATCTTCGAGCGCATTGCCGGAGAGTCCTCTCGCCTGGCGCACTACAACAAGCGTAGAACCATCACCTCCAGGGAGATCCAGACCGCAGTGCGCCTGCTGCTCCCCGGTGAGCTGGCCAAGCACGCCGTGTCCGAGGGCACCAAGGCAGTGACCAAGTACACCAGTTCCAAGTAAAGCGGCTGCTTTCCACGGCTCCAAACTACCCCAAAGGCTCTTTTAAGAGCCACCCACATTTTCTGTAAAATAATGCAATTCCATGGCGATTTAGATTGTTGGCTACTTTTCGTACATCTCGCAAACTGCAAATGCTGCAATTGGTCACCGAATGTGCATTTTGTTGTCCAATCTGCGATAGTAGAATTATTTTCTTTTTTTTTTTACAATGTATATGTATTTTCTTTTTTTTTTTACAATGTATATGTACCTCATCTTTCCAGGGATCAATAGTTATCGAAGTAGCATATAGTCCCATCTATAGCTAGATTGATCTCTAATTTTTGCTATTGCACCCTTTTTCCAAACTCCCGCCTCTGGAAGACGGCGAGGCTGGATCTGCTTCAATAAATGGTACGATGTGGAGCTCATTGCCTCAAACTGAAGATCTAACCCTACCTTTCAGTTTCATGTAAGTTTAAACAATCGATTTGATGTACTGTGCACTGTCATCCTTGTAATTGCATACTTATTCATCTAGTGTTCAAGTCAAATTCAGTGTAGCCCGACTAGAAAAACGGAAGATTTCAGTACATAGGTCGTCTAAATAGGCTGAATAGGCTGTTTAAATAGGCTATGGACAGCATACTGAATATTGCAAGGTCATTTTGATATGGATGGGCAACAAACCCAAGTCTGGGATTTTTTTTTCTGTTTTCCTACAATTAAACAATTTCAACAGTGTTGGCAAACAAGCCATTCATTCCGGTTAACCAGCTGGATTGTAGTTAATGTAGTTATATGCGAGTGTACAACGCAATGAGTATTTCGGAGCTCCTCAGATGCAAGCTCACGATTAATAAAATCAACCTTAATGAGCCTCGACTATTAATACCCGAGTTTCACTCAACATGGACCCACGTACAGGGTACGTCCTTGGCGCTTCAGAGCGTAGACGACATCCATGGCGGTGACGGTCTTTCTCTTGGCGTGCTCGGTGTAGGTAACGGCATCACGGATGACGTTCTCCAGAAAGACCTTCAGCACACCACGGGTTTCTTCGTAGATCAGACCAGAAATACGCTTCACGCCGCCACGGCGAGCCAAACGACGGATTGCAGGCTTGGTAATGCCCTGGATGTTATCACGAAGAACCTTGCGATGGCGTTTCGCTCCTCCCTTTCCGAGTCCTTTGCCTCCTTTTCCGCGGCCAGACATTTTTTGACGGTTTTCTTTTCAATTGTTCTACACGAAACCTTCGAGTTGACTGTTCAATTCTCGAAACGTGGCCCGTCTATTATGTCGAAAATGCGGATGTGATTGAACACAGGGAGAGCTCTTTTCTGCTGGGCGGAGCCATGGAGGTATGATGAGACGGCATTGAAAATGGCTGCCTATTCATTTCAATGAAAGTTGCTCACCGGCGCATGAAGCCATTTGACTTAGGCTAGTGGCCAAAGCTCGGTATTGCAAGTCACGTGACGGCATGCGGCCCAAGACCTATTCCCCATGATTTGTGGATTATGATAAATAGGGATAGAAAAGGAAAACAAAATGTTTGTATTCATGGCTGAAGATGGTCTGATACGACCGAAGCGGTCCTTTTTTTGTGTGTTGTCACATTAAATCACTTTTTATTTGTATCCTGAGTGCCTCCTCTCTTTTTTGTCAGTGTGCGGGCTTTTTCTTCTATTTTTCCTTGATCAGTGCATTTGGGCCCACGCACCTGACTTAGATTTGAATCAGCCTCATTTTAAGAGCGCCAACTTTTCCTTCAGTTTGAACAGTATGCAAGCCAGCAGGTTCTCTTTTTAACATTAGTTTCAATGTTTCACCTATGGGATGCGCATGCGCGACCCTACGACGGAAGCTTTTATACAGCGTCTGTCGTGATAGGTCAGACTGGCAGTGCATGACAGGAGGCCCCACCCTCCGAGGTTATATACCTGAGTCACAGCGCCAAACGTCATTTTCGGTTTCTTCCCTGTGAAGATTTGTGTGAACCTATGTTCTATTTTGTGGAGCTCCGCCCCACAGGGCTAGCTCCTATTGGCTAGCGAAACCCAGCTAGCTACATTGACTGAAGAAAAAAAAAAAACATACACGCACCTGTGTCCAAACAAGTCCGGTGCACCACTGTATAAGCGGGCTACGCCCGCACATCTGCTCCTTCGAATTTTTCAGCTCGCATTGATACTGAAAGAAGATAAGAATGTCTACTCAGCGGACCCAAGCGGAGCTGGCGGCGTCCCTAGATGACCCCCTGCCGGCGCCGATTGATCCGCCGGATCGTTTCTGTGTCTGCGGCTCCCGCTACAGCGACGTGGGACACCACCTCTGCTTCCGCTATCTGGGGCCGCAGCACGCCAGAGCGGGTCTGGCTCCGTCCCCCGCCTGCGAGATCTGCGCCCTCCTGGACCCCATGGAGAGGATGCTTCGGGCGCATTTCTTCGCTCCGCCGCCGCTGGAGACTGAAGGTCTGGTCCAGCTGGTCGGCGAGGACATCGGCGCGCCCCCGCAACAACCGGCGGCCCCGATTACCTCCCTCGCGCCTACGGATGATGAGGAAGAGATCTCCGAGGCAGACGAGGGTCAATCTGCGTCAGAAGCCACTACGGCTAGTGGCGCCTCCTTCCCGGGGCAGGGTTCCTTCGATCGCGACCTGCCCCGGCTGCTGGAGAGAGCCGCGCATCACCTCGGTATCTCCGTCCCGGAGGCTGCTGCGACTACGGGGCTCCCACTGTGGAGCTCCGTCTGCTACTGGCGTCCCTCTCAGCCTGCTCCTCGTCTCCTGCCGGCTATGCCTGACCTTGAGGCATTCGTCGAGGCTGAATGGGAGCGGCCGTTGGCCATCAGAGGTCCGCTTCGCCAGTTCAGCAGAGCTACGAGGGTAACCGGCTGGACTGACGTAGCAGCTATCGGCTCTCGTCCTCTGGAACCCGACATTGCAGCGGTCCTGGTGCCTGGTTCCTCCGCCTGGGGCCTCCTGTCTGGGTGGAGTGATGGCCACGTCGGTGGTGCAGCAGCGCCACCTATGGCTCTCCCTGACTCGTCTGCGCGAGGAAAACAAGGGTGTCCTCCTCAACTCACCGGTCAGTAGGGAGGGGTTGTTTGGGGCGGCTGTGTCTAACATCCTGGAGCAGTGTCGCAGCCAGGAGCAGGACCGGCTCCTCCTCGCTCGCCACCTCGCTGCTCCGGGGGAGCGCAGTGTGCCGGCACGTCCGCGTGCTCCGGCTGATGCTGCCGCGACTGGGAGCAAGCGCCGGCGAACACACAAGGCTAAACAACCTGCCACGGGGTCCCGCCCCGCTACGGCCCATGGACCGGCTCACCCGGGCTCCTGGACTGCGCACGCGGCTCCTCCCCCGCGACATCCCCCTGCTTACCCCGCCCACGGTGCCGGGACCGGACCGACGTCTTCAAGCGCGCCCACCGCTCCGCCTTGGGTTTTTAACAGAGGGGATGTGTGCGCCCAGGCCAAGTGCTATGGCTGTACTGCCCTGTTCGGAGTTTTCTCGGGACCGACCGCTGGCGGGGTTTAGCGGCGAAAAAGATGCGCTAGACCCCCAGACGGCGTTCGTTCATTCGGGCCGAGCGTTCGAGCCTCTCCCTGTGTGTTCGACAGGTAGAGAGTTTTCACGCTCACCGGTCAGTGAGAATACTTCCATGTTTACTGCCTCGGCTAGCTATTTTCATGAGCAGCCGAGGCGTCGCTCCGTCAGTGTGTGTGATACCAACGCTCGGCCTTTAGCTAAAAGGAGCAGGCCTATGGTGTCTGATATCCACACTTCATCTCACAACGTGCACCAGTCGCCGCTGCTTTGTGTGATGTTGGCGCAAAATCACTGCCCGCCTCTCATGTCCCATCTAGTCGGTCTGCGAAAGACGGCACCTTGACAGATCATGCAAATGAGAAGGCGGGGCTTCCCGCATTGCAACACTCCGCCGTTTTCTCTCAATGGGATGAGCAACGGCGGCTTGTTAGCAATGCGGACGGTGTCGACTCACTTCCTCTTTTTGTGAATGAAGTGCTTCTTGACAGGAATGCCATTCATCCTCGCGCTGTTCAGGGACATGGAACTCCCAATGGGGATTTTTCAGCTCCCTTTCGAGGGTGGCCCGCCTTGGGCCAGGACAGCAGAGTTTCTCAGCTGTCCGGTGGCGGTCAGGGCCAAATTAAAAATAGGGCAGGTTCCTCGATCTGTTCCCGCGATCTCCGGCACAACCTCTTTCCAACCGCTTCACAGTCTGGCAGGAGAGATGTCTCCTGGACAGCTGGTTGCAGCGTGTTCTACGGGAAGGGTATCTCATTCAGTTTTGTTGCCCACCACCGCCCTTCACGGGCGTAGTGGAGAAAGTGATACCGCGTCCCGCCCAGGCTGCCGCTCTGTCAGCAGAGATTGCAGAACTGATGGCGAAGGGAGCGGTAACTGTGGTCCCGTCAGACCAGAGGGACGAGGGATTTTATTCCCGCTACTTCCTCGTGCCAAAGAAGACGGGGGCGTGAGGCCAATTTTGGACCTCCGCCTTTTCAACAAAACGGTGGCGAATCTGAAGTTCCATATGCTTACGGTGCGACAAATGCTGGAGGCATTCCTTCCCGGCGATTTTTGCACCAGCATAGACCTCAAGGACGCTTACTTACACATACCGATAGCTCATCGGCATCGGAAGTTTTTGCGTTTCGCCTACCTGGGTGTGGCGTACGAATATACCAGACTCCCGTTTGGATATGCGCTCGCCCCCAGAACCTTCTCCAATTGTGTGGAGGCGGCGTTGAGGCCACTACGCCGGCAGGGCATAAGGATCCTGGCGTACCTGGACGACCTGCTGGTACTGGCTCCGTCGCCTTTGTTGGCTCTGATGCATACCGCCACGGTGGTGAGGCATCTCACCGACCTGGGGTTTGCAGTCAACTGGGAGAAGAGCGTTCTGTGGCCGGCCCGTCAGATTGTTTACCTAGGTATCAATCTGGACACGAGCGCCATGAGAGCACGGCTATCCGATTCAAGGAGGGAAACACTGGAGAAGAGTCTCAGCGTTTGCCGTCCTTCTCGAAAGATCGCGGTTCTGTCGATCATGCGCCTTCTGGGTCTCATGGCAGCCGCCCATGTGGTAGTGTCACTGGGCCTACTTCACATGAGGTGCGTGCAGAGATGGTTCGCGCGGCTTCGTCTGGACCCTGTGAGGCACAGACGGCGCCTCGTGCGGATGCCGGGGTCGTTGTCAGCAGACCTCGACTATTGGAGGGACCGGCGCGTGATAGCGCACGGTGTTCCAATAGGCAGGGTGTCAGCTCACATCGCTGTCTTCACAGACGCGTCTCTAAGCGGCTGGGGTGGTACATGTCTGTCCCAGGCCGTAGGTGGTTTGTGGGCCGTCGGAGAACGGCGCCACATCAACCTCCTGGAGTTGGAGACGGTGCTACTGGCATTGCGCCACTTTGTACACCTGGTACAGGGACGCGATGTGCTGGTGCGGTCAGACAACCAGACCACAGAAGCTTACATCAACCGACAAGGGGGAGTCCGCTCGCCAGCGCTTCACCGTCTGGCGGTAACGCTGTGGCGATGGGCTCATGTCAATCTCCGGTCGCTGACAGAGCGGCACATTGCCGGCCGTCTGAACGTCGGGGCGGACCTGATGTCTCGGGGCGGGCCTCACCCGGACGAGTAGAGCCTACATCCTCAGATAGTGGCTCAGCTCTGGACCCGGTTCGGCAGAGCAGGGGTGGATCTCTTTGCTTCGAGAGAGAACGCGAAGTGTCCCCTCTGGTTCTCTCTGAAACAGCAGGACCAGCCTCCGCTGGGCGTGGATGCGTTCGCGCATGGCCCCTGGCCGGGGGCGCTGCTGTATGCTTTCCCGCCGATGGGGCTGATTTTACCATTGTTGGCCAGGGTGCGGTCAGAGGGTGCATCGGTAATACTGATAGCGCCGGACCGCCACTGGGCGAGATGGTATGCAGAAGTGATGGCCATGACTACTGTAGAACCGTGGCACATCCCTCATTGGCCGAACGCTCTGTCCCAGGCGGAGGGCTCAATTTGCGCACCTCCGGTCTTGGGACGGCCGCTGGTGGCCTGGCTCTTGAACGGCGGAGATTGTCTGATAGGGGACTCTCTCCGGCCGTGATCTGTACAATTCAGAGCGCGCGCGCAGCTTCCACTGCCTTGGTTTACTCTGGCAAATGGGCTGCTTTTGCGCGTTGGTGTGAGGAAAGGGACTTCGCTCCCGAGTCATGCTCGGTCGAGGCGATTTTGGAATTCCTTCAGCACCTGATGGATCATGGTGGCGGTTTGGCAGCATCCACTATCAAGGTGTACGCGTGTGCTATTTCCGCATGCCATGAGGGGTTCGCCAAAACTACGGTTTTCGGGCATCCCCTTGTTAAACGCTTCCTGGCCGGCACGCGCCGTCTTCGCCCTGTGCGTAAGGCTGCGGCGCCGCCTTGGGATTTGCTCTTGGTTCTGGATGCGCTATGTAAAGCGCCGTTCGAACCAATGGAGCGGATGTCTCTCAAGTGGCTACCGATTAAGACCGCGCTGCTCCTTGCTCTGACGTCGGGCAAGCGGGTCAGTGATCTGAGGGCGTTGACAGTTTTTCTCATCACGGGTGATGGGAGCAATCTGTGTTGCGCACGGATCCATCTTTCGTTCCGAAGGTGGTCCGGGGTGCCTATAGAGCACAGGATTTGGAGCTGGGAGCCTTCTATCCTCCACCTCATGCGAACGAGGAAGAGGCCCGCCTGCATTTGTTGTGTCCTGTGCGTGCGTTGACGTGTTACGTCCAGCGCACGGCTGCGGTCCGCACCCCCCCCCAGTTGTTGGTTTGCCACGGCCCAGGGAAGGTGGGTTCTCCGTTGTCGAAACAGCGTCTCTCCCATTGGATCTGTGAGGGCATCGCCCAGTCTTACGTGACTGCGGGTCGTCCTCTGCCTGGTACTGTTCGGGCACACTCCACAAGGGGTGTGGCCACGTCAGTTGCCCTGTTCAATGGTGTGTCAGTGGAGGACATCTGTGCGGCGGCGACTTGGTCGTCCCCGTCTCCTTTTGTCCGTTATTTCCTTTTATCCATGTCCTCTGTCTCTGTGGCGTCATCTGTGCTAAACACAGCCGCCGGTGCGAGCCAGCGTTAGACAGGATGTTTCATGTAGGTGTTCGGCTCGAGTCGCCGGGTCTTCTGTGAAAGAGTCAGAATGGACCACGGCAGGTCTCGCCGCTACTGGAGAACCGGTTTGAGCCGCGGGGTCTTTTCCTGCTAGGAAAGCAGACATGACTCACGCGGGTCTTACCGGTTCAGCTAAGATAGGAGCAGGCCCGTCGAGTGACGTTCCGCTCCTGTTTATGAGTGAAGCTGGGACGGGCTTGTTACGGAGTAACCGCTTTGGTCCAGCTCTCGCCCCACGTACCTCTCCTTGCCGTCGGCTGTGATAGACTGAGTGTGGCGGGGTGGGGCCAGTGCTTGGGTCGGATCAACTGTTAGTATGGTCTCGCCTTGGAGCCCTGGCTTGTGTCCTGACTGGTTTTTCCCTTACTGGGGCCAGCAAGAGTGTATGGTGCGGTCGTGTAGCTCCGCTTATGCCAATAGGAGCTAGCCCTGTGGGGCGGAGCTCCACGAAATAGAACGATGGTTTCGTATTGTAACCCTAGTTCTATGAGTGGAGCGGAGCCCCACAGGGAACAGACTTGCTGACCCCTCAGTCTGCTCGCTGAAAATTTCGGTTAGGGGCAGATGTGCGGGCGTAGCCCGCTTATACAGTGGTGCACCGGACTTGGTTGGACACAGGTGCGTGTATGTTTTTTTTTTTTCTTCAGTCAATGTAGCTAGCTGGATTTCGCTAGTCAATAGGAGCTAGCCCTGTGGGGCTCCGCTCCACTCATAGAACTAGGGTTACAACACGAAACCATCGTTCGAGTTGGCAAATCTTAAGCCGCCTTCACACTATTACGGAAAAATTACCGCGGTACGGTTCTGAAAAGACCGGAAGTCATTCGTTTCCTATGAGAGTCCGCAGACCGCATGCGACAGGACTCCGAGGGATGCGGTGCGGACAAAATTCCGCTCCAGTGGACGTCCGTATGCGTTCAAAAAATTGAACTCATCCGGCAAATCCCAGTCCAGCAGTACGACCGGGAAATAGCGTTGCTATGGTTTTGGTAAATAATGGTGTGTGTAGACAATGATAGATCGCTTTCTTGTCACTTTACTTGAATAATTTAATGTTATAAACTATATCAAAAACAGAATTAACAAGCCCATGTGATCTAGTGGAGCACGTTGTCAACATAACAAATATAACGAATATAACCAGACAATCTAACCAGCATAGAGCCGGCTTCGGCTATGGCTAGTTAGCTAACGTTAGCTATAAGCTTCGTAGATTTGTCAAACTTAATAAATACGACACACACACCACCCAAAGCTGTCAAAATAGTTCAATATTGGTGTAACTAAGATAGCTGGGTAATAAAATATTTTTTTCCCACAGACACATTTTGCTACAAAGTCTGTAACCTTTTAATATAGTTTGGCAAATTTCTACCGCTTCGATGTCCGCCATGACTGTTGACAGATCACTGACTGCTCGGTGACGTCGACACTTGACGTATCGTCCGGTAGTTCTATTTCGCGGAGCTACGCCCCATAGGGGGGCTTCGCTCCTAGTGGTTTACCCCGTTGCCAAGGCAACGCAGACTGAATATGAATATTAAAAATTGAACGCATCTGACAGCCAATCAGGTACAGGTGCCTTACTCTCTAAACTGTATAAAAGAGAGCTAAACCCATCAAACTGCTCCCAAAATATTTCAGCGAGCTGAAATATTGACTGAGTGTGAAGATTTACCTCAAGTATAAACAAAGCGGTCAGCAACCTGGAAGCGGCGGGACTGGGAGACATTCAAGCCCCACCAAAAGCCCTTCTAAGGGCTCAGTGTTGCTGCCGGAAGCTCAACCCGAAGACGGACCGGCACGATTTGTGCTTCGTCTGCCTCGGGGCCCAGCATGCGAGGGATGGTCTGCTTGTGCCTCCCCCGTGCGCGCCGTGCTACCTCCTGCCGTTGGTAGATAGGCAGTATCGTGCTGCGTTTCTTGCTGAGGAAGTTCCTCTGACCCCCGTGGACTCACTCTCTATGGCCGCCTCCGGTTCGGAGTCCGGTTCTGAGGGAGAGGACGAGGAGGAGGAGGAGGAGGAGGAGGAGGGGAGAGGCGCTGTCGGCGATCGGTTCGGTCGTCCAGCCCCCTCCCAGGTGTATGAACCCGAGGACTCTGACGGTTCGTTGGACCGCTCTGAGAGTCCCGGGGGAGGGCACAGGGTCTCTGTGACCGGAAGCTTTATGCCGTCCTTCCGCCGGGAGTTTCCCGGTATCCTGGAGAGGGCGGCGGCTTACGTCAGCATCCCCCTACCACCGGAGCCGGTCGAGGAGGAGCTGCCTGGATGGAGCCACTCCTACTTCGGTGACCGGCAGGCGAAGAAGGGGAAGAGGCTGCTCCCCGCGATGCCACGCATGGAGTCCTTCATCGAGGGATCGTGGGAACAGCCTGTCACAGCGAAGGCACCTGTGAAGTCCTTTCTCCACGCCACCCAAGTGGTCGGGCTGGAGAGGGATATTTCTCAGGGAACCCCGTCCCTCGAGCACTCGCTGGCGTCCCACCTGGTCCCGGGGGCGGTCTCATGGGCGTCCAGCAGGAAGGCGTAGCTACCTGGGGCCAAGGACAGGGCGACTGTGGCGTTCGCAGTGAAGATGTATGTGCTGAACGCTCAGTCTGCAGCAGCCATCTCCATCATCGCCATCCTGGGCACCTCCATCGCCAAGATGACGGAGGGATATGGTCCGCTGACCGCCGATCTGACGCGAGCGGCTTGAAATTTCAATTTCCGCCCATTGTCCATTGTATTGTCCATGTAGGCCGGCCCTGCCTTCCTACATTCCTTCCTTCCTACCTTCCTTATATTCAAAGAATATTCAGTATGACAGTCTTATTCAGGCTGTAAACTCATATTAATACCTTTTGTTCTTTTTCAGCTATTTAATTCATTAAAACCGTATGAGTTATAATGAGTGTCTAATCTATTAGTATAGTACTAGCAGTAGTAACTTGAGCATGTGCCCTTGTGTCCCTACAAACACCTCCACAGCTAGTGCTTCTCACCTCAACTTCCATACCAATACCTCCATAGCTACTGCTCAACCCCGGCGGGGCTAGAGACACGCGCTCTTCACTTAGGGGTGCATGGGGATGGCCTGGCGGTCACTGATATATTAATGCGCCTCCCATTTGATCCAATGCATTGTAGTTATTGTTGTTGCTTGGCAACCCTTTTGTTAGGGGAATTATTTTGCTTGGCGGAATTGAGGTAATGATGCTTCGTTTTGAATAAAGGTTAATATTTTACATTGCTGTGTTTATTTTACACTAATAGCTGTAACAACCGTTGTATAAAAGCAACAAACCACTCGAGGCGTGTGTTATAGTGATTGCCTAACAACGCCCCATAGCTGTTATAAAATCACTAACACACGGCCTCGAGTGGTTTAATTAACGCACACATAGTCGTTGATGACCAACGTTGATTATCCGTTACATATAGAACGGTAAAGCGGCTTTGCCCTTAGTATATCGTGAATATACAACGGCTCGCAATCAGATTGCGAGGTCGGAACTACCCGTTGTATGCGAGCCAGACACCACTGGGTGGCGTCAAGTAGTATACTACAATTATCCATCATATGTGTTTTAGTGTAGTACGTAGCCTACTAAATAGTATGAGTCGCAGTATATATTACATAGTATGTAGTGTTGACTTTCGGACACAGCCCTAGTTTTTGGACATTGAAATACCAAAATGTGATTCACAACTGCAGCCAATAGAGGTAGGCAAATTGCTTCGTCTCATGTAGAATGGTAAAACATTGGCTTCATTATTAGAGACAATGAGGTGGCTCTTAAAAGAGCCTTTGTGGGTATTGAAATGATAAAGCAATTCAGACCAATTTAGGCGCGCTCTCCGCGAATTCGGCGGGCCAGCTGGATGTCCTTAGGCATGATGGTCACTCTCTTGGCGTGGATGGCGCACAGGTTGGTGTCCTCGAAGAGGCCGACCAGGTATGCCTCGCTGGCCTCCTGCAGGGCCATCACAGCAGAGCTCTGGAAGCGCAAGTCGGTCTTGAAGTCCTGAGCGATTTCCCTCACCAGGCGCTGGAAAGGCAATTTACGGATCAACAGCTCGGTTGACTTCTGGTAACGACGGATCTCTCTCAGGGCTACTGTGCCCGGCCTGTAACGATGGGGCTTCTTCACACCACCGGTGGCTGGTGCGCTCTTACGAGCCGCCTTGGTGGCGAGCTGCTTCCTCGGAGCTTTGCCACCGGTGGATTTACGGGCGGTTTGCTTGGTTCGGGCCATGACGCTTCTTTCCTTCTCTGCGAGTTGGGAGTTCTATCTCGAGAAACGGCTATGTACAAGTTTATATCGCCGCCCGCAGCCATGCGCTGATTGGACGGCCTCTCCGTGCGGCTTTATTGGCTGTCGCCTCCTTCTCCGGTGGCCATTGGACACGGAGCCTGGTGTCAAGCGCGCCTAAAATTCAAATGGGCCACCTCCCTCGCTCCACTTCCAACGGGCGTATTTGCTCCCTTTATCTTCAATCTACTCAAATTATTTTGGGGGATTTCTACGAATCATTTTCAAAGTAATTTGAAGGACAACGTTGCAGTGGAGCCCTGGCTTTAGAGGCAAATTTATGTCAATTTAACCCGTGACCCGCCACCACCAAGTTTCTCTTGTTTACACACGTTTTCTGAAAGCATCCCTTATTTTCACTAAATTCTGAACACAAATAATAATCAATAAATTAACACGAAATGTAAAATCCCTCAAATCTGCAAGATGAAACTGCCATTCAAACAAGGCAAATGTCTTCTCAAAATTGTATTTTGTGTTCATAAGTTATTTCTGAGAACCAATTGAACACCAATATGGTGAGTGGGAAACACTAGAATCCCCCCCCCCGCCCAAATACTGTAGCCTATAGCCTACAATCACAGTAAACAACGGTGTGTAAAATGACTTAATATAAAAAGAACTGCTGGGTGAAGAATGACCCCATTAACTTGGAAGGCATGCTGCACACAGGTGAAGTGAAACGGTAGCTAAAGTTCATTGTTAGAGGATCGTACAAGTACACGCGCTTTTTAAAAGATTCAAGTGGGTGGCTCTTAAAAGAGCCTTTGGGATTTTCGGGAGACTTAACAGTAACGACTTTACTTGGCTTTGACAGCCTTCTCGGTCTTCTTGGGGAGAAGCACTGCCTGGATGTTGGGCAGCACGCCGCCCTGGGCAATCGTCACGCCTCCGAGTAGCTTGTTGAGCTCCTCGTCGTTGCGGACAGCCAGCTGGAGGTGACGGGGAATGATACGAGTCTTCTTATTGTCGCGGGCAGCGTTGCCGGCCAACTCCAGGATTTCAGCAGTCAAGTACTCGAGCACAGCGGCCAGGTAGACCGGTGCGCCAGCTCCCACACGCTGGGCATAGTTGCCCTTACGCAGAAGTCTGTGAACACGGCCCACGGGAAACTGAAGACCGGCGCGGGATGATCGGGTCTTCGCCTTTGCCCTAGCTTTTCCTCCTGTTTTGCCTCTTCCACTCATCTTGATTACGTCAGTAATTCACGGTTTACGACAGTATGATACTACGCTAATCGGAACACCGTTCTTTTATACCTTGCAGAAACGGGCGCCCATTGGCCACAGGGCCGTTGTCGTCTTATCCAATCGGAGCGGCACCCCCGAGGCTTGAAATTCCTGTGTTGTAGCATGTGCACAACAATCCACGCAAGAAAAAATGCGCAGATGGCAGCAGTAAAAAAGACAAGAAAAAAAGGCTAATCTGTAAAAATAGATTATTATTGATGATAATAATAAAAGGCAGTCAGGTAGCCTACTAGTTGGTTCAGCTCAGAAGTCAGTCAGAAATGGCATAATTATACAATGACCTATACAATGACCTCATCCCCTGCAGTCGATTTCAGCCTGACTTTTAGTGGGTGTCAGTACAAAAGAACGATAGTTACCTATTGTAACTCCAGTTCTATGAGTGGAGCGTAGCCCCATAGGGGGGCTTCGCTCCTAGCTGTTTACCCCGTTGCCAAGGCAACGCAGACTGAATATGAATATTAAAATTTAACGCATCTGACAGCCAATCAGGTACAGGTGCCTTACTCTCTAAACTGTATAAAAGAGAGCTAAACCCATCAAACTGCTCCCAAAATATAAATATTTCAGCGAGCTAGAATGAGGGTCAGCAGGGCCCGAAGCCCTATGGGGCTACGCTCCACTCATAGAACTGGAGTTACAATAGGTAACTATCGTTCTATTTCACGGAGCTTCGCCCCATAGGGAGGTTTCGCTCCTTGTGGTTTAGGCGGAGCGAGCGATGCCCTATGTACCCCTGCTGAGCCTGACATCCCGACGGGACATCAAACCCGGCATGGCTGAGGCCAAGGCGCCACAGTAACACAAGCATTATAACCTTACAATGCCATGATACACAGGCCCCGACCCACCCGCCACTATCAGTGCACTGAAGGGCGGGGTAAGAGATGCGCTGAGAAGGAGACTAGGTAGGGCGTCAGTTACGCATGGTAACTCTAGCCTACTATGTCCTTCACACAAGTCAATTACGACCACAACAATCTCACATATAACACAAAGGGGATGTGGAGATAACAGCCGTATCCACCTGCTAGGAAAAACCTGAGGGCAGGTTACCTGATGGAACTGAACACTGAGGCCAGTAGCACCCAATCAGTCCATCACTGCATGTCCCGCCGCGCACCCCTGACAGCTGTGCTCAGCACAGATGTTGCCAGCGAGTCAGACGGGACATCCAAAAGATAGTAGCGGATAAAAGGCGACGGCGTCGACCAAGATGCCGCCGCACATATATCCTCCACACTAACCCCACTGAAAAGGGCCACCGACGTAGCCACTCCTGTAGTGACCCTCCCAGGCAGAGGGCAGCCCGCTGCCTTATAGGCTGTGGTGATGCCCTCACACAGCCAGCGGGACAGGCGCTGCTTGGATAGAGGCGACCCCACCTTGCCAGCGCCGTAGCAAACCAGCAACTGAGGCGTGGACCTCACCGCCGCTGTGGCCTCGACATACCGCGCCAACGCACGGACGGGGCACAGACGGTGTAGGCGAGCATCCTCCCCGTCCTCATGCGGTGGAGGATAAAACGCCCGTAACTCCAAAGCCTGTGATCTGTAAGAGCTCTTAACCACCTTCGGCAAAAAGGATGGGTTAGGATGTAACACTGCCTTGCTGAAATCACCGGTGATGGTGAGACAGCCTGACTGCGTCGACAGAGCACACAGATCACTGACACGCTTACCCGAGACCAAAGCGAGGAGTAGCGCCGTTTTCACCGACAGCCACTTGTGTGACACCTGTTCCAAAGGCTCGAATGGCGGTCTCACAGAGCGCATTCAGCACCAAGGACAGGTCCCACTGCGGCGGCGTGGCTCTGACCGTAGGCCTAAGCCTCCTGGCGCCCAACAAAAAACGACTCACCAAGGGATGCGTGAAAACTGTAGTCTTGGCGAAACCCTCATGACAAGCAGAAATGGCTGACGCTGTGCCACTTAACCCCAACTCAAAACATTGTACGTCGCTTTAGACTTAGAGAATGCATGCATGTCTATGGGCGTTTCTCAAAATACCGTTTTTCTAATTATTTGAATTTGTAATTTCAATAATGTATAACCCAACAAAGTACGTATCATGTTGGAGCGAGTCGGGACGGAATTTAGCCACAATGCAAAGGGTCACAGCATGGCGGCGATCAGCTCTGATCATCGACTGCGCAGTCCTGATCCTTACGAACGCGCCCACGGCCTGCGCTGGTCCGCCGCTCTCTCACTACTCCTCTCATTTCAGGCGCCAAAAAGACAATGTTGAATAAACTACGCGTCGATCTGATCCCCGTGCACGCCAGTTGACCATGAACATGCATCAGATAATGAGTTTTACCCTACAGTTTAAATTCATAGCCTCCCATTACCAGTGCTGTGGAAGTGTATTATAATAAAACACCAGCGTGTACAGCACGTTTTTCAGTACCATTAGATTAAGTGCTTTATATCGGAATTATTACTGTTGGATGTGCGCCCGCGTGAATCCGGTGGCCATACATGGAGATGCGCTTTTATGGATGGGTGGGTGGCTCTTAAAAGAGCCTTTGTAACGGTAAAGAGGACAGAAAAAAGACGTTTACTTCTTCTTGGGGGCTGCCTTCTTCGCCTTGGCAGCTTTGGGCTTGACGGCCTTGAGCTTGACGGCCTTCTTGGGGCTCTTTGCTGGGGCTTTTTTGGGTGTCGCGGGCTTCTTGGCCTTTTTGGGGCTCTTTGCCACCTTCTTACCGGCGGGCTTCTTGGCTTTCTTGGGAGACTTCTTGGCAGCTGCAGGCTTCTTAGCCACGACCTTTTGGGGCTTCTTGGCTGCAGCGGGCTTCTTGGCGGCTACCTTCTTGACCTTCGGGGCGGCGGGCTTCTTAGCTGGCTTCTTTACCTTCGCCTCGGCTGCTTTGTTGATCTTGAAAGAACCGGAGGCGCCAGTTCCTTTGGTCTGTACCAAAGTGCCCTTGGTGACGAGGCTCTTGACGGCAATCTTGACGCGGGAGTTGTTCTTCTCCACGTCGTAGCCGCCGGCAGCCAGTGCCTTCTTGACCGCTGCCAGGGAGACTCCGCTCCTCTCCTTGGAGGCGGAAACAGCCGTGACGATAAGCTCGGCGACGCTGGGTCCCACTTTCTTGGGCTTGGCTGCTGCCTTCTTCTTGGGTGCCTTGGCCGGAGCGGCGGCTGCGGGAGCTGGGGCGACTTCTGCCATGTCTATCTTGAGTTTGCTCTGCGGTATCACACACGTACTGTATGTCGGTCCTGCTGACTGTGAGTCCTCGACGCTGCGAGGGGTTGGCCTTAAACGCGCCATGAGAACCGTGTGGACTCAGCTCCACCACCGAGGAGCTCTCGGTTACCAAAACGATGTTCCTCTTGTGTTTTCTCCTGGTGTATAAAGGGCTAAAAATCAAAGTTGGAGTGGAGCACAAGTCCGAAAGCGAATGTGACAGCGAGCAGCCTATTTGTCGTTCGAAATAAAGTTGTTTGGGTAGCGGCGGCCTCGTCTGTTTATTCGCTACCGGGTAAAAACACCGCCGTTCATCTCTCGGATGGAGCCGTGCGCACTAGCTTTCCAGTGGCATTTGACTCCTAAAATGTCTAAAAGTGCATGCGATTATGGACAGAAATCGTTGCCCAGTGAGACAAGTTGTCTGGCAAGGGGCTAAAATGATTTAGGGTACACAGAAGCGGTGCCTATGTTTTTAAACGGGGTCTCTTTTGGGGTGCGTAAAGCACAGCGTTGAAACTGGGGCTGAGACCTGGTCCCTATCAAGCTGGTGTCTGCCCGTGTGTGTAGGCTACCTTTCGCCCTCCCTGGGTGATTCACATTTGGATTCCCTGCAGAATGACTTCGCCTGGTCTTTTTGGACTGTCTGTCGCCTATTACACCCCTCGTCTGGGGCAATGTCCTCGTTTGGTTGGTAGCCTATGCAGTGAAGTGACCTGAGGCGCACCGGCTGCGTTACATAGGATTGCAAAAAGTGACAAGCAACCATCACAACACACACGCGTCGTTTTCTTTTTACTGAATTTGATGACCTTGCTATAAAAATGTTTGAATCGCATCTTGAGTGGCTAGGCTATTGTGCCATGAGAATTATAGAGAACGCAGGAGCCCAGTCGCCTAGCCGATCCTATCGCAGCCCATGTAGTGAAGATAGGCCTATAGCCTACATGGAAGGACATGTAGGCGCTTATTGTTGAGTGATATGAGCAATTAGCTCTTTCTGGGCTGTGTGATTTGGGATTCTGAACGAGTCTACCTGATGTGAATAGGCGTGGTCAAGGCAGAATGAAATAAATGTGGCTTAATTTCTAAAAATGTTTATCTCAAGCAAGATTGTGTTCTTGAGCACAGTATTTACGCCTACAGGGAATAACAAGATAAGTGACTGAGTGGGAACTGCTAAGAATCAATCTCCTATAGCCTACCATGTTAGACTATTGCTAACAACATGAGTAGAAACTCGAGAATCCAGAGGCGATCAACAGAAGGTGTTTACTTCAACAAGAGCATACAGTCTCATACAGAGAATACAGTCTCAGTGAGTGTCCTGCAGGAGAGATGCCCTTCGCACATAGGCCTAACAGTTGTATAATATATCTGTTTCTATCAGTTGTCACAGGCTGCTTCTATCAGTTGTCACAGGTGGCTTTTCAGATTGATGGTTCATCTTATTATAAGTTAGGGCAGTGCCTTCTGTCCAATACTGTTGATTCAGCTGTCTGGTGCCGATTTACACCTTATTGGGGCCACTTTCTGTGGGCCACGGTCATCCCTCCCTGTCCACTCTTCAAAGACTGTTCATTACAAACTTTAGTTTTAATATCCTTTGTTCAAGTCCTAATGTATATGCCTGTCATATGGTCCCTCAATTCCTAGTCCTTACGCACTAGGCTACCTTAGCACCCTAGTCTGGTGACCTTAGTCTGCCCTGCTGCTACTCTGTGACAGCCAAGGCCCAGCTTCTGATTTGCACACACAGAGCCTACTCTGCCAGTGTTGAATCATCCATCATTGAGATACACAGAGTACATATAGTTTATTTCTAAGGCATGTGAAGACTACTTAAACCTTCTAAATTCACCACTGTAGCCTATAGGCAGCTGCAAATAAATCGCTACACTCAGTCAAGCAGATACAGCTATCTACGATGCAATAGTGAATGATGTCTACTGTGGAATAGTTTTATTTTCTAGGATATGCAGCCAATTTTTAGATTTATGACTGTGAACAAGTCATTAAAAGAATATGGGGAACACACCTGTCAGAACAACTGGCTGCTGATATCAGTGAGGAGTGATAGCGGTGAGAGCGACAGTGTGCAGTGGAGCTCTTATGGAAATACCCCAAAATGCCCAATGCCAACATGGTGCCCTGGGCTCAATGCTGACAGGACTTTTAGTGGGGTGGAATTTAAGAGGAAACAAGGGAGGCAAAAAACAACCTGGCGAAGAACTGTGAGCTCGGAACTAAAAATGGCTACCTAACTTGGGACAAGGCACAACATGCTGCACAGGACAGGGCCAGATGGAAGCAGAGAGTCACAGCCTTATGTTCCTCAACCAACCAAGAGGATTAAAAGTAAGTTGAGTAAGGAATAACAATCCAACTGCAGACCGTGTCCTTTTGTTAGTGTGACCATTTCTAGGCTACCTAGCAACCTGCTTTGGTGTCCTTGTGGACATATCAGGGTTTGTCGTTTGCTAGATTTTGAGAAAGCTGTCCTGTGATGTGTCATGCTAGGTTCAACACTGACCTGAGAATCAACTAGGCTAAGGGCTTCAAAATTCACAAAACTCATCTCCAATGATGTATTTCAACTCAACAATGTATTTTAAATTCAACGGAGTCATTATTAATCATTGACTTTATTTTCTGCAAATGCCATCATTTTGTTTACAAAGACTTCACGCACCACTCGCCCATTATATGCCAATGGGTGGGAGGTGTAAACAAAATGCTTCAACAATGGATGACCATGGAGAAAATGTCCATATGTGTCTCAAATAATTAATTTTCCCCATAGGGATTTTGGACTACACTCCACAATGGCGGCACTGCTACATCCAATAAATTGACGTCAGACCACATGCCCCACAGCAGGGAAAGTGGGCTGGGGGTTAGGGATCTCCTGAGCATGCGCGGTCAATTTGGTTCGTTGGGGAAACGAGGACGTCAGAGTTCAACGGAGAAAATGACGGGAGCCTTGCCTAAACATTTGCATACTCCCCCTACATATACCGGGTGATTACCGCCGCTTTACATTTGTTCTTGAGAAGAAACGACACTTAGAAAAATGCCCGAACCGGCTGCCAAGTCCGCGCCCAAGAAGGGCTCTAAGAAAGCCGTCTCCAAGACCGCTGTCAAAGGCGGCAAGAAGCGCAGAAAGTCGAGAAAGGAGAGCTACGCTATCTACGTGTACAAAGTCCTGAAGCAGGTGCACCCCGACACCGGCATTTCCTCCAAGGCCATGGGGATCATGAATTCCTTTGTGAACGACATCTTCGAGCGCATTGCCGGAGAGTCCTCTCGCCTGGCGCACTACAACAAGCGTAGAACCATCACCTCCAGGGAGATCCAGACCGCCGTGCGCCTGCTGCTCCCCGGTGAGCTGGCCAAGCACGCCGTGTCCGAGGGCACCAAGGCAGTGACCAAGTACACCAGCTCCAAGTAAAGAGGCGGCTTTTCACGCTCCAATCTACCCAAAGGTTCTTTTAAGAGCCACCCACATATTCTATAAAATAATGCAATTCCATGATGGTAGAGACTCGATTTTTATGTTTAATGTTCGTATACATTGTGTGCTCGGGATGCGTGCTGTAATTAATTGATCACCGAATGTGTAATTTGTTGACCATCTCTCTGGGGATCAATGCAGTGGTCTCTGTAAGCCTGGGGCATTGCGCGCCTTTTCTTATTCTTCTAAGCCCCCCGGTAACGTTAGAATACACGGATCGCAGGCTTGGTCGACAGCGATGATATTTACTATTGATTTAGTGTAGCTACGAGTCATCCCCGTCGGTAGCCGATCACGAAATATGACCAAGTAGACTGATTCTAGAAGTAGACTGATTCTAGACTATTAGCCCATTACGGTGGGTGACAGTTGAGTGGGATTCAAACCTCTTCTACAGGAAAACAATGCCAGCAGTGTTGGGAGGAGCAGCCATTCTTGCATTGCCTCGCAGCCAGACGACGCGAAAATAAATATTTCACAATAGAAACTGGACTTCCAAGCCGTCCGGGACGATTTGAGTGGGAGACCTAGGCTAGGAAACTTGCACTGCGGACTACAACAAGCTACAATTCATTGTAACAATTCCAATCGGAATAACGGCGAAAACGTATTTTCCTCTTAGAAACTCCGCTAGCTGATGGTCTTTAATTGTTGACGTAATTCGATAACGGCACTCGGTTGATTTTATTAACGCTACCGCTCGTGAGCTGCAATTGTGTACAGCACTTAGAATATCTTACAATACTTAATCTGGAGCTTTTAAATAAAATGTAGTCATACATTTACTATGAGCATCTATTGCGCATGACTGAGCATTCGAAATAGAGACAAGGCTTTCAATTGTAGATGTGGGTGGCTCTTAAAAGAGCCGTTGGGTCGGTATGCCACAAATTATCCAGAAAACGCTTATCCGCCGAAGCCGTACAGGGTGCGTCCCTGGCGCTTCAGAGCGTAGACCACATCCATGGCGGTGACGGTCTTTCTCTTGGCGTGCTCGGTGTAGGTCACGGCATCACGGATGACGTTCTCCAGGAACACCTTCAGAACACCGCGGGTTTCTTCGTAGATCAGGCCAGAAATACGCTTCACGCCACCACGACGAGCCAGACGACGGATCGCAGGCTTGGTGATGCCCTGGATGTTATCACGAAGAACCTTGCGATGGCGTTTGGCGCCTCCCTTGCCGAGTCCTTTTCCTCCCTTACCGCGGCCTGACATTTTTCACACTTCGTGTATCAAGTTGTTCGCTTGACTGCTGCACTCCAGAAGTGTGGCTTGTTTATTATGTCGTGAATGCGGATGTGATTGAACACAGTGGGCGCATTTTTCTGCCTGGGTGGAGCCCCACTGGATAGAACCTCCTACCTCAGCCCAACCCTTCAAGCAGCACGTCCTCAACCAGGCCAGGTCCAGCCTGGCCTATGTGCGTGGCTGGCTTGTTTCTGTTAAGGAGGGGTAGGACGGAAGCTAGTCATGCCACTGAAATAGCTGTGAATTGAAATGACATGAAATAATGTCTGATAGATGAAGATCGGTCTTGTCGCCTGGACACATCAGTTCCAATACTAATCCAGCACAATAAGAGTGGGATAGCCAGTTACCTCACTATAACTAGCAGCAGCATATAACATTAATGGTAGTGGTCAGTGGCTAAAGAAGTTACACTGATGATTCCTGTAACGTTAACTATTTTGCTGCAATTGGTTCAGTTTCTGTTTCTCGACAAAGGTAAGGGATAAACCCAGATAACATAAGGCTAGCGGACCTACAGCGGTTACCCAATGAACGAGTTGGCGGACCTCAGGCGGAATATAACACAAGGCTAGCGGACCTACAGCGGTTACCCAATGAACGAGTTGGCGGACCTCAGGCGGAATATAACACAAGGCTTGCGGACCTACAGCGGGTACCCAAAGGACGAGCTGGCTGCCTTGAAAATGCATGTTTATCATAGTTTTTAGCAGAGGCCCATAGACCTCCATTATAAAGGGGGTGCGCACACAGAGGAAAAAGGAGCTAGCTTACTACTGCACGGATCAGTTAAATGTTGGTGTGTACGGATCGGTTTCATTGAGGACAAAGCGACATTTGAGCTAAACTTGTAATGACAGCGGCGTTCCCCTATATATATATGTATAACATCCAGTGACAAAAAGTCTCCAATACCAGGGTTTGAACTCCTGCCCTTCCACATGGGAATCAGGCACTTTATCCACTATGCCACCAGGGGCCTCATTTATCATTGAGATACGCCTTTTTTTACACGGTCTTTTCCCCGATTTCAGGCGTACGCCATTTCCCCCCCACCACAGCGCGATCTATCAAGCCGAAAGGGCAAAAATTTAGTCGCCTTTCTACGCGCTTTTGTACGACACCTCTCAAGTAGACGTACCGATTTACACGGTTTTCTACACCCTTTTTGAACACAGGGGGAACTGGCGACCCAGGTGATGCGTCGGTGAATTACAATGTTTGATGGAGAGAATAAGAGCGACAGTTCATGAACGCACAATCATGTAGGCTAATAGCCCAATTCAGCACAAACATATATCGCAATGCAAGATTAGACCTGTCCTCTAACCGGCTCATTCATGGTCCGATATGGATTTGTTCCCCAAACTGAACCTATGCGCTGTCCCAAACCTTTCCGCGCTATATGTCACACACCTAATGCAGGCACTCCATCAAACGGCAATAATTGACCAATTAGATTGTCATTAATATGTGATCATGTGGACCTGTTTGCTGTTTGGTAAGCATATAAATGACAGTCCTCCTGTGCGTAATGCGAGCCTAAATGAATCCGGCGCTACTCGGCCTACTGGCCGAGATAGAACTCCAAAGAGGTGACGGCGATGGCGACTGCACCCACATAAGGGCACCATCAGTGAATGAATACGTCTATGTGAATCGCAAAAATGTGCACACTATAAATACCCAAATCATATGTGACGCCGACATGCTCATCACAAGTGTAGTGGCACGGTGGCCTGGCTCCACGCATGACTCATTCATCCTGGCGCACAGCAGGGTAGGGGCTAGACTGGAGGCAGGTGCTGCGCGTGACGGCTGGCCTGTTGGTGTGTGCATAGCCAAGATACATATTATTTTTCTTTTTTACTTTAATCTTTATTTGCATATTCCATCCATACAACGACAATAAAATAAAACATAAAAACTAACAATAGCAGCTTATGGGTACTTCCATCAATGCAGCTTTTTTCTCTTACTCAAATATTACAATTTCAATATTAGTGGTATCATCACACTTCCTTCTATAATCCATCCATTTTTCCCATCTCCCTTCAAACTTTCCTTCCTGCATCCTCAATGCATGCGTGAACTTCTCCATAACATAAATCTCCTCCACAACACCCAGCCACTGCTCCTTGGTTGGGGGTTCCACCTTATACCAAGCCCTCGTTATTGTCTTTTTACTAGCAACCAATAGTACTTTCACTAGGTATCTGTCCCCTCCTTGTACATCATCCTGTGTTATGTTTGCCAAGATACATATTCAAAGCTGATAAGAATGAGAACCAGTCAAGACCCCACCACAAAATGAGGACCCAAGCCCTCAACCCCCTCCCCGTCATGAGGGTTACCAGCGGGGTCAAAGGGCCCGCGCTGAGGTCATGCGCCAGCTATGAAGACACAAACAAGTAAGGTTCACATTGTTACCATTTTATTGTCTGTTGGTGGGTGACTGTGTGAGGTGTGTGAGTGCGTTTGTGAGTGAATGTGTGAGGTCCGTGAGTGTGGTAGTGAGTGACTGTGTGAGGTCCGTGACAGCATGTGTGAGGGAAGGAAGTGCAGTGAGGATGTCCTGTTGGCTCTGGTGGTGTAGTGTGGTGACCTCCACCAACTGCTGCACAACTGCCCCCAATCCCTTCTGCCATGTCCCTCTGGGCCTCTAGGGTCCCTGTCTGGGCCTCCAGCACAGTGTCTGAGAGGAAGCCCAGACGGTTTCCCTCAGGGACCCTTGATGCAGGGACGCTGGCAGCCGGAGGTGGAGGCGTGGGCGGTGGAGACGGAGGCGCTGGAGATGGCACTGGAGGTGGAGGCCGGCGCGCTGGAGGTGGAGGCACTGGAGGTCGTGGCGCTGGAGGTGGAGGCTGCAACCGGCCGCGGGCACGACCGTCAGGTCAAGGACCACTGCAGACTCCCCCTCCTCTGAGTCCCACCCCACGTCAGAGTCTGGGGAAACAATTTCAGTCATTTTCTATGAGTTTGTCTGAAAACTTTATTTTCCATTAAACATTTTATTGTGTAGCCATATTCATTTGATATGTGTTTCTGTTGGCAGCCAAATAAATGCTTAAGTGTGATTTACCGGGTGATTTAGATGAGAGTCTTAATTTCCCAGAGGGGAAAATGTTTAATGTGGTCCAACATTATGAAGTGATCATCTGTGTTATCGCTCCCTGTTTTTGGTTGGAAAAACACGGGTTATGGGTTGCCTGGAACGCGGCATTACTTACGAAGAGATGAACGGTTCCTTCTTGCGTTTAGTTTGGTGTTTGCGCTGGGAGTGTTTTGGGGGGCCACCAGAATCCTAGGGCCGGCCCAGCGACCAAACGTTAAACATTTGGGCCCAATCTCAAACCACCCCCTAAGCCCTCGCCCTATCCACTCCCCCTCCGTTTGCGCGTTCACGCCGAGCTTCGCCATGTTAAGGGCCGTCCCAAACCAATTATCGCGGAGTGCGCTTGGAGTGCGAGTGGGCTGTCAACCCCTTAAATAGCAAGCCTGCGGCCCTTTTCGAATCCAGCTCCTCTTCCCTCGCCATATGCACTCCCCCTCGGTTTGCGCGTTCACGCGGAGGCCGCGCCATATTAAGTGCCATCCGAAACCAATTCGCGCCGAGTGGAAGTGGCTTATAACACCCTCGGTAGCGAGTCTGCACCAAGCCCCCAGGATCAGCTTGGCGCATTGAAGACACCATGGGCTTTCAGGCCAAGCCCGGTATTGCAAGGCACGTCACGGCATGCGGCCCAAGAACCTTATTTCCCATGTTAGTGGATGATGATAGATAGGGCTAGAAAAGGAAAACAAAATTTTTCTCGGTATCATTCAGCATCAGAGACCAATCTAATCAATATAAACTTTTAATTCAATGGGGTTTTGTTTGTTTTTGAAGCCACCAATACCTGTAACGAGCCCATTTGAAACATGTTCTGTGCACGAGCCTCGGGGACGCTGGTCGCGCGTTCGTGAGTCCTGCGAGCTCGGCGGAAAACACGTCACCATAGGAAGACCCGCCCTACTCTGCCTCTGATTGGATAGGAAGTCATGTAATGACGTCGGCTAACATGCTAAGCTTTTAGCAATGAAGCTGCTACGATGATGCTAATCATAGATATGAACGTATGTCTATGATGCAAATGATCATGACATGTGGTTACTTTAGGACATTGTTGGAAAAGATCTAGAGGGTAAGTGGGTCAATGTTGAATAACTTAGCTAACATTATCTAATGTTACATTTCTTTATATTAACATCAACTAGATAGGCTAGCTATGCTAACGGTAGCTAATGCTAACGGCTTAGGGTTAACGTTAGTTAATGCTAACGTTACGTTCGGAGGTCTCATGTATTTCAATTTTAACAATGTTGAGCATGATCAATGTGACATTGTTCATACATTGATTACAGTCTGTAATCTTGTCTGGCATTATTTAGCTATAATGGGCTGATGCTACTATAGCATTTGCCACATTATACATCAAATTAATCAAGCATAGTTAGTGTTATTACCTGAAGGCATTATTACCATTGCAAGTAAGCATGCCATGTATATGCCATGCCTGGAAATCAAATTAATAGTGTAATTCTTCCCCATCATAGCTCATTGTACACTGATATAATCATTCTCCTTGCCTTTGCTAATACTCATCTCTTTTATCAAACTTTGTGCTAGGAAAGAAATCTGGCTGTGATTCGGCGCTAGTGCTCATCCAGGCTGTTGTCATCTCCCGCCTGGACTCCTGCAACTCCCTACTTGCTGCCATCCTGCAACGTTGGCCATCAGACTCCTGGAGAAAGCTGCTGCTGACCTGGTGTTCAACAGCCCCATGCTCTTCCACAAAACTTCCCTACTCCGTTCTCTGCACTGGCTCCCTGCGCTGTCCCATCCAGTTTAGGACTGTGGTGCAAGCCTACAGGGCAAATGAACAGCTCCCTCCGACCTCCAGGCTGTGGTCAAGCTCTGCTGCCTTGAGGTGATTGGTTCCCCAGTTGCTCCAAGCCCCCCTACGGCAGATTGGCGTGGCCATGGCTTTTTTCTGTCCTGGCCTCACAGTGGTGGGAACTTTCCACTGATGTCAGTACAGCAGAGTCGCTGCCCATCTTTCGCCGCATGCTGAAAATTCACCTGTTCAAGATGTGCCCTGGACCCTTCCTTTTAACACCTATTTTATTTGTTCTTGTACTTTGTCTTTAGCAACAGGTTAAGCTCTTAGACGCTTGTTTAGAAAGGAGATGCACTTATGAGTTCTAGCGAGCAGTGGTACTGTAGTGAAGCTGCAGTGTCACTAATGAAAGACTAATGGGGTGCACCTGAACTGGGCCGCTGACAGAGGCTCTGATCACCCTCGGCTGGACTTGATTGCTGAGGGGTGGACTAAGAAAGCAGAGCCAGTCGGGCAGTCTGGGGAGCGGAGCTTCATTTCCGTCAGGGCAACTAGTCTGACGAAGCAATTGTTAACTTGCACTCACGGGAGAGGATAACATGCCTGTCTAGCCCAGCTTAAACTATGCGCCCATGTACCAGTGTGCCGACTCAGGGTGATATCTAGTGTGTTTGCAATTGAGTGTGCCTGCCTATACAGGGTGATCCAGTGTGGACTTGATTGATGTTGCACATGGGCGATTGGAACTAAACTAACCTTGCGTTGCATTTGTCTTTCTCTCTTTGGCTCTATCGTGTCCACTCTGCTGGCGCTGATGGATGGGTTGGACAGTCAAGGGGAGCCAGTGGTCCAGTTCCTGTTCATGCTTGGTTGTTGCCTACTCACCTTCCCATCTCCTGCATCACCTGCCACCTGTCTCCGCTCTGCCCAGCTGCACCTCATCCCTCATTACTCTTAGCATTAATACCAGTCAATTTCCCTTGGTTCTCTGTAAGATCATCCAGTCATCTACCAAGTCTGCTCAGCTCTTCTGTCTGCCATATTTTAAGTTGTTTATTGAAATTGAGTTAAAGTAGTTTGTATGGGTCAAGCATCCTCCAGTTTGTATGACTCAAGATCTGTTTACTGCCATGTATATGGTTCACACATACTAGAAATTTGACTAGGGTTAAGGCATACACTGGTGACATGTTTTTAATTGTTTTGTGATCACTGTCTTTGTGATATTTTCTGATGACCAAGCCTTTGATCTAAGCAGAGCCTTAGCACATTATGGAGGAACCATGTCCCTTTCTTTTACCGATCCCTGAAAGCAAGACCTGTGAATGTCCTGAACAGTGTGGTGGCCACATTTGTTGGGAATTTGGGTGGAAATAGTGTTGAACATCATTGCATAGTTTGACTGCCATTGCATACCAACAATAAGAGAAGGTGGAGAAGTAGGCTATACCTAGAAAATACTATAGGTGTGCAATTCGTTTGTACAGTCTGGTAGTTAAATGGTTAAAAATAGGCAAGCAATAACATTGGAGGGAAATGTATACTGACACTGATTGTTTCAGAAATGGTCTGAGACAAAATAATGAAATGTTATACATCAGTATTGTGAAACACTGAACATATTTTAATGACTGACAAGGAGAGAGGAAACAGTACAAGTTAATCAATAATAACTAGGCTCACTATGAACAGTGTGTATTATTGGCTCTGTTCTGACATCAGTGCACAGTTCATTCCACCACTGTGAGGCCAGGACAGAAAAGAGCCATGGCCGTTACAATCTGCCGTAGGGGGGCTTGGAGCAACTGGGGAACAAATCACCTCAAGGCAGCAGAGCTTGACCACAGCCTGATTGTGGGCTGTGGTCAAGCTCTGCCTGGTGTTCAACAGCATGGGGCTGTTGAACACCAGGTCAGCAGCAGCTTTCTCCAGGAGTCTGATGGCCAACGCTGCAGGATGGCAGCAAGTAGGGAGTTGCAGGAGTCCAGGCGGGAGATGACAACAGCCTGGATGAGCACTAGCGACGAATCACAGCCAGATTTCTTTCCTAGCACAAAGTTTGATAAAAGAGATGAGTATTAGCAAAGGCAAGGAGAATGATTATATCAGTGTACAATGAGCTATGATGGGGAAGAATTACACTATTAATTTGATTTCCAGGCATGGCATATACATGGCATGCTTACTTGCAATGGTAATAATGCCTTCAGGTAATAACACTAACTATGCTTGATTAATTTGATGTATAATGTGGCAAATGCTATAGTAGCATCAGCCCATTATAGCTAAATAATGCCAGACAAGATTACAGACTGTAATCAATGTATGAACAATGTCACATTGATCATGCTCAACATTATGTTAAAATTGAAATACATGAGACCTCCGAACGTAACGTTAGCATTAACTAACGTTAACCCTAAGCCGTTAGCATTAGCTACCGTTAGCATAGCTAGCCTATCAATATAGTTGATGTTAATATAAAGAAATGTAACATTAGATAATGTTAGCTAAGTTATTCAACATTGACCCACTTACCCTCTAGATCTTTTCCAACGATGTCCTAAAGTAACCACATGTCATGATCATTTGCATCATAGACATACGTTCATATCTATGATTAGCATCATCGTAGCAGCTTCATTGCTAAAAGCTTAGCATGTTAGCTGACGTCATTACATGACTTCCTATCCAATCAGAGGCAGAGTAGGGCGGGTCTTCCTATGGTGACGTGTTTTCCGCCGAGCTCGCAGGACTCACGAACGCGCGACCAGCGTCCCCGAGGCTCGTGCACAGAACATGTTTCAAATGGCTCGATACAGGTATTGGTGGCTTCAAAAACAAACAAAACCCCATTGAATTAAAAGTTTATATTGATTAGATTGGTCTCTGATGCTGAATGATACCGAGAAAAATTTTGTTTTCCTTTTCTAGCCCTATCTATCATCATCCACTAACATGGGAAATAAGGTTCTTGGGCCGCATGCCTTGACGTGACTTGCAATACCGGGCTTTGGCCACTACGTCAAATGGCTTCATGCGCCAGTGAGCAACTTTCATTGAAATGAATAGGCAGCCATTTTCAATGCCGTCTCCAGTTATATTATACCTCCATGGTCTGCACCGATGCAGGCTCGATTCACATGTGCAGCTGTTTTTATTGTCCGAAATGGAAAATGCGCCGTACAAATGTAAGTTCCTCACAAATTATACGACATTTGCATTGTATTTCGCATCAAATTCCGTTCTCCAATTCAGAAAACACTAGATTATGTTCATTAATTGTAATGTAAAGTGGTGGCTGGTGGATATTTACCAGGACTGTTGTTCAGACTAAACAGCTGATCAAACAGAGAATGGAAAATGAAAAGTTGTCCACAAAAAAAACGAAACAGCACTAAAGAAGCTTGGGAGTAAGTTTTTTCACAGGTTTAGTCCATGAACGGCCTGCCACTCACCACAAAACACATATTTTTTACACGTAATGTAGACACTCAACCAACAAGCAACATTTCAGTGAGATATAGGACAAGTGATTTGTCTGTAGATAAATGCATCTTCTTCCAAAGATTAAGCAAAGTTTAACTTGTTCCATTGGCAGATTTCACTGATTAGGCCTACAACCAAAAACACCTTAATGTTTAAGATTCTTTGAAAGAAGATTAATTGTGTGATTGTATCCCATTACTAGGACTTGATAAATGATGTGTAGGACTACTACTTGGTAAGATGTGGAGTGATTGGAGGAATCACACAGCACTCATTCTGACCAAAACATTTTAACCATCTTCCCGGACATATTTCTTAACAGCTTCATCATAAAATAAATTAACCTGGAGGGTCAGGCAAGTCCAAAACAGGCCTCAAAGAAATGGGTGAATTTAAAGAAGTACACAGTAAATGTGTTTCACATAACATGAATATAGCCTTCTAGATGCTGCAGATATCTCATGCCACTGTTTGTTTTAGGAGCTGAGAGCTCCACCAACTCTGCTCTTGGACTGACCAGGGAGAGGAAGGCCCTGCTACTTGGAGCTCTTATGATGGCATGCATGAGGCAGTGGGGTCAAAACAATCTTTGACTCCACCTGTCCTCATTGCCTCATGCATGTCGAACCCCACCATCAAGGCCAGTCCAGATCCATCTTCCCTCCTGGGCACATCCAGGTCCAATCCACTGCCCCTCCCAGGCACATCCACGTCTGATCAACCATCCCTCCCAGGCACATCCACGTCTGATCAACCATCCCTCCCAGGCACATCCACGTCTGATCAACCATCCCTCCCAGGCACATCCACGTCTGATCAACCATCCCTCCCAGGCACATCCACGTCCGATCCACCATCCCTCCCAGACACATCCATGGCGTCCTCTCTTGAACCCCCCCCCTCCCCTGCCAAGAAAGACAGGGGTCCATTGATGGAGATTAATAATTTTCAGTTGTGATCGGTGCTGCCCAATTTTCAGTTTTCAATATTATTTTATTTTCAATAAATAAGAATTGTGGAAATCCCTGTGTATCCTTTATACAGAATCTGGAGACAAATATGTGCAATCTCTGGTTGTCATATTAGTGGTATGGTCTGCAATCTAAACTAGCCTATACTTCAGACCACAGGTGAACACAGCTCTGGAAAGGATGAGATCACAGCAACATCCTGGTTTACTATGTATGGTTTACTATTTATAGATGTTTTTGTGTAAGTGCACTTTCTATATACTACTTTTCCCCAAAATTTAGAATGTCAAACATTATTTGCAGAAAATGACAAGAGGACAAACACAGGTTCATACGGCCAGCTTGTGCAGTTTTAATGGGCTTGTTTTAATAAACTGTATAGCAACTTTCAACACAAAACGAATTGCAGCCCAAAGTGCTTCATAACAGTAAAGATGAAATGAGCATAAAATCAGGACAAACAAAATCAGGCCTGCTTTGTTTTAATGCAAATAAAAACAAAAATACAAACAAAGAATACACTATTAGCCTACAAATAATCGTGCTGAAGCAGCAGCGGTGGAAAAATGACAATTATTTTATTGACAATAGTCCTAATAATAATAATAATGAATTAGGGTAACGGTGAAATGAATAGGTAAGAGTTCTTAAAATGATGTATAAATAATTGAATGCCTTGGCCATATTGTAATTTGGATATTTCCACTTAGGACCTAGGTAGCTATCTGATATAGGCAACCCTCATAAGCTGTAACAAGGAAGATACTAACGATGCCTCTGCCGCTGCAAAGTGCTGTTGACGCGAAACCATGGTAACCGTTGTGGTTTGTGTTTCCTGTTTCCGCTGGAGTGAGGGGAGTGCGTCCCTAAGGTTTTTATACCCTACACCCTAATCAAGGGAACTACATTCAGCTGTGAGGGGACTACAAAACGGAGTGCACTCGGTGACTGAGTGCGAGTGGGGAGGGACTGGATTCAGAAAGGGCCCGCATCGGTGCAAGCTCCCGATAGCCGAAGCAGGAAGTGCACGTGCCAAAGAGATGCCGCAGGAAACCACATATAAATAAAGTTCCGTCTTCCTACATTGTCAATTATTTTAGATTATTTTACAGCATTCAAACATTTGTTTTTCTCACACCGATTTCACTGCATCAAACAAAATCGCAGAATATGGTGTCAAAAGATACAACAAAGTGATACAATCACTTTATCCATAGATCACTTGACTTGTAGCAAACTCGTAAAAGCCTGTATTCATAGCCGACATAAAATAAATCTAAATAGGCCTAGGTCTACGTCAAATGTAGCCTACATCATATATTCCTTTCCATTAGGCTGCGATATGCAAATGGGTCTTCACAAAAGAAGGAATGCTGCCAAAGAGGCATAGGAGTAAGTTAGTAATTGATTTATGTATTTGTCTCGGGACAGTGTTATAGTATTAATTTAGTTAGATTTCATTTGGAAAAACATTTCCGTTTGGACTTTTGACCATTTCTCATCATACATGGATTTAATTATAGTGATTTATATTTGTATTATAAATCCTAAACATTTTTCCCATCAATCACCTAAACATGCCATGGTGACGGCCCTGTCCCGGTCGGTTCCGGTGGAGTGGGGAGTCCATCCCACATTTGGCTTTCCATTTATATACCCTCCCCCTCGATTGAGAGTGCCCTCCACAGCTGCGAGTGACACTTCATTTGGAGGGACACTCGGTGGTGGAGTGGGTAGGGGTTGGTTTGGGAATGGGCCTTGGTCTCTTGCTCTTATCCTTTATTTGACTCCACGGGCGCAGTTTGAAACGTGTGAGGGGAGGGGGGGCTGAGGTAGGAGGTTCTATCTCGTGACTCTTGAGGCTCCACCCAGCAGAGAAGAGCGCAAACTGTGTTCAATCACATCCGCAGTTTCGACATAATAGACATGCTACACGTCGTGAATTTATCACTCAGCTCGACGGTTTCGTAGAAAACAGTCTTAAAGAAACGTGTGAAAATGTCTGGTCGGGGAAAAGGAGGCAAAGGACTCGGTAAAGGAGGCGCCAAACGCCATCGCAAGGTTCTTCGTGATAACATCCAGGGCATCACCAAGCCTGCCATCCGTCGTCTGGCTCGTCGTGGCGGCGTGAAGCGTATTTCTGGTTTGATCTACGAAGAAACCCGCGGTGTGCTGAAGGTATTCCTGGAGAACGTCATCCGTGATGCCGTGACCTACACCGAGCACGCCAAGAGAAAGACCGTCACCGCCATGGATGTGGTCTACGCTCTGAAGCGCCAGGGACGCACCCTGTACGGCTTCGGCGGATAAGCGTTTTCTCCTCACTTCTGTAGTCCACCAACCCAACGGCTCTTCTAAGAGCCACCCACATCTACAATTAAAAGCCATGTCTCCATATCGTATGAAGCACAGGAATTGCTGAAAGTGATAGGCTACAGTATATCCTGCATTGATGATAACATTCATATTAATCATCGTAGGCTGTCTTTTGGTTGTAGGCCATCTATGCTTGTATAGATACTAGCTTACCATGGTCATCTGCATGTAAATATACTATACATGCTGTATGAATGTACAGTGTATATATTCCTTGTTCCAGATTTTATTAGACTGCATATTATCTGCATGTTAATTCTTATTGGCGATGCATATTCTGTATCTGGGTCAGTGACAAATAAGGGTGGGAAAGATGGGGGAAATATTGTTTTAAAAGCATGCATCAGGTGTGTTAATATGTGGATTTTGTATTTGTTGGTTTTGTCATTTTTAATTACATTTCTACTTTTTTTCATTCAAAAAGTAAGACCAAATGCGCCTGAAAATGTCAAGTGGTGTAACCAGAGAAAAGTGGTCAATTCAATATATTATCAACCTAGAGTATGTCGATGTACTCATAATAATAATCAATTGCAACATGTTACCTAGGAATAGATTTTATCAGGGTGATCTCAAATTTTAATATTTCACCAGTTTTGCAACATCGAGCGGGTCATATGGTATGCTGAAAACACCTTGGTTTTTGTTATAATCTTTGGAAATGTATGTCAAAATGGCTAAAAACATGTTACACTACAGTAGCAATATAATGCTTGGATAGGAATAGGAATATAATTAATATTCCTGTATAATTTCATATTTTAATGAACACTGGTTACACCATTTGACACAACCCAGTGTCAATTGGTGTAACCATCCACATTTACCACATTTATTATATTGTATTAATGAAGAAATGGCAGACAAGTATCTGACTTATCAGGCAGGCCATCTCTGAGTCTCAACACAACAGAAAATGACTGGCCAAATAACATGTAGGCTATGATGTACATGACAATTCCCCTTTTTCTCGAAAGAATACTTGGAACATAAATAAAACTGACTAATAAACTAAACATTTCTTAAGATGGTTAGTTGTCCTTGTGCTGCATCATAAAATATTGCTAGCTATGACCTAGCTACTTTCAAACATACTTTTTAAAGTAAATACTTGTTTTTATGATAAAGATCAATAATCAATGTTTTTCACTGGTTACACCATTTGACATGTAAACCTAGTCATACCTGACAATACCCTAAAATGTCAAATTATCTCAATATTTCTAAGAGAGTTACTAACCTTGACATGCAACCCTGAAGAGCAGAGAGGGGTCCTTCTCTGTGATACATTTCCCACCAAAATTGTCTTCTTTTAAAAAAATAAAAATAAAAAACTCCTTATATAGTGGTTACACCATCTAGACACTTATGTAAGTTGACCTGACTGACATTATTCCCCGGATTATTTATAATATCCAGAACAATATAGTTCCACTTCTTTTATTAACTTTAAAATAGTTCTTATGTAAGATTATGCCAAACTAGTTTATATGTTTTGTTTTTATTACTTTCAGCTCTTTTGAGCAATTTTAATTTTTCTGTACTCAGTTTTTATGGTAACAACACTTAAGACATTTTTGCCATTTTTACTCAACAATTCTCTCGAAATGAATTAAAACCACAACTTTTTAGGGCAGGTTGTCAGAAAATAATGTATGCAAGTAATCTTTAAGTTTATTTTCAAATTTTAACCTAAAAAATATAAACTTAACGAAAGGGACACAGAAAAACAAGCGTCACGTCTTTGACCCATCTCCATGTCCAACCTTGCTGTAGGCCTACTAAACTCACCTAAAACTAGCTGGCCACCAACACTGTTGAAATCGTCACTGCAGAAACAGATTCTCCCCATCAGGGTTGAGTCCCATCCTCATCAAAATGTTGCCACCTGCCGCAATAGGCTACTAATTGCATAGGTCTACTTACAAATTACATATCTTAGTCATCTTGTAGTCTACGTCATCTTGTACATCATATCCAATCTAAACAAAATATGACCAAGCACTGATTTGTGCTTATTAGCCGATTCCCGCAGACTTCAATTTTTGTGGGCCAGTTGAATCTGTGGCCACTGAATTACGTTTAAATAAAGGTAAAGGCAATCAAAAAAAATATTGCAGAAGATGACTTAAAGTATGCAATGTGGTGGAACGCAAGTTAAAATCTCTCGCTATGTCGTTTCACAGTGGCGGATGAAAGCGCGCAATACCCCAGCTTTAGAGAAAGTACGACAATCTTAGATTGGGCAACAAAAGGCGCATGCGGAGACTAATTATAGTAGCATTCAAGACATACGAAAATCTTGGAACAAACTCTACAATCTCAATCAGCATGGAATTGCATTCTTTAACAGTAAACGTGGGTGGCTCTTAAAAGAGCCTTTGGGTAGATTGGAGAGTGAAAAGCCGCCTCTTTACTTAGAGCTGGTGTACTTGGTCACTGCCTTGGTGCCCTCGGACACGGCGTGCTTGGCCAGCTCACCGGGGAGCAGCAGGCGCACGGCGGTCTGGATCTCCCTGGAGGTGATGGTTGAACGCTTGTTGTAGTGCGCCAGGCGAGATGACTCTCCGGCAATGCGCTCGAAAATGTCGTTCACAAAGGAATTCATGATCCCCATGGCCTTGGAGGAAATGCCGGTGTCGGGGTGCACCTGCTTCAGGACTTTGTACACGTAGATAGCGTAGCTCTCCTTCCTCGACTTTCTGCGCTTCTTGCCGCCTTTGACAGCGGTCTTGGAGACGGCTTTCTTAGAGCCCTTCTTGGGCGCGGACTTAGCTGCCGGTTCGGGCATTTTACTAGATGTCGTTGCTTCTCAGGAACCAATGTAAAGCTGCGGGTAGTCACCCGGTATATGTAGGGGGAGTATGCAAATGTTTAGGCAAGGCTCCCGTCATTATCTGCGTTGAACTCTGACGTCCTCGTTTCCCCAACGAACCAAATTGACCGCGCATGCTCAGGAACTCGCTCACCCCCCAGCCCACTTTCCCTGCTGTGGGGCATGTGGTCTGACATCACTTTATTGGATGTAGCAGTGCCGCCATTGTGGAGTGTTAATTAAAAAGTTAATTATTTGAGACACACATACGGACATTTTCTCCATAGTCATCCATTGTTGAAGCATTTTGTTTACACCTCCCACCCACATTTGTTTGCACCTCCCACCCATTGGCATACAATGGGCGAGTGGCGTGTGAAGTCTTTGTAAGCAAAATGATGGCATTTGCAGAAAATAAAGTCAGTGTTTAATAATGACTCCGTTGAATTTAAAATTCATTGTTGAGTTGAAATATATCATTGGAGATGAGTTTTGTGAATTTTGAAGCCCTTAGCCTAGTTGATTCTCAGGTCAGTGTTGAACCTAGCATGACACATCACAGGACAGCTTTCTCAAAATCTGGCAAACGACAAACCCTGATATGTCCACAAGGACACCAAAGCAGGTTGCTAGGTAGCCTAGATATGGTCACACTAACAAAAGGACACGGTCTGCAGTTGGATTGTTATTGCTTACTCAACTTACTTTTAATCATTTTGGTTGGATGAGGAACATAAGGCTGTGACTCTCTACTTCCATCTGGCCATGTCCTGTGCAGCATGTTGTGCCTTGTCCCAAGTTAGGTAGGCATTTTTAGTTCCGAGCTCACAGTTCTTCGCCAGGTTGTTTTTGGCCTCCCTTGTTTCCTCTGAAATTCCAGCCCCCTAAAAGTCCTGTCAGCATTGAGCCCAGGGCACCATGTTGGCATTGGGCATTTTGGGGTATTTCCATAAGAGCTCCACTGCACACTGTAGCTCTCACCGCTTTCACTCCTCACTGATATCAGCAGCCAGTTGTTCTGACAGACGTGTTCCCCATATTCTTTTAATGACGTGTTCACAGTCATAAATCTCAAAATTGGCTGCATAGCCTAGAAAATAAAACTATTCCACAGTAGACATCATTCACTATTGCATCGTAGATAGCTGTGCTTGACTGAGTGTAGCGATTTATTTGCAGCTGCCTATAGGCTACAGTGGTGAATTTAGAAGGTTTAAGTAGTCTTCACATGCCTTAGAAATAAACTATAGCCTATGTACTCTGTGTATCTCAATTTATGGATGATTCAACACTGGCAGAGTAGGCCCTGTGTGTGCAAATCAGAAGCTGGGCCTTGGCTGTCACAGAGTAGCGGCAGGGCAGACTAAAAAGGACACCAGACTAGGGTGCTAAGGTAGCCTAGTGCGTAAGGACTAGGAATTGAGGGACCATATGACAGGCATATACATTAGGACTTGAACAAAGGATATTAAAACTAAAGTTTGTAATGAACAGTCTTTGAAGAGTGGACAGGGAGGGATGACCGTGGCCCACAGAAAGTGGCCCCAATAATGTGTAAATCGGCACCAGACAGCTGAATCAACAGTATTGGACAGAAGGCACTGCCCTAACTTATAATAAGATGAACCATCAATCTGAAAAGCCACCTGTGACAACTGATAGATGCAGCCTGTGACAACTGATAGAAACAGATATATTATACAACTGTTAGGCCTATGTGCGAAGGGCATCTCTCCTGCAGGACACTCACTGAGACTGTATTCTCTGTATGAGACTGTATGCTCTTGTTGAAGCAAACACCTTCTGTTGATCGCCTCTGGATTCTCGAGTTTCTACTCATGTTGTTAGCAATAGTCTAACATGGTAGGCTATAGGAGATTGATTCTTAGCAGTTCCCGCTTAGTCACTTATCTTGTTATTCCCTGTAGGCGTAAATACTGTGCTCAAGAACACAATCTTGCTTGAGATAAACATTTCTAGAAATTAAGCCAAATGTATTTCATTCTGCCTCGACCATGCCTATTCACATCAGGTAGGCTCGTTCAGAATCCCAAATCACACAGCCCAGAAAGAGCTAATTGCTCATATCACTCAACAATAAGCGCCTACATGTCCTTCCATGTAGGCTATAGGCCTATCTTCACTACATGGGCTGCGATAGGATCGGCTAGGCGACTGGGCTCCTGCGTTCTCTATAATTCTCATGGCACAATAGCCTACTCAAGATACGATTCAGACATTTTTATAGCAAGGTCATCAAATTCAGTAAAAAGAAAACGACGCGTGTGTGTTGTGATGGTTGCTTGTCACTTTTTGCAATCCTATGTAACGCAGCCGGTGCGCCTCAGGTCACTTCACTGCATAGGCTACCAACCAAACGAGGACATTGCCCCAGACGAGGGGTGTAATAGGCGGCAGACAGTCCAAAAAGACCAGGCGGAGTCATTCTGCTGGGAATCCAAATGTGAATCACCCAGGGAGGGCGAAAGGTAGCCTATACACACGGGCAGACACCAGCAAGATAGGGACCAGGTCTCCGCCCCAGTTTCAACGCTGTGCTTTACGCACCCCAAAAGAGACCCCGTTTAAAAACATCGGCACCACTTCTGTGTACCCTAAATCATTTAAGCCCCTTGCCAGACAACTTGTCTCACTGGGCAACGATTTCTGTCCATTATCGCATGCACTTTTAGACATTTTAGGAGTCAAATGCCACTGGAAACCTAGTGCGCACGGCTCCATCCGACAGATCATCGGCGGTGTTTTTACCCGGTCGCGAATAAACAGACGAGGCCGCCGCTACCCAAACAACTTTATTTCGAACGACAAATAGGCTGCTCGCTGTCACATTCACTTTCGGACTTGTGCTCCACTCCAACTTTGATTTGTAGCCCTTTATACACCAGGAGAAAACACAGGAGGAACATCATTTTGGTAACCGAGAGCTCCTCGGTGGTGGAGCTGAGTCCACACGGTTCTCATAGCGCGTTTAAGGCCAACCCCTCGCAGCGTCGAGGACTCACAGTCAGCAGGACCGACATACAGTACGTGTGTGACACCGCAGAGCAAACTCAAGATAGACATGGCAGAAGTCGCCCCAGCTCCCGCAGCCGCCGCTCCGGCCAAGGCACCCAAGAAGAAGGCAGCAGCCAAGCCCAAGAAAGTGGGACCCAGCGTCGGCGAGATGATCGTCACGGCTGTTTCCGCCTCCAAGGAGAGGAGCGGTGTCTCCCTGGCAGCGCTCAAGAAGGCACTGGCTGCCGGCGGCTACGACGTGGAGAAGAACAACTCCCGCGTCAAGATCGCCGTCAAGAGCCTCGTCACCAAGGGCACTTTGGTACAGACCAAAGGAACTGGCGCCTCTGGATCTTTCAAGATCAACAAGGCCACCGAGGCGAAGGCAAAGAAGCCAGCTAAGAAGCCCGCCGCCCCGAAGGTCAAGAAGGTAGCCGCCAAGAAGCCCGTTGCAGCCAAGAAGCCCGCTGCAGCGAAGAAGCCCAAAAAGGTCGTGGCTAAGAAGCCTGCAGCTGCCAAGAAATCTCCCAAGAAAGCCAAGAAGCCCGCAGCTAAGAAGGTGGCAAAGAGCCCCAAAAAGGCCAAGAAGCCCGCGACACCCAAAAAAGCCCCAGCCAAGAGCCCCAAGAAGGCCGTCAAGCCCAAAGCTGCCAAGCCCAGGGCTGCCAAGGCGAAGAAGGCAGCCCCCAAGAAGAAGTAAACGTCTTTTTTCTGTCCTCTTTACTATTACAAAGGCTCTTTTAAGAGCCACCCAACCAACTCCATAAAAGCGCATCTCCATGTATGGCCACCGAATTCACGCGGGCGCACTGCCAACAGTAATAATTCCGATATAAAGCACTTAATCTAATGGTACTGAAAACGTGCTGTACACGCTGGTGTTTCATTATAATACACTTCCACAGCACTGGTAATGGGAGGCTATGAATTTCAACTGTAGGGTAAAACTCATTTTCTGATGCATGTTCATGGTCAACTGGCGTGCACTGGGATCAGATCGACGCGTAGTTTATTCAACATTGTCTTTTTGGCGCCTGAAATGAGAGGAGTAGTGAGAGAGCGGCGGAGCAGCGCAGGCCGTGGGCGCGTTCGTAGGGATCAGGACTGCGCAGTCGATGATCAGAGCTGATCGCCGCCATGCTGTGACCCTTTGCATTGTGGCCAAATTCCGTCCCGACTCGCTTCAACGTGATACGTAGGCCTACTTTGTAGGGTTATACATTATTGAAATTACAAACTAAAATAATTAGTAAAACTGTATTTTGAGAAACGCCCATAGGCATGCATGCATTCTCTCCAAGTCTAAAGCGACGTACAATGTTTTGAGTTGGGGTTAAGTGGCACAGCGGTAGGTAATCTTTTTTTAAAATTTGTTGGTCTTTACAGATCAAACAGAATCATTGTAGTTTGATGGTGTGCATGAAACCAGGGAAAGGAGTGAGTAGGTTAATAGCCCTGGTGCTCTTTTCTGTCCATTATTGTATAAGTCTACGAGGAGATCAAGCCATTTATACAGGGACGTCTATTTATTAGGGAGGACAAACTAGGTCATTCATGCAGCACACTTCATACACAGGCAACACGAAGCGTTTCAATTAAACACGTTTTAAATTAAAACTATCACAAGATAAGTCGAGAGTAATACAACTATGCCAAATAACGGTATAACATGCTGTAAAACCTGCAGCCGGCAACGTCCGTCGAATAACTTTAACTAACAATCCAAACACGTCTTCAACAACTTCAAATCAGACTGAATTAGCTAGATTTGAAGCGAGACTCCTTCTTGCAGGAGTCTCATGTGGGCGAATGTGCCTCAACTCGGGAGGTGGCCCACGTAGACGCAAGTAACGGAGAACACGAGGATGATGGAAACGCATTCCAGAGGACAATGGAAGGATGTCCCAAGGTGGACTATCCAAAGGTGGTTCCGACAACGCCAGCTAAATACTTTCTGGGAGTATTAGCACTCCACTATTACCAGGCTTTATAGTTCTTTATCTCAGGGTTGAACAGAGTATACAGATTCTGAAACAGTTGCAAAGTATGAACAGAGTTAAGTTTTATTCTTATTTTACAATACTGTAGGACTGTGCACAAGGAGGTTTTCACCGCCCAGGGTGACTTGGATCGATAGTCTTAGGGGATTTCTCCCGACGGCCTCCTGGACCGGGAGAGCTGGTTGGTGGAGCTCCACCCTGCCACGTATACTGCGGATTGGAAACAAGTGTCAGTTCTCACACGAAAAAAGGGGACCACTGAGTCCTTTAACCACTAGGGGGTGTCCACGGCAAACCAACACTACAAAACTATCACAGCAACTACGGCAATCCAATTGAGAGGGCAGGGTCTTCCAGGAGTGTTCGGTTAATCCACAAAATTATCCAATATCCACTTGGTAAACAGATAGCCGGGCCAGCCAAGCGGCAATTAAAAAGTCAAAGATTTAAGTCAATGGCTGGCTGTATGGTACACTTATTCGCACAAAATATAAAATAATAGGCCCAGTCAATGTCCATGTAGGCTATTACTAAAATGCCAGGGCTGTTTCTAAATGTCTCTTATAAAATACTAAAATAGCAAGGCGGTTCTTAATGTCCATACGAATAATTAAACAGGTCAGAGCACAGTAGCCTACTTAACTTCGGAGAGGATGTCGGGACACCGACACTCCACTGTAGTATGACGCGCTCCCCAGCACAGGTTGGTTCAGGATCGGGGCGTAGTCAGGCCGGCCGCTGATCGGGGTAGGCTATCCAGCGAGCAGCACTCTCTCGCTCCGGTTCCCTGACGGCTCACGTCTGCAGCAACTCCCTCTGGTCCACCGCTCTCACAGGTCCCGCTGATCGCCGCAGTCTTCCTCGGCTCCGGCGCTGTAGCTGGTGACTAGGTAACGTTAGCTGACAGTCAATTCACGTGCGCGTTTCTCTTTCGCCGCCGTAGCACCGGGATAGTCCTCCAGGCAAGCACACGCTCCGACTTCCGTCCCCCACACAACCCCCGTTCTGCCGGGGCAGTGTGCTCTTTATAGCAGGCTGTGAGACACAGGTGTTCCCGGTTCAGTCCTGATTGTCCTCTCACTCACCGACGATGGTTGCCGCCCCCTTTGCCCAGCTCTATTCATCAGGGTTGGGAGTAAACAAACGGTCACAGCACAGCGAAAAACACATACAGGTAGTACAAAAATGGACCTCGTCACATCTCCCCATTGTGAAATGTTGGCAGTCTCTGCCATTCAGAGTCTATAGCGGGGTGGTGGGATGCCTATATTTGGCCGGGTTGAGCGCCTTGGCTCAGCGGCTGCGTCAGGGTTGTAGTCATTGGCGGGTACATGTCGGACAGGGACAGGGACTGCGCGCCTTGGCTCGGCGGCCGCGTCAGGGTTGGCGTCAGGCGCGGGTACATGTCGGACAGGGACGGGGATATATAAGAGCGTAGGGCTCGCAGGTCTCACAGGGTTCTCTGGCAGAGTCACTGGTGGCCTCTGCGAGGGGGGAACCGTGCACAGTTTCAGGGCGTTCCGGTGGAGGACTTTCTCCCTCCCACCCCTCTCCGGCTGTACTTTGTACACTACGCCCGTGTTTCCCTTGGCTTCGACGACACGATAGGGCTCGGGGTCCCATACCCCATGTAGCTTTCCCAACCCTCGTCGGCCCCGGTCACGCACCCACACCCGTTCCCCAGCTAACAATGGAGTCGCGTTGGCTCTTTGGTCGTAGCGGCTCTTACTCCGCTCGGCCGCCTTGTCCATCCTACCACGTGCTAGCTCATACGCATATGTCAGCTTCCTGTGATGGTCTCCGACCCAGTCAGTCAGTCCCTTGCTTGGCTGTTCCCGTTCTACCCCTAGCACAACATCTACTGGGAGCCTGAGGTGTCGGCCCTGCAGCAGATAGGATGGCGCGAAGCCGGTGGCACTGTGTACGGTGTTATTGTAGGCCTGTAGGAGTTCGGATAAATACTCTGGCCAGCGGCTCTGTTTCTCGGCCCCCATGGTACGGAGCATGTTAAGGAGTGTTTGGTTCATGCGTTCGACACGCCCATTCCCGGCAGGGTGGTAAGGTGTTGTCCTGCTCTTAGTGACTCCATACATCTCGCATAGCTGCTGCATCAAGTCAGACTCGAAATTGGGGCCCTGGTCTGAATGAAAACGGACGGGGCACCCAAAGTGCCGCACGATCTCAGAATAGATTGCTCGTACAGTGGTCCTGGCTGTCTGATCGCGGGTAGCTACGGCCCATGTGTAACGCGTAAACATATCAGTCATCACTAGTATGTTTTGATAGTAGTCGTTTGGTCGACCGAGTGTTAGAAAGTCAAGAGCGACTACCTCAAGGGGGAAGGTAACGGTTACTGGGTTCAAGGGGGCTCGTGGTTCTACCTTGTCACGTTGCAAACTGCATGTAACACACTCTGCTTGGAATTGGCGCACCTGTGTCTCCATGCCTACCCAGAAGAACCGGCGCCTCAGCGTCAGTAGCGTCCTTCCCGCTCCAGCATGTGCCGCAGACTTGTGGTGTTGTTCCCATACCATCTGACGCCGGGGGCCTGGACACACAACCTGAAACAATTGCTCTGAGGTGTTAGGGTCAGTGAATCGGCGACACAAAACCCCATCCCGTAGGCTGAGCCGCCTGAATTGTTTCAACAACCTTGCTGTCCCAGTGGTGTGTATCTCCTGTTGTCGGCCCGTAGGGCAATGCCCTTGTTCCACATACCTTCTCACAGTGCGGATCTCAGGGTCAGCTACTTGTTCCTGTTCCCAGTCGATGCGGCCTTCTGGGGCGCCATCCTGGTGGGTCACCACAGCTGATGCGGTTACGTCTCTAGGACTGAGTTGCTGTGGGGGGTGTTTAGGTGTGGGGAATCGCGACAAAGCATCCGCATTCACATTTTCTCTGCCAGCACGATATTTCACCTCAAAGTCAAAGGATGCCAGTTGGGCTGCCCAGCGTTGTTCCACTGCACCCAGTTTCGCCGTCTGCAAATGGGCCACAGGATTATTATCGGTGTAAACAACAAACTTGGCACCAGTCAAATAATCTTTGAACTTTTCGGTAACTGCCCACTTTAGTGCGAGGAGTTCAAGCTTGAAGGAGCTATAGTTGGCGTCATTCTGCTCTGTAGGATGCAAACTGCGGCTCGCATAGGCAACCACCCTCTCTTTACCCCCCTGCACTTGGGCGAGTACTGCTCCCAGCCCATGGTGACTGGCGTCTGTGTAGAGGGTAAATGGCTGTGAGAAGTCTGCGTAAGCTAGGATAGGGGCCTCTGTTAGCACTTTCTTTAGAGCATCAAATGCTGTTTGAGCTTCTACTGACCAGGATATGCGATGAGAACCCAGACGCTTGTCATTCGGCACTCCTACCAGGAGTGAGTTTAGGGGGCGTGCAATTTTTGCAAACCCAGGGACGAAACGTCTGTAATATCCGGCCAGGCCGAGGAAGGCCTTGAGTTCCTTAGCAGTGGTAGGGGCTGGCCAATCGACAACAGCAGCTATCTTCTCGGGGTCCGGTTTCACGCCTTCACGGTCGACTACATGCCCCAGGAATTTAACCTGCCGATGGAAGAGTTTGCATTTGTCAGGGCGTAGCTTCAAGCCATGTTTCGAGAGACGCTCAAACACCTCCTCTAAGTGCTTTAAGTGCGTAGCAAAATCGGAGGAGTACACAATAATGTCATCTAAATAGACTAGGAGGGAGTCAGTAATTTGGCCATTTAAGCATTGTTGCATAAGGCGTTGGAAAGTGGCTGGCGCGTTGCAGAGGCCAAATGGCATGCGTTGAAACTCGTACAGACCTACAGGGGTGGTAAAAGCAGTTTTTTCACGGTCCTGCGGGTCTACCTCCACTTGCCAGTATCCGCTGGCCAGGTCCAACGTGGAGAACCATTCTGCGCGGGTCATGGAGGTCAGGGTCTCCTCGATCCTGGGAAGTGGGAAAGCATCTTTGTGTGTAACAGAGTTCAACTTTCTGTAGTCTACACAGAATCTCCAGCTGCCATCTTTCTTCTTTACCATGACTATGGGTGCTGCCCATGGGCTGGAGCTTTCAGTAATGACACCATTTTGCAACATACCTTCCAACAGGGTTCTCATATCCTGGTACAGCAAGGGGGGTAATGGTCGGAAGCGTTCCCGTATGGGCGGTGCCTCGCCTGTAGGGATAGAGTGTTTTACCACATCTGTCCTTCCGAAATCTTCCTCGTGGGCCGCGAAAGCCTTCTCCCATTTGTGCAGCAGGGCAGCCAGTTGTCTCTGCTCATCTTGGGTGAGGTCCGGCCGCTCGGCCAGCTTAAGGACCTGGAATGCTTGATCAGGCTCCTCCCCCATGCATACATCCACTACACTGACCTTGACTGTACCTTCCTCCTCCTGTTCTAGGCAGACATCCTGCACACCATAAACATCCAGGCTATCGACCTGAGTCACTTGACCGAGCTTCTGGTAGCGGTCCAAGGAGACAGGGAAGTCGTGTAGGTTGCGGATCCGGACGGGGACCCGTCCATTCTTGACCACAGCTACAGACCGGGCCACGGAAATGGCGCCTGGCTCAGGGAGTGCTTCTACCAGACCATGATAGTCCCGCCTGCCAGCTGCAGCCCGTCCCCAGACAACCACCTCACTCCGGGCTGGGATAGTCACTCCGTGGCGGTGCGCTGCCCAGACGTAGCCATGGTGTCCATCATCTGTCGTCACTCCAGTCCTACGACACGTCGCAAATGCTGCGTTCCAGGCACTTTGGGACTTGGGGTTTTTACAGAACAACCGGGCTGGCCCTTCCGAATTACGGAACACAGCGTCCCAGCAAGGCTGTATGATGTTCATACCAATAATGAGGGGGTCTGATGCTGATCTGTCCTCTACTACAAAAACCCCTCGCGGACCGATCTGATGGCCCTCGATGTCAAAATCTAGCTGTACATATCCTAGATAGGGGATATGGAGGTTGTTGGCCGCTTTTATTCTGACCATAGCAGGGGGTTCTCTAACTTCGCTTTCTGGGAAGTGTTGGCTCAAAAGGCTATGACTGATGATTGATATTTGGGAACCTGTGTCTAAGAGCCCTTTCAACTTGACTACACCCACTCCCACCTCAACCTGGGGGCACTGCCCAACTAACATAACCGATGGCCCTTGTACCTCCTCCTCTTGTCCTAGCCCCACCGCCCGAGCCTCAGAAGTGGGGGATGCTAGTTTAAATGTGAGGGGGTGTGACTGTCTCCACAGAAGCGGGCCATGTGACCTACTTGGTCACAACGCCTACAGATCGGCCTACCATCTGGTGCCCATTTATTAGATGATGCAGGGACTTCCTGGCGGCGCATAGGCGCGCGGCGCGAAGTGGCGTGGTTAGTCTGCTGAGGTGGGCCTCTTGGCCGGAGCTCTTCTAGGAGGTCACGTGTCCAATCTTTCAGCTGATCCTTTAACTCTGCAAGGATCTCCTGCTTGATTTCTGCTTTCCAGTCGGTTTTCTGTGGGTGAGAGCGCACGTTATTTGTTCCCCCCATGGCTGTACAAGATAGCTCTGGCCACTTACGTCCATGTCCATCCTCGTCCAGGAGGAACGCTTCTCGTTGGAGATCATTGAAGGTTCCGTCAGGGTTCTGGCGTGCATGTCTCCTCATGGCCTGCGCCAGAGGTCCCTCCTCCAGCCCAAGCATGAACTGCTCTTTCATGTGTACGTCAGTGGGTGCTGCGTCTTCATCAAGCCGTTGTAACCGGCTGCGGAGTTCTCTCAACCTGAGGGCATAAGACTTAACAGGTTCATCTGGTCTTTGACGGCACCCATAGAATTGTACTCTGAGCAATGGACCTGAAGACTTTTCAGCATAAATGGCATCTAGAGCAGTAAAAATCTTTGCTGCAGTGTTACGCTCATCTGCAGTTAGGATGTTAATCTGTCTTTTGGCCTCTCCAGTCAGTGCTCCCATAATCATACTAACTTTCTGAGTCTCTGTTTGTCCCTCGATTCCAACCAGCCCTTTTAGCTGCTCTTTCCAATCTTCGTATTTCCATACCTCTGAATTTTTCCAATCTGTTTGGTCTATTCCTCCGAATTTTGGCACCCATGGTGCACCTGGGAATACAGGCATCATCATCATGTTCAGAATTCACAATGTTACAAATCTGTACTCTGTTCAAAGCCTGAATCCTGCCGACAACGCCAAAAAAGGATGTCCCAAGGTGGACTATCCAAAGGTGGTTCCGACAACGCCAGCTAAATACTTTCTGGGAGTATTAGCACTCCACTATTACCAGGCTTTATAGTTCTTTATCTCAGGGTTGAACAGAGTATACAGATTCTGAAACAGTTGCAAAGTATGAACAGAGTTAAGTTTTATTCTTATTTTACAATACTGTAGGACTGTGCACAAGGAGGTTTTCACCGCCCAGGGTGACTTGGATCGATAGTCTTAGGGGATTTCTCCCGACGGCCTCCTGGACCGGGAGAGCTGGTTGGTGGAGCTCCACCCTGCCACGTATACTGCGGATTGGAAACAAGTGTCAGTTCTCACACGAAAAAAGGGGACCACTGAGTCCTTTAACCACTAGGGGGTGTCCACGGCAAACCAACACTACAAAACTATCACAGCAACTACGGCAATCCAATTGAGAGGGCAGGGTCTTCCAGGAGTGTTCGGTTAATCCACAAAATTATCCAATATCCACTTGGTAAACAGATAGCCGGGCCAGCCAAGCGGCAATTAAAAAGTCAAAGATTTAAGTCAATGGCTGGCTGTATGGTACACTTATTCGCACAAAATATAAAATAATAGGCCCAGTCAATGTCCATGTAGGCTATTACTAAAATGCCAGGGCTGTTTCTAAATGTCTCTTATAAAATACTAAAATAGCAAGGCGGTTCTTAATGTCCATACGAATAATTAAACAGGTCAGAGCACAGTAGCCTACTTAACTTCGGAGAGGATGTCGGGACACCGACACTCCACTGTAGTATGACGCGCTCCCCAGCACAGGTTGGTTCAGGATCGGGGCGTAGTCAGGCCGGCCGCTGATCGGGGTAGGCTATCCAGCGAGCAGCACTCTCTCGCTCCGGTTCCCTGACGGCTCACGTCTGCAGCAACTCCCTCTGGTCCACCGCTCTCACAGGTCCCGCTGATCGCCGCAGTCTTCCTCGGCTCCGGCGCTGTAGCTGGTGACTAGGTAACGTTAGCTGACAGTCAATTCACGTGCGCGTTTCTCTTTCGCCGCCGTAGCACCGGGATAGTCCTCCAGGCAAGCACACGCTCCGACTTCCGTCCCCCACACAACCCCCGTTCTGCCGGGGCAGTGTGCTCTTTATAGCAGGCTGTGAGACACAGGTGTTCCCGGTTCAGTCCTGATTGTCCTCTCACTCACCGACGATGGTTGCCGCCCCCTTTGCCCAGCTCTATTCATCAGGGTTGGGAGTAAACAAACGGTCACAGCACAGCGAAAAACACATACAGGTAGTACAAAAATGGACCTCGTCACATCTACACTTTGCGCTTTTAAGGATAGAAGTGGGTGGCTCTTAAAAGAGCCTTTGGGATTATTGGGAGAATTCACGTCAGTGGCGACTTCACTTGGCTTTGACAGCCTTCTCGGTCTTCTTGGGGAGAAGCACTGCCTGGATGTTGGGCAGCACGCCGCCCTGGGCGATCGTCACGCCTCCGAGAAGTTTGTTGAGCTCCTCGTCGTTGCGGACAGCCAGCTGGAGGTGACGGGGGATGATACGAGTCTTCTTGTTGTCGCGGGCAGCGTTGCCGGCCAATTCCAGGATTTCAGCAGTCAGGTACTCGAGCACAGCGGCCAGGTAGACCGGTGCACCGGCTCCCACACGCTGGGCATAGTTGCCCTTACGGAGGAGTCTGTGAACACGACCCACTGGGAACTGGAGACCGGCGCGAGATGATCGGGTCTTGGCCTTTGCCCTTGCTTTGCCTCCTGTTTTCCCCCTTCCGCTCATTTTCAGTATAGAAGTAGTTTAGTAACTCAGTGGTGTGATACAACGGCGGTCGGATTTTTATACCTTCCGTAAAGTGGCGCCCTTTTGCTTTTGTCGCTTTATCCAATCCCAGTCTCCGTGTTAATAGCCAATGGGGAGAGGAGGCGATAGCCAGCCAATGAAGTAGCCCAGAGAGGCTGTCCAATCAGCGCACGGCAGCTGGCGTTATAAAAAAGGCACATTACGTTCTTGAAAGCTTTAACTACGACTCACGGAGAAGAAAGCTGAGATCATGGCCAGAACCAAGCAGACCGCCCGCAAATCCACCGGTGGCAAAGCCCCGAGGAAGCAGCTCGCCACAAAGGCGGCTCGTAAGAGCGCACCCGCCACCGGCGGTGTGAAGAAGCCTCATCGTTACAGGCCCGGCACAGTAGCCCTGAGAGAGATCCGTCGTTACCAGAAGTCAACCGAGCTGTTGATTCGTAAGTTGCCCTTCCAGCGCCTGGTGAGGGAAATCGCTCAAGACTTCAAGACCGACTTGCGCTTCCAGAGCTCTGCTGTGATGGCACTGCAGGAGGCCAGCGAGGCATACCTGGTCGGCCTCTTCGAGGACACCAACCTGTGCGCCATTCACGCGAAGAGGGTGACCATCATGCCCAAGGACATCCAGTTGGCCCGCCGCATTCGCGGAGAACGCGCCTAAAATGGTCTGAGTTGCTTTATCATTTCAACATCCCCCAAAGGCTCTTTTAAGAGCCACCTCATTATTTCTAATAATAAAGCCAATGTGTTCCTATTGTTACCTGCACATTCTAGTGTGTCCTAATAGGAGTAGTTTGGACTGCTAATTCTACTACACTGTCCATTCACCACCGTCGTGACATCCACGTATACAATGCAATTCTTTTTGTACATTGAACTTACGCCCAGCCATGGATTTCAGCCTGTACCGCCTTTTTTGGCATCCACGAAGAGAACTTGGAACGGAATGAAAGTCAGACTTTAGTCCCTTCCAGCATTTGATTACAGCCTCAGAGAAAGTATGAACATAGTTTCAAAATGGTTTATTCAAACACTAGTAACATGCTTTGTTTAGTGTATGAGGTGGTTTAAACAAGTGAATAGCCGTTCAATCTATTTTAACGTGATGGGAAAACTATCATGTTTTTTTTGTCTTGTTTCTTTTTCCTCCTGCTTTGTGGTATGTTACAGGTGGACTATTTAAGTATCATACCTAAACAATACCACAAAGCGGGAAAAAACAGTCACAACTAACAAAAAAGCCCTTTAGCTCCCTCTAGTGGCTATAGTTCTAAATTACATTCTGGTACAGATATGGATTTCCATCAACTCTATATCTTTTGACTGTGGTGCCTGTCTTTACCTGTCTTTTGGCAACCCGTATGTCTTCTCATTTGGATAGTTGAGAACAGATTGTAGCACAGCTAAGACAGACCTCCATCCTGTCAGTCAGTGTGAGATAGTACTGTATCCCTCCACGGTTCCCTCAGGTCAATTGGGAGCTGAAGGAGGTGGATGTTGATGGTCCCCAGTCCCCAGCCCAGTAGGTTCAGCTGCAGCACCACAACACCAGTGGCACACACATTTTTAATCCATACATACAGTTCACCTGTGTATTTACATGGAACCCATATATTGTATTGCATATTATATTGACCTAAACCTATTTCATATCGCTTCAATGTGGCTGTTGTAACAGTGCAATTTCCCCCCTGGAATGAATGAAGTAACTGCCTGCCTGCTGAAGGTCCAGAAACAGCAGTAGGGCCGATATTCAGTTCCAGTTGATATGAGCAGAGGCTATTAGGTAAGCACCTCCAACACCAACGTGGATGATAAGTGCACCAATATTGTTACTTGTTTCCTCTCACCCTCCGGATCCCATTTCACCCTGATTCACATTTAGAGGCCACAATATGTAGTTAGTCAGCCTCACTAATTGAAAAAGGAGAAAAGCCTCAATTGGGTCCATGTCTTTTGTATGGGGGTTGTAGTGCATTGGCTACACAAACCAAATGATAAACCTACCAATATCAATCACATATATTTTGAATCATTTGGAAAATGGACTACTGTACTACATGTTAAATCACTTGTCTCTGCAGTACCCCTGTACAGGGGTCCGAGTCCTGCCCTCCTGTAACGGGAACTTACCAGCCCAGCGACTTCTCGTTCGTGTTGGTTTCTAATAGATAGTTTAGGCAGGTGAGGAGATTTGTCTTTAGCTTCTAACAGTCTTTCCCAGAGCCCACCCTGCCTACGCTCCAGCAGTACCCCCTATGACCTGAGAGGGGGGATGCAGCACAGGAGCCAAATCAGGTTCACCACTGCTCTTCTCTAAAGGAGATGTCTGTTGACGTGGTTGCTAGAATTAGGTTTTAGCAGCTAGTATACTTCAGCTACAAGGGTGTGTCGTTTACAAACCAGGGCAACCTATAAGAATAACAATGCATGCATCACCTAACATTTCACATCACCTAACATTTCACATAAAGTACCATACAGATGACGCAAGAAAACTTTACTTTTTATAATGCTCAATAAATGATTTATTTAGAAGGACATTGCTAGAGGCAGATTCATGCCATATGCAGGGCATTATCAAATTACATCACACAACAAATGGCAACATGGTTGGAGAGATTCTATAAAGATGGCCTATCATACCCTATATGGACAAAAGCTGTTATAGCTGCAAACGGGGGACCAACTCCTTATGAATGCCTATGAATTTAGAAAGGGATGTCATAAAAGCTCCTCTAAGTGTAATGTGTAGACATCCCAATACTTTTGTCCATATAGTGTATATAAAAAAAAACTATCAGTGCATCTTACCTACAGGACCAAACACACCTCATGTGAGAGATATTGTGGCGACATGATCAATCAAGCAATCAATCAATCAAAGCTTTATTTGTATAGCGTATTTCATACACAGAGGCAACACAATGCGCTTTACAGAGAACAAGGGAGGTGGGCATAGGCCCCACCCCTACATATTCCAGAGGGAAGCAATAAAAACAAAACAGTATCACCCAGGGAGAGAAAAGTGAGCTGTAAAAATTCTTCCCTGACCCCTCTCAACGAGATGATCGAGCAAGCTACTGGAGTATGTTTGTCCAACGGTTAAGAACATTTATAGAGCAATAAATTACATTAAATTACATTTTCAGAGCAAAAGGGGCTAAAAAGATCATAGGAGAGACATGGTAAACACTGGTGTATGTCTGTGTGAGCGTGAGTGTGCCTGGGTCCAGATAGAGGCAGAGGTCGGGGGTAGGGTGGGGGTGGGAAAAGGATACGGATCCAGGTTAGGGTGAGGGGAAGGGAGACTGGGCCCAGGTCCAGGCCTAAAGTGGACTGGTGTATGTCTGTGTGTACGTGTGTGTGTGTGTGTTACCTAAATGCTACTCACTTTACCGAGACCAATGGGAGGGTGGGCATAGTTCCCACCCCTACATATTCCAGAGGGAAGCAACAAAAAAAAAAAAACAGTTTAACCCGGGGGCCAGAAAAGTGAGCCGTAACAATTATTCCCTGACCTCTCTCAACGAGACGATCGAGCAAGCTCCTGGAAAATGTTTGTCTATTAAACTTATACAGAGCAGTAAACATGGGTTAGATACTTCATAAGAGAGACATGACTAACAGGAGAGTGCACAAATAGTTACAGAGAAGTTGCCTACATGGTAGGCCATTATGTGTTAGCTATCACTGTAGTCTATAATATGATATTTGAGTGAATCATATAACAAAGCACAATAAGCACTTAGCATAACAGGCTCATAGAGAATGCTGCAAGGCAGAGGTGGGAAAAGCGGAGAGCCAAAGGTAAAACATGGGTAGGGTTGGGTGGGTAGGGACAGCTGACGACACAGTGTGGGAAGGAAGAGCCAGTGGTCCGGTTCCAGTTCCTGCTTGGTTGTTGCCTACTCACCTTCCCGTATCCTGTATCACCTGCACCTCATCCCTCATTACCCTTAGCATTAAAGGAGTAGTAAAGGAAAAAATCATGTTTAGCCCTGTTTTAAGGTTACTTATCATCATATACAATGGTTCAGATGACAAAGTTGAGAAAACTAGCACGTTTGAGAAAGTGATGATTGCTCTACCACCGTTTTGGTCAGACAATGGATGTGGGTGGGCACCGTGAAAAATCATTCAAAAAACATGTTAAACTCTCAATTTCAAAGACAGCCAAATGCTCGGGCTGGAGAGGGATATTTCTCAGGGAACCCCGCCCCTCGAGCACTCGCTGGCATCCCACCTGGTCCCGGGGGCCTCATGGGCGTCCAGCAGGACAGCGCAGCTACCTGGGGCCAAGGCGACACAATGAGTTTAACATGTTTTTGAATGATTTTTCAAGGTACCCACCCACATCCATTGTATGACCTAAACGGTGGTAGAGCAATTATCAGGCTTTCTCAAAAGTGCTAATTTTGTCAATGTTTTGAGCTGAACCATTGTATATTATCATAAGTAACCTTAAAACAGGGCTAAACATGCATTTTCCCTTTACTACTCCTTTAAAAAAAATAATCCGGCTCAAAGTGGGCTAAGGTAAACCGGCTATATCTGGTATATGTTTAGCCTAGACTTCTATTACACGTATTTTGCTTGCTGGGCAGCGTGAGTCACATCTGCTTTAGCTGGAAAAGACTGCGGCTCGAGCCGTTCTTTTAGCTGCAGCGAGACCTGCCGTGGTCAATTCTGACTCTTTCACAGAAGACCCAGCGGCTCTAGCTGAGAACATTACAGTAGCTGAAACAGGAGGAGATGCGGACTGTACATGACAACCAGGATAACGTTGCATTGTGTTTGCTTTATGGGCAGTGGGTGATATGCCTACACCCCCCCACCCCCCCCCCCCCCGGGGCGGCTGTAGCTCAGGAGGTAGAGCATGTCGTACAATGATCATCGGACATGTCGAAGTGTCCTTGGGCAAAGTGAACACTGATCAGCAAATTGCTCCCAATGAGCAGGCTAGCACCTTGCATAGCAGCTGCCGCCATTGGTGTGTGAATGTGTGTGTGAGTGGGTGAATGAGAGGCCATTGTAAAGCGCTTTGGATAAAAGCGCTATATAAGTGCAGTCCATTTACCATTTACCATTACCATTTACTTCATTCCTCAACAGGGAAACTTGATCACCACCGCTCTTAACACAGCGTGGTGTGGGCACACCACCACCATCAATAGGTGCGTCTCTTCTTAACCCAAGCCGGAAGCGGAGCGGTGGGCGCGCTTGAAGACGCCGGTCTGGTCCCGGCACCCTGGGCGGGGTAGGCAGGGGGAGGTCGCGGGGGAGGAGCCGCGCCTGCAGTCCAGGAGCCCGGGCGAACCGGTCCATGGGCCGTAGCGGGGCGGGACCCCGTGGCAGGTTGTTTAACCTTGACGTGCCGGCACACTGCGCTCCCCCGGAGCAGCGAGGTGGCGAGCGAGGAGGAGCCGGTCCTGCTCCTGGCTGCGACACTGCTCCAGGATGTTAGACACAGCCACCCCAAACAACCCCTCCCTACTGACCGGTGAGTTGAGGAGGACACCTTTGTTTTCCTCACGCAGACGAGTCAGGGAGAGCCATAGGTGGCGCTGCTGCACCACCGACATGGCCATCACTCCACCCAGACAGGAGGCGGAGATTCTCACAAGCTGAGCAACGGCTCCGGCGGCTTCGGCCATCTCCGCTATCCTGTCTTCATCCATAGAGGTGGGGGTTTTCTCCATAGCCAGCTGGCCGATGTAAATGGCCAGCATAGCAATAGAGGAGGAGGCAGCCACGGCCTGCACGGCCAGCGAAAAACAAGGTTGTCTTGGGGGGGAACATAGGACCCGGGGAACAAAGAACCCTTTTTTGGGGGGAACATAGGACCCGGGGAACATAGGACCCGGGGAATACAGGGATGACCCCGCTTGGGGAATGGTACCGCTGCTCTGTCTCCGCCTCTTCGCTTCTACCATGAGTTCACATCTCCCACCCAGGCTGCTCTGCTTGAGATGCCTCTCGTTAAATTTTTACAGAAAGCTATCATTAACTTATTGCCAACATGGGCAGCACCAAGTCCTCCATTTACAACACTTTTATACATCAAATTTCTTTTTGTGACCTCTCTGTTGTTTCCCCAGATCAGTTTTACATACGTTTTATTTATTCTGGAGATACTTTTCCCAGGTGGCGGGAAGATATTCGCTAGGAAAAGCAGTTTGGAGATAATAAAGGTCTTCACTATCCCTATTCTTGATTTATAATTAGTGTCCCTGACTTTCCACTTGTCTGCCTCTTACTGGATCTCCTTTTCCTTTCTGTCCCAGTTTGTCTGAGCGCAGTCTTTGTTGTTAAAATATATTCTGAGGATTTTGATTTCCTCTTCCACCTCCATTGTCAGGGTTGACTATTCCTCTTCTTCTCCTATCCAAACACACTTGGTTTTCTCATGGTTTAGTTTTTCTCCTGCAGCTTGCTCGCAGAAGTGAAAGTGCTCTCTAACAACATCCAATTCTTGCTGTTTTTTTAAAAACACGGTCAAGTCGTCTGCATATGCAGACAATTTAACTCTCGTGTCATAAACTAAAACACCCTCTATTCTGTAGTCATTTTTTATTCTGTTCAGTAAAGGGCTGATGGCCAAAACATAAAGCGCTGCACTCAGCGGACAACCCTGCTTCACTCCTTTCTGAATGTCTATATACTCAGGTAGACTTCCGTTGACTTTTACGGCTACCTGGGATTTTGCATATAATAGTTTAATAATTTGAATAAATTCTTGAGGAAAACCATATTTATTTAAGACACATCATAAGAGGACTTCCGGTTCCACACGCATGGAGAAGGCAGCTTGATTTCCGCGCTCTCCGACAATTTTATAATTTCGCCCTGTAAATGTGTATGATAATCTTAGGAAGGTTATTTATGTAAAGAATGGAAAGCAGGGCAAGCTCTAAAAGGAGAAAAGATTTGTCAACAACTGATAACTTCGATGAACTGACAGTTAAAAACGATGCTTGAACGAACCGTAGCAACTCGCCGGCCCACGAGGGGAATGGAGACGATATGGAAGAACCTAGGAAACATACTGAATTAACTCAAAGATTTTCGACAGGATAATAAAGAACAGCTCACAGAAATCAAACAAGAACTGGGCAGAACGAACACCAGACTAGATGAAGCTGAGGGGTGGATTGATGAAGCAGAATCGGTCCTACAGGCAACATCTACGCTAATTCAACGCCTCTCGCAGCGCCAGGCCGACATGGAGTCCAAGCTTATTGACCAGGAAGCACGAGCCCGTAGAGATAACATTTGGATTTACGGCATACCTGAAGAGGCAGAGGGAACTAACATGTCCAGCTTCTTGGAAGGCCTACTGAAAGAGACGCTTGATTTCCCTCAGGATATGGAGCTGAGAATCGAGAGAGCACATAGAGGCCTTGGACCCAAACCCACGGGCCCACAGGCGAAGCCCCGGTCTATCGTAGCCAAGCTAGCCAGCTATAAAGAGAAGGAAGAGGTGATCCGTAAAGCGTGGCAGAAGAAAGACACTTGCTACATTTTACCTGGACCACGACTACCCTCCCACAATCCTGAAGAGGCGTATGGAATATGCTGAAGCGAGGAACATTCTAAAGGAAAAGAAGGTTGAGTTCCAGACACCCTACCCGGCGAGACTACGAGTCTTCTACAGTGATGGCACTCGTCTGTACGAGAGCGCAGCAGAGGCGACGAGGGACATGGCTTCACGCGTCTTCTCAGTCAACATCGTACTGCCACGACCAGCTCAGACCAGCGGGAGATTCAACACTTATCCGAGTGGCAGTTGGCAGCAGACAGCCGCAGCCGACGTACCGAAGCCTCGAGCGGGACTGACAGAGCCAGCACGAACTGGACGAGCCTCACGGTCGCGGATCAGAGAACAGCTGAGGCAATTCAAGCGGCCCTGATTGTGCTAGCTACATGGAATCCACAAAGGGCCTACCAATGCAGATAAGTCTATCTTATCTTAGTTAATCCTTTTTTTTTCCATTGTGGCGTCATACAGATCATAAACCTGTCATAATTTAGATTTTCTCTGGTTATAGCCTTGTCAAGGGTGGGATACGACAGAGCCGAGTTTGACAGTGACGCTGACTCCTTTGTAAACTATAAGCTGTAACGATGTCGGGACGCGAGGAAACCAGTTATGACAACTGCTAGGCAGCCGTCTCAAAGGGCCCTGCTTTTTAAAACGAGCAGGTTATCCTTTATAGGCGCTCTGACATCTCGAGCGCTTCAAAGGCTCACCTAGAAAGAGCCTCGCTATCGGAAGCAAAGTTTGTCCGATTCAAACCATTTTGTTACTGTGTTTATTATTTTGTTATGTCTACCTCTCGATGTTCACGGGAGTTTTTTTGATGTACTTTGAGTGCTGGTATTTGCGCATGGAGAATTTGGATATGCGTACCACAGTTCAGGGATAATGGCCAATAACCTTAAAATTATTTCATTTAACGTAAATAGGGTCTTAAACCCAGCTAAGAGAAGTAAAATTTTTAGTAAGATGAAAAAGGATGGTGCACAAATAGTATTATTGCAGGAAACGCACCTTAACTCTACTGAAAATGAAAAATTGACAAGGATGGGATTTTCGAGAGTGTATTATTCATCTTACAAATCGGGTCACAGGAGAGGGGTCGCGATTCTGATATCTCGCATGGTCCATTTTGAAAAGTGCACAGAAATAAAGGATAAAGAGGGAAGGTATTTATTAGTTTCAGGGAAGATAGAGGGCGTCCAAATAACGTTATTGAATGTGTACACACCCCCCCGTGAAACGATGTCTCTTTTTATGATACAGTTTTTGATCTGATGACGGGAGCGACAAGAATACTTATGTGGGGGGGGATTGTAATGTACGCCTTAATCCTGAAATCGATTGTTCAAAAGAATCAGTTCAAACCCCCCTCCATAGGAAATTAAAACGTGATTACAAACATTATTGTAATCCACACGGTGTCTACTCCAGAATTGACTACTTTTTTATTTTAAAAAGGGATCGCAATAGAGTACATTACTGTGAAATAGGTAATATAGATCTCTCTGATCACGCCCCTCTCCTGTTATCACTGCAGATCAGTAATAACCCAAGAAACACATTATGGAGACTAAACTCAAGTATCTTAAATGATATACACTTTAAAACTATGATACAAGAAGAAATAAAGCTATTTCTTGAAATAAATAATAACGAGGCGACTGGCCCAGAGATCATGTGACACGCTAAAAGCTATCATATCTGTCTGTGCTTATAAGAAAAAAGAAAGGCAATTGAGAAATTAATTAAATTCAATTAAAGGAGATTAGGGAAGAGATAAATACTCTGTACTCAACTGAAATTGAAAAAAAGATGATCTTTACAAAACAAAAATATTATGAGTGAGGAGCGAGATTTTCAAAACTCCTGGCCAGGAAATTACAAAAGAAACAGGTGGATAGTACAGTCTACAAAATTAGGGACCCACTGAACAAGACCCTTCTGTATAAGCAAAAATAAATACAAATGACCTTTCAAAATTATTATACAGAACTATACACACAGCCAAATTTAGAAGATGAACAACAGACTAGATAATTTTTAGAATCCCTTAATCTACCCACCCTATCAGAAGACCAGAATACAAAATTAATAGCAAAAATAACGGAAGAAGAATTGAATAATGCCATATCAAGACTGAAGCCCAATAAGTCACCAGGCTCAGATGGCTATTCTACAGAATGGTACAAGACTTTCCGGTCTGAGTTGGTGCCGCCCCTCCTTCGGACATTTAACACTGCTTTAAAGGATGGGAGAATACCACCAACTTGGAGGGAGACTACTATCTCTGTTATTCCGAAGGAGGGAAAAGACAAGCTAGATTGTGGGTCGTATAGACCGATTTCGGTCCTTAATACTGATTACAAGCTATACACATCAGTCCTGGCCAGGAGGGTTGATAAGGTCCTCCCCCATCTTATCCATCCTGACCAGTGTCATAGAAATTATAGTTTCATCATCTCCTTTTGTAATTCACCACCTCCCTCAACTTTTCACATAGCTGTGCTAACCTAATTCATGACAGGATGACCTCCAGGAGGTCCACACACCTAGAAATCTGTCTACTCCAGAATAACCATCCGTGGTCTCCAAGAGATTGTCGCCTTTTCTCATGTCACGTGTCTGTATGCTTGACCACGCCTGCCATTTCATATGACGTACAATGGGTTAGCCAATCACATCCTCAAAGCGCCGTACCTGTGTTTTGCTTGAATATAAGGCTGCGCATGACAAGCTTTGAATTCACTTCTTTGGATGAAGCACTCATGTGAGTTGTCCGGAAGTCTTTGCGCTCGTATTGTTTTCTCAATAAACCAGACTTAACCTGTTTGAGCTAATCTTGGTAAATCCTTTTTGACTAGATCAGTTAATAATCCATTACACTAGCCTACAGCCGTAATTCAAAGTAAGGTGACAAAATAAAGTGAAAGGCTGTCCAGTGGTGCTTGTGCAGTCCTGGACATCTATAGAGCATGCGAATCATGAAAGCCTAAGTTTATAGATAACAAAAAGGTATCGCATACCAAGGTAATCTTGTGAGGTGCCGATCACTGGAAGAACTGGTCATAAAACATAAGGAAAAGTGTTGCACACTCTGGCTCCATATGCAGTTATTTTATTTGGACGTTTGGGCCTGTTGGTCTGATAGATTCTGAAGAAGGCCAACAGGCCGACAAGTAAAAATAAATAAATGACCAGAATCTCTCCCGTTTTTCCGGGACATTGAAATGTTCCCGGACATATGGACCGACACCGATATTAAGGAAATGCTGGTTGGCATGACACAACTGGATTAGATGCTCCATGGTGACCACGGTTAACTGTTGAAGGTTTCCCTTCTAATCTTGGCCTTTTCTCGCTGGTGACTTTTCTTTGATATGTTTTTGTTCCCGCCCTACGGCAATAAGAATGATGGGCTCACATCTTCACAATCCATTATAGCTGTTAGGCCTAGGTTTAGCTGTAAAATTGACCGGCATGATTAGAGACAAATCCTTGTACCCACTAGTCACTAGATCAATTGGCTTAATATTTCCTTTGTCCTCCTTTTATTTGTATTATCTAAGCCTATATGTATTTGTTTTCTTTCATTATCTAGCTGCACTGAGCTGTAAACAGTAAAGTAGTCTATATCCCTCATATTCTTCTATTAGCGCATGCCTATTAGGCACGAAGTGGGGCCGTGTCGTCACCTTTTTCGCAAGAATTGCGTATTGCCAGTTTACATGGCGAGAATTACGGTGGCATTTTAAAAGATTCCACTCTGGGACCCGGTGTCAAAAGTTTGCGGATTCAAGCTCGCAAAACGCCGTTGTCATGTAAACGAAAGGCCACACCGCAACAAAAGTTGCAGGGATCGTTGTCGTGTAAACGGCACCTCAGTCGGCGGCAACAGCTGAAAGCAGGTGAATGACATCAGTCTGTAATTGGTACAACCTCCCTACGTTCACAACAATACATTTATGGTCTACTCTTTCTTTATATTTCTGTATAATTGTATTAATGTTTGAAGGATCATCAGCTTCTACTCCTGCATGCACTTCATCATTAAAAACTGCAAGCTTTCTCTCAACATATTCAAGCTTCTTTTCATCATGTTCAGTCAATAGGCATTTCCTTATACATGGAATATCTACATATGTTTTCATTAAATCATACTCCTTATTTCGATTTTCATTTAAAAGTTTACTTTGAAGATGTGCCTTTTAAGGCTTCTCTTCATCTCCTCCCATAGCTCTACAGCCGAGCCGGTGAGAACTCTTAATTCTTTGACTCTTCGAATTTCATTTCTCACACTATGTAACACATTTGTGTTTTTCAGACAGTGCACATTTAATTTCCAGCTGTTCTGCCGGGGGCCTGCTCTTGGGAGGCTGACCGTGGTCCTTACAGCCAAATGGTCAGAGCTGACCCAGGCCTCTGTTCTATGCGTTTGTACGTTGAACTTGTCAGATACATAAATCCTGTCTATCCTCGTTTTGTAAATAGCTTTGAAACGAGTGAAACCAGTTCCATTAGGGTGGAGAACTCTAAAAACATCCTTAATTTTGAACATTTCACATGTAGTTTTAAGTATTTTGCTAGCTCGGCTAAGCTTGAAAGGTCTCGCTGGGATACGATCGTTGATTTCAGTAATGGTATTGAAATCTCCTGCTAGAATGATATCAAGTTGCCCACACAAAACCTCTGATTCTGTCAAATAATTGTGCTTTTTCTTTGTCCTTCTGACTTGTATAGACATTCATCAATCTGAGTTTTTGCTTTTTCATTAAACAATCTAATACTAGCAGGCGACCAGGTATGAGCTCACTTTTTTTGTGTTGAAGAAAATGCCTATACCATCTGATCTATCAGTGCCGGTGGAGAAGTGTCCATTCAACCAACATGCTTTCACATTTCTAACATCGTCTGTTGTTTGGAGCCATAGCTCTTGTGCAAAGATGACATCAGCTTTGATGTTTTTGAGGACCCCTAGCTTCTCTCTCCTAGGCTTTGCTGATAGTATACCTCTGAGCTTGATAGTAGCAATGTTTAGGCTCATGAGGTATATAGTTACAGCTAGATACAGGCCAAGTCTACACATTATTCATGAATTTTGCTTCTTCCTGGGATCTCTATTCTTTCTGGGCTTCCTGACTACATAGTCCACTGGCTTCCTCTGCTGGGCCGCACAGTCGAGCCACGGCATTGTCCAACTCAGCGTGTAGGCTGGCTGTGTCAGGTACCATGCATGGCACCGGGTGGCTGGGAAGGCTGTCCTGGTTGGTTCCCTGTAATGGTTGGATTCCAACGCTGCTGTTATCCTCCGGAAGCTGCTCTGCCGCTGATGATTCCATTGATGGAGGCAATGGCATCACGCCTGCTCCGTCCATTGCCGCAGTCGGTGCTGCTACCGCCTTGGTTGATGCAGCCACCTCTGGAGGCTGATGGTCCTGCTGCACTGGCGCTTGGTCTCCAGCCGCTGCCGCGGGGTCTCCCTCCGCTGCCGCTGGGTCTCTCTCCGCTGCCGCTGATGCGCTCGCCTTGCGCATGTGTCTCTGCGTGCGCTCACGTGCCTCTGGTTCTGCCTCTGCTCTCGCTGTGCATTGTGCACCCTCCGGCGCTACTGGTGTAAATGTAACACCGCTGGATCTGTCCTGGGTAAGTAATCTTGCCGTTATATGGGCCGAGAGAGATGGAGTTTGGCAGGGACGCGAGCCGCCCCTCACTGTCACGGTTGAGTTTGACACGGTAGCGCCGCACACCAAACCACAGCCCAAGGTTGTCTAACAGTTTCTCTACCGGCCGCAGGATGGTACAATACCGGTGGAGATACTGTTCTACATCGTGGTCAGCCACCCTCGCAGTCCAGAACTTAACAATGATGGACACTATGTCAGCTGGGACGGAGGAGTGCGCCTCAAAGTCCTTCCATTCCCTGTCTGCTCTATCTGCGAACAGGCAGAGGAATTTCCGCAGTGAGCGATCAGTGTGGAAACTGAGTTCAAAGTCTCTCCTGGAGGGTAGCTCTATGAAGGTGTAGGAGTGTAGGATATGACGCCGTTCTACTGACCATTGTCTACTGACGACAACACAGTTCTACTGACTTTGAAATCGAGGGTTTAACATGTTTTTGAATGATTTTTCAAGATACCCATCCACATCCATTGTATGACAATATATATATGACAATTATCAACTTTCTCGAAAATGCTAGTTTTCATTCATTCATTCAAAAGTTTATTTGGACGGGACAATGTGCACGTACATAAAATGTTCAAGAACATTAAAATGGATACATCAGATTTAGCTCAGAGCTACATTCCATCTGAAACATATAACAATAAAATCAACTAACTGACAACACATGACACGATGAAAAGGCAAGAATACAAATTGCAAGAATACAAATTGTGTATCTATCTATCTATCCAGCCAACCATCCGTCCATCCATCCATGTGTGTGCGCGCCACCTAGAACGTTGGTCAACGTTTTGATCTGAACCATTGTATACAATCTTAAGTAACCTTAAAACAGGGCTAAACATGCATTTTCCCTTTACTATTCCTTTGGGTTACGATTTCAGAGACGGAACCCGTTTTCTGACACTTGGGAATCTTTACTACCGGACTCGGCCACTTGGGAATCTTTCTGACACTTGGGAATCTGACATTGGGGTATCATTTGGTCATTTGGGAATCCCCATTGGATTTGAATGGGGAACACTTGGGAATCATTTTAACACATGGGATTCACTGACATTTGGGATCCTTTTGACATTTGGGCATCTTGTCCACTGGGGTACCTTTTTTACATTTGGGAATCGTCCATTTGGGACTCTTTTGACATTTGGGAATCCTCCGCTGTCCATTTGGGACTCTTTTGACATTTGGGAATCCTCCGCTGTCCATTTGGGACTCTTTTGACATTTGGGAATCCCCATTGCATTTGAATGGGGAACACTTGAGAATCATTTTTGACACATGGGACTCGTCCGTTTGACACATATTACGACCTTTGATTGCACATGTCTGTTGGTCTAAAACTGTACACATTCTTATCATAATAACTTCAGCACATATCATATAATCCATGTTTGTCAGGGTTATTTGTCTCCAGTTGTTAATGTCACTTTCATCTCCTTTTTTGAAGATGAGAGAGATGATTCCTTGGTAGAAACTGTCATGCATTAGTGAGCTTGCGATCCCTTCATTGAAGGCTGAGGCCAAGTTGTCAGCGACCTCGTTGGCAAATGTCTGATACAGTTCTGCAGGGAGGCCATCGGGCCCTGGGGATTTGCCCCTCTTTAACTGTGAGATGGCGGTGATGATCTCCTCTCTGGTGATGGGGCACAGGAGGCCTCTGGTCTCGCACACAGGTGTCAGCTTAGCCTCGGACACAAGGCCTCGGGACACAGAGGAGCAGTAGACAGCACCGTACACATCCTTAAAGTTGTCCACTAGGACTTTCTTAATGTGCTCATCCTCAGTAACAATGTTTCCTTCTTTGTTTCTCAGTGCTTTCATGCTCTTATGATCTTTTCTTTCTTTATATGTCTGAATTATTTTGTTAATATTTGATGGGTCATCTGCCTCTATTCCTGCATTCATTTTAGCCGTGTTTAAATATTCATTATACTAGCTTGCAAGCCTTTTCTCCACTTCCTCCAATTTACTTTTGTCTTGTGCTGTTAAAAGACATTTTTTTATACATTTAAGATCTACATATAATTTCATTAACTCCATAGTCCATATTTCGTTTTCCGTTTAAGAGTTTACACTGTAGAATCAAAAGTCTTTTAAGGCATCTCTTCATCTCCTCCCATAGCTCTACCTTTGAGCCAGTGATGATTCTCAGCTCCTTAACTCTCCTGACTTCTTTCGGCACGCTGTGTAGCACATCTGTGTCCTTCAGGCAGTTAATATTTAGCTTCCAGCCATTTTGATCTAGATCTAGATTTGAAGCGGGTAAAGCCGACCCCGTTTGGGTCGATAACTCTTAAAACATCCTTCATTTTAAGCACCTCACATGTCTTTGAGTGTTTTACTAGCTTTGTTAGGCTTAAAAGGTACCGCTGATATTCGGTCATTAGCTTCAGTGATGGTGTTGAAGTCTCCTGCTAGAATAATATCAAGTCGTCCACACAGGACCTCTTTGAGTCTCTTAAATAATTGTGTTTTTTCCTTGTGTTTCTGACTTGCGTATATATTGATTAGCCGTAGACTTTGCTTTTTCAGTATACAGTCTAGTACAAGCAGCCGCCCAGGTATCAGCTCACGTTTTTTTTATAATCTCTCCATCTTTCGTATTGAAAAGCACTCACCATCGTGTCTATCTGCACCGGCAGAAAACTCAGAGCATCCATTCAGCCAGCATGCTTTCACGTGTCTTAAATCGTCTGTCGTTTGCAGCCAAAGTTCCTGAGCAAAGATTATGTCAGCTTTTATGTTTTTAAGAACTTGTAATTTGTTTTGTCCAAGCTTTGCTGACTGTATACTTTTGAGGTTGATCGTAGTGATGTTCAGGCTCATAAGAAGGTGTACAGTCACAGTAAAATACAATCCAAGTTTACCCATCATTTAGGAGGATTGTTTATTTATTTATTTTTTCCTGTCTACTCTTTTTCTTATTTTTAGTATCCTCAGGGGACATTCTCTCTCTCTTTCCCATTTGGTTGAGGAAATTAGTTGCTGCTGCTTGTAAAGGAGGTGGGCCTTCCTCACCTTCTGTCTGCCTGGGAGCTAGGCTACACTCTGCCCCTCCTTCCTCCCCTCACGTTCATGGACAGACCCGCAAATCAGGGAACTCGCCGGGTGCCGAGTGTTGCCCTCTCTGCTGCTGCTGGTGTTGGTCGCTGCTGGTTCTCTGATGCTGCGGCACCTCCCGCTGCTCTCGCCCGGTTACTGTAGGAGGACGGGCAGGTGAAGTAGCTGTGGCCCTCGCCCTGGCACAGGGAGGGTGCAGGTCTCAGCATGGGCGATTTTATAGGTGGGGTAGGGGGGGCTTGCCCCCCCTGATTGGCCTGTCCAACTCTGCTCAAATTCTTAAAAAAAAAAAGAAGTTTTTTTTTTTTTTTTTTACTAATTAACACAATTATTAAATACATAATTGTGGGTTGTACCAGTTTGTGTTAGGTCACCATTCATTTTAAAAGTGTATTTATTACTTAAACTAGGCTACCTTTAAAAAAAAATATATATATATATTCATAATCCACCAATGGCACAACTCGTCCGTCGACCTCAACTATTTCCGGTTTGATCTGTTACCGCAAAAAAATGAGATCTGACTGTACTGCTCAGTGCTCAACAACCTACAACTAGCCAACCTGCTCACAATGGAGAAAAGAGCAATAAAAACAATTGACCACTTCTTCATAAAAAATAAAATAAAACTGCCAATGCTAATGAAGAAGCTACCACTCGAAATGACACTGCAGCAGGTGCAATCGAATGCAGAAGTGCTCCAGAGTCTATCGAAGCTAGCACTAGCACTAGCAACATCACCATCGGCGAGGAAGCTAGCACCAGCAGGCAGTTGCAGTTTGATGTTGTGATGTTGAGTATGGCCTAGTGCTCGGTCATAAAGTCTAGACATGCTCATGGTGTCTAGATGAAGTTCGCTGCATTGTGCATATTGAATTGTCATACGGATTTCTTATTAGCATACTGTTCACAACTGGCATTCTTTGTAAATAGATGGGACGAGACGGCAGAACTGTTGTTTTTTTCTCACGTCAAAATGTTGCCCCCCCTACTCTCAGAGGGTAAAATCGCCTATGCTCTTATGTCTACATTAAATGTCAACAAACAATTTCATTAATTCCTTATATTCTTCATTTCGTTGTTTATTTAAGAATTTACATTTATAAATTAGGTGTCTCTTTAGACTGTTCTTCAACTCATCCCATAACTCAACACTTGTTTTTGTAGATATTCGTAAGTCTTTGACTCTTTCGATTTCCCTTCTGACACTCTTTAATATAACAGGGTCGAGACAATTCACGTTCAGCTTCCAGCTATTTTGTCTTGGACTGGGGACACTATCAAAGCTAACTGATGCTCTTACAGCTAAATGGTCCGAGTTTACCCACACCTCTGTTCTATATGACTGAACCTTAATTTTATCGGAGACATAGATCCTATCTATGCGTGTCTTGATACTTTGTTCAAAACGTGAGAAGCCCGCCTCATCTGGATAAATCACCCTGAAAGCATCTTTCATTCTGAACATCTCGCATGTCTCTTTCAGTACCTTGCTTGTACGTGGTAGATTAAAAGGGGTTGTTGGTATGTGATCTTCAGCGTCTGTAACTGTATTAAAATCCCCCGCTAATACTATATTGTCCTGTGCAGCATGTTGTGCCTTGTCCCAAGTTAGGTAGCCATTTTTAGTTCCGAGCTCACAGTTCTTCGCCAGGTTGTTTTTGGCCTCCATTGTTTCCTCTGAAATTCCAGCCCCCTAAAAGTCTTGTCATCATTGGGCCTATAGGCCTCTATTTTGGCATTGGGCATTTTGGGTTATTTCCATAACAGCAAGACTGAACACTGTTACTCTCACTGGCAGTCCCCTCACTGATATCAGCAGCCAGTTGTTCTGACAGGCGTTTTCCCCATATTCTTTTAATGACTTGTTCACAGTCATAAATGTCAAGTTAGGCTGCATAGCCCACAAAATACGACGATTCCACCGTAGACATCATTCACTATTGTATCGTAGATAGCTGTGCTTGACTGAGTGTAGCCTACCAGCCTACCAAAAACAAGGTGCCTATAGGATACTGTGGTGAATTTACAAGTTTTAAGTAGTCTTCACATGCCTTAGAAATAAACTATATGTACTCTGTGTATCTCAATGATGGATGATTCAACACTGGTAGAGTAGGCCCTGTGTGTGCAAATCAGAAGCTGGGCCTTGGCTGTCACAGAGTAGCAGCAGGGCAGACTAAGGACACCAGACTAGGGTGCTAAGGTAGCCAAGTGCCTAAGGACTAGGCATATACATGGACAGGGAGGGAGGGGGTGAAAGTGGCCCACAGAAAGTGGCCCCGATAAGGTGTAAATCGGCACCAGACATCAACAGTAGGCTACAATTGGGGAAAACCCCACAGATATTGGACAGAAGAGTGGGCACTACCCTAACTTATAATAAGATGAACCATAAATCTGATAAGTGACCTGTGACAACTGATGGAAGCAGCCTGTGACAACTGATATAAACAGAGATTATACAACTGTTAGGCCTATGTGCGAAGGGCATCTCTCCTGCAAGACATTCACTGAGACTGTATTTGCTCTTGTTGAAGCAAACACCCTCTGTTGATCACCTCTGGATTCTGTAGTTTCTGCATCTGAATTTGACTGTATTGACAAACTGTTCCAAGTAGCCTATAGTTTAAGACAAAATTGTACTACACTACATTTGAATAAAATCACAATGGAAGCCTACAAGGAAGTTTAAAATATGCGATAGGCCTATTGTTCCCGGCTCTCGCCCTTTTGGCTCCCATTTAGTTTTGTCACAAATCCAATTTACGCAATTTTGCTTGAGAAAAAACATTTCTAGAAACTATTAGCTAAATTTATTTCATTCTGCCTCGATCGACAACGATCAGTCAGCAAAAAGCACCTAGGCTACATTTCCTTCCATGTAGCTAGGCTATAGGCCTATCTTCACTACATGTGCTGCTATAGAATAGGCTAGGCTACTGCTTTGTGTATAATTTGCATGGCACAATAGCCTAGGCTTACTCAAGATGCGATGAAGACAATAGTCAGGTCATCAAATTCAGCAAAAAGAAAAAGACGAGGGTGTGTTGTGATTGTTGCGTTTCAGTTTTTGCAATCCTATGTAACCAAATGTAGCCTAGCGTTTTAAAATATGGATATTTTGTGCTTATTCGCTTATTTTTGAAGCATCATTTTATCGGTTTTATTAAGAAATTAGGTTATTAAATTGGAACAATAGGCTGCGACACTATCTAAATGAAGAGAGATTCTGTGCGGCACCCTGGCATGTCGTTACGGCACCCTAGGGAGCCACCGTGCAGGTCACTGCCTCGACAACACGCACAGTCTCCAGGCAGCAATGCAACTCAGGAGTCGGAACTCAACCCATGTACGAGTCCAACTCATCATTTACTCCTCAAAGGGCACAACACCATGCTGTACAAGTGTGCTCAGAGCCGCCTCCTAAACCAGCCCAGATGAGACGCAGCCTCTGCTTCTGAGACCCAGTCACGACGACATTGCCCCAGACGAGGGGCGTAATAGGCGACAGACAGTCCAAAAATACCAGAGGGAGTCATTCTGCAGGCAATCCAAATTCAAATCACCCAGGGAGGGAGAGAAAGGTAGCATACACAGATGGCCAGACACCAGCATGATTGGGACCAGGTCACAGCCCCAGTTTCAACGCTGTGCTTTACGCACCCCAAAAGAGACCCGGTTTATAAACCCCGGCACCACTTCTGTGTACCCTAAATCACTTTAGTCCCTCGCCAGACAACTTGGCCCACTGGGCAATGATTGCTGCCCATAATCGCATGCACTTTTAGACATTTTAGGAGTCAAATGCCACTGGAAACCTAGTGCGCACGGCTCCATCCGAGAGATCAACGGCAGTGTTTTCACCCGGTCTCAAATAAACAGATGAGGCCGCCGCCTCCCAAACAACTTTATTTTGAACGACAAATAGGCTGCTTGCTGTCACATTGGCTTTTGGACCTGTGCTCCACTCCAACTTTGATTTTTAGCCCTTTATTCTCCAGGAGAAAACACAAGAGGAACAGCATTTTGGTAACCGAGAGCTGCTCGGTGGTGGAGCTGAGTCCACACGGTTCGCATGGCGCGTTTAAGGCCAACCCCTCGCAGCGTCGAGGACTCACAACATTGAGGACGATTGACGGGATCTCACTGAGTTGACGACAGACGAGTAGCACGATACAACAACTGAACGTAGAATCGGACTCACCCGCCTAAGTCAAGCAGAAGGAGCCTGCAAGTATCGCTACTGGGCCTATACAGTGATATATGGCTACGGCCAAGGAGGGCGGGGGGGAGGGGCGGTAGAGGGTTTTAAATAGACAGCAAGTTTACATCCCAGGTAGGCCCAAGCGACCACGTAGTGAGGAGGGAGACAGAGAAGGTCGAGTGACCAAGGCAGCGGACAACTATAGATGCAATTTAAACTAAAAGATCAGAATGAGTTTGGTTAACTTCTACAATCCGTGCAAGCTTTTACTTTTACCTGACCTTGAGACTATAGCAAGAGAGGCTGGCTCCCCTGTTGTTTGGGTAGGTGACTTTAATGCTCATAACCCCCTGTGGGGAAGTCCGGAGAAAAATGCAAATGGTGCTGTAGTTGAGGAGCTCTTAGAACATAATAATTTGGTTATCATGAACGATGATAGACCAACTCGGTTTGACATCAGAACAGGTAAATTGTCTTGACCTATGCCCACCCTCCCATTACTCTCTGTAAAGCGCATTGTGTTGCTTCTGTGTATGAAATGCGGTATATAAATACAGTTTTGAATGATTGATCATTAGCCATCATCCTTATCGTATTTTTCCTGGGCTTTCAATAAGTCCAAGACTAGGTGTATATGTCCCAATGAATGCTCTTTATTTTATATTTTGTAGACTATAATGTATGAATTGGAACCATCACGAGTTCTCGCTTCAGCTCTTTAATAGATTAGTAGATGAGCTTTAGTAGGCATAGCTTCCTTTTTGTTAATATTAGATTGGGGTAAAATCAAAATGATTATGAGAACGATTGAAAATGTCATCAACAAGGGACAACGATGTAACTTACGACGTACCTTACAATGTATCTTCAGGCGCCCACTAAGGGATGTGTTCCGAATCGCATACTACCCTACTATATAGTATGCCAAAACAGGATGTAGTATGTCCCAATACATAGTATGCCACATGCAGTATGGCAAAAATACCAGGATGTCCTACTACATCCGGTCGTATTTTGCAGTTAGCAAGCCAGCAGGCTTTTCTCGCTATTCTGACCCACAATCCTGTGCGCAGCGGAAATGTGCATCACATGTGCGAGTCTTGACAGCAATAGATATGAACACAACATGATTCGTAATGGATTGAGCAGCGCAAAATACGGCCGCCATATTGGTCCGGTACCGCTGTCACGTGACAACCGCTCTCCTCAGCAGTTTCAGTCAGTAAAAGTAACCCTGCATCAAGAGATAACTCTTGTCTTTGAACTATCCATAACTGTCAATTGACATAAATAATAAATAAATAAAATAAAAAATGACAAAGTGCAAAACAGCAGCATCCAACAGTTTTAGTTGTATCTATCAGCTAACATCTATGTATTTATCATCTTTCACTTAAAGGACTATGCTCGTTTTTGACAACCTGGACCTTATTTACGACATATTATAAGAAGTTTGACTCACCCAGATCACTTTTGTGTTGTTCGGAGGCAGGTAGAAGAAATTTAAAATCCAGCGCGAGCCAGTATATCCATGTAATGGCGGCGCACGGGGCATAGGGAATGCAGCTTCTCAAAATCCATTTTCGGCCGCTAAACGGTTGTTTTCATCAATCACATTGCATGAATCGACAGTTGATATTCCTCTACGCGAGCCATTCTTTCGGTTGGTTTTCAAATGGTCTGTAGCCACTGTAATATGATCTTTAGAAGCCTCTCCCCCACTTGCTCCAGCACGCATGCGCACAGGCCAGCGCGCAGCCTGCTATTCTCCGGCTCACGTTCTCTGCGCTACGATCGTAGTTGGTGCCGAGAATATTGTCGTCGTCATTCGTCAGCAACAATCCGATCGTAGCGCAGAGAATGTGAGGGAGCATAGCCAGTGTAAAGATCATATTACAGTGGCTACAGATTATGTATTTGAAAACCGAAAGAATGGCTCGCGTAGAGGAATATCAACTGTCGATTCATGCAATGTGATTGATGAAAACAACCGTTTAGCGGCCGAAAATGGATTTTTAGAAGCTGCATTCCCTTTGCCCCGTGCGCCGCCATTACATGGATATACTGGCTCGCGCTGGATTTTAAATTTCTTCTACAGGCCTCCGAACAACACAAAAGTGATCTGGGTGAGTCAAACTTCTTATAATATGTCGTAAATAAGGTCCAGGTTGTCAAAAACGAGCATAGTCCTTTAAAAGAGCCGGCACATAGAGCAGTATCGTTCGGGACCGACCCATCACTAGTTTACTTGCGGAGCTCCGTACCGGACCAAGATGGCGGCCGCATTTTTCGTCGGGCAGCAATCAAATCAACGTCAATGCGGCGTCTAGTGTATATGTCTATGGTGACAGCTGTAGAAGAATGTCGCGTTATGGACAGCGATGGATGTGGGCAAATTTCAAGGCGCAATGTTATGACAAGGTAGTATGTCCCAATTGGATGCCTACTGCTTGCAAAGTACGTACTTTCTAAGGGCAACTAGGTAGGTACTGGTAGTAATAAGTAGAAGTATACGATTCGGAACGCAGCCATGGTCTGGGAAACACTTGTAGGAAAAACTGTCCCTTCGCCAAGGTATACCTTGAGAAGCGTCGTAGAGCGCCAGTTCAGCGAATCTGGGGAATGCAGCCCTGGACTGCAGCAGTCCATGATCAGTGCCTATCGCCGCCATGGTGTGGCCCTTGCATTGTGGTTAAATAACGTCCGACTCGGTCCAGCATGATACGTACACTGTAAAAAATCAGGTCGTTTTTATGGTAAAATACTGTATTATGATAGTGTTTTACTGTAGAAGCAACGTACAGTAGATTACTATATATTATGGAGTATTATGGGTAAAGAGCCATCAGGCGGGAAATTACTACAGTAACTTCATTAATACTGTAGTACTTTACAGTAGAGAGGACCAGAGGATGCATATATAGCTGCTTTTTGGCATGAGCTGCGTGGGACGAGCAGATAATTGTTTTTGAAAGAAACAAAAAAAACGGAACCCAGTAATAAATTAAGTACTAAAACCCGCTGTTACAATCTTATATTATCAAACCCCATCCATCCACCTAACATTACTGTGGTGAATTAGACTTTACCAGTCGAGGACCAAAGCGGCGACACCGTAGGCACGAGCCGAATGAGAGAAGGGCGGCAAGGAGAAGTAGCTACGGTCTCGCAAGCAGACGGTCCCAACTTAATACAGTAAGTAGTAAACCCCTCTATTTTAACATAATATTATATGTTATAATAATCTTCTAAATAACAATCCATCTACATTGGCGAATTTGCGGCGTTATCAGTCAGTTAATGTTACCACAGCTAGTAAAAGTTAGCACTATAGCTTGGTCGACGTCAGTTAACCTGGGTATCTTAGCTAGCACTAACGTTCTTACCACCGACCTTTAAACTAGCTGGCTGTAAAATAAGAGGTAACGTTAGCTAGAATAGTGCTTAACTCAATATCCAAGCCCCATCAATCCACCTAAGGTTAGTGGTGAATTTGTCGCATTGTCAGTCAACCTGTAATGTTAGCTTGGGCACCTTCAAATAACTTTGCAAGCTAGCCATAAGTTAGCTAGCTAGCTAGATTGGTGTATGATATTGGAACCCCATCAATCCATTCATCTGCAGTGGTGAATGTACTGCGTTATCATAATTGCAAACGCGTTTGGGTACTTTCAACATGCTAGTTAGCCACATATCAAACCCCCTCAATCCATCCATCTAGTCTAGCTACAGTTGATGAGCTATGGAAAGATGACCTGTTGAAAGAGTGCAACAAAGAACTGTTCAATGTTCATATGCAGATGCGTCTAGGTTTGGATGAGGCAGGAAAGGAACGCTTTTTCCATTATGTCCCTGTAAAGGACACACTTAAGTCTCTTCTGAGTCAGTCTTCCATGAAAGAACAATACGAACAGTCACACACACAGATTCACACACACAACAGGTCTACAGTGCTTGAAGACGTGAGAGATGGTCAAAACATCAAAGAAAATGCTCTTATACGGGAGTCCCCATCATCACACCTATACAATGCCGAAAGCTTTTACACGCTTTCAAAAACAATGGTAAGATGTCACCTTTAGTGGATGCTGTTCAGCCGTCACAAAGTATATTTACTTTGTGTGAAATGTTTTTATGTTTATCCATATGTTGTGATACCATCAATACTTTATATGCTCTTGCATGTCAAATTGAGTTGAAAATTCCCCCATATTAAGTATAGAGTATCTAGTTGGCTTGGGTGTTTAGTAGAATTTGATACAAACTGAAATTAATATTTTAACATACATACATTAAAAAACAAGAATATCCCATTTTTCTCCTTGCTTCCGTTTTATATCCAAAGATCTTTTTTCAACTCTACAATTATTTGTTTAAATACAATTTCACTAGTGATAACAACATTGTTAATGGACATCTTGCAACGTGTCTTCCATATTTGTGCGTTTACTATGCAGATTATCAAATACAACAGACCTTTATATTTCTCAATATTGTTGTCAGTTATTCCATAAAAAACAGATTCTGGTTCTACTTTAATAGGCATCCCGATTTTCCCGAGCTTTCCAGACCTCTTTAGTCCTGCTGCACTCTAGCAGCAGGTGTTCCAGAGTCTCATCGACCGTGCATGTTGGCATTGGGCATTTGGTTGTGGTTACATAGCAGCTCCACTTTACAACCGCTCTCACCGGCGAGCCTCCTAACTGAGATCAGCCACATTATGTCTCTGAGGGATTCTGATATTAGTTTCCCCCAGATCCTTTTAGTGACCTGGTCGCTGTCTGGTGTGGACAGACCTCTGTACCTAATCGTTCCACCATACACACTGTTGGCTATTGTGTCGTAGATTTCCTTATTTGATTGAGTGCACCAGTCAATTTGTAAATGTTCATATTTTTTTACAAAGTCACTATATATGAGCTTGTAGTATGGGATGTTTTTTCTACCTCTTCCTATTTTGTGCCTCCATTTTGTGACATCACCAATCCAATTCACATTTCGGCTCATGCCTTTTGCAACTGTTTTACACAGGCTTATCATCAATTAAATACCTAAATCAACGGAGCCTAAACCTCCGCAGACTCTTGGCTTGAAGAGGAGTTCTCGTTTTGTCACTTCTCTGGTAGTGCCCCATACCAAACGGAAACCTTCTTTGTTTATTTTCTTAACAGTTTTGTCAGTCGGCGGAAACACTGTACTCAAAAACATCATTTTGCTTAAAATGAACATTTTCATGATGTTGATCCTCGATTTGAATGTAGTTTTTTTATTTGTCCATTTATTTACTTCTTCTTTAATCTCAGTCTCTTTATTGTCCCAGTTCCTTTGTGCAGAATCTTCGTTACTTAGCCTACTATTAAGCCCAATATTTTAATTTCTTCCTTTATTTCTATATCGAAGGGAGTTTCCATGCCGGGTTTCCCTATCCATACTGCCTCCGATTTCTCTTGGTTTAGAGTGGCTCCTGAAACTGACTCATATAAATTAAAATGTTCTTTTACAATGTCAAGTTCAGATTGTGATCTTGAAAAACGGTAACGTCCGCTAAACAGAAATTATGGATCTCTCTTGCCCAGCCAGAGGAATTCCCTTCAGGCGCGCATCATCTTTAATTATTTTCATCAGAGGGCTTATTGTCAACACGTATAATGCGCTACTAAGAGGACAACCCTGCTTCACTCCCCTCTTTATGCTTATTTCCTCTGTCAAATGACCGTTTATGTTAACTTGACACATTGTTTTGGCATACATGCACTTAATCATGTTGACAAATGCCACAGGGAAACCAAAATGTTCCATTGTCTGCCATAAATAGTTCCTTGAAATCAAGTCAAAAGCCTTCTTTTGATCCAAAGCTACAATATAAAATCAATTTCCTGTCTTCTGGTGCAGAATTTCTCGCAGTGTGCACAAGTTGTCCCACATTAATCTGCCTTTAACTGCACAGGTTTGTTCTTTTTCTATTAATGCGTCCAGGCAGCTTTGAAGCCGGTTCATCATTACCTTTGCATAGATCTTGTAATCAGTGTTAGTTAAAGTAAGTGCCTCCAGTTGTTGATATTTCTTTCGTCTCCTTTTTTATATAATAGAGAAATTAATCCTTTATAGAAGGATTCATGAAGGATGCCCTGTTTGATTCCTTCGTTGAAGGCCCGGGCCAGCAGTGGGGAGACCTCGTAACTAATTTCCTGATATAGATCTGCCGGCAGGCCATCTTTTCCAGGTGCACGTTGCTTATTCAGTTGTTTAATTACCTGTTAAATTTCATCTGCTTTTATTTCATCAGTGAGTGAGGTGGGATCTTCATTTACATAAATCCGCAATGTCAAGAAGTCTTTTGTAGCCGATTCCTCGAAGGGGAGTTCGTCATACATCTTATCAAAGATTTATTTGACCGTCTGTCTCATCTTAGATTCATCTGTGATTACTTCCCCGTTCTCGTTTAGGATAGCATTAATTCATTTGCTTTCTTTTCGTCGCATTCGGCGCATTTCTTCGCTCCGCCGACGCTGGAGACTGAAGTTTTGGCCCAGCTGGTCGGCGCGGTCGACGGCGAGGACATCGGCGTGCCCCCGCAACAACCGACAACCCCGATGCTCTCCCTCCCGCCTGATGATGAGGAAGAGCTCTCCGAGGCAGACAAGGGTCTCTCTGCCTCAGAAGCCACTACAGCTAGTGTCTCCTCCTTCCCGGGGCAGGGTTCCTTCGACCGCGACCTGCCCCGGTTGCTGGGTAGAGCCACGCATCACCTTGGCATCCCCGTACTGGAGGCTGCTGCGACTACGGGGCTCCCCCTGTGGAGCTCCGTCTGCTACGGGCGTCCCTCCCAGCCTGCTTCTCGTTTCCTGCCAGCTATGCCCAACCTGGAGGCGTTCGTCGAGGCTGAATGGGAGTGGCCGTTGGCGATCAGATGTCCGCTTCACCAGTTCAGCAGAGCTAACGAGGGTAACCGGCTGGACTGCTGTAGCAGCTATAGTCTCCTCCCCTGGAACCCGACATCGCAGTGGTCCTGGTGCCTGGTTCCTCCGCCTGGGGCTCGGCCAGGAAGCCTCTCATACTGGACGTCAAGGACAAGACAACCCTGCGTTTTTCGCTGGCCGTGCAGGCCGTGGCTGCCTCCTCCTCTATTGCTATGCTGGCCATTTACATCGGCCAGCTGGCTATGGAGCAAACCCCCACCTCTATGGATGAAGACAGGAGAGCGGAGATGGCCGAAGCCGCCGGAGCCGCTGCTCAGCTTGTGAGAATCTCCGCCTCCTGTCTGGGTGGAGTGATGGCCATGTCGGTGGTGCAGCAGCGCCACCTATGGCTCTCACTGACTTGTCTGCGCGAGGAAAACAAAGGTGTCCTCCTCAACTCACCGGTCAGTAGGGAGGGGTTGTTTGGGGCGGCTGTGTCTAACATCCTGGAGCAGTGTCGCAGCTAGGAGCAGCCTCTAGAAATGGAGCTTCTATTCAAAATAAATCATTTATTGAGCATTATAAAAAGTAAAAGTATCTCATCATTATCTATGGTACTTTGTTTATGTCAACGGAGGTCTTCAAGCGAGAACTCAAGACGTACCTTTTCGACCTAGCCTACAATCACTAGCTAGGACCTTGAGACACAGAAAGGCAGCCTCAAACCTACCTGTGAATCCTCTGTATACATTGGTATTTATCCTGCTATGGACTATGTATATCAAGTAGTGTACAGAAGCTGGTTACCCTGAAACAGGCTTGTTCTGTTCTGACAGCTGTGTTGCTTCAATGGCTCAGTGTGCTACTAATCGTTTTCTGCCTCCCCTAGCGCCTCTCTCTCTCTCTCCCTCCTATCCACTAACCAGGTCCAGTGTCAGCTGTGGAGCTGTGGATGTCGTAGTATTTAGTACACACACACACACACACGTACACACAGACACACATCAGTCCACATCCGGCTTAGGCCAGGACCTGATGCTCTTAGCCTTTCTTGCTCTGAACATTTAATATAATGTAATTTATTGTTCTTTAAATGTTCTTAGCCATTAGACAAATATAATCCAGTAGCTTGCCCCAGGTTGCCTGTTTCAATATCTGTGTGGTCTGTATGGCTCTATGTGCTACTAACCCTGTTCTGCCTTCCCTCTCCCTAGTGCCTCTCTCTCTCCCTCCTATCTTCTAACCAGGTCCAGTGGATGCCCCACTTTCACCAGCAGACCTCCCGGAGTCCGATAGATACCCCCGTGTCTGCTGTGGATGTCGTAGCATGTCCGTAGAATGTACTCTCTCCTATGATGCTTTTTAGCCTCTCTTACTCTGAAATGTAATTTAATGTAATGTATTGCTTTATAAATGTTCTTAGATGGTAGACAAACATACTCCTGGAGCTTGCTCGATCGCCTTGTTGAGAGGGGTCAGGGAAGAATTTTTACAGCTCACTTATCTTGCCCCCGGGTGATTACTGTTTTTTTGCTTCCCTCTGGAATATGTAGAGAGTGGGTCGTATGCCCACCTCCCTTGTTCTCTCTAAAGCGCATTGTGTTGCCTCTGGGTATGAAATGCGCTATACAAATAAAGCTTTGATTGATTGATTTATTGATGTGAAATGTTAGGTGATGTGAAATTTTAGGTGATGCACACATTGTTATTCTTATAGGTTGCCCTGGTTTGTAAACGACACACCCTTGTAGCTGAAGTATACTAGCTGCTAAAACCTTATTCTAGCAACCACGTCAACAGACACCTCCTTTAGAGAAGAGCAGTGGTGAACCTGATTTGGCTCCTGTGCTGTATCCACCCTCTCAGGTCATAGGGGGTGCTGCTGGAGCGTAGGCAGGGTGGGCTCTGGGAAAGACTGTTAGAAGCTTTAGACAAATCTTCTCCTCACCTGCCTAAACTATCTATTAGAAACCCACACAAACGAGAAGTCGCTGGACTGGTAAGTTCCTGTTACAGGAGGGCAGGACTCGGACCCCTGTACAGGGGTACTGCAGAGACAACTGATTTAACAGTAGTCCATTTTCAGGGCAGGCAGGTACTTCATTAATTCCATAGGGGAAATTGCACTGTTACAACAGACACATTGAAGCGATATGACATAGGTTTAGGTCGATATAATATGCAATACAATATATGGGTTACATGTAAATACACAGGTGAACTGTATGTATGGATTAAAAATGTGTGTGCCACTGGTGTTGTGGTGCTGCAGCTGAACCTACTGGGCTGGGGACTGGGGACCATCAACATCCACCTCCTTCAGCTCCCATTTGACCTGAGGGAACCGTGGAGGGATACAGTACTATCTCACACTGTGACTGACAGGATGGAGGTCTGTCTTAGCTGTGCTACAATCTGTTCTCAACTATCCAAATGAGGAGAAGACATAGGGGTTGCCAAAAGACAGGTAAAGACAGGCGCCACAGTCAAAAGATATAGTTGATGGAAATCCATATCTGTACCAGAATGTAATTTGGTTTAACTATTCAACTATAGCCACTAGAGGGAGCTAAAGGGCTTTTTTTGTTCCTTGTGACTTTGTTTTTTCCCGCTTTGTGGTATTATGTATGTTTTTTCAAAAACACTTAAATAGTCCACCTGAATCATACCACAACGCAGGAGGAAAAAGAAACGAGACAAAAAAAAAAACTTAATCTCACTTTGCTCTGGTTTTCCCCATCACGTTAAAATAGATTGAACGGCTATTCACTTGTTTAAACCACCTCATACGCTAAACAAAGCATGTTACTAGTGTTTGAATAAACCATTTTGAAACTACGTTCATACTTTCTGAGGCTGTAATCAAATGCTGGAAGGGACTAAACTCTGACTTTCACAAAGTTTCAAGTTCTCTTCTTGGGTGTCAAAAAAGGCAGTACAAGCTGAAATCCATGGCTGGGCATAAGGTCAATGTACAAAAATAATTGCATTGTATACGTGGATGTCATGACGGTGGTGAATGGACAGTGTAGGAGACCTAGCAGTCCAAACTACTCCTATTAGGACGCACTACACTGCAGGTTGCAATAGGAACACATTGGCTTTATTATTAGAGATAATGAGGTGGCTCTTAAAAGAGCCTTTGGGGGATGTTGAAATGATAAAGCAACTCAGGACAATTTAGGCGCGTTCTCCGCGAATGCGGCGGGCCAACTGGATGTCCTTGGGCATGATGGTTACCCTCTTGGCGTGAATGGCGCACAGGTTGGTGTCCTCGAAGAGGCCGACTAGGTATGCCTCGCTGGCCTCCTGCAGGGCCATCACAGCAGAGCTCTGGAAGCGCAAGTCGGTCTTGAAGTCTTGAGCGATTTCCCTCACCAGGCGCTGGAAGGGCAACTTGCGGATCAACAGCTCGGTAGACTTCTGGTAACGACGGATCTCTCTCAGGGCTACTGTGCCGGGCCTGTAACGATGAGGCTTCTTCACACCGCCGGTGGCGGGTGCGCTCTTACGAGCCGCCTTGGTGGCGAGCTGCTTCCTCGGGGCTTTGCCACCGGTGGATTTACGGGCGGTCTGCTTGGTTCTGGCCATGATTTCAGATGTCTTCTCCGCGAGTTGAAGTTAAAACTTTCCGCGTAGAGTCTTGTAGCTTTACAGAAGGTAATGTGCCATTTTTATAACGTCCGCTGCCGTGCGCTGATTGGACGGCCTCTCTGGGCGACTTCATTGGCTGGCTATCGCCTCTTTCTCCGCATTGGACATTAACATGGAGCCTGGGATTGGATAAGGCGACAAAGGCAAAAGAGCGCCACTTTACGTAAGGTATAAAAATCCGACCGCAGTGGTATCAGGCCACTCAGTTTCTGAAATACTTCGATACTGAACATGAGCGGAAGAGGGAAAACAGGAGGCAAAGCAAGGGCCAAGGCCAAGACCCGATCATCTCGCGCCGGTCTCCAGTTCCCCGTGGGTCGTGTTCATAGACTTCTCCGTAAGGGCAACTATGCCCATCGTGTGGGAGCCGGTGCACCGGTCTACCTGGCCGCTGTGCTCGAGTACCTGACTGCTGAGATCCTGGAGTTGGCCGGCAACGCTGCCCGCGACAACAAGAAGAGTCGTATCATCCCCCGTCACCTTCAGCTGGCTGTCCGCAACGACGAGGAGCTCAACAAACTTCTCGGAGGTGTGACGATCGCCCAGGGCGGCGTGCTGCCCAACATCCAGGCAGTGCTTCTCCCTAAGAAGACCGAGAAGGCTGTCAAAGCCAAGTGAAGTCGCCACTGACGTGAATTCTCCCAATAATCCCAAAGGCTCTTTTAAGAGCCACCCACTTCTATTCTTAAAAGTGCAACGTGTATTTCCATTGTTCTCTCTCTCCCGATTTGAGGCACATTCGCCTACATGAGCTTGATGCTTGAAATTTAGCTAATTCAGTCTGGTTTGAAGGTATTGCAGACATGTTTTTGGATTGCTTTAAAATATTCGTTATTGGGCATAGTTGTATTACTCTTGACTTGTCATTGTTTTAATTTAAAACCTGTTTAATTGAAACGCTTCGTGTTGCCTTTGTGGATGAAGTGTGCTGCATGAATGACCTAGTTTGTCGTGCTGTTTGTCCTACCTAATTAGACGTCCTTGTATAAATGGCTTGATCTCCTCGTAGACTTATACAATAATGGACGAAATTTAGCCACAATGCAAGGGTCACAGCATGGCGGCGATCAGCTCTGATCAGTCCTTGTGCTGCTCGCCTGTGCAAAGGGTTGGCCTTAAACGCGACATGAGAACCGTGTGGACTCAGCTCCCCAACTGCAGCTCCGGGTTACCAAAATGCTTCTCTTGTGTTTTCTCCTGGCGAATAAAGGGCTAAAAATCAAAGTTGGAGTGGAGCAGAAGTCCTAAAGCGAATGTGACAAGGAGTAACCTATTTGCCGTTCGAAATAAAGCGGTTTGGGTAGCGGCGGCCTCGTCTGTTTAGTTGCGACTGTGTGAAAACATTGCCGTTGATCTCTCGGATGGAGCTGTGCAAACTGGGTTTCCACTGACATTTGACTCCTAAAGTGTCTAAAAGTGCAAGCGATTATGGACACAAACCGTTGCCCAGTGAGACAAGTTGTTTGGCGAGGGACTAAAAAGATTTAGGGTACACAGATGTGGTGCCGGAGTTTTTAAACAGGGTCTCTTTTGGGGTGCGTAAAGCACAGTGTTGAAACTGGGTCTGAGCCCTGGTCCCTATAAAAGTGGTGTCTGTCCGTGTGTGTATGCTACCTTTCTCAGAGGGTGACTCATTTGGATTCCCTGCAGAATGACTCCCTCTGGTCTTTTGAGACTAGGCTACTACTACTACTACTACAGTCTACGTCCCTCGTCTGGCGCAATGTCGTCGTTTGGTTGGTATGGCTATGCAGTAAAGTGACCTGAGGCGCACCGGCTTCGTCTTACCTGGGTTGGTTTAGGAGGAGTCTCTGAGCACACCTATGTCGTAGTTCCCTTTGAGGAGCGATGAGTTGGACTCATTGTACATGGGTTGAGGGTTAGGGTTAGCCCGACTTCTGATTTCGATTGCTGCCTGGAGACCGTGCATTGTTGTTGAGGCAGTGACCTCAGCTCCCTAGGGTTTCGTCATTTAGATTGTACCACAGCTTGTTCTCATTCAATAACCTCCTTTCTTAGTAGCCTACAAATCAAACCAAATGAAATCGCCTAAAAGCACATTGGTTGCAGAGGGCAGAAAGGTGAAACATAGCCCAACAATCACAACACACTCTTTTTCTTTTTACTTAATTTGATGACCTGACTATATACATCTCTTCATCGTGTAATTGAATGTGCCATGAGAATTACACAAAGCTTAACAATTTGAAGAAGCCTAGCTTAGGCTTTAGGTAGGCTCCAACTGAAGATTTAGGCTACACCTTACACTTCACACGGAAAGTGCTTATTGATGAGTGATCAATTGATCAAAACTCCTTCTGTGCTGTTCTTTACTAAACTAGCCTACCTGACGTGAATATGCGTGGTCGAGGAAAAAGTAAATGAATTTGGCATAGTTTCTGAAAATAGTAAGCTTTTTATTTCTATAGCGCTCTTCATAGCACTGATGCACAGAATGCTTTACAGTAATACATTAAAAGGCAATACAACACGAGACAAAATTAAAACGACACAGAACAGAAAAAACAGAACATTGCGAGCAGCAAGGTGTTATAGATGCCTGCCTGAACATCTGTTTCTTAAGAAGTTTTTTGAACATGAGTTCAGTGGATGACTCTCTCAGGGCCTGGGGAAGAGTATTCCAGAGTCTTGGCGCCACCGCCTCAAATGCTGTGTCACCCTGGGCACTGTTCTCGGCATTCTCAAGAGACCGGGCCTCTGCCTGGCATTGTGAGCTACTAGGCTACTGTAGCTATATCCCCAAACAGTGGTGAGCACCATGGCCCTGGTCATATTCAAACCCCTCTCTCTGCCACTCTTTTCAAACACATGCACACACAGAAACATGCTAGTGTTGAATGTGTACTTTACATGCACACGCACGCACGTACGCACATACACACACGCACACACACACTCAGGTTGCCTGGTGAAAATGTCAGCCTTTGACCCATCCTATGCTATCCTTCCTCCAAGGGCTGCCAGGAGCAGTGGGCGTGTGCAGGGAACCAATCTGTCCAATTATGTTCACCTTTTGAGAAAGCTGTCTTTTGATGTGTGTCGTGCTAGCTTGGTGACAGATGCTGCTGTAGCATCGTTGGATTAGAGCTACCGCTTGCTTACGCACACACAAAATATTCATTATTATTGTTACTATTATCATTAATAATAATAAATATCTGCGTTTCATTACTGTACTTGTACATCTCAGATTCATGAAGCAAGATTGTCCCTCCCACATTTTTTTTTTGGGGGGGGGGTTGACTAACTTAGTTTGTATGGATAGGCTACAAAAAAAAAAAACGGCAGACGGAGGGGGGGTCCCGGCATGTGCAATTGATTTGGGTCACAGGTGAAACGAGGGAGTCGAGCTCAACGCAGATATTAGAGGGAGCCTTGCCTAAATATTTGCATACCCCTCCATATATAGTGGATGAATACCAACGGCTTCTTACATTTGTTCCTGTGAAGCAACGAAGAATCGAGATGCCTGAACCTGCTGCGAAGTCCGCGCCCAAGAAGGGCTCTAAGAAAGCCGTCTCCAAGACCGCTGCCAAAGGCGGTAAGAAGCGCAGAAAGTCAAGGAAGGAGAGCTACGCCATCTACGTGTACAAAGTCCTGAAGCAGGTCCACCCCGACACTGGTATTTCCTCCAAGGCCATGGGGATCATGAATTCCTTTGTGAACGACATCTTCGAGCGCATTGCCGGAGAGTCCTCTCGCCTGGCGCACTACAACAAGCGTAGAACCATCACCTCCAGGGAGATCCAGACCGCAGTGCGCCTGCTGCTCCCCGGTGAGCTGGCCAAGCACGCCGTGTCCGAGGGCACCAAGGCAGTGACCAAGTACACCAGTTCCAAGTAAAGCGGCTGCTTTCCACGGCTCCAAACTACCCCAAAGGCTCTTTTAAGAGCCACCCACATTTTCTGTAAAATAATGCAATTCCATGGCGATTTAGATTGTTGGCTACTTTTCGTACATCTCGCAAACTGCAAATGCTGCAATTGGTCACCGAATGTGCATTTTGTTGTCCAATCTGCGATAGTAGAATTATTTTCTTTTTTTTTTTACAATGTATATGTATTTTCTTTTTTTTTTTACAATGTATATGTACCTCATCTTTCCAGGGATCAATAGTTATCGAAGTAGCATATAGTCCCATCTATAGCTAGATTGATCTCTAATTTTTGCTATTGCACCCTTTTTCCAAACTCCCGCCTCTGGAAGACGGCGAGGCTGGATCTGCTTCAATAAATGGTACGATGTGGAGCTCATTGCCTCAAACTGAAGATCTAACCCTACCTTTCAGTTTCATGTAAGTTTAAACAATCGATTTGATGTACTGTGCACTGTCATCCTTGTAATTGCATACTTATTCATCTAGTGTTCAAGTCAAATTCAGTGTAGCCCGACTAGAAAAACGGAAGATTTCAGTACATAGGTCGTCTAAATAGGCTGAATAGGCTGTTTAAATAGGCTATGGACAGCATACTGAATATTGCAAGGTCATTTTGATATGGATGGGCAACAAACCCAAGTCTGGGATTTTTTTTTCTGTTTTCCTACAATTAAACAATTTCAACAGTGTTGGCGAACAAGCCATTCATTCCGGTTAACCAGCTGGATTGTAGTTAATGTAGTTATATGCGAGTGTACAACGCAATGAGTATTTCGGAGCTCCTCAGATGCAAGCTCACGATTAATAAAATCAACCTTAATGAGCCTCGACTATTAATACCCGAGTTTCACTCAACATGGACCCATCGCTTTTAATTGTAGACGTGGGTGGCTCTTAAAAGAGCCGTTGGGTTGGTGGACTAAAGAAACGGTGAGACGATGCTTATCCGCCGAAGCCGTACAGGGTACGTCCTTGGCGCTTCAGAGCGTAGACGACATCCATGGCGGTGACGGTCTTTCTCTTGGCGTGCTCGGTGTAGGTAACGGCATCACGGATGACGTTCTCCAGAAAGACCTTCAGCACACCACGGGTTTCTTCGTAGATCAGACCAGAAATACGCTTCACGCCGCCACGGCGAGCCAAACGACGGATTGCAGGCTTGGTAATGCCCTGGATGTTATCACGAAGAACCTTGCGATGGCGTTTCGCTCCTCCCTTTCCGAGTCCTTTGCCTCCTTTTCCGCGGCCAGACATTTTTTGACGGTTTTCTTTTCAATTGTTCTACACGAAACCTTCGAGTTGACTGTTCAATTCTCGAAACGTGGCCCGTCTATTATGTCGAAAATGCGGATGTGATTGAACACAGGGAGAGCTCTTTTCTGCTGGGCGGAGCCATGGAGGTATGATGAGACGGCATTGAAAATGGCTGCCTATTCATTTCAATGAAAGTTGCTCACCGGCGCATGAAGCCATTTGACTTAGGCTAGTGGCCAAAGCTCGGTATTGCAAGTCACGTGACGGCATGCGGCCCAAGACCTATTCCCCATGATTTGTGGATTATGATAAATAGGGATAGAAAAGGAAAACAAAATGTTTGTATTCATGGCTGAAGATGGTCTGATACGACCGAAGCGGTCCTTTTTTTGTGTGTTGTCACATTAAATCACTTTTTATTTGTATCCTGAGTGCCTCCTCTCTTTTTTGTCAGTGTGCGGGCTTTTTCTTCTATTTTTCCTTGATCAGTGCATTTGGGCCCACGCACCTGACTTAGATTTGAATCAGCCTCATTTTAAGAGCGCCAACTTTTCCTTCAGTTTGAACAGTATGCAAGCCAGCAGGTTCTCTTTTTAACATTAGTTTCAATGTTTCACCTATGGGATGCGCATGCGCGACCCTACGACGGAAGCTTTTATACAGCGTCTGTCGTGATAGGTCAGACTGGCAGTGCATGACAGGAGGCCCCACCCTCCGAGGTTATATACCTGAGTCACAGCGCCAAACGTCATTTTCGGTTTCTTCCCTGTGAAGATTTGTGTGAACCTATGTTCTATTTTGTGGAGCTCCGCCCCACAGGGCTAGCTCCTATTGGCTAGCGAAACCCAGCTAGCTACATTGACTGAAGAAAAAAAAAAAACATACACGCACCTGTGTCCAAACAAGTCCGGTGCACCACTGTATAAGCGGGCTACGCCCGCACATCTGCTCCTTCGAATTTTTCAGCTCGCATTGATACTGAAAGAAGATAAGAATGTCTACTCAGCGGACCCAAGCGGAGCTGGCGGCGTCCCTAGATGACCCCCTGCCGGCGCCGATTGATCCGCCGGATCGTTTCTGTGTCTGCGGCTCCCGCTACAGCGACGTGGGACACCACCTCTGCTTCCGCTATCTGGGGCCGCAGCACGCCAGAGCGGGTCTGGCTCCGTCCCCCGCCTGCGAGATCTGCGCCCTCCTGGACCCCATGGAGAGGATGCTTCGGGCGCATTTCTTCGCTCCGCCGCCGCTGGAGACTGAAGGTCTGGTCCAGCTGGTCGGCGAGGACATCGGCGCGCCCCCGCAACAACCGGCGGCCCCGATTACCTCCCTCGCGCCTACGGATGATGAGGAAGAGATCTCCGAGGCAGACGAGGGTCAATCTGCGTCAGAAGCCACTACGGCTAGTGGCGCCTCCTTCCCGGGGCAGGGTTCCTTCGATCGCGACCTGCCCCGGCTGCTGGAGAGAGCCGCGCATCACCTCGGTATCTCCGTCCCGGAGGCTGCTGCGACTACGGGGCTCCCACTGTGGAGCTCCGTCTGCTACTGGCGTCCCTCTCAGCCTGCTCCTCGTCTCCTGCCGGCTATGCCTGACCTTGAGGCATTCGTCGAGGCTGAATGGGAGCGGCCGTTGGCCATCAGAGGTCCGCTTCGCCAGTTCAGCAGAGCTACGAGGGTAACCGGCTGGACTGACGTAGCAGCTATCGGCTCTCGTCCTCTGGAACCCGACATTGCAGCGGTCCTGGTGCCTGGTTCCTCCGCCTGGGGCCTCCTGTCTGGGTGGAGTGATGGCCACGTCGGTGGTGCAGCAGCGCCACCTATGGCTCTCCCTGACTCGTCTGCGCGAGGAAAACAAGGGTGTCCTCCTCAACTCACCGGTCAGTAGGGAGGGGTTGTTTGGGGCGGCTGTGTCTAACATCCTGGAGCAGTGTCGCAGCCAGGAGCAGGACCGGCTCCTCCTCGCTCGCCACCTCGCTGCTCCGGGGGAGCGCAGTGTGCCGGCACGTCCGCGTGCTCCGGCTGATGCTGCCGCGACTGGGAGCAAGCGCCGGCGAACACACAAGGCTAAACAACCTGCCACGGGGTCCCGCCCCGCTACGGCCCATGGACCGGCTCACCCGGGCTCCTGGACTGCGCACGCGGCTCCTCCCCCGCGACATCCCCCTGCTTACCCCGCCCACGGTGCCGGGACCGGACCGACGTCTTCAAGCGCGCCCACCGCTCCGCCTTGGGTTTTTAACAGAGGGGATGTGTGCGCCCAGGCCAAGTGCTATGGCTGTACTGCCCTGTTCGGAGTTTTCTCGGGACCGACCGCTGGCGGGGTTTAGCGGCGAAAAAGATGCGCTAGACCCCCAGACGGCGTTCGTTCATTCGGGCCGAGCGTTCGAGCCTCTCCCTGTGTGTTCGACAGGTAGAGAGTTTTCACGCTCACCGGTCAGTGAGAATACTTCCATGTTTACTGCCTCGGCTAGCTATTTTCATGAGCAGCCGAGGCGTCGCTCCGTCAGTGTGTGTGATACCAACGCTCGGCCTTTAGCTAAAAGGAGCAGGCCTATGGTGTCTGATATCCACACTTCATCTCACAACGTGCACCAGTCGCCGCTGCTTTGTGTGATGTTGGCGCAAAATCACTGCCCGCCTCTCATGTCCCATCTAGTCGGTCTGCGAAAGACGGCACCTTGACAGATCATGCAAATGAGAAGGCGGGGCTTCCCGCATTGCAACACTCCGCCGTTTTCTCTCAATGGGATGAGCAACGGCGGCTTGTTAGCAATGCGGACGGTGTCGACTCACTTCCTCTTTTTGTGAATGAAGTGCTTCTTGACAGGAATGCCATTCATCCTCGCGCTGTTCAGGGACATGGAACTCCCAATGGGGATTTTTCAGCTCCCTTTCGAGGGTGGCCCGCCTTGGGCCAGGACAGCAGAGTTTCTCAGCTGTCCGGTGGCGGTCAGGGCCAAATTAAAAATAGGGCAGGTTCCTCGATCTGTTCCCGCGATCTCCGGCACAACCTCTTTCCAACCGCTTCACAGTCTGGCAGGAGAGATGTCTCCTGGACAGCTGGTTGCAGCGTGTTCTACGGGAAGGGTATCTCATTCAGTTTTGTTGCCCACCACCGCCCTTCACGGGCGTAGTGGAGAAAGTGATACCGCGTCCCGCCCAGGCTGCCGCTCTGTCAGCAGAGATTGCAGAACTGATGGCGAAGGGAGCGGTAACTGTGGTCCCGTCAGACCAGAGGGACGAGGGATTTTATTCCCGCTACTTCCTCGTGCCAAAGAAGACGGGGGCGTGAGGCCAATTTTGGACCTCCGCCTTTTCAACAAAACGGTGGCGAATCTGAAGTTCCATATGCTTACGGTGCGACAAATGCTGGAGGCATTCCTTCCCGGCGATTTTTGCACCAGCATAGACCTCAAGGACGCTTACTTACACATACCGATAGCTCATCGGCATCGGAAGTTTTTGCGTTTCGCCTACCTGGGTGTGGCGTACGAATATACCAGACTCCCGTTTGGATATGCGCTCGCCCCCAGAACCTTCTCCAATTGTGTGGAGGCGGCGTTGAGGCCACTACGCCGGCAGGGCATCAGGATCCTGGCGTACCTGGACGACCTGCTGGTACTGGCTCCGTCGCCTTTGTTGGCTCTGATGCATACCGCCACGGTGGTGAGGCATCTCACCGACCTGGGGTTTGCAGTCAACTGGGAGAAGAGCGTTCTGTGGCCGGCCCGTCAGATTGTTTACCTAGGTATCAATCTGGACACGAGCGCCATGAGAGCACGGCTATCCGATTCAAGGAGGGAAACACTGGAGAAGAGTCTCAGCGTTTGCCGTCCTTCTCGAAAGATCGCGGTTCTGTCGATCATGCGCCTTCTGGGTCTCATGGCAGCCGCCCATGTGGTAGTGTCACTGGGCCTACTTCACATGAGGTGCGTGCAGAGATGGTTCGCGCGGCTTCGTCTGGACCCTGTGAGGCACAGACGGCGCCTCGTGCGGATGCCGGGGTCGTTGTCAGCAGACCTCGACTATTGGAGGGACCGGCGCGTGATAGCGCACGGTGTTCCAATAGGCAGGGTGTCAGCTCACATCGCTGTCTTCACAGACGCGTCTCTAAGCGGCTGGGGTGGTACATGTCTGTCCCAGGCCGTAGGTGGTTTGTGGGCCGTCGGAGAACGGCGCCACATCAACCTCCTGGAGTTGGAGACGGTGCTACTGGCATTGCGCCACTTTGTACACCTGGTACAGGGACGCGATGTGCTGGTGCGGTCAGACAACCAGACCACAGAAGCTTACATCAACCGACAAGGGGGAGTCCGCTCGCCAGCGCTTCACCGTCTGGCGGTAACGCTGTGGCGATGGGCTCATGTCAATCTCCGGTCGCTGACAGAGCGGCACATTGCCGGCCGTCTGAACGTCGGGGCGGACCTGATGTCTCGGGGCGGGCCTCACCCGGACGAGTAGAGCCTACATCCTCAGATAGTGGCTCAGCTCTGGACCCGGTTCGGCAGAGCAGGGGTGGATCTCTTTGCTTCGAGAGAGAACGCGAAGTGTCCCCTCTGGTTCTCTCTGAAACAGCAGGACCAGCCTCCGCTGGGCGTGGATGCGTTCGCGCATGGCCCCTGGCCGGGGGCGCTGCTGTATGCTTTCCCGCCGATGGGGCTGATTTTACCATTGTTGGCCAGGGTGCGGTCAGAGGGTGCATCGGTAATACTGATAGCGCCGGACCGCCACTGGGCGAGATGGTATGCAGAAGTGATGGCCATGACTACTGTAGAACCGTGGCACATCCCTCATTGGCCGAACGCTCTGTCCCAGGCGGAGGGCTCAATTTGCGCACCTCCGGTCTTGGGACGGCCGCTGGTGGCCTGGCTCTTGAACGGCGGAGATTGTCTGATAGGGGACTCTCTCCGGCCGTGATCTGTACAATTCAGAGCGCGCGCGCAGCTTCCACTGCCTTGGTTTACTCTGGCAAATGGGCTGCTTTTGCGCGTTGGTGTGAGGAAAGGGACTTCGCTCCCGAGTCATGCTCGGTCGAGGCGATTTTGGAATTCCTTCAGCACCTGATGGATCATGGTGGCGGTTTGGCAGCATCCACTATCAAGGTGTACGCGTGTGCTATTTCCGCATGCCATGAGGGGTTCGCCAAAACTACGGTTTTCGGGCATCCCCTTGTTAAACGCTTCCTGGCCGGCACGCGCCGTCTTCGCCCTGTGCGTAAGGCTGCGGCGCCGCCTTGGGATTTGCTCTTGGTTCTGGATGCGCTATGTAAAGCGCCGTTCGAACCAATGGAGCGGATGTCTCTCAAGTGGCTACCGATTAAGACCGCGCTGCTCCTTGCTCTGACGTCGGGCAAGCGGGTCAGTGATCTGAGGGCGTTGACAGTTTTTCTCATCACGGGTGATGGGAGCAATCTGTGTTGCGCACGGATCCATCTTTCGTTCCGAAGGTGGTCCGGGGCGCCTATAGAGCACAGGATTTGGAGCTGGGAGCCTTCTATCCTCCACCTCATGCGAACGAGGAAGAGGCCCGCCTGCATTTGTTGTGTCCTGTGCGTGCGTTGACGTGTTACGTCCAGCGCACGGCTGCGGTCCGCACCCCCCCCCAGTTGTTGGTTTGCCACGGCCCAGGGAAGGTGGGTTCTCCGTTGTCGAAACAGCGTCTCTCCCATTGGATCTGTGAGGGCATCGCCCAGTCTTACGTGACTGCGGGTCGTCCTCTGCCTGGTACTGTTCGGGCACACTCCACAAGGGGTGTGGCCACGTCAGTTGCCCTGTTCAATGGTGTGTCAGTGGAGGACATCTGTGCGGCGGCGACTTGGTCGTCCCCGTCTCCTTTTGTCCGTTATTTCCTTTTATCCATGTCCTCTGTCTCTGTGGCGTCATCTGTGCTAAACACAGCCGCCGGTGCGAGCCAGCGTTAGACAGGATGTTTCATGTAGGTGTTCGGCTCGAGTCGCCGGGTCTTCTGTGAAAGAGTCAGAATGGACCACGGCAGGTCTCGCCGCTACTGGAGAACCGGTTTGAGCCGCGGGGTCTTTTCCTGCTAGGAAAGCAGACATGACTCACGCGGGTCTTACCGGTTCAGCTAAGATAGGAGCAGGCCCGTCGAGTGACGTTCCGCTCCTGTTTATGAGTGAAGCTGGGACGGGCTTGTTACGGAGTAACCGCTTTGGTCCAGCTCTCGCCCCACGTACCTCTCCTTGCCGTCGGCTGTGATAGACTGAGTGTGGCGGGGTGGGGCCAGTGCTTGGGTCGGATCAACTGTTAGTATGGTCTCGCCTTGGATCCCTGGCTTGTGTCCTGACTGGTTTTTCCCTTACTGGGGCCAGCAAGAGTGTATGGTGCGGTCGTGTAGCTCCGCTTATGCCAATAGGAGCTAGCCCTGTGGGGCGGAGCTCCACGAAATAGAACGATGGTTTCGTATTGTAACCCTAGTTCTATGAGTGGAGCGGAGCCCCACAGGGAACAGACTTGCTGACCCCTCAGTCTGCTCGCTGAAAATTTCGGTTAGGGGCAGATGTGCGGGCGTAGCCCGCTTATACAGTGGTGCACCGGACTTGGTTGGACACAGGTGCGTGTATGTTTTTTTTTTTTCTTCAGTCAATGTAGCTAGCTGGATTTCGCTAGTCAATAGGAGCTAGCCCTGTGGGGCTCCGCTCCACTCATAGAACTAGGGTTACAACACGAAACCATCGTTCGAGTTGGCAAATCTTAAGCCGCCTTCACACTATTACGGAAAAATTACCGCGGTACGGTTCTGAAAAGACCGGAAGTCATTCGTTTCCTATGAGAGTCCGCAGACCGCATGCGACAGGACTCCGAGGGATGCGGTGTGGACAAAATTCCGCTCCAGTGGACGTCCGTATGCGTTCAAAAAATTGAACTCATCCGGCAAATCCCAGTCCAGCAGTACGACCGGGAAATAGCGTTGCTATGGTTTTGGTAAATAATGGTGTGTGTAGACAATGATAGATCGCTTTCTTGTCACTTTACTTGAATAATTTAATGTTATAAACTATATCAAAAACAGAATTAACAAGCCCATGTGATCTAGTGGAGCACGTTGTCAACATAACAAATATAACGAATATAACCAGACAATCTAACCAGCATAGAGCCGGCTTCGGCTATGGCTAGTTAGCTAACGTTAGCTATAAGCTTCGTAGATTTGTCAAACTTAATAAATACGACACACACACCACCCAAAGCTGTCAAAATAGTTCAATATTGGTGTAACTAAGATAGCTGGGTAATAAAATATTTTTTTCCCACAGACACATTTTGCTACAAAGTCTGTAACCTTTTAATATAGTTTGGCAAATTTCTACCGCTTCGATGTCCGCCATGACTGTTGACAGATCACTGACTGCTCGGTGACGTCGACACTTGACGTATCGTCCGGTAGTTCTATTTCGCGGAGCTACGCCCCATAGGGGGGCTTCGCTCCTAGTGGTTTACCCCGTTGCCAAGGCAACGCAGACTGAATATGAATATTAAAAATTGAACGCATCTGACAGCCAATCAGGTACAGGTGCCTTACTCTCTAAACTGTATAAAAGAGAGCTAAACCCATCAAACTGCTCCCAAAATATTTCAGCGAGCTGAAATATTGACTGAGTGTGAAGATTTACCTCAAGTATAAACAAAGCGGTCAGCAACCTGGAAGCGGCGGGACTGGGAGACATTCAAGCCCCACCAAAAGCCCTTCTAAGGGCTCAGTGTTGCTGCCGGAAGCTCAACCCGAAGACGGACCGGCACGATTTGTGCTTCGTCTGCCTCGGGGCCCAGCATGCGAGGGATGGTCTGCTTGTGCCTCCCCCGTGCGCGCCGTGCTACCTCCTGCCGTTGGTAGATAGGCAGTATCGTGCTGCGTTTCTTGCTGAGGAAGTTCCTCTGACCCCCGTGGACTCACTCTCTATGGCCGCCTCCGGTTCGGAGTCCGGTTCTGAGGGAGAGGACGAGGAGGAGGAGGAGGAGGAGGAGGAGGGGAGAGGCGCTGTCGGCGATCGGTTCGGTCGTCCAGCCCCCTCCCAGGTGTATGAACCCGAGGACTCTGACGGTTCGTTGGACCGCTCTGAGAGTCCCGGGGGAGGGCACAGGGTCTCTGTGACCGGAAGCTTTATGCCGTCCTTCCGCCGGGAGTTTCCCGGTATCCTGGAGAGGGCGGCGGCTTACGTCAGCATCCCCCTACCACCGGAGCCGGTCGAGGAGGAGCTGCCTGGATGGAGCCACTCCTACTTCGGTGACCGGCAGGCGAAGAAGGGGAAGAGGCTGCTCCCCGCGATGCCACGCATGGAGTCCTTCATCGAGGGATCGTGGGAACAGCCTGTCACAGCGAAGGCACCTGTGAAGTCCTTTCTCCACGCCACCCAAGTGGTCGGGCTGGAGAGGGATATTTCTCAGGGAACCCCGTCCCTCGAGCACTCGCTGGCGTCCCACCTGGTCCCGGGGGCGGTCTCATGGGCGTCCAGCAGGAAGGCGTAGCTACCTGGGGCCAAGGACAGGGCGACTGTGGCGTTCGCAGTGAAGATGTATGTGCTGAACGCTCAGTCTGCAGCAGCCATCTCCATCATCGCCATCCTGGGCACCTCCATCGCCAAGATGACGGAGGGATATGGTCCGCTGACCGCCGATCTGACGCGAGCGGCTTGAAATTTCAATTTCCGCCCATTGTCCATTGTATTGTCCATGTAGGCCGGCCCTGCCTTCCTACATTCCTTCCTTCCTACCTTCCTTATATTCAAAGAATATTCAGTATGACAGTCTTATTCAGGCTGTAAACTCATATTAATACCTTTTGTTCTTTTTCAGCTATTTAATTCATTAAAACCGTATGAGTTATAATGAGTGTCTAATCTATTAGTATAGTACTAGCAGTAGTAACTTGAGCATGTGCCCTTGTGTCCCTACAAACACCTCCACAGCTAGTGCTTCTCACCTCAACTTCCATACCAATACCTCCATAGCTACTGCTCAACCCCGGCGGGGCTAGAGACACGCGCTCTTCACTTAGGGGTGCATGGGGATGGCCTGGCGGTCACTGATATATTAATGCGCCTCCCATTTGATCCAATGCATTGTAGTTATTGTTGTTGCTTGGCAACCCTTTTGTTAGGGGAATTATTTTGCTTGGCGGAATTGAGGTAATGATGCTTCGTTTTGAATAAAGGTTAATATTTTACATTGCTGTGTTTATTTTACACTAATAGCTGTAACAACCGTTGTATAAAAGCAACAAACCACTCGAGGCGTGTGTTATAGTGATTGCCTAACAACGCCCCATAGCTGTTATAAAATCACTAACACACGGCCTCGAGTGGTTTAATTAACGCACACATAGTCGTTGATGACCAACGTTGATTATCCGTTACATATAGAACGGTAAAGCGGCTTTGCCCTTAGTATATCGTGAATATACAACGGCTCGCAATCAGATTGCGAGGTCGGAACTACCCGTTGTATGCGAGCCAGACACCACTGGGTGGCGTCAAGTAGTATACTACAATTATCCATCATATGTGTTTTAGTGTAGTACGTAGCCTACTAAATAGTATGAGTCGCAGTATATATTACATAGTATGTAGTGTTGACTTTCGGACACAGCCCTAGTTTTTGGACATTGAAATACCAAAATGTGATTCACAACTGCAGCCAATAGAGGTAGGCAAATTGCTTCGTCTCATGTAGAATGGTAAAACATTGGCTTCATTATTAGAGACAATGAGGTGGCTCTTAAAAGAGCCTTTGTGGGTATTGAAATGATAAAGCAATTCAGACCAATTTAGGCGCGCTCTCCGCGAATTCGGCGGGCCAGCTGGATGTCCTTAGGCATGATGGTCACTCTCTTGGCGTGGATGGCGCACAGGTTGGTGTCCTCGAAGAGGCCGACCAGGTATGCCTCGCTGGCCTCCTGCAGGGCCATCACAGCAGAGCTCTGGAAGCGCAAGTCGGTCTTGAAGTCCTGAGCGATTTCCCTCACCAGGCGCTGGAAAGGCAATTTACGGATCAACAGCTCGGTTGACTTCTGGTAACGACGGATCTCTCTCAGGGCTACTGTGCCCGGCCTGTAACGATGGGGCTTCTTCACACCACCGGTGGCTGGTGCGCTCTTACGAGCCGCCTTGGTGGCGAGCTGCTTCCTCGGAGCTTTGCCACCGGTGGATTTACGGGCGGTTTGCTTGGTTCGGGCCATGACGCTTCTTTCCTTCTCTGCGAGTTGGGAGTTCTATCTCGAGAAACGGCTATGTACAAGTTTATATCGCCGCCCGCAGCCATGCGCTGATTGGACGGCCTCTCCGTGCGGCTTTATTGGCTGTCGCCTCCTTCTCCGGTGGCCATTGGACACGGAGCCTGGTGTCAAGCGCGCCTAAAATTCAAATGGGCCACCTCCCTCGCTCCACTTCCAACGGGCGTATTTGCTCCCTTTATCTTCAATCTACTCAAATTATTTTGGGGGATTTCTACGAATCATTTTCAAAGTAATTTGAAGGACAACGTTGCAGTGGAGCCCTGGCTTTAGAGGCAAATTTATGTCAATTTAACCCGTGACCCGCCACCACCAAGTTTCTCTTGTTTACACACGTTTTCTGAAAGCATCCCTTATTTTCACTAAATTCTGAACACAAATAATAATCAATAAATTAACACGAAATGTAAAATCCCTCAAATCTGCAAGATGAAACTGCCATTCAAACAAGGCAAATGTCTTCTCAAAATTGTATTTTGTGTTCATAAGTTATTTCTGAGAACCAATTGAACACCAATATGGTGAGTGGGAAACACTAGAATCCCCCCCCCGCCCAAATACTGTAGCCTATAGCCTACAATCACAGTAAACAACGGTGTGTAAAATGACTTAATATAAAAAGAACTGCTGGGTGAAGAATGACCCCATTAACTTGGAAGGCATGCTGCACACAGGTGAAGTGAAACGGTAGCTAAAGTTCATTGTTAGAGGATCGTACAAGTACACGCGCTTTTTAAAAGATTCAAGTGGGTGGCTCTTAAAAGAGCCTTTGGGATTTTCGGGAGACTTAACAGTAACGACTTTACTTGGCTTTGACAGCCTTCTCGGTCTTCTTGGGGAGAAGCACTGCCTGGATGTTGGGCAGCACGCCGCCCTGGGCAATCGTCACGCCTCCGAGTAGCTTGTTGAGCTCCTCGTCGTTGCGGACAGCCAGCTGGAGGTGACGGGGAATGATACGAGTCTTCTTATTGTCGCGGGCAGCGTTGCCGGCCAACTCCAGGATTTCAGCAGTCAAGTACTCGAGCACAGCGGCCAGGTAGACCGGTGCGCCAGCTCCCACACGCTGGGCATAGTTGCCCTTACGCAGAAGTCTGTGAACACGGCCCACGGGAAACTGAAGACCGGCGCGGGATGATCGGGTCTTCGCCTTTGCCCTAGCTTTTCCTCCTGTTTTGCCTCTTCCACTCATCTTGATTACGTCAGTAATTCACGGTTTACGACAGTATGATACTACGCTAATCGGAACACCGTTCTTTTATACCTTGCAGAAACGGGCGCCCATTGGCCACAGGGCCGTTGTCGTCTTATCCAATCGGAGCGGCACCCCCGAGGCTTGAAATTCCTGTGTTGTAGCATGTGCACAACAATCCACGCAAGAAAAAATGCGCAGATGGCAGCAGTAAAAAAGACAAGAAAAAAAGGCTAATCTGTAAAAATAGATTATTATTGATGATAATAATAAAAGGCAGTCAGGTAGCCTACTAGTTGGTTCAGCTCAGAAGTCAGTCAGAAATGGCATAATTATACAATGACCTATACAATGACCTCATCCCCTGCAGTCGATTTCAGCCTGACTTTTAGTGGGTGTCAGTACAAAAGAACGATAGTTACCTATTGTAACTCCAGTTCTATGAGTGGAGCGTAGCCCCATAGGGGGGCTTCGCTCCTAGCTGTTTACCCCGTTGCCAAGGCAACGCAGACTGAATATGAATATTAAAATTTAACGCATCTGACAGCCAATCAGGTACAGGTGCCTTACTCTCTAAACTGTATAAAAGAGAGCTAAACCCATCAAACTGCTCCCAAAATATAAATATTTCAGCGAGCTAGAATGAGGGTCAGCAGGGCCCGAAGCCCTATGGGGCTACGCTCCACTCATAGAACTGGAGTTACAATAGGTAACTATCGTTCTATTTCACGGAGCTTCGCCCCATAGGGAGGTTTCGCTCCTTGTGGTTTAGGCGGAGCGAGCGATGCCCTATGTACCCCTGCTGAGCCTGACATCCCGACGGGACATCAAACCCGGCATGGCTGAGGCCAAGGCGCCACAGTAACACAAGCATTATAACCTTACAATGCCATGATACACAGGCCCCGACCCACCCGCCACTATCAGTGCACTGAAGGGCGGGGTAAGAGATGCGCTGAGAAGGAGACTAGGTAGGGCGTCAGTTACGCATGGTAACTCTAGCCTACTATGTCCTTCACACAAGTCAATTACGACCACAACAATCTCACATATAACACAAAGGGGATGTGGAGATAACAGCCGTATCCACCTGCTAGGAAAAACCTGAGGGCAGGTTACCTGATGGAACTGAACACTGAGGCCAGTAGCACCCAATCAGTCCATCACTGCATGTCCCGCCGCGCACCCCTGACAGCTGTGCTCAGCACAGATGTTGCCAGCGAGTCAGACGGGACATCCAAAAGATAGTAGCGGATAAAAGGCGACGGCGTCGACCAAGATGCCGCCGCACATATATCCTCCACACTAACCCCACTGAAAAGGGCCACCGACGTAGCCACTCCTGTAGTGACCCTCCCAGGCAGAGGGCAGCCCGCTGCCTTATAGGCTGTGGTGATGCCCTCACACAGCCAGCGGGACAGGCGCTGCTTGGATAGAGGCGACCCCACCTTGCCAGCGCCGTAGCAAACCAGCAACTGAGGCGTGGACCTCACCGCCGCTGTGGCCTCGACATACCGCGCCAACGCACGGACGGGGCACAGACGGTGTAGGCGAGCATCCTCCCCGTCCTCATGCGGTGGAGGATAAAACGCCCGTAACTCCAAAGCCTGTGATCTGTAAGAGCTCTTAACCACCTTCGGCAAAAAGGATGGGTTAGGATGTAACACTGCCTTGCTGAAATCACCGGTGATGGTGAGACAGCCTGACTGCGTCGACAGAGCACACAGATCACTGACACGCTTACCCGAGACCAAAGCGAGGAGTAGCGCCGTTTTCACCGACAGCCACTTGTGTGACACCTGTTCCAAAGGCTCGAATGGCGGTCTCACAGAGCGCATTCAGCACCAAGGACAGGTCCCACTGCGGCGGCGTGGCTCTGACCGTAGGCCTAAGCCTCCTGGCGCCCAACAAAAAACGACTCACCAAGGGATGCGTGAAAACTGTAGTCTTGGCGAAACCCTCATGACAAGCAGAAATGGCTGACGCTGTGCCACTTAACCCCAACTCAAAACATTGTACGTCGCTTTAGACTTAGAGAATGCATGCATGTCTATGGGCGTTTCTCAAAATACCGTTTTTCTAATTATTTGAATTTGTAATTTCAATAATGTATAACCCAACAAAGTACGTATCATGTTGGAGCGAGTCGGGACGGAATTTAGCCACAATGCAAAGGGTCACAGCATGGCGGCGATCAGCTCTGATCATCGACTGCGCAGTCCTGATCCTTACGAACGCGCCCACGGCCTGCGCTGGTCCGCCGCTCTCTCACTACTCCTCTCATTTCAGGCGCCAAAAAGACAATGTTGAATAAACTACGCGTCGATCTGATCCCCGTGCACGCCAGTTGACCATGAACATGCATCAGATAATGAGTTTTACCCTACAGTTTAAATTCATAGCCTCCCATTACCAGTGCTGTGGAAGTGTATTATAATAAAACACCAGCGTGTACAGCACGTTTTCAGTACCATTAGATTAAGTGCTTTATATCGGAATTATTACTGTTGGATGTGCGCCCGCGTGAATCCGGTGGCCATACATGGAGATGCGCTTTTATGGATGGGTGGGTGGCTCTTAAAAGAGCCTTTGTAACGGTAAAGAGGACAGAAAAAAGACGTTTACTTCTTCTTGGGGGCTGCCTTCTTCGCCTTGGCAGCTTTGGGCTTGACGGCCTTGAGCTTGACGGCCTTCTTGGGGCTCTTTGCTGGGGCTTTTTTGGGTGTCGCGGGCTTCTTGGCCTTTTTGGGGCTCTTTGCCACCTTCTTACCGGCGGGCTTCTTGGCTTTCTTGGGAGACTTCTTGGCAGCTGCAGGCTTCTTAGCCACGACCTTTTGGGGCTTCTTGGCTGCAGCGGGCTTCTTGGCGGCTACCTTCTTGACCTTCGGGGCGGCGGGCTTCTTAGCTGGCTTCTTTACCTTCGCCTCGGCTGCTTTGTTGATCTTGAAAGAACCGGAGGCGCCAGTTCCTTTGGTCTGTACCAAAGTGCCCTTGGTGACGAGGCTCTTGACGGCAATCTTGACGCGGGAGTTGTTCTTCTCCACGTCGTAGCCGCCGGCAGCCAGTGCCTTCTTGACCGCTGCCAGGGAGACTCCGCTCCTCTCCTTGGAGGCGGAAACAGCCGTGACGATAAGCTCGGCGACGCTGGGTCCCACTTTCTTGGGCTTGGCTGCTGCCTTCTTCTTGGGTGCCTTGGCCGGAGCGGCGGCTGCGGGAGCTGGGGCGACTTCTGCCATGTCTATCTTGAGTTTGCTCTGCGGTATCACACACGTACTGTATGTCGGTCCTGCTGACTGTGAGTCCTCGACGCTGCGAGGGGTTGGCCTTAAACGCGCCATGAGAACCGTGTGGACTCAGCTCCACCACCGAGGAGCTCTCGGTTACCAAAACGATGTTCCTCTTGTGTTTTCTCCTGGTGTATAAAGGGCTAAAAATCAAAGTTGGAGTGGAGCACAAGTCCGAAAGCGAATGTGACAGCGAGCAGCCTATTTGTCGTTCGAAATAAAGTTGTTTGGGTAGCGGCGGCCTCGTCTGTTTATTCGCTACCGGGTAAAAACACCGCCGTTCATCTCTCGGATGGAGCCGTGCGCACTAGCTTTCCAGTGGCATTTGACTCCTAAAATGTCTAAAAGTGCATGCGATTATGGACAGAAATCGTTGCCCAGTGAGACAAGTTGTCTGGCAAGGGGCTAAAATGATTTAGGGTACACAGAAGCGGTGCCTATGTTTTTAAACGGGGTCTCTTTTGGGGTGCGTAAAGCACAGCGTTGAAACTGGGGCTGAGACCTGGTCCCTATCAAGCTGGTGTCTGCCCGTGTGTGTAGGCTACCTTTCGCCCTCCCTGGGTGATTCACATTTGGATTCCCTGCAGAATGACTTCGCCTGGTCTTTTTGGACTGTCTGTCGCCTATTACACCCCTCGTCTGGGGCAATGTCCTCGTTTGGTTGGTAGCCTATGCAGTGAAGTGACCTGAGGCGCACCGGCTGCGTTACATAGGATTGCAAAAAGTGACAAGCAACCATCACAACACACACGCGTCGTTTTCTTTTTACTGAATTTGATGACCTTGCTATAAAAATGTTTGAATCGCATCTTGAGTGGCTAGGCTATTGTGCCATGAGAATTATAGAGAACGCAGGAGCCCAGTCGCCTAGCCGATCCTATCGCAGCCCATGTAGTGAAGATAGGCCTATAGCCTACATGGAAGGACATGTAGGCGCTTATTGTTGAGTGATATGAGCAATTAGCTCTTTCTGGGCTGTGTGATTTGGGATTCTGAACGAGTCTACCTGATGTGAATAGGCGTGGTCAAGGCAGAATGAAATAAATGTGGCTTAATTTCTAAAAATGTTTATCTCAAGCAAGATTGTGTTCTTGAGCACAGTATTTACGCCTACAGGGAATAACAAGATAAGTGACTGAGCGGGAACTGCTAAGAATCAATCTCCTATAGCCTACCATGTTAGACTATTGCTAACAACATGAGTAGAAACTCGAGAATCCAGAGGCGATCAACAGAAGGTGTTTACTTCAACAAGAGCATACAGTCTCATACAGAGAATACAGTCTCAGTGAGTGTCCTGCAGGAGAGATGCCCTTCGCACATAGGCCTAACAGTTGTATAATATATCTGTTTCTATCAGTTGTCACAGGCTGCTTCTATCAGTTGTCACAGGTGGCTTTTCAGATTGATGGTTCATCTTATTATAAGTTAGGGCAGTGCCTTCTGTCCAATACTGTTGATTCAGCTGTCTGGTGCCGATTTACACCTTATTGGGGCCACTTTCTGTGGGCCACGGTCATCCCTCCCTGTCCACTCTTCAAAGACTGTTCATTACAAACTTTAGTTTTAATATCCTTTGTTCAAGTCCTAATGTATATGCCTGTCATATGGTCCCTCAATTCCTAGTCCTTACGCACTAGGCTACCTTAGCACCCTAGTCTGGTGACCTTAGTCTGCCCTGCTGCTACTCTGTGACAGCCAAGGCCCAGCTTCTGATTTGCACACACAGAGCCTACTCTGCCAGTGTTGAATCATCCATCATTGAGATACACAGAGTACATATAGTTTATTTCTAAGGCATGTGAAGACTACTTAAACCTTCTAAATTCACCACTGTAGCCTATAGGCAGCTGCAAATAAATCGCTACACTCAGTCAAGCAGATACAGCTATCTACGATGCAATAGTGAATGATGTCTACTGTGGAATAGTTTTATTTTCTAGGATATGCAGCCAATTTTTAGATTTATGACTGTGAACAAGTCATTAAAAGAATATGGGGAACACACCTGTCAGAACAACTGGCTGCTGATATCAGTGAGGAGTGATAGCGGTGAGAGCGACAGTGTGCAGTGGAGCTCTTATGGAAATACCCCAAAATGCCCAATGCCAACATGGTGCCCTGGGCTCAATGCTGACAGGACTTTTAGTGGGGTGGAATTTAAGAGGAAACAAGGGAGGCAAAAAACAACCTGGCGAAGAACTGTGAGCTCGGAACTAAAAATGGCTACCTAACTTGGGACAAGGCACAACATGCTGCACAGGACAGGGCCAGATGGAAGCAGAGAGTCACAGCCTTATGTTCCTCAACCAACCAAGAGGATTAAAAGTAAGTTGAGTAAGGAATAACAATCCAACTGCAGACCGTGTCCTTTTGTTAGTGTGACCATTTCTAGGCTACCTAGCAACCTGCTTTGGTGTCCTTGTGGACATATCAGGGTTTGTCGTTTGCTAGATTTTGAGAAAGCTGTCCTGTGATGTGTCATGCTAGGTTCAACACTGACCTGAGAATCAACTAGGCTAAGGGCTTCAAAATTCACAAAACTCATCTCCAATGATGTATTTCAACTCAACAATGTATTTTAAATTCAACGGAGTCATTATTAATCATTGACTTTATTTTCTGCAAATGCCATCATTTTGTTTACAAAGACTTCACGCACCACTCGCCCATTATATGCCAATGGGTGGGAGGTGTAAACAAAATGCTTCAACAATGGATGACCATGGAGAAAATGTCCATATGTGTCTCAAATAATTAATTTTCCCCATAGGGATTTTGGACTACACTCCACAATGGCGGCACTGCTACATCCAATAAATTGACGTCAGACCACATGCCCCACAGCAGGGAAAGTGGGCTGGGGGTTAGGGATCTCCTGAGCATGCGCGGTCAATTTGGTTCGTTGGGGAAACGAGGACGTCAGAGTTCAACGGAGAAAATGACGGGAGCCTTGCCTAAACATTTGCATACTCCCCCTACATATACCGGGTGATTACCGCCGCTTTACATTTGTTCTTGAGAAGAAACGACACTTAGAAAAATGCCCGAACCGGCTGCCAAGTCCGCGCCCAAGAAGGGCTCTAAGAAAGCCGTCTCCAAGACCGCTGTCAAAGGCGGCAAGAAGCGCAGAAAGTCGAGAAAGGAGAGCTAAGCTATCTACGTGTACAAAGTCCTGAAGCAGGTGCACCCCGACACCGGCATTTCCTCCAAGGCCATGGGGATCATGAATTCCTTTGTGAACGACATCTTCGAGCGCATTGCCGGAGAGTCCTCTCGCCTGGCGCACTACAACAAGCGTAGAACCATCACCTCCAGGGAGATCCAGACCGCCGTGCGCCTGCTGCTCCCCGGTGAGCTGGCCAAGCACGCCGTGTCCGAGGGCACCAAGGCAGTGACCAAGTACACCAGCTCCAAGTAAAGAGGCGGCTTTTCACGCTCCAATCTACCCAAAGGTTCTTTTAAGAGCCACCCACATATTCTATAAAATAATGCAATTCCATGATGGTAGAGACTCGATTTTTATGTTTAATGTTCGTATACATTGTGTGCTCGGGATGCGTGCTGTAATTAATTGATCACCGAATGTGTAATTTGTTGACCATCTCTCTGGGGATCAATGCAGTGGTCTCTGTAAGCCTGGGGCATTGCGCGCCTTTTCTTATTCTTCTAAGCCCCCCGGTAACGTTAGAATACACGGATCGCAGGCTTGGTCGACAGCGATGATATTTACTATTGATTTAGTGTAGCTACGAGTCATCCCCGTCGGTAGCCGATCACGAAATATGACCAAGTAGACTGATTCTAGAAGTAGACTGATTCTAGACTATTAGCCCATTACGGTGGGTGACAGTTGAGTGGGATTCAAACCTCTTCTACAGGAAAACAATGCCAGCAGTGTTGGGAGGAGCAGCCATTCTTGCATTGCCTCGCAGCCAGACGACGCGAAAATAAATATTTCACAATAGAAACTGGACTTCCAAGCCGTCCGGGACGATTTGAGTGGGAGACCTAGGCTAGGAAACTTGCACTGCGGACTACAACAAGCTACAATTCATTGTAACAATTCCAATCGGAATAACGGCGAAAACGTATTTTCCTCTTAGAAACTCCGCTAGCTGATGGTCTTTAATTGTTGACGTAATTCGATAACGGCACTCGGTTGATTTTATTAACGCTCCCGCTCGTGAGCTGCAATTGTGTACAGCACTTAGAATATCTTACAATACTTAATCTGGAGCTTTTAAATAAAATGTAGTCATACATTTACTATGAGCATCTATTGCGCATGACTGAGCATTCGAAATAGAGACAAGGCTTTCAATTGTAGATGTGGGTGGCTCTTAAAAGAGCCGTTGGGTCGGTATGCCACAAATTATCCAGAAAACGCTTATCCGCCGAAGCCGTACAGGGTGCGTCCCTGGCGCTTCAGAGCGTAGACCACATCCATGGCGGTGACGGTCTTTCTCTTGGCGTGCTCGGTGTAGGTCACGGCATCACGGATGACGTTCTCCAGGAACACCTTCAGAACACCGCGGGTTTCTTCGTAGATCAGGCCAGAAATACGCTTCACGCCACCACGACGAGCCAGACGACGGATCGCAGGCTTGGTGATGCCCTGGATGTTATCACGAAGAACCTTGCGATGGCGTTTGGCGCCTCCCTTGCCGAGTCCTTTTCCTCCCTTACCGCGGCCTGACATTTTTCACACTTCGTGTATCAAGTTGTTCGCTTGACTGCTGCACTCCAGAAGTGTGGCTTGTTTATTATGTCGTGAATGCGGATGTGATTGAACACAGTGGGCGCATTTTTCTGCCTGGGTGGAGCCCCACTGGATAGAACCTCCTACCTCAGCCCAACCCTTCAAGCAGCACGTCCTCAACCAGGCCAGGTCCAGCCTGGCCTATGTGCGTGGCTGGCTTGTTTCTGTTAAGGAGGGGTAGGACGGAAGCTAGTCATGCCACTGAAATAGCTGTGAATTGAAATGACATGAAATAATGTCTGATAGATGAAGATCGGTCTTGTCGCCTGGACACATCAGTTCCAATACTAATCCAGCACAATAAGAGTGGGATAGCCAGTTACCTCACTATAACTAGCAGCAGCATATAACATTAATGGTAGTGGTCAGTGGCTAAAGAAGTTACACTGATGATTCCTGTAACGTTAACTATTTTGCTGCAATTGGTTCAGTTTCTGTTTCTCGACAAAGGTAAGGGATAAACCCAGATAACATAAGGCTAGCGGACCTACAGCGGTTACCCAATGAACGAGTTGGCGGACCTCAGGCGGAATATAACACAAGGCTAGCGGACCTACAGCGGTTACCCAATGAACGAGTTGGCGGACCTCAGGCGGAATATAACACAAGGCTTGCGGACCTACAGCGGGTACCCAAAGGACGAGCTGGCTGCCTTGAAAATGCATGTTTATCATAGTTTTTAGCAGAGGCCCATAGACCTCCATTATAAAGGGGGTGCGCACACAGAGGAAAAAGGAGCTAGCTTACTACTGCACGGATCAGTTAAATGTTGGTGTGTACGGATCGGTTTCATTGAGGACAAAGCGACATTTGAGCTAAACTTGTAATGACAGCGGCGTTCCCCTATATATATATGTATAACATCCAGTGACAAAAAGTCTCCAATACCAGGGTTTGAACTCCTGCCCTTCCACATGGGAATCAGGCACTTTATCCACTATGCCACCAGGGGCCTCATTTATCATTGAGATACGCCTTTTTTTACACGGTCTTTTCCCCGATTTCAGGCGTACGCCATTTCCCCCCCACCACAGCGCGATCTATCAAGCCGAAAGGGCAAAAATTTAGTCGCCTTTCTACGCGCTTTTGTACGACACCTCTCAAGTAGACGTACCGATTTACACGGTTTTCTACACCCTTTTTGAACACAGGGGGAACTGGCGACCCAGGTGATGCGTCGGTGAATTACAATGTTTGATGGAGAGAATAAGAGCGACAGTTCATGAACGCACAATCATGTAGGCTAATAGCCCAATTCAGCACAAACATATATCGCAATGCAAGATTAGACCTGTCCTCTAACCGGCTCATTCATGGTCCGATATGGATTTGTTCCCCAAACTGAACCTATGCGCTGTCCCAAACCTTTCCGCGCTATATGTCACACACCTAATGCAGGCACTCCATCAAACGGCAATAATTGACCAATTAGATTGTCATTAATATGTGATCATGTGGACCTGTTTGCTGTTTGGTAAGCATATAAATGACAGTCCTCCTGTGCGTAATGCGAGCCTAAATGAATCCGGCGCTACTCGGCCTACTGGCCGAGATAGAACTCCAAAGAGGTGACGGCGATGGCGACTGCACCCACATAAGGGCACCATCAGTGAATGAATACGTCTATGTGAATCGCAAAAATGTGCACACTATAAATACCCAAATCATATGTGACGCCGACATGCTCATCACAAGTGTAGTGGCACGGTGGCCTGGCTCCACGCATGACTCATTCATCCTGGCGCACAGCAGGGTAGGGGCTAGACTGGAGGCAGGTGCTGCGCGTGACGGCTGGCCTGTTGGTGTGTGCATAGCCAAGATACATATTATTTTTCTTTTTTACTTTAATCTTTATTTGCATATTCCATCCATACAACGACAATAAAATAAAACATAAAAACTAACAATAGCAGCTTATGGGTACTTCCATCAATGCAGCTTTTTTCTCTTACTCAAATATTACAATTTCAATATTAGTGGTATCATCACACTTCCTTCTATAATCCATCCATTTTTCCCATCTCCCTTCAAACTTTCCTTCCTGCATCCTCAATGCATGCGTGAACTTCTCCATAACATAAATCTCCTCCACAACACCCAGCCACTGCTCCTTGGTTGGGGGTTCCACCTTATACCAAGCCCTCGTTATTGTCTTTTTACTAGCAACCAATAGTACTTTCACTAGGTATCTGTCCCCTCCTTGTACATCATCCTGTGTTATGTTTGCCAAGATACATATTCAAAGCTGATAAGAATGAGAACCAGTCAAGACCCCACCACAAAATGAGGACCCAAGCCCTCAACCCCCTCCCCGTCATGAGGGTTACCAGCGGGGTCAAAGGGCCCGCGCTGAGGTCATGCGCCAGCTATGAAGACACAAACAAGTAAGGTTCACATTGTTACCATTTTATTGTCTGTTGGTGGGTGACTGTGTGAGGTGTGTGAGTGCGTTTGTGAGTGAATGTGTGAGGTCCGTGAGTGTGGTAGTGAGTGACTGTGTGAGGTCCGTGACAGCATGTGTGAGGGAAGGAAGTGCAGTGAGGATGTCCTGTTGGCTCTGGTGGTGTAGTGTGGTGACCTCCACCAACTGCTGCACAACTGCCCCCAATCCCTTCTGCCATGTCCCTCTGGGCCTCTAGGGTCCCTGTCTGGGCCTCCAGCACAGTGTCTGAGAGGAAGCCCAGACGGTTTCCCTCAGGGACCCTTGATGCAGGGACGCTGGCAGCCGGAGGTGGAGGCGTGGGCGGTGGAGACGGAGGCGCTGGAGATGGCACTGGAGGTGGAGGCCGGCGCGCTGGAGGTGGAGGCACTGGAGGTCGTGGCGCTGGAGGTGGAGGCTGCAACCGGCCGCGGGCACGACCGTCAGGTCAAGGACCACTGCAGACTCCCCCTCCTCTGAGTCCCACCCCACGTCAGAGTCTGGGGAAACAATTTCAGTCATTTTCTATGAGTTTGTCTGAAAACTTTATTTTCCATTAAACATTTTATTGTGTAGCCATATTCATTTGATATGTGTTTCTGTTGGCAGCCAAATAAATGCTTAAGTGTGATTTACCGGGTGATTTAGATGAGAGTCTTAATTTCCCAGAGGGGAAAATGTTTAATGTGGTCCAACATTATGAAGTGATCATCTGTGTTATCGCTCCCTGTTTTTGGTTGGAAAAACACGGGTTATGGGTTGCCTGGAACGCGGCATTACTTACGAAGAGATGAACGGTTCCTTCTTGCGTTTAGTTTGGTGTTTGCGCTGGGAGTGTTTTGGGGGGCCACCAGAATCCTAGGGCCGGCCCAGCGACCAAACGTTAAACATTTGGGCCCAATCTCAAACCACCCCCTAAGCCCTCGCCCTATCCACTCCCCCTCCGTTTGCGCGTTCACGCCGAGCTTCGCCATGTTAAGGGCCGTCCCAAACCAATTATCGCGGAGTGCGCTTGGAGTGCGAGTGGGCTGTCAACCCCTTAAATAGCAAGCCTGCGGCCCTTTTCGAATCCAGCTCCTCTTCCCTCGCCATATGCACTCTCCCTCGGTTTGCGCGTTCACGCGGAGGCCGCGCCATATTAAGTGCCATCCGAAACCAATTCGCGCCGAGTGGAAGTGGCTTATAACACCCTCGGTAGCGAGTCTGCACCAAGCCCCCAGGATCAGCTTGGCGCATTGAAGACACCATGGGCTTTCAGGCCAAGCCCGGTATTGCAAGGCACGTCACGGCATGCGGCCCAAGAACCTTATTTCCCATGTTAGTGGATGATGATAGATAGGGCTAGAAAAGGAAAACAAAATTTTTCTCGGTATCATTCAGCATCAGAGACCAATCTAATCAATATAAACTTTTAATTCAATGGGGTTTTGTTTGTTTTTGAAGCCACCAATACCTGTAACGAGCCCATTTGAAACATGTTCTGTGCACGAGCCTCGGGGACGCTGGTCGCGCGTTCGTGAGTCCTGCGAGCTCGGCGGAAAACACGTCACCATAGGAAGTCCCGCCCTACTCTGCCTCTGATTGGATAGGAAGTCATGTAATGACGTCGGCTAACATGCTAAGCTTTTAGCAATGAAGCTGCTACGATGATGCTAATCATAGATATGAACGTATGTCTATGATGCAAATGATCATGACATGTGGTTACTTTAGGACATTGTTGGAAAAGATCTAGAGGGTAAGTGGGTCAATGTTGAATAACTTAGCTAACATTATCTAATGTTACATTTCTTTATATTAACATCAACTAGATAGGCTAGCTATGCTAACGGTAGCTAATGCTAACGGCTTAGGGTTAACGTTAGTTAATGCTAACGTTACGTTCGGAGGTCTCATGTATTTCAATTTTAACAATGTTGAGCATGATCAATGTGACATTGTTCATACATTGATTACAGTCTGTAATCTTGTCTGGCATTATTTAGCTATAATGGGCTGATGCTACTATAGCATTTGCCACATTATACATCAAATTAATCAAGCATAGTTAGTGTTATTACCTGAAGGCATTATTACCATTGCAAGTAAGCATGCCATGTATATGCCATGCCTGGAAATCAAATTAATAGTGTAATTCTTCCCCATCATAGCTCATTGTACACTGATATAATCATTCTCCTTGCCTTTGCTAATACTCATCTCTTTTATCAAACTTTGTGCTAGGAAAGAAATCTGGCTGTGATTCGGCGCTAGTGCTCATCCAGGCTGTTGTCATCTCCCGCCTGGACTCCTGCAACTCCCTACTTGCTGCCATCCTGCAACGTTGGCCATCAGACTCCTGGAGAAAGCTGCTGCTGACCTGGTGTTCAACAGCCCCATGCTCTTCCACAAAACTTCCCTACTCCGTTCTCTGCACTGGCTCCCTGCGCTGTCCCATCCAGTTTAGGACTGTGGTGCAAGCCTACAGGGCAAATGAACAGCTCCCTCCGACCTCCAGGCTGTGGTCAAGCTCTGCTGCCTTGAGGTGATTGGTTCCCCAGTTGCTCCAAGCCCCCCTACGGCAGATTGGCGTGGCCATGGCTTTTTTCTGTCCTGGCCTCACAGTGGTGGGAACTTTCCACTGATGTCAGTACAGCAGAGTCGCTGCCCATCTTTCGCCGCATGCTGAAAATTCACCTGTTCAAGATGTGCCCTGGACCCTTCCTTTTAACACCTATTTTATTTGTTCTTGTACTTTGTCTTTAGCAACAGGTTAAGCTCTTAGACGCTTGTTTAGAAAGGAGATGCACTTATGAGTTCTAGTGAGCAGTGGTACTGTAGTGAAGCTGCAGTGTCACTAATGAAAGACTAATGGGGTGCACCTGAACTGGGCCGCTGACAGAGGCTCTGATCACCCTCGGCTGGACTTGATTGCTGAGGGGTGGACTAAGAAAGCAGAGCCAGTCGGGCAGTCTGGGGAGCGGAGCTTCATTTCCGTCAGGGCAACTAGTCTGACGAAGCAATTGTTAACTTGCACTCACGGGAGAGGATAACATGCCTGTCTAGCCCAGCTTAAACTATGCGCCCATGTACCAGTGTGCCGACTCAGGGTGATATCTAGTGTGTTTGCAATTGAGTGTGCCTGCCTATACAGGGTGATCCAGTGTGGACTTGATTGATGTTGCACATGGGCGATTGGAACTAAACTAACCTTGCGTTGCATTTGTCTTTCTCTCTTTGGCTCTATCGTGTCCACTCTGCTGGCGCTGATGGATGGGTTGGACAGTCAAGGGGAGCCAGTGGTCCAGTTCCTGTTCATGCTTGGTTGTTGCCTACTCACCTTCCCATCTCCTGCATCACCTGCCACCTGTCTCCGCTCTGCCCAGCTGCACCTCATCCCTCATTACTCTTAGCATTAATACCAGTCAATTTCCCTTGGTTCTCTGTAAGATCATCCAGTCATCTACCAAGTCTGCTCAGCTCTTCTGTCTGCCATATTTTAAGTTGTTTATTGAAATTGAGTTAAAGTAGTTTGTATGGGTCAAGCATCCTCCAGTTTGTATGACTCAAGATCTGTTTACTGCCATGTATATGGTTCACACATACTAGAAATTTGACTAGGGTTAAGGCATACACTGGTGACATGTTTTTAATTGTTTTGTGATCACTGTCTTTGTGATATTTTCTGATGACCAAGCCTTTGATCTAAGCAGAGCCTTAGCACATTATGGAGGAACCATGTCCCTTTCTTTTACCGATCCCTGAAAGCAAGACCTGTGAATGTCCTGAACAGTGTGGTGGCCACATTTGTTGGGAATTTGGGTGGAAATAGTGTTGAACATCATTGCATAGTTTGACTGCCATTGCATACCAACAATAAGAGAAGGTGGAGAAGTAGGCTATACCTAGAAAATACTATAGGTGTGCAATTCGTTTGTACAGTCTGGTAGTTAAATGGTTAAAAATAGGCAAGCAATAACATTGGAGGGAAATGTATACTGACACTGATTGTTTCAGAAATGGTCTGAGACAAAATAATGAAATGTTATACATCAGTATTGTGAAACACTGAACATATTTTAATGACTGACAAGGAGAGAGGAAACAGTACAAGTTAATCAATAATAACTAGGCTCACTATGAACAGTGTGTATTATTGGCTCTGTTCTGACATCAGTGCACAGTTCATTCCACCACTGTGAGGCCAGGACAGAAAAGAGCCATGGCCGTTACAATCTGCCGTAGGGGGGCTTGGAGCAACTGGGGAACAAATCACCTCAAGGCAGCAGAGCTTGACCACAGCCTGATTGTGGGCTGTGGTCAAGCTCTGCCTGGTGTTCAACAGCATGGGGCTGTTGAACACCAGGTCAGCAGCAGCTTTCTCCAGGAGTCTGATGGCCAACGCTGCAGGATGGCAGCAAGTAGGGAGTTGCAGGAGTCCAGGCGGGAGATGACAACAGCCTGGATGAGCACTAGCGACGAATCACAGCCAGATTTCTTTCCTAGCACAAAGTTTGATAAAAGAGATGAGTATTAGCAAAGGCAAGGAGAATGATTATATCAGTGTACAATGAGCTATGATGGGGAAGAATTACACTATTAATTTGATTTCCAGGCATGGCATATACATGGCATGCTTACTTGCAATGGTAATAATGCCTTCAGGTAATAACACTAACTATGCTTGATTAATTTGATGTATAATGTGGCAAATGCTATAGTAGCATCAGCCCATTATAGCTAAATAATGCCAGACAAGATTACAGACTGTAATCAATGTATGAACAATGTCACATTGATCATGCTCAACATTATGTTAAAATTGAAATACATGAGACCTCCGAACGTAACGTTAGCATTAACTAACGTTAACCCTAAGCCGTTAGCATTAGCTACCGTTAGCATAGCTAGCCTATCAATATAGTTGATGTTAATATAAAGAAATGTAACATTAGATAATGTTAGCTAAGTTATTCAACATTGACCCACTTACCCTCTAGATCTTTTCCAACGATGTCCTAAAGTAACCACATGTCATGATCATTTGCATCATAGACATACGTTCATATCTATGATTAGCATCATCGTAGCAGCTTCATTGCTAAAAGCTTAGCATGTTAGCTGACGTCATTACATGACTTCCTATCCAATCAGAGGCAGAGTAGGGCGGGTCTTCCTATGGTGACGTGTTTTCCGCCGAGCTCGCAGGACTCACGAACGCGCGACCAGCGTCCCCGAGGCTCGTGCACAGAACATGTTTCAAATGGCTCGATACAGGTATTGGTGGCTTCAAAAACAAACAAAACCCCATTGAATTAAAAGTTTATATTGATTAGATTGGTCTCTGATGCTGAATGATACCGAGAAAAATTTTGTTTTCCTTTTCTAGCCCTATCTATCATCATCCACTAACATGGGAAATAAGGTTCTTGGGCCGCATGCCTTGACGTGACTTGCAATACCGGGCTTTGGCCACTACGTCAAATGGCTTCATGCGCCAGTGAGCAACTTTCATTGAAATGAATAGGCAGCCATTTTCAATGCCGTCTCCAGTTATATTATACCTCCATGGTCTGCACCGATGCAGGCTCGATTCACATGTGCAGCTGTTTTTATTGTCCGAAATGGAAAATGCGCCGTACAAATGTAAGTTCCTCACAAATTATACGACATTTGCATTGTATTTCGCATCAAATTCCGTTCTCCAATTCAGAAAACACTAGATTATGTTCATTAATTGTAATGTAAAGTGGTGGCTGGTGGATATTTACCAGGACTGTTGTTCAGACTAAACAGCTGATCAAACAGAGAATGGAAAATGAAAAGTTGTCCACAAAAAAAACGAAACAGCACTAAAGAAGCTTGGGAGTAAGTTTTTTCACAGGTTTAGTCCATGAACGGCCTGCCACTCACCACAAAACACATATTTTTTACACGTAATGTAGACACTCAACCAACAAGCAACATTTCAGTGAGATATAGGACAAGTGATTTGTCTGTAGATAAATGCATCTTCTTCCAAAGATTAAGCAAAGTTTAACTTGTTCCATTGGCAGATTTCACTGATTAGGCCTACAACCAAAAACACCTTAATGTTTAAGATTCTTTGAAAGAAGATTAATTGTGTGATTGTATCCCATTACTAGGACTTGATAAATGATGTGTAGGACTACTACTTGGTAAGATGTGGAGTGATTGGAGGAATCACACAGCACTCATTCTGACCAAAACATTTTAACCATCTTCCCGGACATATTTCTTAACAGCTTCATCATAAAATAAATTAACCTGGAGGGTCAGGCAAGTCCAAAACAGGCCTCAAAGAAATGGGTGAATTTAAAGAAGTACACAGTAAATGTGTTTCACATAACATGAATATAGCCTTCTAGATGCTGCAGATATCTCATGCCACTGTTTGTTTTAGGAGCTGAGAGCTCCACCAACTCTGCTCTTGGACTGACCAGGGAGAGGAAGGCCCTGCTACTTGGAGCTCTTATGATGGCATGCATGAGGCAGTGGGGTCAAAACAATCTTTGACTCCACCTGTCCTCATTGCCTCATGCATGTCGAACCCCACCATCAAGGCCAGTCCAGATCCATCTTCCCTCCTGGGCACATCCAGGTCCAATCCACTGCCCCTCCCAGGCACATCCACGTCTGATCAACCATCCCTCCCAGGCACATCCACGTCTGATCAACCATCCCTCCCAGGCACATCCACGTCTGATCAACCATCCCTCCCAGGCACATCCACGTCTGATCAACCATCCCTCCCAGGCACATCCACGTCCGATCCACCATCCCTCCCAGACACATCCATGGCGTCCTCTCTTGAACCCCCCCCCTCCCCTGCCAAGAAAGACAGGGGTCCATTGATGGAGATTAATAATTTTCAGTTGTGATCGGTGCTGCCCAATTTTCAGTTTTCAATATTATTTTATTTTCAATAAATAAGAATTGTGGAAATCCCTGTGTATCCTTTATACAGAATCTGGAGACAAATATGTGCAATCTCTGGTTGTCATATTAGTGGTATGGTCTGCAATCTAAACTAGCCTATACTTCAGACCACAGGTGAACACAGCTCTGGAAAGGATGAGATCACAGCAACATCCTGGTTTACTATGTATGGTTTACTATTTATAGATGTTTTTGTGTAAGTGCACTTTCTATATACTACTTTTCCCCAAAATTTAGAATGTCAAACATTATTTGCAGAAAATGACAAGAGGACAAACACAGGTTCATACGGCCAGCTTGTGCAGTTTTAATGGGCTTGTTTTAATAAACTGTATAGCAACTTTCAACACAAAACGAATTGCAGCCCAAAGTGCTTCATAACAGTAAAGATGAAATGAGCATAAAATCAGGACAAACAAAATCAGGCCTGCTTTGTTTTAATGCAAATAAAAACAAAAATACAAACAAAGAATACACTATTAGCCTACAAATAATCGTGCTGAAGCAGCAGCGGTGGAAAAATGACAATTATTTTATTGACAATAGTCCTAATAATAATAATAATGAATTAGGGTAACGGTGAAATGAATAGGTAAGAGTTCTTAAAATGATGTATAAATAATTGAATGCCTTGGCCATATTGTAATTTGGATATTTCCACTTAGGACCTAGGTAGCTATCTGATATAGGCAACCCTCATAAGCTGTAACAAGGAAGATACTAACGATGCCTCTGCCGCTGCAAAGTGCTGTTGACGCGAAACCATGGTAACCGTTGTGGTTTGTGTTTCCTGTTTCCGCTGGAGTGAGGGGAGTGCGTCCCTAAGGTTTTTATACCCTACACCCTAATCAAGGGAACTACATTCAGCTGTGAGGGGACTACAAAACGGAGTGCACTCGGTGACTGAGTGCGAGTGGGGAGGGACTGGATTCAGAAAGGGCCCGCATCGGTGCAAGCTCCCGATAGCCGAAGCAGGAAGTGCACGTGCCAAAGAGATGCCGCAGGAAACCACATATAAATAAAGTTCCGTCTTCCTACATTGTCAATTATTTTAGATTATTTTACAGCATTCAAACATTTGTTTTTCTCACACCGATTTCACTGCATCAAACAAAATCGCAGAATATGGTGTCAAAAGATACAACAAAGTGATACAATCACTTTATCCATAGATCACTTGACTTGTAGCAAACTCGTAAAAGCCTGTATTCATAGCCGACATAAAATAAATCTAAATAGGCCTAGGTCTACGTCAAATGTAGCCTACATCATATATTCCTTTCCATTAGGCTGCGATATGCAAATGGGTCTTCACAAAAGAAGGAATGCTGCCAAAGAGGCATAGGAGTAAGTTAGTAATTGATTTATGTATTTGTCTCGGGACAGTGTTATAGTATTAATTTAGTTAGATTTCATTTGGAAAAACATTTCCGTTTGGACTTTTGACCATTTCTCATCATACATGGATTTAATTATAGTGATTTATATTTGTATTATAAATCCTAAACATTTTTCCCATCAATCACCTAAACATGCCATGGTGACGGCCCTGTCCCGGTCGGTTCCGGTGGAGTGGGGAGTCCATCCCACATTTGGCTTTCCATTTATATACCCTCCCCCTCGATTGAGAGTGCCCTCCACAGCTGCGAGTGACACTTCATTTGGAGGGACACTCGGTGGTGGAGTGGGTAGGGGTTGGTTTGGGAATGGGCCTTGGTCTCTTGCTCTTATCCTTTATTTGACTCCACGGGCGCAGTTTGAAACGTGTGAGGGGAGGGGGGGCTGAGGTAGGAGGTTCTATCTCGTGACTCTTGAGGCTCCACCCAGCAGAGAAGAGCGCAAACTGTGTTCAATCACATCCGCAGTTTCGACATAATAGACATGCTACACGTCGTGAATTTATCACTCAGCTCGACGGTTTCGTAGAAAACAGTCTTAAAGAAACGTGTGAAAATGTCTGGTCGGGGAAAAGGAGGCAAAGGACTCGGTAAAGGAGGCGCCAAACGCCATCGCAAGGTTCTTCGTGATAACATCCAGGGCATCACCAAGCCTGCCATCCGTCGTCTGGCTCGTCGTGGCGGCGTGAAGCGTATTTCTGGTTTGATCTACGAAGAAACCCGCGGTGTGCTGAAGGTATTCCTGGAGAACGTCATCCGTGATGCCGTGACCTACACCGAGCACGCCAAGAGAAAGACCGTCACCGCCATGGATGTGGTCTACGCTCTGAAGCGCCAGGGACGCACCCTGTACGGCTTCGGCGGATAAGCGTTTTCTCCTCACTTCTGTAGTCCACCAACCCAACGGCTCTTCTAAGAGCCACCCACATCTACAATTAAAAGCCATGTCTCCATATCGTATGAAGCACAGGAATTGCTGAAAGTGATAGGCTACAGTATATCCTGCATTGATGATAACATTCATATTAATCATCGTAGGCTGTCTTTTGGTTGTAGGCCATCTATGCTTGTATAGATACTAGCTTACCATGGTCATCTGCATGTAAATATACTATACATGCTGTATGAATGTACAGTGTATATATTCCTTGTTCCAGATTTTATTAGACTGCATATTATCTGCATGTTAATTCTTATTGGCGATGCATATTCTGTATCTGGGTCAGTGACAAATAAGGGTGGGAAAGATGGGGGAAATATTGTTTTAAAAGCATGCATCAGGTGTGTTAATATGTGGATTTTGTATTTGTTGGTTTTGTCATTTTTAATTACATTTCTACTTTTTTTCATTCAAAAAGTAAGACCAAATGCGCCTGAAAATGTCAAGTGGTGTAACCAGAGAAAAGTGGTCAATTCAATATATTATCAACCTAGAGTATGTCGATGTACTCATAATAATAATCAATTGCAACATGTTACCTAGGAATAGATTTTATCAGGGTGATCTCAAATTTTAATATTTCACCAGTTTTGCAACATCGAGCGGGTCATATGGTATGCTGAAAACACCTTGGTTTTTGTTATAATCTTTGGAAATGTATGTCAAAATGGCTAAAAACATGTTACACTACAGTAGCAATATAATGCTTGGATAGGAATAGGAATATAATTAATATTCCTGTATAATTTCATATTTTAATGAACACTGGTTACACCATTTGACACAACCCAGTGTCAATTGGTGTAACCATCCACATTTACCACATTTATTATATTGTATTAATGAAGAAATGGCAGACAAGTATCTGACTTATCAGGCAGGCCATCTCTGAGTCTCAACACAACAGAAAATGACTGGCCAAATAACATGTAGGCTATGATGTACATGACAATTCCCCTTTTTCTCGAAAGAATACTTGGAACATAAATAAAACTGACTAATAAACTAAACATTTCTTAAGATGGTTAGTTGTCCTTGTGCTGCATCATAAAATATTGCTAGCTATGACCTAGCTACTTTCAAACATACTTTTTAAAGTAAATACTTGTTTTTATGATAAAGATCAATAATCAATGTTTTTCACTGGTTACACCATTTGACATGTAAACCTAGTCATACCTGACAATACCCTAAAATGTCAAATTATCTCAATATTTCTAAGAGAGTTACTAACCTTGACATGCAACCCTGAAGAGCAGAGAGGGGTCCTTCTCTGTGATACATTTCCCACCAAAATTGTCTTCTTTTAAAAAAATAAAAATAAAAAACTCCTTATATAGTGGTTACACCATCTAGACACTTATGTAAGTTGACCTGACTGACATTATTCCCCGGATTATTTATAATATCCAGAACAATATAGTTCCACTTCTTTTATTAACTTTAAAATAGTTCTTATGTAAGATTATGCCAAACTAGTTTATATGTTTTGTTTTTATTACTTTCAGCTCTTTTGAGCAATTTTAATTTTTCTGTACTCAGTTTTTATGGTTACAACACTTAAGACATTTTTGCCATTTTTACTCAACAATTCTCTCGAAATGAATTAAAACCACAACTTTTTAGGGCAGGTTGTCAGAAAATAATGTATGCAAGTAATCTTTAAGTTTATTTTCAAATTTTAACCTAAAAAATATAAACTTAACGAAAGGGACACAGAAAAACAAGCGTCACGTCTTTGACCCATCTCCATGTCCAACCTTGCTGTAGGCCTACTAAACTCACCTAAAACTAGCTGGCCACCAACACTGTTGAAATCGTCACTGCAGAAACAGATTCTCCCCATCAGGGTTGAGTCCCATCCTCATCAAAATGTTGCCACCTGCCGCAATAGGCTACTAATTGCATAGGTCTACTTACAAATTACATATCTTAGTCATCTTGTAGTCTACGTCATCTTGTACATCATATCCAATCTAAACAAAATATGACCAAGCACTGATTTGTGCTTATTAGCCGATTCCCGCAGACTTCAATTTTTGTGGGCCAGTTGAATCTGTGGCCACTGAATTACGTTTAAATAAAGGTAAAGGCAATCAAAAAAAATATTGCAGAAGATGACTTAAAGTATGCAATGTGGTGGAACGCAAGTTAAAATCTCTCGCTATGTCGTTTCACAGTGGCGGATGAAAGCGCGCAATACCCCAGCTTTAGAGAAAGTACGACAATCTTAGATTGGGCAACAAAAGGCGCATGCGGAGACTAATTATAGTAGCATTCAAGACATACGAAAATCTTGGAACAAACTCTACAATCTCAATCAGCATGGAATTGCATTCTTTAACAGTAAACGTGGGTGGCTCTTAAAAGAGCCTTTGGGTAGATTGGAGAGTGAAAAGCCGCCTCTTTACTTAGAGCTGGTGTACTTGGTCACTGCCTTGGTGCCCTCGGACACGGCGTGCTTGGCCAGCTCACCGGGGAGCAGCAGGCGCACGGCGGTCTGGATCTCCCTGGAGGTGATGGTTGAACGCTTGTTGTAGTGCGCCAGGCGAGATGACTCTCCGGCAATGCGCTCGAAAATGTCGTTCACAAAGGAATTCATGATCCCCATGGCCTTGGAGGAAATGCCGGTGTCGGGGTGCACCTGCTTCAGGACTTTGTACACGTAGATAGCGTAGCTCTCCTTCCTCGACTTTCTGCGCTTCTTGCCGCCTTTGACAGCGGTCTTGGAGACGGCTTTCTTAGAGCCCTTCTTGGGCGCGGACTTAGCTGCCGGTTCGGGCATTTTACTAGATGTCGTTGCTTCTCAGGAACCAATGTAAAGCTGCGGGTAGTCACCCGGTATATGTAGGGGGAGTATGCAAATGTTTAGGCAAGGCTCCCGTCATTATCTGCGTTGAACTCTGACGTCCTCGTTTCCCCAACGAACCAAATTGACCGCGCATGCTCAGGAACTCGCTCACCCCCCAGCCCACTTTCCCTGCTGTGGGGCATGTGGTCTGACATCACTTTATTGGATGTAGCAGTGCCGCCATTGTGGAGTGTTAATTAAAAAGTTAATTATTTGAGACACACATACGGACATTTTCTCCATAGTCATCCATTGTTGAAGCATTTTGTTTACACCTCCCACCCACATTTGTTTGCACCTCCCACCCATTGGCATACAATGGGCGAGTGGTGTGTGAAGTCTTTGTAAGCAAAATGATGGCATTTGCAGAAAATAAAGTCAGTGTTTAATAATGACTCCGTTGAATTTAAAATTCATTGTTGAGTTGAAATATATCATTGGAGATGAGTTTTGTGAATTTTGAAGCCCTTAGCCTAGTTGATTCTCAGGTCAGTGTTGAACCTAGCATGACACATCACAGGACAGCTTTCTCAAAATCTGGCAAACGACAAACCCTGATATGTCCACAAGGACACCAAAGCAGGTTGCTAGGTAGCCTAGATATGGTCACACTAACAAAAGGACACGGTCTGCAGTTGGATTGTTATTGCTTACTCAACTTACTTTTAATCATTTTGGTTGGATGAGGAACATAAGGCTGTGACTCTCTACTTCCATCTGGCCATGTCCTGTGCAGCATGTTGTGCCTTGTCCCAAGTTAGGTAGGCATTTTTAGTTCCGAGCTCACAGTTCTTCGCCAGGTTGTTTTTGGCCTCCCTTGTTTCCTCTGAAATTCCAGCCCCCTAAAAGTCCTGTCAGCATTGAGCCCAGGGCACCATGTTGGCATTGGGCATTTTGGGGTATTTCCATAAGAGCTCCACTGCACACTGTAGCTCTCACCGCTTTCACTCCTCACTGATATCAGCAGCCAGTTGTTCTGACAGACGTGTTCCCCATATTCTTTTAATGACGTGTTCACAGTCATAAATCTCAAAATTGGCTGCATAGCCTAGAAAATAAAACTATTCCACAGTAGACATCATTCACTATTGCATCGTAGATAGCTGTGCTTGACTGAGTGTAGCGATTTATTTGCAGCTGCCTATAGGCTACAGTGGTGAATTTAGAAGGTTTAAGTAGTCTTCACATGCCTTAGAAATAAACTATAGCCTATGTACTCTGTGTATCTCAATTTATGGATGATTCAACACTGGTAGAGTAGGCCCTGTGTGTGCAAATCAGAAGCTGGGCCTTGGCTGTCACAGAGTAGCGGCAGGGCAGACTAAAAAGGACACCAGACTAGGGTGCTAAGGTAGCCTAGTGCGTAAGGACTAGGAATTGAGGGACCATATGACAGGCATATACATTAGGACTTGAACAAAGGATATTAAAACTAAAGTTTGTAATGAACAGTCTTTGAAGAGTGGACAGGGAGGGATGACCGTGGCCCACAGAAAGTGGCCCCAATAATGTGTAAATCGGCACCAGACAGCTGAATCAACAGTATTGGACAGAAGGCACTGCCCTAACTTATAATAAGATGAACCATCAATCTGAAAAGCCACCTGTGACAACTGATAGATGCAGCCTGTGACAACTGATAGAAACAGATATATTATACAACTGTTAGGCCTATGTGCGAAGGGCATCTCTCCTGCAGGACACTCACTGAGACTGTATTCTCTGTATGAGACTGTATGCTCTTGTTGAAGCAAACACCTTCTGTTGATCGCCTCTGGATTCTCGAGTTTCTACTCATGTTGTTAGCAATAGTCTAACATGGTAGGCTATAGGAGATTGATTCTTAGCAGTTCCCGCTTAGTCACTTATCTTGTTATTCCCTGTAGGCGTAAATACTGTGCTCAAGAACACAATCTTGCTTGAGATAAACATTTCTAGAAATTAAGCCAAATGTATTTCATTCTGCCTCGACCATGCCTATTCACATCAGGTAGGCTCGTTCAGAATCCCAAATCACACAGCCCAGAAAGAGCTAATTGCTCATATCACTCAACAATAAGCGCCTACATGTCCTTCCATGTAGGCTATAGGCCTATCTTCACTACATGGGCTGCGATAGGATCGGCTAGGCGACTGGGCTCCTGCGTTCTCTATAATTCTCATGGCACAATAGCCTACTCAAGATACGATTCAGACATTTTTATAGCAAGGTCATCAAATTCAGTAAAAAGAAAACGACGCGTGTGTGTTGTGATGGTTGCTTGTCACTTTTTGCAATCCTATGTAACGCAGCCGGTGCGCCTCAGGTCACTTCACTGCATAGGCTACCAACCAAACGAGGACATTGCCCCAGACGAGGGGTGTAATAGGCGGCAGACAGTCCAAAAAGACCAGGCGGAGTCATTCTGCTGGGAATCCAAATGTGAATCACCCAGGGAGGGCGAAAGGTAGCCTATACACACGGGCAGACACCAGCAAGATAGGGACCAGGTCTCCGCCCCAGTTTCAACGCTGTGCTTTACGCACCCCAAAAGAGACCCCGTTTAAAAACATCGGCACCACTTCTGTGTACCCTTAATCATTTAAGCCCCTTGCCAGACAACTTGTCTCACTGGGCAACGATTTCTGTCCATTATCGCATGCACTTTTAGACATTTTAGGAGTCAAATGCCACTGGAAACCTAGTGCGCACGGCTCCATCCGACAGATCATCGGCGGTGTTTTTACCCGGTCGCGAATAAACAGACGAGGCCGCCGCTACCCAAACAACTTTATTTCGAACGACAAATAGGCTGCTCGCTGTCACATTCACTTTCGGACTTGTGCTCCACTCCAACTTTGATTTGTAGCCCTTTATACACCAGGAGAAAACACAGGAGGAACATCATTTTGGTAACCGAGAGCTCCTCGGTGGTGGAGCTGAGTCCACACGGTTCTCATAGCGCGTTTAAGGCCAACCCCTCGCAGCGTCGAGGACTCACAGTCAGCAGGACCGACATACAGTACGTGTGTGACACCGCAGAGCAAACTCAAGATAGACATGGCAGAAGTCGCCCCAGCTCCCGCAGCCGCCGCTCCGGCCAAGGCACCCAAGAAGAAGGCAGCAGCCAAGCCCAAGAAAGTGGGACCCAGCGTCGGCGAGATGATCGTCACGGCTGTTTCCGCCTCCAAGGAGAGGAGCGGTGTCTCCCTGGCAGCGCTCAAGAAGGCACTGGCTGCCGGCGGCTACGACGTGGAGAAGAACAACTCCCGCGTCAAGATCGCCGTCAAGAGCCTCGTCACCAAGGGCACTTTGGTACAGACCAAAGGAACTGGCGCCTCTGGATCTTTCAAGATCAACAAGGCCACCGAGGCGAAGGCAAAGAAGCCAGCTAAGAAGCCCGCCGCCCCGAAGGTCAAGAAGGTAGCCGCCAAGAAGCCCGTTGCAGCCAAGAAGCCCGTTGCAGCCAAGAAGCCCAAAAAGGCCGTAGCTAAGAAGCCTGCAGCCGCCAAGAAATCTCCAAAGAAAGCCAAGAAGCCCGCAGCTAAGAAGGTGGCAAAGAGCCCCAAAAAGGCCAAGAAGCCCGCGACACCCAAAAAAGCCCCAGCCAAGAGCCCCAAGAAGGCCGTCAAGCCCAAAGCTGCCAAGCCCAAGGCTGCCAAGGCGAAGAAGGCAGCCCCCAAGAAGAAGTAAACGTCTTTTTTCTGTCCTCTTTACCGTTACAAAGGCTCTTTTAAGAGCCACCCACACATCCATAAAAGCGCATCTCCATGTATGGCCACCGGATTCACGCGGGCGCACATCCAACAGTAATAATTCCGATATAAAGCACTTAATCTAATGGTACTGAAAACGTGCTGTACACGCTGGTGTTTCATTATAATACACTTCCACAGCACTGGTAATGGGAGGCTATGAATTTCAACTGTAGGGTAAAACTCATTATCTGATGTATGTTCATGGTCAACTGGCGTGCACGGGGATCAGATGGACACGTAGTTTATTCAACATTGTCTTTTTGGCGCCTGAAATGAGAGGAGTAGTGAGAGAGCGTCGGAGCAGCGCAGGCCGTGGGCGCGTTCGTAAGGATCAGGACTGATCGCCGCCATGCTGTGACCCTTTGCATTGTGGCTAAATTCCGTCCCGACTCGCTCCAACATAATACGTACTTTGTTGGGTTATACATTATTGAAATTACAAACAAAAATAATTAGTTAAACGGTATTTTGAGAAACGCCCATAGACATGCATGCATTCTCTAAGTCTAAAGCGACGTACAATGTTTTGAGTTGGGGTTAAGTGGCACAGCGGTAGGTAAGATTTTTTTTTTTATTTGTTGGTCTTTACAGGTCAAACAAGAATCATTGTAGTTTGATGGTGTGCACGACACCAGGGAAAGGAGTGAGTAGGTTAATAGCCCTGTTGCTCTTTTCGGTCCATTATTGTATAAGTCTACGAGGAGATCAAGCCATTTATACAGGGACGTCTATTTATTAGGGAGGACAAACTAGGTCATTCATGCAGCACACTTCATACACAGGCAACACGAAGCGTTTCAATTAAACACGTTTTAAATTAAAACTATCACAAGATAAGTCGAGAGTAATACAACTATGCCAAATAACGGTATAACATGCTGTAAAACCTGCAGCCGGCAATGTCCGTCGAATAACTTTAACTAACAATCCAAACACGTCTTCAACAACTTCAAATCAGACTGAATTAGCTAGATTTCAAGCGAGACTCCTTCTTGAAGGAGTCTCATGTGGGCGAATGTGCCTCAACTCGGGAGGTGGCCCACGTAGTCGCAAGTAACGGAGAACACGAGGATGATGGAAACGCATTCCAGAGGACAATGGAAATACACTTTGCGCTTTTTAAGAATAGAAGTGGGTGGCTCTTAAAAGAGCCTTTGGGATTATTGGGAGAATGCTCGTCAGTGGCGACTTCACTTGGATTTGACAGCCTTCTCGGTCTTCTTGGGGAGAAGCACTGCCTGGATGCGGGAGAAGCACTGCCTGGTGTCACGATGCCAACTTAAGAGTACTGAGTTTAAGTACAGGACGCTGAGCATAGGAGCCAAAAACAAACTTGCTTTAATCCAAAAGAAGGTCCCACAAAGGGTAACAAAGGTACAGGAGTCTCCTAGAAACATATGAGGCTCGAATGCATGGCAAAACACAGACACCTCTTAAATACAGGTGCATGCAATCAGCAACCAAACAGGTGAACCCACTTAGGGTGAGCCAAGCCCAAATCAGTCCACAAAATCCAAGTACGGTGCACTCTGCCGCCATCTGCTGGACATCTTGGGACACTATGGCGCAGTGCTGACAGTGCCCCCCTCCCGACGACCACCTCCAGGTGGGCCAGGTTTGAGAGGGTGGGCGCGGTGAAAGGCGCGGATGAGGCCAGGATCCAGGACGTGCCGGGAGGGCACCCATGAGCGCTCCTCCGGGCCGTAGCCCTCCCAGTCTATCAGGTACTGGAGGCCCCGCCCCCACCGCCGGGAATCCAGCAGCCTCCGGACGGTGTAGACCGGGCCACCAGCGATGACCCGCGGAGGGGGCGGCAGCGGGGCAGGCCTGGACAAGGGCGAGGAGAATAGAGGTTTCAATAAGGAGACATGGAACACCGGTCTCACCCGGAGAGTCCTAGGAAGTTTGAGTTTGTAAGCCACCGGGTTAACCCTCCTCTCCACAGGAAACGGGCCGATGAACCGGGGAGTGAACTTGGTGGCTGTGCGCAGAGGCAGGTTCTTGGTGGAGAGCCACACTTTCTGTCCAGGGCGGAACGTCGGGGTAGGCCGTCTCCGGCGATTGGCCTGGATTCGATGGCGTTCGGTGGCGCGCGTAAGCGCAGCACGGGCCTTTTTCCAGGCCTGGCGGCACCTGGCCACAGCAGCATCCGCAGAGGGGACCGCAGACTCGGACTGTTGAGAGGGAAAAAACGGTGGGACAAATCCATACTGAACCTCAAAAGGGGACATACCGGTGGATGACCCACTCAGTTGGTTGTGGGCGATTTCAGCCCACACCAGCTTCCGACTCCAGGCACCCGGATTGGATGAGACCATACAGCGCAAGTATTTCTCCAGTTCCTGGTTCACACGTTCCGTCTGTCCATTACTCTCGGGATGATAGCCTGAAGAAAGACTGACAGATGTTTCAAACAAGGACCAAAATGCACACCAATACTTGGACATGAATTGGGGGCCTCTATCAGAGACAATGTCACTTGGGATGCCATGGTAACGCACCACCTCCCGGACCACCACATCGGCGGTTTCCTTCGCTGAAGGCAGCTTAGGTAAAGGGACAAAGTGGGCAGCTTTAGAGAACCGGTCCACGATTACAAAAATCACAGTGTTGCCATCAGAAGGTGGTAGGCCTGTGATGAAATCCATCGAAATGTGGGACCATGGTCGATATGGGACCGGCAGGGGGTGAAGCAGGCCTGCCGGGGCTTGGTTCCCTGACTTCTGTGTAGCACAGACTGTACATGCGTGGACATATTCCTCAATGTCGCTTCTCATGCGCGGCCACCAAAAGTGGCGGCTAACTAGCTCTACCGTGCGGGCAGTCCCCGGATGCCCCGTCACTGGTGAGTCATGCCCCCACTGTAGAACATCAGAGCGGGCGTTGAGTGGGACATACAGATGGCCCAGGGGTACTCCACCAGGACCCGGATCCTCCTCTTGCGCACGCCGGATGGCGTCCTCCAGGGCAAGCGTCACCTGTCCCACCACACAGCTGGGGGGAATGATGCACTCGGGGACAGGGTCAGTAACATCAATGTCATACTGTCGTGATAAGGCATCAGCCTTGGCGTTCTTGGTTCCGGGGCGAAACGTGATGATAAACCTGAATCGGGTGAAAAACAGAGCCCACCTGGCTTGTCGGGGGTTCAGGCGTTTGGCTCCACGGATGTACTGGAGGTTTTTAGGCTCCGGTTTCTGAAGGAATGTCTTGCCGCCTGGGGGGTTCTGTTGATGCATTTGCTGTGTTATCCAGGTCTGGATCTGCTGGATTGAGGATCCTTGGGTCTTCAAAGCTCCGAGCACTTGGGATAGGCTGATGTCCGCTCCTTCAGCGCCTGTTAAACTCATGTTGATGATTCGAGCCTACTGTCACGATGCCAACTTAAGAGTACTGAGTTTAAGTACAGGACGCTGAGCATAGGAGCCAAAAACAAACTTGCTTTAATCCAAAAGAAGGTCCCACAAAGGGTAACAAAGGTACAGGAGTCTCCTAGAAACATATGAGGCTCGAATGCATGGCAAAACACAGACACCTCTTAAATACAGGTGCATGCAATCAGCAACCAAACAGGTGAACCCACTTAGGGTGAGCCAAGCCCAAATCAGTCCACAAAATCCAAGTACGGTGCACTCTGCCGCCATCTGCTGGACATCTTGGGACACTATGGCGCAGTGCTGACACCTGGATGTTGGGCAGCACGCCGCCCTGGGCGATCGTCACGCCTCCGAGAAGTTTGTTGAGCTCCTCGTCGTTGCGGACAGCCAGCTGGAGGTGACGGGGAATGATACGAGTCTTCTTGTTGTCGCGGGCAGCGTTGCCGGCCAACTCCAGGATTTCAGCAGTCAGGTACTCGAGCACAGCGGCCAGGTAGACCGGTGCACCGGCTCCCACACGCTGGGCATAGTTGCCTTTACGGAGAAGTCTGTGAACACGACCCACTGGGAACTGGAGACCGGCGCGAGATGATCGGGTCTTGGCCTTGGCCCTTGCTTTGCCTCCTGTTTTCCCCCTTCCGCTCATTTTCAGTATAGAAGTAGTTTAGTAACTCAGTGGTGTGATACAACGGCGGTCGGATTTTTATACCTTCCGTAAAGTGGCGCCCTTTTGCTTTTGTCGCTTTATCCAATCCCAGTCTCCGTGTTAATAGCCAATGGGGAGAAGGAGGCGATAGCCAGCCAATGAAGTAGCCCAGAGAGGCTGTCCAATCAGCGCACGGCAGCTGGCGTTATAAAAAAGGCACATTACGTTCTTGAAAGCTTTAACTACGACTCGCGGAGAAGAAAGCTGAGATCATGGCCAGAACCAAGCAGACCGCCCGCAAATCCACCGGTGGCAAAGCCCCGAGGAAGCAGCTCGCCACCAAGGCGGCTCGTAAGAGCGCACCCGCCACCGGCGGTGTGAAGAAGCCTCATCGTTACAGGCCCGGCACAGTAGCCCTGAGAGAGATCCGTCGTTACCAGAAGTCTACCGAGCTGTTGATTCGCAAGTTGCCCTTCCAGCGCCTGGTAAGGGAAATCGCTCAGGACTTCAAGACCGACTTGCGCTTCCAGAGCTCTGCTGTGATGGCCCTGCAGGAGGCCAGCGAGGCATACCTGGTCGGCCTCTTCGAGGACACCAACCTGTGCGCCATTCACGCGAAGAGGGTGACCATCATGCCCAAGGACATCCAGTTGGCCCGCCGCATTCGCGGAGAACGCGCCTAAAATGGTCTGAGTTGCTTTATCATTTCAACAAACCCCCAAAGGCTCTTTTAAGAGCCACCTCATTATTTCTAATAATAAAGCCAATGTGTTCCTATTGTTACCTGCACATTCTAGTGTCCTAATAGGAGTAGTTTGGACTGCTAGTTCTACTACACTGTCCATTCACCACCGTCGTGACATCCACGTATACAATGCAATTCTTTTTGTACATTGAACTTACGCCCAGCCATGGATTTCAGCCTGTACCGCCTTTTTTGACATCCACGAAGAGAACTTGGAACGGAATGAAAGTCAGACTTTAGTCCCTTCCAGCATTTGATTACAGCCTCAGAGAAAGTATGAACATAGTTTCAAAATGGTTTATTCAAACACTAGTAACATGCTTTGTTTAGCGTATGAGGTGGTTTAAACAAGTGAATAGCCGTTCAATCTATTTTTAACGTGATGGGAAAACTATCATGTTTTTTTTGTCTTGTTTCTTTTTCCTCCTGCGTTGTGGTATGTTACAGGTGGACTATTTAAGTGTACCATACCTAAACAATACCACAAAGCGGGAAAAAACAGTCACAACAACTAACAAAAAAGCCCTTTAGCTCCCTCTAGTGGCTATAGTTATAAATTACATTCTGGTACAGATATGGATTTCCATCAACTCTATATCTTTTGACTGTGGTGCCTGTCTTTACCTGTCTTTTGGCAACCCCTATGTCAGGGGTGTCAAACTCTGGCCCGCGGGCCACATTTGGCCCGCAGTGTAATTATATTTGGCCCGCGAGGCAATACCAAATGACTACTAGAGCTGGCCCGCCAGTATTATACAGCGCATTCACCGCTAATACTACAAATCCCATAATGCTCTGCTGTTGTTTTGGCGCGTCAATCAAGACAGGACCCAGAAACGCCCTCTCTTCTGTGACAGTAGTCATAGCAATCTCATACTACAACTGTAACCGTGTTATCCCTTCTTAAAAATGGCGAAAAGAAAGGCAGAAAGCAGAAGATCTACGTTATGTAACGTCTCACTGTGATAGAGACACCTGTGTTGACCTAGCCGGCCGCTGTGTTTGCTCTGTTCCTGTTCATTCAATCCTGTCTGCCTTCTTGCCGGCCTGTCTGCCTGGCTGTCTGTCTGTCTGCCTGGCTGTAGGACAGTCAGGGTTTTACAAGCTTCTCTACTGAGCAGATGGAGCACCAACACTTGTGTCTGAGGGCGTATTCACATATGTTAGTGCACACCATTGATGCGCACCAAAAGCGAAAGTGATAAGTGCATATTCAATGTTAAAGCAAAACTTGTTTGGGTCCATATTAAAATTTTCATTTGTTCAATGTTGGCCCGCGACTTTGTTCAAGTTTTAAATTTTGGCCCACTGTGTATTTGAGTTTGACACCCCTGCCCTATGTCTTCTCATTTGGATAGTTGAGAACAGATTGTAGCACAGCTAAGACAGACCTCCATCCTGTCAGTCACAGTGTGAGATAGTACTGTATCCCTCCACGGTTCCCTCAGGTCAAATGGGAGCTGAAGGAGGTGGATGTTGATGGTCCCCAGTCCCCAGCCCAGTAGGTTCAGCTGCAGCACCACAACACCAGTGGCACACACATTTTTAATCCATACATACAGTTCACCTGTGTATTTACATGGAACCCATATATTGTATTGCATATTATATCGACCTAAACCTATTTCATATCGCTTCAATGTGGCTGTTGTAACAGTGCAATTTCCCCCCTGGAATTAATGAAGTACCTGCCTGCCTGCTGAAGGTCCAGAAACAGCAGTAGGGCCGATATTCAGTTCCAGTTGATATGAGCAGAGGCTATTAAGTAAACACCTCCAACACCAACGTGGATGATAAGTGCACCAATATTGTTACTTGTTTCCTCTCACCCTCCGGATCCCATTTCACCCTGATTCACATTTAGGGGCCACAATATGTAGTTAGTCAGGCTCACTAATTGAAAAAGGAGAAAAGCCTCAATTGGGTCCATGTCTTTTGTATGGGGGTTGTAGTGCATTGGCTACACAAACCAAATGATAAACCTACCAATATCAATCACATATATTTTGAATCATTTGGAAAATGGACTACTGTTAAATCAGTTGTCTCTGCAGTACCCCTGTACAGGGGTCCGAGACCTGCTCTCCTGTAACGGGAACTTACCAGCCCAGCGACTTCTTGTTCGTGTTTGTTTTCTAATAGATAGTTTAGGCAGGTGAGGAGAAGATTTGTCTATAGCTTCTAACAGTCTTTCCCAGAGCCCACCCTGCCTACGCTCCAGCAGCACCCCCTATGACCTGAGAGGGGGGATACAGCACAGGAGCCAAATCAGGTTCACCACTGCTCATCTCTAAAGGAGATGTCTGTTGACGTGGTTGCTAGAATTAGGTTTTAGCAACTAGTATACTTCAGCTACAAGGGTGTGTCGTTTACAAACCAGGGAAACCTATAAGAATAACAATGTGTGCATCACCTAAAATTTCACATCACCTAACATTTCACATCAATCAATCAATCAATCAATCAATCAATCAAAGCTTTATTTGTATAGCGCATTTCATACCCAGAGGCAACACAATGCGCTTTACAGAGAACAAGGGAGGTGGGCATACGACCCACTCTCTACATATTCCAGAGGGAAGCAAAAAAACAGTAATCACCCAGGGGCCAGATAAGTGAGCTGTAAAAATTATTCCCTGACCCCTCTCAACAAGGCGATCGAGCAAGCTCCAGGAGTATGTTTGTCTACCGGCTAAGAACATTTATAAAGCAATACATTACATTAAATTAAATTTCAGAGTAAGAGAGGCTAAAAAGCATCATAGGAGAGAGGACATTCTACGGACATGCTACGACATCCACAGCAGACACGGGGGTATCTATCGGACTCCGGGAGGTCTGCTGGTGAAAGTGGGGCATCCACTGGACCTGGTTAGAAGATAGGAGGGAGAGAGAGAGGCACTAGGGAGAGGGAAGGCAGAACAGGGTTAGTAGCACATAGAGCCATACAGACCACACAGATATTGAAACAGGCAACCTGGGGCAAGCTCCTGGATTATATTTGTCTAATGGCTAAGAACATTTAAAGAACAATAAATTACATTAAATTACATTTTCAGAGCAAGAAAGGCTAAGAGCATCAGGTCCAGGCCTAAGCCGGATGTGGACTGGTGTGTGTCTGTGTGTGTGTGTGTGTACTAAATACTACGACATCCACAGCTCCACAGCTGACACTGGACCTGGTTAGAGGATAGGAGGGAGAGAGAGAGAGGCGCTAGGGGAGGCAGAAAACGGTTAGTAGCGCAGCCATTGAAGCAACACAGCTGTCAGAACAGAACAAGCCTGTTTCAGGGTAACCAGCTTCTGTACACTACTTGATATACATAGCGCATAGCAGGATAAATACCAATGTATACAGAGGATTCACAGGTAGGTTTGAGGCTGCCTTTCTGTGTGTCAAGGTCCTAGCTAGTGATTGTAGGCTAGGTCGAAAAGGTACGTCTTGAGGTCTCGCTTGAAGACCTCCGTTGACATAAACAAAGTACCATAGATAATGATGAGATACTTTTACTTTTTATAATGCTCAATAAATGATTTATTTTGAATAGAAGCACCATTTCTAGAGGCAGATTCATGCAATATGTAGGGTATTACCAAATAACATCAATCACAATCACACAACAAATGGCAACATGGTTGGAGAGATTCTATAAAGATGGCCTATCATACCCTATATGGACAAAAGCTGTTATAGCTGCAAACGGGGGACCAACTCCTTATGAATGCCTATGAATTTAGAAAGGGATGTCATAAAAGCTCCTCTAAGTGTAATGTGTACACATCCCAATACTTTTGTCCATATAGTGTATATAAAAAAAAAACTATCGGTGCTTCTTACCTACAGGACCAAAAACACCTCATGTGAGAGATATTGTGGCGACATGATCAATCAATCAATCAATCAATCAATCAATCAATCAAAGCTTTATTTGATTAGCGTATTTCATACACAGAGGCAACACAATGCGCTTTACAGAGAACAAGGGAGGTGGGCATAGGCCCCACCCCTACATATTCCAGAGGGAAGAAAAAAAAAAACAGTATCACCCAGGGAGAGAAAAATGAGCTGTAAAAATTATTCCCTGACCCCTCTCAACAAGATGATCAAGCAAGCTCCTGGAGTATGTTTGTCCAACTGTTAAGAACATTTATAGAGCAATAAATTACATTAAATTACATTTTCAGAGCAAAAGGGGCTAAAAAGATCATAGGAGAGACATGGTAAACACTGGTGTATGTCTGTGTGAGCGTGAGTGTGCCTGGGTCCAGGTAGAGGCAGGGGTCGGGGGTAGGGTGGGGGTGGGAAAAGGATACGGACCCGGGTTAGGGTGAGGGGAAGGGGGACTGGGCCCAAGTCCAGGCCTAAAGCCGTAAGTGGACTGGTGTATGTCTGTGTGTACGTGTGTGTGTGTACGTGTGTGTGTGTTGTGTGTGTTACCTAAATGCTACTCACTTTACCGAGACCAATGGGAGGGTGGGCATAGTCCCACATCCATTGTATTACCTAAACGGTGGTAGAGCAATTATCAGACTTTCTCAAAAGTGCTAGTTTTGTCAATGTTTTGATCTGAACCATTGTATATTATCATAAGTAACCTTAAAACAGGGCTAAACATGCATTTTCCCTTTACTACTCCTTTAAAAAAAATAATCCGGCTCAAAGTGGGCTAAGCTAAACCGGCTATATCTGGTATATGTTTAGCCTAGACTTCTATTAGACGTATTTTGCTTGCTGGGCAGCGTGAGTCACATCTGCTTTAGCAGGAAAAGACTGCGGCTCGAGCCGGTCTTTTAGCTGCAGCGAGACCTGCCGTGGTCAATTCTGACTCTTTCACAGAAGACCCAGCGGCTCTAGCCGAGAACATTACAGTAGCTGAAACAGGAGGAGATGCGGACTGTACATGACAACCAGGATAACGTTGCATTGTGTTTGCTTTATGGGCAGTGGGTGATATGCCTACACCCCCCCCTGGGGCGGCTGTAGCTCAGGAGGTAGAGCGGGTCGTACAATGATCATCGGACATGTCGAAGTGTCCTTGGGCAAAGTGAACACTGAACAGCAAATTGCTCCCAATGAGCAGGCTAGCACCTTGCATAGCAGCTGCCGCCATTGGTGTGTGAATGTGTGTGTGAGTGGGTGAATGAGAGGACATTGTAAAGCGCTTTGGATAAAAGCGCTATATAAGTGCAGTCCATTTACCATTACCATTTACTTCATTCCTCAACAGGGAAACTTGCTCACCACCGCTCTTAACACAGCGTGGTGTGGGCACACCACCACCATCAATAGGTGCGTCTCTTCTTAACCCAAGCCGGAAGCGGAGCGGTGGGCGCGCTTGAAGACGCCGGAACTGAATAAGCAACGTGCGCCTGGAAAAGATGGCCTGCCGGCAGACCTATATCAAGAAATTAGTTACGAGGTCTCCCCACTGCTGGTCCGGGCCTTCAACGAAGGAATCAAACAGGGCATCCTTCATGAATCCTTCTATAAAGGAGTAATTTCTCTATTATATAAAAAAGGAGACGAAAGAAATATCAACAACTGGAGGCACTTACTTTAACTAACACTGATTACAAGATCTATGCAAAGGTAATGATGAACCGGCTTCAAAGCTGCCTGGACGCATTAATAGAAAAAGAACAAACCTGTGCAGTTAAAGGCAGATTAATGTGGGACAACTTGTGCACACTGCGAGAAATTCTGCACCAGAAGACAGGAAATGGATTTTATATTGTAGCTTTGGATCAAAAGAAGGCTTTTGACTTGATTTCAAGGAACTATTTATGGCAGACAATGGAACATTTTGGTTTCCCTGCGGCATTTGTCAACATGATTAAGTGCATGTATGCCAAAACAATGTGTCAAGTTAACATAAACGGTCATTTGACAGAGGAAATAAGCATAAAGAGGGGAGTGAAGCAGGGCTGTCCTCTTAGTAGCGCATTATACGTGTTGGCAATAAGCCCTCTGATGAAAATAATTAAAGATGGAGCGCGCCTGAAGGGAATTCCTCTGGCTGGGCAAGAGAGATCCATCATTTCTGCTTACGCGGATGACGTTAGTTTTTATAAGATCACAATCTAAACTTGACCTTGTAAAAGAACATTTTAATTTATATGAGTCAGTTTCAGGAGCCACTCTAAACCAAGAGAAATCGGAGGCAGTATGGATAGGGAAACCCGGCATGGAAACTCCCTTCGATATAGAAATAAAGGAAGAAATTAAAATATTGTGCTTAATAGTAAGTAACGAAGATTCTGCACAAAGGAACTGGGACAATAAAGAGACTGAGATTAAAGAAGAAGTATATAAATGGACAAATAAAAAAAACTACATTCAAATCGAGGATCAACATCATGAAAATGTTCATTTTAAGCAAAATGATGTTTTTGAGTACAGTGTTTCCGCCGACTGACAAAACTGTTAAGAAAATAAACAAAGAAGGTTTCCGTTTGGTATGGGACACTACCAGAGAAGTGACCAAACGAGAACTCCTCTTCAAGCCAAGAGTCTGCGGAGGTTTAGGCTCCGTTGATTTTGGTATTTAATTGATGATAAGCCTGTGTAAAACAGTTGCAAAAGGCATGAGCCGAAATGTGAATTGGATTGGTGATGTCACAAAATGGAGGCACAAAATAGGAAGAGGTAGAAAAGACATCCCATACTACAAGCTCATATATAGTGACTTTGTTAAAAAAATATGAACATTTACAAATTGACTGGTGCACTCAATCAAATAAGGAAATCTACGACACAATAGCCAACAGTGTGTATGGTGGAACGATTAGGTACAGAGGTCTGTCCACACCAGACAGCGAACAGGTCACTAAAAGGATCTGGGGGAAACTAATATCAGAATCCCTCAGAGACATAATGTGGCTGATCTCAGTTAGGAGGCTCGCCAGTGAGAGCGGTTGTAAAGTGGAGCTGCTATGTAACCACAACCAAATGCCCAATGCCAACATGCACGGACGATGAGACTCTGGAACACCTGCTGCTAGAGTGCTGCAGGACTAAAGAGGTCTGGAAAGCTATTCAGAACATCGGGATGCCTATTAAAGTTGAACCAGAATCTGTTTTTTATGGAATAACTGACAACAATATAGAGAAATATAAAGGTCTGTTGTATTTGATAATCTGCATAGTAAACGCACAAATATGGAAGACACGTTGCAAGATGTCCATTAACAATGTTGTTATCACTAGTGAAATTATATTTAAACAAATAATTGTAGAGTTGAAAAGAAGAAGATCTTTGGATGTGGCATCCGCCTCGCCGAGGGTCGGCGGGAGGCTGCCACGGGAGCGCTCCAGGAAGCCGCCTTCGCGCTCCAAAGCCCTGGTCAGCACCATGGACAGCACCGCCGGCGCCCCACCCCCCTGGCAGCTAAGGTCCAGTACCATGGACAGCGCGGCCAGGTAGTGAGAGGTGTCTACTGGCCCTTCTCACTCCCCATGGCAACCCTGCCACCCAGCTGCAGCCGATTGCCCAATCAGCCTCTGACTGCCGGGACACCGGCTGCAGGCAATCGGCTAACGAGCTCACACAGCATAAAAGCCCAGCAAGGGAGGCAAACAGGAGGCTTAGGGCTCAGTAAGTGACAGCGGTGCTTATTTGATGGACCAACCTTTGCAGGCGTAACCAAGTACCGCTCTTGACCCTGGTTTGTGTTTTTCTTCAGGAGTGAGCAGCCCTGGAGTACCCCGGCCCCACGCAGCACGGCTGAGGGAGACCGAGGGACCCACCTTATCTACAAACCAGCCTTTGTTCTAACCTTTGTTTTGTTAATAAATGCGCATTAGCGCGGACTAGCACCCGGCCTGGATCTCACTCACTGTGCTCCACCCTCACGGCTCTGCGGGGCATGCTACAGGATATAAAACGGAAGCAAGGAGAAAAATGGGATATTCTTGTTTTTTAATGTATGTATGTTAAAATATTAATTTCAGTTTGTATCAAATTCTACTAAACACCCAAGCCAACTAGATACTCTATACGTTAATATGGGGGAATTTTCCACTCAATTTGACATGCAAGAGCATATAAAGTATTGATGGTATCACAACATATGGATAAACATAAAAACATTTCACACAAAGTAAATATACTTTGTGACGGCTGAACAGCATCCACTAAAGGTGACATCTTACCATTGTTTTTGAAAGCGTGTAAAAGCTTTCGGCATTGTATGGGTGTGATGAGATGTCTAATATCCTCCTCACAAACAAATTGTAGGTCATCTGCTTTTTCCACACCTAGTTTGGATAACTCAACAAGGGTGTGACACTGCTCTACATCCAGATTTGACAGGGCAGTCTTGATCACCATTTCAATGGTGTCCATCTCTTTACCTGAGGCACACAGAGTGATGTAGTGCAACAATATTAATATCATATTGCTCATACTGTGGCAGAGGGTAATAATCTGCTAGGTTCTCCACATTCACACATACATAGTGAATGTATGACTCTGAATTAGGCTGCAGGCAGTGCACACCAAGATTAGCTATTGGCACTGACTGACACTGCTCAACAACAAGATGTACCTTTGACTGATCAATCAGTATCAATACAATTCTCCCAAAAATGTAACCCTCGTCATTTTGATCCATAACTACAGTCAGACCTCTTTTGTACATTGTGCCTTTGTATGTGACTGTGGGTGTTAATATTATGTCTTCTTTCTTAAGGCCTTTAAGCCTGACAGTCTCTTGAATACTAGCATTATATATTTTCTCATCATAATAATTTGCTTGGCCAATTTGAACCATTGGTGGGAATAGGTTCCCAGCATGCAGATATGCTTGCAACAGCTGATGTCTTCCAGCCAACATACTGTACTGCAGAGGTTTTTGAAGTTTTGTAGCTTTCTTGCACACTGTTTAAAATAGGTCTGTTTACTTTCAAAGCGCAGTGTCCATAGTCGATTAAGGGGACCAAATCGGGTGATAAGTTGTGGATAATGAACTAGATAATCGTGCTTTGGTTTCAAGGGTTTGTCGGGGAATAGGTCAGCTCTTAAATTGAGGTAGTCCTCAATTAGAACTCTAAGATAGGCTATTTGGTTTGCATCAATCTTGGGCGCACATATCATGTCTACTATCTGGCGAAGCATGAGGCACAACCGCCACACTTGGTCATCAGATGTAGTGTAGTGTAGTACAATTTTGTCTTAAACTATAGGCTACTTCGAACACTTTGTCAATACAGTCAAATTCAAATGCAGAAACTACAGAATCCAGAGGTGATCAACAGAGGGTGTTTGCTTAAACAAGAGCAAATACAGTCTTAGTGAGTGTCTTGCAGGAGAGATGCCCTTCGCACATAGGCCTAACAGTTGTATAATCTCTGTTTCTATCACTTGTCACAGGCTGCTTCCATCAGTTTTCACAGGTCACTTATCAGATTTATGGTTCATCTTATTATAAGTTAGGGTAGTGCCCACTCTTCTGTCCAATATCTGTGGGGTTTTCCCCAATTGTAGCCTACTGTTGATGTCTGGTGCCGATTTACACCTTATCGGGGCCACTTTCTGTGGGCCTCTTTCACCCCCTCCCTCCCCGTCCATTTATATGCCTAGTCCTTAGGCACTAGACTACCTTAGCACCCTAGGCTGGTGTCCTTAGTCTGCCCTGCCGCTACTCTGTGACAGCCAAGGCCCAACTTCTGATTTACACACACAGGGCCTACTCTGCCAGCGTTGAATCATCCATCATTGAGATACACAGAGTACATATAGTTTATTTCTAAGGCATGTGAAGACTACTTAAAACTTCTAAATTCACCACAGTAGCCTATAGGCACCTTGTTTTTGGTAGGCTGGTAGGCTACACTCAGTCAAGCACAGCTATCTACGATACAATAGTGAATGATGTCTACGGTGGTATATCGTCGTATTTTGTGGGCTATGCAGCCTAACTTGACATTTATGACTGTGAACAAGTCATTAAAAGAATATGGGGAAAACGCCTGTCAGAACAACTGGCTGCTGATATCAGTGAGGGGACTGCCAGTGAGAGTAACAGTGTTCAGTCTTGCTGTTATGGAAATAACCCAAAATGCCCAATGCCGACATAGAGGCCTATAGGCCCAATGATGACAAGACTTTTAGGGGGCTGGAATTTCAGAGGAAACATTGGAGGCCAAAAACAACCTGGCGAAGAACTGTGAGCTCGGAACTAAAAATGGCTACCTAACTTGGGACAAGGCACAACATGCTGCACAGGACAATATAGTATTAGCGGGGGATTTTAATACAGTTACAGACGCTAAAGATCGCATACCAACAACCCCTTTTAATCTACCACGTACAAGCAAGGTACTGAAAGAGACATGCGAGATGTTCAGAATGAAAGATGCTTTCAGGGTGATTTATCCAGATGAGGCGGGCTTCTCACGTTTTGAACAAAGGATCAAGACACGCATAGATAGGATCTATGTCTCCGATAAGATTAAGGTTCAGTAATATAGAACAGAGGTGTGGGTAAACTCGGACCATTTAGCTGTAAGAGCATCGGTTAGCTTTGATAGTGTCCCCAGTCCAAGACAGAATAGCTGGAAGCTGAACGTGAATTGTTTCAAAGACACTGTTGTATTAAAGAGTGTCAGAAGGGAAATCGAAAGAGTCAAAGACTTACGAATATCTACAAAAAGAAGTGTTGAGTTATGGGATGAGTTGAAGAACAGTCTAAAGAGACACCTAATTTATAAATGTAAATTCTTAAATAAGCAACGAAATGAAGAATATAAGGAATTAATGAAATTGTTTGTTGACATTAAATGTAGACATAAGAGCATAGGCGATTTTACCCTCTGAGAGTAGGGGGGGCAACATTTTGACGTGAGAAAAAAACAACAGTTCTGCCGTCTCGTCCCATCTATTTACAAAGAATGCCAGTTGTGAACAGTATGCTAATAAGAAATCCGTATAACAATTCAATATGCACAATGCAGCGAACTTCATCTAGACACCATGAGCATGTCTAGACTTTATGACCGAGCACTAGGCCATACTCAACATCACAACATCAAACTGCAACTGCCTGCTGGTGCTAGCTTCCTCGCCGATGGTGATGTTGCTAGTGCTAGCTTCGATAGACTCTGGAGCACTTCTGCATTCGATTGCACCTGCTGCAGTGTCATTTCGAGTGGTAGCTTCTTCATTAGCATTGGCAGTTTTATTTTATTTTTTATGAAGAAGTGGTCAATTGTTTTTAAAGCTCTTTTCACCATTGTGAGCAGGTTGGCTAGTTGTAGCTTGTTGAGCACTGAGCAGTACAGTCAGATCTAATTTTTTTGCGGTAACAGATCAAACCGGAAATAGTTGAGGTCGACGGACGAGTTGTGCCATTGGTGGATTATGAATATATATATATATTTTTTTTTTTTTAAAGGAAGCCTAGTTTAAGTAATAAATAGACTTTTAAAATGAATGGTGACCTAACACAAACTGGTATAACCCACAATTATGTATTTAATAATTGTGTTAATTAGTAAAAAAAAATATATATATATTTTTTTAAGAATTTGAGCAGAGTTGGGCAGGCCAACCAGGGGGGGCAAGTGCCCCCCCTGCCCCCCCTATAAAATCGCCCATGCCGAGACCTGCACCCTCCCTGTGCCAGGGCGAGGGCCACAGCTACTTCACCTGCCCGTCCTCCTACAGTAACCGGGCGAGAGCAGCAGGAGGTGCCGCAGCATCAGAGAACATGCAGCGACCAACAGCAGCAGCAGAGAGAGGGCAACACTCGGCCCCGGCGAGTTCCCTGATTTGCGGGTCTGTCCATGAAGGTGAGGGGAGGAAGGAGGGGCAGAGTGTAGCCTAGCTCCCAGGCAGACAGAAGGTGAGGAAGGCCCACCTCCTTTACAAGCAGCAGCAACTAATTTCCTCAACCTAATGGGAAAGAGAGAGAGAATGTCCCCTGAGGATACTAAAAATAAGAAAAAGAGTAGACAGGAAAAAAATAAAAATAAACAATCCTCCTAAATGATGGGTAAACTTGGATTGTATTTTACTGTGACTGTACACCTTCCTATGAGCCTGAACATCACTACGATCAACCTCAAAAGTATACAGTCAGCAAAGCTTGGACAAAACAAATTACAAGTTCTTAAAAACATAAAAGCTGACAATCTTTGCTCAGGAACTTTGGCTGCAAACGACAGACAATTTAAGACACGTGAAAGCATGCTGGCTGAATGGATGCTCTGAGTTTTCTGCCGGTGGAGATAGAAACGATGGTGAGTGCTTTTCAATACGAAAGATGTAGAGATTATAAAAAAAACGTGAGCTGATACCTGGGCGGCGGCTTGTATTAGACTGTATACTGAAAAAGCAAAGACTACGGCTAATCAATATATATGCAAGTCAGAAACACAAGGAAAAAACACAATTATTTAAGAGACTCAAAGAGGTCCTGTGTGGACGACTTGATATTATTCTAGCAGGAGACTTCAACACCATCACTGAAGCTAATGACCGAATATCAACGGTAACTTTTAAGCCAAACAAAGCTAGTAAAACACTCAAAGACACGTGAGGTGCTTAAAATGAAGGATGTTTTTAGAGTTATCGACCCAAACGGGGTCGGCTTTACCCGCTTCAAATCTAGATCTAGATCAAAATGGCTGGAAGCTAAATATTAACTGCCTGAAGGACACAGATGTGCTACACAGCGTGCGGAAAGAAGTCAGGAGAGTTAAGGAGCTGAGAATCATCACTGGCTCAAAGGTAGAGCTATGGGAGGAGATGAAGAGATGCCTTAAAAGACTTTTGATTCTACAGTGTAAACTCTTAAACGGAAAACGAAATATGGAGTATGGAGTTAATTAAATTATATGTAGATCTTAAATGTATTAAAAAAAATGTATTTTAACAGCACAAGACAAAAGTAAATTGGAGGAAGTGGAGAAAAGGCTTGCAAGCTAGTATAATGAATATTTAAATACGGCTAAAATGAATGCAGGAATAGAGGCAGATGACCCATCAAATATTAACAAAATAAATCAGGAATATAAAGAAAGAAAATATCATAAGAGCATTAAGGCACTAAGAAACAAAGAAGGAAACATTGTTACTGAGGATGAGGACATTAAGAAAGTCATAGTGGACAACTTTAAGGATGTGTACGGTGCTGTGTCTACTGCTCCTCTGTGTCCCGAGGCCTTGTGTCCGAGGCTAAGCTGACACCTGTGTGCGAGACCAGAGGCCTCCTGTGCCCCATCACCAGAGAGGAGATCATCACCGCCATCTCACAGTTAAACAGGGGCAAATCCCCAGGGCCCGATGGCCTCCCTGCAGAACTGTATCAGACATTTGCCAACGAGGTCGCTGACAACTTGGCCTCAGCCTTCAATGAAGGGATCGCAAACTCACTAATGCATGACAGTTTTTAACAAGGAATCATCTCTCTGATCTTCAAAAAAGGAGATGAAAGTGACATTAACAACTGGAGACAAATAACCCTGACAAACATGGATTATATGATATGTGCTGAAGTTATTATGACAAGAATGTGTACAATTTTAGACCAACAGACATGTGCAATCAAAGGTCGTAATATGTGTCAAACGGACGAGTCCCATGTGTCAAAAATGATTCTCAAGTGTTCCCCATTCAAATGCAATGGGGATTCCCAAATGTCAAAAGAGTCCCCAATGGATGAGTCCCAAATGTCAAAAGAGTCCCAAATGGACGAGTCCCATGTGTTCCCCATTCAAATGCAATGGGGATTCCCAAATGTCAAAAGAGTCCCCAATGGACGAGTCCCGAATGTCAAAAGAGTCCCAAATGGACAGCGGAGGATTCCCAAATGTCAAAAGAGTCCCAAATGGACGATTCCCAAATGTCAAAAAGGTACCCCAGTGGACAAGATGCCCAAATGTCAGAAGGATCCCAAATGTCAGTGAATCCCATGTGTTAAAATGATTCCCAAGTGTTCCCCATTCAAATCCAATGGGGATTCCCAAATCCTGGGCCTGTGGCCTAGCGGCGTGCGGAGTTTCGGACCAATCAGAGAGCTCGATTTTCAAAGTTGTCCGATCGGCACGCAGTCCGGTGAGCGTGATCGGGCCCTCGGGGCCTAAGGGCCCTCTGTGCGTCGGACCGATCGGAGCATCCCATATGGGCCAATCAGAGAACGGGGTATTCAGAGCGGTCCGTTCAGCACGAAATCCGGCGTGCGTGATCGTCACCTCAAGGCCTAAGGGCCGTACGGGTTTCGGACCGATCGGACTGCTCAATTTTTTTTAATACGCTACAGTAAACAGGCGTGTACAGCCGCCACAGGTCGGTGTACAACAGCAATAGGTTTACATGATGAAATTAAAATTGCTCTAATTGGCTCAAACCTCTGCACAGTAACAGTACACCATGGAGACATGAACATACTGCCATATCAGCCTCCTAGCCCCTGTCAATTTGGAGATATTGGCCTGGACACTTGCCATGCAAACCTATTGCCGTTGTACACTGACCTGTGGCGGCTGTACACTGCTGTTTCTCCAAAATGGATGGGGCTAGAAGGCTTTTGTACTTTGACAACACCTTTAAAAATTAAAAAGATGATGTGTACAACAGCCATAGGAATGTATGGCGGCCGGACACGCCAAATTTCTCCAAAGCGGTGGGGGCTAGGAGGCTATAAATCGGTGGTCCTACAGTACCAAAGGGTGCCTTGAACATACTCTGAGATCAGCCTCCTACTCCCAACCCATCATGAGAAACAGCCGCATACAGCCCCCACATGTCGGTGTACAGCCAAATATTACTGTAGCGTATTAAAAGAAATTGAGCGGTCCGATCGGTCCGAAACCCGTACGTCCCATAGGCCTCGAGGTGACGATCACGCTCACCGGATTTCGTGCCGAACAGACCGATCTGAATATCCCGTTCTCTGATTGGCCCATATGGGATGCTCCGATCAGTCCGACGTACAGAGGGCCCTTAGGCCCCGAGGGCCCGATCACGCTCGCCGGACTTCGTGCCGATCGAACAACTTTGAAGATCGAGCTCTCTGATCGGTCCGAAACTCCGCACGCCGTTCGGCCACGGGCGGGCCTCCGCCCTAACCGGAGGTCAGCCCGATCGGTGGGGGTCAAACTCAAAACCGGCCCGAGACGCTTTCGGGCACCGCAGGCCTCATCGGCGCCCTCCGGAGGGCGCGCGGTTCGAATTTGGCGCGGCCCCGCCCAAAAACAGCGTCCCGAGAGGTCACGTGATCGGGGACCCCGCTTTTGAGTGAAAAATGGCTGGGCTGTACACGCGTGTACAACGCGCACAGTTTGCGCTCGAGCCCGTGTCGGCGGTACGTTCTGTACGGTCGCCACAGGAACACCCGAAACCGCGGGCGTACAACGCTCACAGGCTCCGCAGGGATGGTCGCCCTCTTTTGGAACGGGCCGGGATCTCCCCCGGAGCGCGGTAAAACCCGTAAAACCCGGGGTCCGTTCGGAGGGTCGCCGGGCGTCGGTCCGGGCCGCCGACGGGGGGCGCCGGCGCGAGCCGGGGACCTGGGCGGCTTTTTAGAGACCGCCCGCCTATTTTTGGCGGGCCCCGGCGGCCGGCAGAAGCGGAACGTACAGCCCTCGAAAAGTGTACAGCCGCCACAGTTTTTTAACGTGGGGCCACGTGGTGGCTGTACGCCACTTCCTGATGGGGGTAAAGGGAAAATGCATGTTTAGCCCTGTTTTAAGGTTACTTAAAGGAAAATGCTCGTTTTTGACAACCTGGACCTTATTTACGACATATTATAAGAAGTTTGACTCACCGAGATCACTTTTGTGTTGTTCGGAGGCCTGTAGAAGAAATTTAAAATCCAGCGCGAGCCAGTATATCCATGTAATGGCGTCGGACGGGGCAACGGGAATGCAGTTTCTCAAAATCCATTTTCGGCCGCTAAACGGTTGTTTTCATCAATCAGATTGGATGAATCGACAGTTGAGATTCCTCAACGCGAGCCATTGTTGTTTTTGTTTTCAAATACGGGGTCTTTAGCCTCTGTAATATGATCTTTACACGCCTCTCCCCCACTTGCTCCAGCACGCATGCGCACAGGCCAGCGCGCAGACTGGCTATTCTCCCTCACATTCTCTGCGCTACGATCGGATTGTTGCTGACGAATGATGACGACAATATTCTCGGCACCAACAACGATCGTAGCGCAGAGAATGTGAGCCGGAGAATAGCCAGTCTGCGCGCTGGCCTGTGCGCATGCGTGCTGGAGCAAGTGGGGGAGAGGCGTGTAAAGATCATATTACAGAGGCTAAAGACCCCGTATTTGAAAACAAAAACAACAATGGCTCGCGTTGAGGAATCTCAACTGTCGATTCATCCAATCTGATTGATGAAAACAACCGTTTAGCGGCCGAAAATGGATTTTGAGAAACTGCATTCCCGTTGCCCCGTCCGACGCCATTACATGGATATACTGGCTCGCGCTGGATTTTAAATTTCTTCTACAGGCCTCCGAACAACACAAAAGTGATCTCGGTGAGTCAAACCTCTTATAATATGTCGTAAATAAGGTCCAGGTTGTCAAAAACGAGCATTTTCCTTTAAGATCATATACAATGGTTCAGATCAAAACGTTGACCAACGTTCTAGGTGGCGCGCACACACATGGATGGATGGACGGATGGTTGGCTGGATAGATAGATAGATAGATAGATAGATACACAATTTGTATTCTTGCCTTTTCATCGTGTCATGTGTTGTCAGTTAGTTGATTTTATTGTTATATGTTTCAGATGGAATGTAGCTCTGAGCTAAATCTGGTGTATCCATTTTAATGTTCTTGGACATTTTATGTACGTGCACATTGTCCCGTCCAAATAAACTTTTGAATGAATTAATGAAAACTAGCATTTTCGAGAAAGTTGATAATTGTCATATATATATTGTCATACAATGGATGTGGATGGGCATCTTGAAAAATCATTCAAAAACATGTTGAACCCTCGATTTCAAAGACAAGAAACTCAACTAGGTGTTAGTTGGCGTTCTGGCATTTTGTTGTTCTGTGTTTGCATGAATGGAGCTGGAGCAATTCGGTGGAGATGGAGCAATTTCACTTTATTAAAGAAACAAGGCAAATAATGGAATTTCGTTTGTCTCACTGTGTGAATGTCTGTGGAGGTGGAATGTGGCTGGCCTGTTGCAAAGGGGGATGGGGGAGCACAGAGTGCGTCTCTGAGCATCTCTTATCAAGATCTCACATTCCAACCTGAGGGAGATGTGTCCCCCAATATCACAACTGTTTTGTGGTCAGTAGACAATGGTCAGTAGAACTGTGTTGTCGTCAGTAGACAATGGTCAGTAGAACGGCGTCATGTCCTACACTCCTACACCTTCATAGAGCTACCCTCCAGGAGAGACTTTGAACTCAGTTTCCACACTGATCGCTCACTGCGGAAATTCCTCTGCCTGTTCGCAGATAGAGCAGACAGGGAATGGAAGGACTTTGAGGCGCACTTCTCCGTCCCAGCTGACATATTGTCCATCATTGTTAAGTTCTGGACTGCGAGGGTGGCTAACCACGATGTAGAACAGCATCTCCACCGGTATTGTACCATCCTGCGGACGGTAGAGAAACTGTTAGACAACCTTGGGCTGTGGTTTGTTGTGCGGCGCTACCGTGTCAAACTCAACCGTGACAGTGAGGGGCGGCTTGCGTCCCTGCCAAACTCCATCTCTCTCGGCCCATATAACGGCAAGATTACTTACCCAGGACAGATCCAGCGGTGTTACATTTGCCAATCAACTTCACACCAAGTAAAGGACTGCGTTTTAGTCAAGTGTTGGCGCTGTGGAACAGTCGGCCACAAGGGGAAGCAGTGCACTAACACCGAGACCTGCACCCTTTGTCAAGGCGAAGGCCATAGCTACTTCACCTGCCCGTCTTCATACAGTAATCGGGCGAGAGCAGCAGAAAGCGCCGCAGCAGCAGCAGAGAACCAGCAGCGATCAACAAAATCAGCTCCTGGGAGCGGACAGCGCCCGGCCCCGACAAAACCAACACCAGTAGCGCCGGAGGGTGCACAATGCACAGCGAGAGCAGAGGCAGAACCAGAGGCTCGTGAGCGCACGCAGAGACACATGCACAAGGCGAGCGCATCAGCGGCAGCGGAGAGAGACCCAGCGGCAGCGGAGGGAGACCCAGCGGCAGCGGAGGGAGACCCCGCGGCAGCGGCTGGAGACCCAGCGCCAGTGCAGCAGGACCATCAGCCTCCAGAGGTGGCTGCATCAACCAAGGCGGCAGCAGCACCGACGGCGGCAATGGACGGAGCAGGCGTGATGCCATTGCCTCCATCAATGGAATCATCAGCGGCAGAGATGCTTCCGGAGGATAACAGCAGCGTTGGAATCCAACCATTACAGGGAAACAACCAGGACAGCCTTCCCAGCCACCCGGTGCCATGCATGGTACCTGACACAGCCAGCCTACGCGCTGAGTTGGACAATGCCGTGGCTCGACTGTGCGGCCCAGCAGAGGAAGCCAGTGGACTATGTAGTCAGGAAGCCCAGAAAGAATAGAGATCCCAGGAAGAAGCAAAATTCATGAATAATGTGTAGACTTGGCCTGTATCTAGCTGTAACTATATACCTCATGAGCCTAAACATTGCTACTATCAAGCTCAGAGGTATACTATCAGCAAAGCCTAGGAGAGAGAAGCTAGGGGTCCTCAAAAACATCAAAGCTGATGTCATCTTTGCATATGAGCTATGGCTCCAAACAACAGACGATGTTAGAAATGTGAAAGCATGTTGGTTGAATGGACACTTCTCCACCGGCACTGATAGATCAGATGGTATAGGCATTTTCTTCAACACAAAAAACGTGAGCTCATACCTGGTCGCCTGCTAGTATTAAATTGTTTAATGAAAAAGCAAAAACTCAGATTGATCAATGTCTATACAAGTCAGAAGGACAAAGAAAAAGCACAACTATTTGACAGAATCAAAGAGGTTTTGTTTTGGCAACTTGATATCATTCTAGCAGGAGATTTCAATACCATTACTGAAATCAACGATCGTATCCCAGCAAGACCTTTCAAGCTTAGCCGAGCTAGCAAAATACTTAAAACTACATGTGAGATGTTCAAAATTAAGGATGTTTTTAGAGTTCTCCACCCTAATGGAACTGGTTTCACTCGTTTCGAAGCTATTTACAAAACGAGGATAGACAGGATTTATGTATCTGACAAGTTCAACGTACAAACGCATAGAACAGAGGCCTGGGTCAGCTCTGACCATTTGGCTGTAAGGACCACGGTCAGCCTCCCAAGAGCAGGCCCCTGGCAGAACAGCTGGAAATTAAATGTGCACTGTCTGAAAAACACAAATGTGTTACATAGTGTGAGAAATGAAATTCGAAGAGTCAAAGAATTAAGAGTTCTCACCGGCTCGGCTGTAGAGCTATGGGAGATGAAGAGAAGCCTTAAAAGGCACATCTTCAAAGTAAACTTTTAAATGAAAATCGAAATAAGGAGTATGATTTAATGAAAACATATGTAGATATTACATGTATAAGGAAATGCCTATTGACTGAACATGATGAAAAGAAGCTTGAATATGTTGAGAGAAAGCTTGCAGTTTTTAATGATGAAGTGCATGCAGGAGTAGAAGCTGATGGCCCTTCAAACATTAATACAATTATACAGAAATATAAAGAAAGAGTAGACCATAAATGTATTGTTGTGAACGTAGGGAGGGTGTACCAATTACAGACTGATGTCATTCACCTGCTTTCAGCTGTTGCCGCCGACTGAGGTGCCGTTTACACGACAACGATCCCTGCAACTTTTGTTGCGGTGTGGCCTTTCGTTTACATGACAACGGCGTTTTGCGGGCTTGAATCCGCAAACTTTTGACACCGGGTCCCAGAGTGGAATCTTTTAAAATGCCACCGTAATTCTCGCCATGTAAACTGGCAATACGCAATTCTTGCGAAAAAGGTGACGACACGGCCCCACTTCGTGCCTAATAGGCATGCGCGAATAGAAGAATATGAGGGATATAGACTACTTTACTGTTCACAGCTCAGTGCAGCTAGATAATGAAAGAAAACAAATACATATAGGCTTAGATAATACAAATAAAACGAGGACAAATTAAATATTAAGCCAATTGATCTAGTGACTAGTGAGTAAAAAGATTTGTCTCTAATCATGCCGGTCAATTTTACAGCTAAACCTAGGCCTAACAGCTATAATGGATTGTGAAGATGTGAGCCCATCATTCTTATTGCCGTAGGGCGGGAACAAAAACATATCAAAGGCAAGTCACCAGCGAGAAAAGGCCAAGATTAGAAGGGAAACCTTCAACAGTTAACCGTGGTCACCATGGAGCATCTAATCCAGTTGTGTCATGCCAACCAGCATTTCCTTAATATCGGTGTCGGTCCATATGTCCGGGAACATTTCAATGTCCCGGACAAACGGGAGAGATTCTGGTCATTTATTTATTTGTACTTGTCGGCCTGTTGGCCTTCTTCAGAATCTATCAGACCAACAGGCCCAAACGTCCAAATAAAATAACTGCATATGGACCCAGAGTGTGCAACACTTTTCCTTATGTTTTATGACCAGTTCTTCCAGTGATTGGCACCTCACAAGATTACCTTGGTATGCGATACCTTTTTGTTATCTATAAGCTTAGGCTTTCATGATTCGCATGCTCTATAGATGTCCGGGACTGCACAAGCACCACTGGACAGCCTTTCACTTTATTTTGTCACCTTACTTTGAATTACGGCTGTAGGCTAGTGTAATGGATTATTAACTGATCTAGTCAAAAAGGATTTACCAAGATTAGCTCAAACAGGTTAAGTCTGGTTTATTGAGAAAACAATACGAGCGCAAGGACTTCCGGACAACTCACATGAGTGCTTCATCCAAAGAAGTGAATTCAAAGCTTGTCATGCGCAGCCTTATATTCAAGCAAAACACAGGTACGGCGCTTTGAGGATGTGATTGGCTAACCCCTTGTACGTCATATGAAATGGCAGGCGTGGTCAAGAATACAGACACGTGACATGAGAAAAGGCGGCAATCTCTTGGAGACCACGGATGGTTATTCTGGAGTAGACAGATTTCTAGGTGTGTGGACCTCCTGGAGGTCATCCTGTCATGAATTAGGTTAGCACAGCTATGTGAAAAGTTGAGGGATGTGGTGAATTACAAAAGGAGATGATGAAACTATAATTTCTATGACACTGGTCAGGATGGATAAGATGGGGGAGGACCTTATCAACCCTCCTGGCCAGGACTGATGTGTATAGCTTGTAATCAGTATTAAGGACCGAAATCGGTCTATACGACCCACAATCTAGCTTGTCTTTTCCCTTCTTCGGAATAACAGAGATAGTAGTCTCCCTCCAAGTTGGTGGTATTCTCCCATCCTTTAAAGCAGTGTTAAATGTCCGAAGGAGGGGCGGCACCAACTCAGACCAGAAAGTCTTGTACCATTCTATAGAATAGCCATCTGAGCCTGGTGACTTATTGGGCTTCAGTTTTTATATGGCATTATTCAATTCTTCTTCCGTTATTTTTGCTATTAATTTTGTATTCTGGTCTTCTGATAAGGTGGGTAGATTAAGGGATTCTAAAAATTATCTAGTATGTTGTTCATCTTCTAAATTTGGTATGTGTGTATAGTTCTGTATAATAATTTTGAAAGGTCATTTGTATTTATTTTTGCTTATACAGAAGGGTCTTGTTCAGTGGGTCACTAATTTTGTAGACTGTACTATCCACCTGTTTCTTTTGTAATTTCCTGGCCAGGAGTTTTGAAAATCTCACTCCTCACTCATAATATTTTTGTTTTGTAAAGATCATCTTTTTTTCAATTTCAGTTGAGTACAGAGTATTTATCTTTTCCATAATCTCCTTTAATTTAATTAATTTCTCAATTGCCTTTATTTTTTCTTATAAGCACAGAGAGATATGATTCTTCCCCTAAAAACAGCTTTTAGCGTGTCACATATGATCTCTGGGCCAGTCGCCTCGTTATTATTTATTTCAAGAAAATAGCTTTATTTCTTCTTGTATCATAGTTTTTAAAGTGTATATAATTTAAGATACTTGAGTTTAGTCTCCATAATGTGTTTCTTGGGTTATTACTGATCTGCAGTGATAACAGGAGAGGGGCGTGATCAGAGATAGTTATGTACTCTATGGCGATCCCTTTTGAAAATAAAAAAGTAGTCAATTATTGAGTAGACACCGTGTGGATCTGAATAATGTGTGTAATCACGTTTTAATTTCCTATGGAGGGGGGTTTGAACTGATTCTTTTGAACAATCGATTTCAGGATTAAGGCGTACATTCCAACCCCCCCCCCCACATATAAGTATTCTTGTCGCTCCCGTCATCAGATCAGGGGGGTGTACACATTCAATAACGTTATTTGGACGCCCTCTATCTCCCCTGAAACGAATAAATACCTTCCCTCTTTATCCTTTATTTCTGTGCACTTTTCAAATAGGACCATGCGAGATATCAGAATCGCGACCCCTCTCCTGTGACCCGATTTGTAAGATGAATAATACACTCTCGAAAATCCCATCCTTGTCAATTTTTCATGTTCAGTAGAGTTAAGGTGCGTTTCCTGCAATAATACTATTTGTGCACCATCCTTTTTCATCTTACTCAATTTTACTTCTCTTAGCCAGGTTTAAGACCCCATTTACGTTCAATGAAATAATTTTAAGGTTATTGGCCATTATCCCTGAACTGTGGTACGCATATCCAAATTCTCCATGCGCAAATACCAGCACTCAAAGTGCATCCAAAAAACTCCCGTGAACATCGAGAGGTAGACATAACAAAATAATAAACACAGTAACAAAATGTTTTGAATCGGACAAACTTTGCTTCCGATAGTGAGGCTCGTTCTAGGTGAGCCTTTGAAGCGCCCGAGATGTCAGAGCGCCTATGAAGGATAACCTGCTCGTTTTAAAAAGCAGGGCCATTTGAGACGGCTGCCTAGCAGTTGTCATAACTGGTTTCCTCGCGTCCCGACATCGTTACAGCTTATAGTTCACAAAGGAGTCAGTGTCACTGTCAAACTCGGCTCTGTCGTATCCCACCCTTGACAAGGCTATAACCAGAGAAAATCTAAATTATGACAGGTTTATGATCTGTATGACGCCACACTGAAAATAAAAAGGATTAACTAAGATGAGATAGACTTATCTGCATTGGTAGGCCCTTTGTGGATTCTAGCAAAATCAGGGCCGCTTGAATTGCCTCAGCTGTTCTCTGATCCGCGACCGTGAGGCTCGTCCAGTTCATGCTGGCTCTGTCAGTCCCGCTCGAGGTACATCGGCTGCGGCTGTCTGCTGCCAACTGCGACTCGGATAAGCGTTGAATCTCCCGCTGGTCTGAGCTGGTCGTGGCAGTACGATGTTGACTGAGAATACGCGTGAAGTCATGTCCCTCGTCGCCTCTGCTGCGCTCTCGTACAGACGAGTGCCATCACTGTAGAAGACTCGTAGTCTCGCCGGGTAGGGTGTCTGGAACTCAACCTTCTTTTCCTTTAGAATGTTCCTCGCTTCAGCATATTCCATACGCCTCTTCAGGATTGTGGGAGGGTAGTCGTGGTCCAGGTAAAAGCGGGTATTGTTGTAGCATGTTTCTTTCTTCTGCCACGCTTTACGGATCACCTCTTCCTTCACTTTATAGCTGGCCAGCTTGGCTACGATATACCGGGGCTTCGCCTGTGGGCCCGTGGGTTTGGGTCCAAGGGCTCTATGTGCTCTCTCGATTCTCAGCTCCATATCCTGAGGGAAATCAAGCGTCTCTTTCAGTAGGCCTTCCAAGAAGCTGGACATGTTAGTTCCCTCTGCCTCTTCAGGTTTGCCGTAAATCCGAATGTTATCTCTACGGGCTCGTGCTTCCTGGTCAATAAGCTTGGACTCCATGTCGGCCTGGCGCTGCGAGAGGCGTTGAATTAGCGTAGATGTTGCCTGTAGGACCGATTCTGCTTCATCAATCCACCCCTCAGCTTCATCTAGTCTGGTGTTCGTTCTGCCCAGTTCTTGTTTGATTTCTGTGAGCTGTTTTTTATTATCCTGTTTAAAATCTTTGAGTTCATTCAGTATGTTTCATAGGTTCTTCCATATCGTCTCCATTCCCCTCGTGGGCCGGCGAGTTGCTACGGTTCATGTTAGCATAGTTTTCCACTGTCAGTTCATCGAAGTTATCAGTTGTTGACAAATCTTTTCTCCGTTTAGAGCTTGCCCTGCTTTCCATTCTTTACATAAATAACCTTCCTAAGATTATCATACACATTTACAGGGCGAAATTATAAAATTGTCGTAGAGCGCGGAAATCAAGCTGCCTTCTCCATGCGTGTGGAACCGGAAGTCCTCTTATGATGTGTCTTAAATAAATATGGTTTTCCTCAAGAATTTATTCAAATTATTAAACTATTATATGCAAAATCCCAGGTAGCCGTAAAAGTCAACGGAAGTCTACCTGAGTATATAGACATTCAGAAAGGAGTGAAGCAGGGTTGTCTGCTGAGTGCAGCGCTTTATGTTTTGGCCATCAGCCCTTTACTGAACAGAATAAAAAATGACTACAGAATAGAGGGTGTTTTAGTTTATGACACGAGAGTTAAGTCGTCTGCATATGCAGACGACTTGACCGTGTTTTAAAAAAAAAACAGCAAGAATTGGATGTTGTTGTTGTTGTTAGAGAGCACTTTCACTTCTGCAAGCAAGCTGCAGGAGAAAAACTAAACCATGAGAAAACCAAGTGTGTTTGGATAGGAGAAGAAGAGGAAAAGTCAACCCTGACAATGGAGGTGGAAGAGGAAATCAAAATCCTCGGAATATATTTTAACAACAAAGACTGCGCTCAGACAAACTGGGACAGAAAGGAAAAGGAGATCCAGTAAGAGGCAGACAAGTGGAAAGTCAGGGACACTAATTATACATCAAGAATAGGGATAGTGAAGACCTTTATTATCTCCAAACTGCTTTTCCTAGCGAATATCTTCCCGCCACCTGGGAAAAGTATCTCCAGAATAAATAAAACGTATGTAAAACTGATCTGGGGAAACAACAGAGAGGTCACAAAAAAGACATTTGATGTATACAAGTGTTGTAAATGGAGGACTTGGTGCTGCCCATGTTGGCAATAAGTTAATGATAGCTTTCTGTAAAAATATAACGAGAGGCATCTCAAGCAGAGCAGCCTGGGTGGGAGATGTGAACTCATGGTAGAAGCGAAGAGGCAGAGACAGAGCAGCGGTACCATTCCCCAAGCGGGGTCATCCCTGTATTCCCCGGGTCCTATGTTCCCCGGGTCCTATGTTCCCCCCAAAAAAGGGTTCTATGTTCCCCGGGTCCTATGTTCCCCCCCAAGACAACCTTGTTTTTCGCTGGCCGTGCAGGCCGTGGCTGCCTCCTCCTCTATTGCTATGCTGTCCATTTACATCGGCCAGCTGGCTATGGAGAAAACCCCCACCTCTATGGATGAAGACAGGAGAGCGGAGATGGCCGAAGCCGCCGGAGCCGTTGCTCAGCTTGTGAGAATCTCCGCCTCCTGTCTGGGTGGAGTGATGGCCATGTCGGTGGTGCAGCAGCGCCACCTATGGCTCTCCCTGACTCGTCTGCGTGAGGAAAACAAAGGTATCCTCCTCAACTCACCGGTCAGTAGGGAGGGGTTGTTTGGGGCGGCTGTGTCTAACATCCTGGAGCAGTGTCGCAGCCAGGAGCAGGACCGGCTCCTCCTCGCTCGCCACCTCGCTGCTCCGGGGGAGCGCAGTGTGCCGGCACGTCAAGGTTAAACAACCTGCCACGGGGTCCCGCCCCGCTACGGCCCATGGACCGGTTCGCCCGGGCTCCTGGACTGCGGGCGCGGCTCCTCCCCCGCGACCTCCCCCTGCCTACCCCACCCAGGGTGCCGGGACCGGACCGGTGTCTTCAAGCGCGCCCACCGCTCCGCTTCCGGCTTGGGTTAAGAAGAGACGCACCTATTGATGGTGGTGGTGTGCCCACACCACGCTGTGTTAAGAGCGGTGGTGAGCAAGTTTCCCTGTTGAGGAATGAAGTAAATGGTAATGGTAAATGGTAAATGGACTGCACTTATATAGCACTTTTATCCAAAGCGCTTTACAATGGCCTCTCATTCACCCACTCACACACACATTCACACACCAATGGCGGCAGCTGCTATGCAAGGTGCTAGCCTGCTCATTGGGAGCAATTTGCTGTTCAGTGTTCACTTTGCCCAAGGACACTTCGACATGTCCGATGATCATTGTACGACCCGCTCTACCTCCTGAGCTACAGCCGCCCCGGGGGGGGGGGTGTAGGCACATCACCCACTGCCCATAAAGCAAACACAATGCAACGTTATCCTGGTTGTCATATACAGTCCGCATCTCCTCCTGTTTCAGCTACTGTAATGTTCTTGGCTAGAGCCGCTGGGTCTTCTGTGAAAGAGTCAGAATTGACCACGGCAGGTCTCGCTGCAGCTAAAAGAACGGCTCGAGCCGCAGTCTTTTCCTGCTAAAGCAGATGTGACTCACGCTGCCCAGCAAGCAAAATACGTCTAATAGAAGTCTAGGCTAAACATATACCAGATATAGCCGGTTTAGCTTAGCCCACTTTGAGCCGGATTATTTTTTTTAAAGGAGTAGTAAAGGGAAAATGCATGTTTAGCCCTGTTTTAAGGTTACTTATGATCATATTCAATTGTTCAGATCAAAACATTGACAAAACTAGCACTTTTGAGAAAGTCTGATAATTGCTCTACCACCGTTTAGGTCATACAATGGATGTGGGTGGGCACCTTGAAAAATCATTCAAAAACATGTTAAACTCATTGTGTCGCCTTGGCCCCAGGTAGCTGCGCTGTCCTGCTGGACGCCCATGAGGCCCCCGGGACCAGGTGGGATGCCAGCGAGTGCTCGAGGGGCGGGGTTCCCTGAGAAATATCCCTCTCCAGCCCGACCATTTGGCTGTCTTTGAAATTGAGAGTTTAACATGTTTTTTGAATGATTTTTCACGGTGCCCACCCACATCCATTGTCTGACCAAAACGGTGGTAGAGCAATCATCACTTTCTCAAACGTGCTAGTTTTCTCAACTTTTTCATCTGAACCATTGTATATGATCATAAGTAACCTTAAAACAGGGCTAAACATGATTTTTCCCTTTACTACTCCTTTAATGCTAAGGGTAATGAGGGATGAGGTGCAGGTGATACAGGATACGGGAAGGTGAGTAGGCAACAACCAAGCAGGAACTGGAACCGGACCACTGGCTCCTCCTTCCCACACTGTGTCGTCAGCTGTCCCTACCCACCCAACCCTACCCATGTTTTACCTTTGGCTCTCCGCTTTCTGTTTCCCCACCTCTGCCTTGCGGCATTCTCTATGAGCCTGTTATGCTAAGTGCTTATTGTGCTTTGTTATATGATTCACTCAAATATCATATTATAGACTACAGTGATAGCTAACACATAATGGCCTACCATGTAGGCAACTTCTCTGTAACTATTTGTGCACTCTCCTGTTAGTCATGTCTCTCTTATGAAGTATATAGCCCATGTTTACTGCTCTGTATAAGTTTAATAGACAAACATTTTCCAGGAGTTTGCTCGATCGTCTCGTTGAGAGAGGTCAGGGAATAATTGTTACGGCTCACTTTTCTGGCCCCTGGTGAAACTGTTTTTTTTTTTTGTTGCTTCCCTCTGGAATATGTAGGGGTGGGAACTATGCCCACCCTCCCATTGGTCTCGGTAAAGTGAGTAGCATTTAGGTAACACACACACACACACACGTACACACACAGACACACACACACACACACACGTACACACAGACATACACCAGTCCACTTACGGCTTTAGGCCTGGACTTGGGGCCCAGTCCCCCTTCCCCTCACCCTAACCCGGGTCCGTATCCTTTTCCCACCCCCACCCTACCCCCGACCCCTGCCTCTACCTGGACCCAGGCACACTCACGCTCACACAGAAATACACCAGTGTTTACCATGTCTCTCCTATGCTCTTTTTAACCCCTTTTGCTCTGAAAATGTAATTTAATGTAATCTATTGCTCTATAAATGTTCTTAACAGTTGGACAAACATACTCCAGGAGCTTGCTTGATCATCTTGTTGAGAGGGGTCAGGGAATAATTTTTACAGCTCATTTTTCTCTCCCTGGGTGATACTGTTTTTTTTTTTCTTCCCTCTGGAATATGTAGGGGTGGGGCCTATGCCCACCTCCCTTGTTCTCTGTAAAGCGCATTGTGTTGCCTCTGTGTATGAAATACGCTATACAAATAAAGCTTTGATTGATTGATTGCTTGATTGATTGCTTGATTGATCATGTCGCCACAATATCTCTCACATGAGGTGTGTTTGGTCCTGTAGGTAAGAAGCACCGATAGTTTTTTTTTATATACACTATATGGACAAAAGTATTGGGATGTCTACACATTACACTTAGAGGAGCTTTTATGACATCCCTTTCTAAATTCATAGGCATTCATAAGGAGTTGGTCCCCCGTTTGCAGCTATAACAGCTTTTGTCCATATAGGGTATGATAGGCCATCTTTATAGAATCTCTCCAACCATGTTGCCATTTGTTGTGTGATTGTGATTGATGTAATTTGGTAATACCTTACATATTGCATGAATCTGCCTCTAGAAATGGAGCTTCTATTCAAAATAAATCATTTATTGAGCATTATAAAAAGTAAAAGTATCTCATCATTATCTATGGTACTTTGTTTATGTCAACGGAGGTCTTCAAGCGAGACCTCAAGACGTACCTTTTCGACCTAGCCTACAATCACTAGCTAGGACCTTGACACACAGAAAGGCAGCCTCAAACCTACCTGTGAATCCTCTGTATACATTGGTATTTATCCTGCTATGCACTGTATGTATATCAAGTAGTGTACAGAAGCTGGTTACCCTGAAACAGGCTTGTTCTGTTCTGACAGCTGTGTTGCTTCAATGGCTCAGTGTGCTACTAACCGTTTTCTGCCTCCCCTAGCGCCTCTCTCTCTCCCTCTTATCCTCTAACCAGGTCCAGTGTCAGCTGTGGAGCTGTGGATGTCGTAGTATTTAGTACACACACACACACACACACACACACAGACACACATCAGTCCACATCCGGCTTAGGCCTGGACCTGATGCTCTTAGCCTTTCTTGCTCTGAAAATGTAATTTAATGTAATTTATTGTTCTTTAAATGTTCTTAGCCATTAGACAAATATAATCCAGGAGCTTGCCCCAGCTTGCCTGTCTCAATATCTGTGTGGTCTGTATGGCTCTATGTGCTACTAACCCTGTTCTGCCTTCCCTCTCCCTAGTGCCTCTCTCTCTCCCTCCTATCTTCTAACCAGGTCCAGTGGATGACCCACTGTCACCAGCAGACCTCCCGGAGTCCGATAGATACCCCCGTGTCTGCTGTGGATGTCGTAGCATGTCCGTAGAATGTCCTCTCTCCTATGATGCTTTTTAGCCTCTCTTACTCTGAAATATAATTTAATGTAATGTATTGCTTTATAAATGTTCTTAGCCGGTAGACAAACATACTCCTGGAGCAACAAACATACTCCTTGTTGAGAAGGGTCAGGGAAGAATTTTTACAGCTCACTTATCGGGCCCCCGGGTGATTACTGTTTTTTTGCTTCCCTCTGGAATATGTAGAGAGTGGGTCGTATGCCCACCTCCCTTGTTCTCTGTAAAGCGCATTGTGTTGCCTCTGGGTATGAAATGCGCTATAAAAATAAAGCTTTGATTGATTGATTGATTGATTGATGTGAAATGTTAGGTGATGTGAAATTTTAGGTGATGCACACATTGTTATTCTTATAGGTTGCCCTGGTTTGTAAACGACACACCCTTGTAGCTGAAGTATACTAGCTGCTAAAACCTAATTCTAGCAACCACGTCAACAGACATCTCCTTTAGAGAAGAGCAGTGGTGAACCTGATTTGGCTCCTGTTCTGTATCCCCCCTCTCAGGTCATAGGGGGTGCTGCTGGAGCATAGGCAGGGTGGGCTCTGGGAAAGACTGTTAGAAGCTAAAGACAAATCTCCTCACCTGCCTAAACTATCTATTAGAAACTAACACGAACGAGAAGTCGCTGGGCTGGTAAGTTCCTGTTACAGGAGGGCAGGACTCGGACCCCTGTACAGGGGTAATGCAGAGACAACTGATTTAACAGTAGTCCATTTTCCAAATGATTCAAAATATATGTGATTGATATTGGTAGGTTTATCATTTGGTTTGTGTAGCCAATGCACTACAACCCCCATACAAAAGACATGGACCCAATTGAGGCTTTTCTCCTTTTTCAATTAGTGAGGCTGACTAACTACATATTGTGGCCCCTAAATGTGAATCGGGGTGAAATGGGATCCGGAGGGTGAGAGGAAACAAGTAACAATATTGGTGCACTTATCATCCACGTTGGTGTTGGAGGTGTTTACCTAATAGCCTCTGCTCATATTAACTGGAACTGAATATCGGCCCTACTGCTGTTTCTGGACCTTCAGCAGGCAGGCAGGTACTTCATTAATTCCAGAGGGGAAATTGCACTGTTACAACAGCCACATTCAAACGACACGAAATAGGTTTAGGTCGATATAATATGCAATACAATATATGGGTTCCATGTAAATACACAGGTGAACTGTATGTATGGATTAAAAATGTGTGTGCCACTGGTGTTATGGTGCTGCAGCTGAACCTACTGGGCTGGGGACCATCAACATCCACCTCCTTCAGCTCCCATTTGACCTGAAGGAACCGTGGAGGGATACAGTACTATTTCACACTGTGACTGACAGGATGGAGGTCTGTCTTAGCTGTGCTACAATCTGTTCTCAACTATCCAAATGAGAAGACATAGGGGTTGCCAAAAGACAGGTAAAGACAGGCACCACAGTCAAAAGATATAGAGTTGATGGAAATCCATCAGAATGTAATTTATAACTATAGCCACTAGAGGGAGATAAAAGGCTTTTTTTGTTGCTTGTTGTGACTGTTTTTTCTCGCTTTGTGGTATTGTTTAGGTATGGTACACTTAAATAGTCCACCTGTAACATACCACAACGCAGGAGGAAAAAGTAACAAGACAAAAAAACAACCTTAATCTCACTTTGCTGTGGTTTTCCCATCACGTTAAAATAGATTGAACGGCTATTCACTTGTTTAAACCACCTCATACGCTAAACAAAGCATGTTACTAGTGTTTGAATAAACCATTTTTAAACTATGTTCATACTTTCTCTGAGGCTGTAATCAAATAATGGAAGGGACTAAAGTCTGACTTTCATTCCGTTCCAAGTTCTCTTCTTGGGTGTCAAAAAAGGCGGTACAAGCTGAAATCCATGGCTGGGCGTAAGGTCAATGCACACAAATAATTGCATTGTATACGTGGATGTCATGATGGTGGTGAATGGACAGCGTAGTAGAACTAACAGTCCCCATTAGGACGCACTAGACTGTGCAGGTTGCAATAGGAACACATTGGCTTCATTATTAGAGATAATGAGGTGGCTCTTAAAAGAGCCTTTGGGGGATGTTGAAATGATGAAGCAAGTCAGGACAATTTTAGGCGCGTTCTCCGCGAATGCGGCGGGCCAACTGGATGTCCTTGGGCATGATGGTCACCCTCTTGGCGTGAATGGCGCACAGGTTGGTGTCCTCGAAGAGGCCGACCAGGTATGCCTCGCTGGCCTCCTGCAGGGCCATCACAGCAGAGCTCTGGAAGCGCAAGTCGGTCTTGAAGTCTTGAGCGATTTCCCTCACCAGGCGCTGGAAGGGCAACTTGCGGATCAACAGCTCGGTAGACTTCTGGTAACGACGGATCTCTCTCAGGGCTACCGTGCCGGGCCTGTAACGATGAGGCTTCTTCACACCGCCGGTGGCGGGTGCGCTCTTACGAGCCGCCTTGGTGGCGAGCTGCTTCCTCGGGGCTTTGCCACCGGTGGATTTACGGGCGGTCTGCTTGGTTCTGGCCATGATTTCATATGTCTTCTCCGCGAGTTGAAGTTAAAACTTTCCACGAAGAGTCTTGTAGGTTTACAGAAGGTAATGTGCCATTTTTATAACGTCCGCTGTCGTGCGCTGATTGGACGGCCTCTCTGGGCGACTTCATTGGCTGGCTATCGCCTCTTTCTCCGCATTGGACATTAACATGGAGCCTGGGATTGGATAAGGCGACAAAGGCAAAAGAGCGCCACTTTACGTAAGGTATAATTATCCGACCGCAGTGGTATCAGGCCACTCAGTTTCTGAAATACTTCGATACTGAACATGAGCGGAAGAGGGAAAACAGGAGGCAAAGCAAGGGCCAAGGCCAAGACCCGATCATCTCGCGCCGGTCTCCAGTTCCCGGTGGGTCGTGTTCATAGACTTCTCCGTAAGGGCAACTATGCCCATCGTGTGGGAGCCGGTGCACCGGTTTACCTGGCCGCTGTGCTCGAGTACCTGACTGCTGAGATCCTGGAGTTGGCCGGCAACGCTGCCCGCGACAACAAGAAGAGTCGTATCATCCCCCGTCACCTCCAGCTGGCTGTCCGCAACGACGAGGAGCTCAACAAACTTCTCGGAGGTGTGACGATCGCCCAGGGCGGCGTGCTGCCCAACATCCAGGCAGTGCTTCTCCCTAAGAAGACCGAGAAGGCTGTCAAAGCCAAGTGAAGTCGCCACTGACGTGAATTCTCCCAATAATCCCAAAGGCTCTTTTAAGAGCCACCCACTTCTATTCTTAAAAGTGCAACGTGTATTTCCATTGTTCTCTCTCCCGATTTGAGGCACATTCGCCTACATGAGCTTGATGCTTGAAATTTAGCTAATTCAGTCTGGTTTGAAGGTATTGCAGACATGTTTTTGGATTGCTTTAAAATATTCGTTATTGGGCATAGTTGTATTACTCTTGACTTGTCATTGTTTTAATTTAAAACCTGTTTAATTGAAACGCTTCGTGTTGCCTTTGTGGATGAAGTGTGCTGCATGAATGACCTAGTTCAGGGGTGGCCAACCCGCGGCTCGCGAGCCGCATGCGGCTCTTTGCCCGTCAATGTGCGGCTCCTCCATCCATCCCCCCAAAAAAGTTTGCTTGCGGCTCTTCCATCCTTTCATTAAAAAATAAATTCATTCATCCATAAGAACGTTTCTCTCTCTCTAGTTTCGCTGTGCATTTCCCGCCCATTTTAGTGTATTGCAGATTTGTCATAAAATCATGATTCGTTTCGCTAGTGAGGAAGTCGCGTGAGAACCACTTCAAACCAATCATATAGGTAGCAAATCACCTTGGTAACAAAATTATTAGGTGCGTTTACATGGACAGTTTGAATCGGTTTCAAATAGGTTTGGAAGACCAAACCGATTGAAAATATGTCATATAAACACCTCAATCCGACTGAAATCCCAATCGCTTTCAAGGAGGTAGTTTAAACCTTTTCGAAACCGTTTGGTCCGTCATGTATACTACCTTGAAACGGATTGATGCTGCGTTCTGCGTTCATTTTGCGCATGCTCAAGACTTGACTAATCAAGGCACGCTCGACAGTTCCGTAGTCAGCTGTTTGTAACCATCGTAACGCAATCACTCACGGCTGCGTGCGCGTTCGAAACATTTGTTTCGTTGTCGCATGTAAACATCCAACCAGTTTACTTTGTATCCCATGTATACGCTCAAGCTGAAATCAGCTTGAAATCAACCAGATTGAAAAATATTTGTCATGTAAACGCACCTATTGTAAACTAAATAATTTAAGTAATAATAATAATAATAAGACAAAAGCTAACGTAGCCTAGGCTACTGTACACAACCAAAGAATGGCTGGAAAGAAATGCGCAGCTAAAAGAAAATCTGAAGACGAACACAGGACATTTTTTACCCGAGTGGGGAGAGTAATTTTTTCTTCATAGAACGTAATGGTAAGCCATTCTGTCTGATATGCCAGACATCATTGGGACATTTCAAAGCCTCAAATCTCCAGCCCAGTCCAGCCCAACCCAGCCTAACCCAGTCCAGCCCAGCCTAACCCAGCCCAGTCCAGCCCAGCCTAACCCAGCCCAGTTCAGCCTAACCCAGCCCAGCCCAGCCTAACACAGTCCAGCCCAGCCTAACCCAGCCCAGTCCAGCCTAACCCAGCCCAGTCCAAAATATATTATGTCAGAAAATATCTTGTTGTATGTATTCATTTTAAATAAATTAACTTTAAATGTATATTTAATGGACAATAATGTTTTTCTTCTTATTTTAGACTGGGGTGCCTTGTGATTTTAAGTACTTATGAAGGGTGCGGTGACTGAAAAAAAGGTTGAGAAACGCTGGTATATATGGTGTGGCTCTGGGTGGTACCACAGTAATTGTTGTGGCTCTTAGTCTCTGACTGGTTGGCCACCCCTGACCTAGTTTGTCATGCCTGTTTGTCCTACCTAATTAGACGTCCTTGTATAAATGGCTTGATCTCCTCGTAGACTTATACAATAATGGACGAAATTTAGCCACAATGCAAGGGTCACAGCATGGCGGCGATCAGCTCTGATCATTGACTGCGCAGTCCTGATCTTTATGAACGAGCGCCAAAAAGACATGTTGAATAAACTACGCGTCGATCTGATCCCTGTGCACGCCAGTTGACCATGCACATGCATCAGATAATACAATAGTTTTTTACCCTACAGTTGAAATTCATAGCCTCCCATTATCAGTGCTGTGGAAGTGTATTATAATGAAACACCAGCGTGTGTAGGCCTACAACACGTTTTCAGTGCCATTAGATTTTGTCTCGCAATTAAGTGCTTTATATCGGAATTATTACGGTTGGGTGTGCGCCCGCGTGAATTCGGTGGCCATACATGGAGATGCGCTTTTATGGAGTTGGTTGGGTGGCTCTTAAAAGAGCCTTTGTAATAGTAAAGAGGACAGAAAGCAGACGTTTACTTCTTCTTGGGGGCAGCCTTCTTCGCCTTGGCAGCCCTGGGCTTGGCAGCTTTGGGCTTGACGGCCTTCTTGGGGCTCTTGGCTGGGGCTTTTTTGGGTGTCGCGGGCTTCTTGGCCTTTTTGGGGCTCTTTGCCACCTTCTTAGCTGCGGGCTTCTTGGCTTTCTTGGGAGATTTCTTGGCGGCTGCAGGCTTCTTAGCCACGACCTTTTTGGGCTTCTTGGCTGCAGCGGGCTTCTTGGCTGCTACCTTCTTGACCTTCGGGGCGGCGGGCTTCTTAGCTGGCTTCTTTACCTTCGCCTCGGCTGCTTTGTTGATCTTGAAGGAACCGGAGGCGCCAGTTCCTTTGGTCTGTACCAAAGTGCCCTTGGTGACGAGGCTCTTGACGGCGATCTTGACGCGGGAGTTGTTCTTCTCCACGTCGTAGCCGCCGGCAGCCAGTGCCTTCTTGACCGCTGCCAGGGAGACACCGCTCCTCTCCTTGGAGGCGGAAACAGCCGTGACGATCAGGTCGCCGACGCTGGGTCCCACTTTCTTGGGCCTGGCTGCTGCCTTCTTCTTGGGTGCCTTGGCCGGAGCGGCGGCTGCGGGAGCTGGGGCGACTTCTGCCATGTCTATCTTGAGTTTGCTCTGCGGTATCACACACGTACTGTATGTCGGTCCTGCTGACTGTGAGTCCTCGACGCTGCGAGGGGTTGGCCTTAAACGCGCCATGAGAACCGTGTGGACTCAGCTCCACCACCGAGGAGCTCTCGGTTACCAAAATGATGTTCCTCCTGTGTTTTCTCCTGGTGTATAAAGGGCTAAAAATCAAAGTTGCAGTGGAGCACAAGTCCGAAAGCGAATGTGACAGCGAGCAGCCTATTTGTCGTTCGAAATAAAGTGGTTTGGGAGGCGGCGGCCTCGTCTGTTTATTCGCGACCGGGTAAAAACACCGCCGTTCATCTCTCGGATGGAGCCGTGCGCACTAGATTTCCAGTGGCATTTGACTCCTAAAATGTCTAAAAGTGCATGCGATTATGGACAGAAATCGTTGCCCAGTGAGCCAAGTTGTCTGGCAAGGGGCTAAAATGATTTAGGGTACACAGAAGTGGTGCCGATGTTTTTAAACGGGGTCTCTTTTGGGGTGCGTAAAGCACAGCGTTGAAACTGGGGCGGAGACCTGGTCCCTATCAAGCTGGTGTCTGCCCGTGTGTATAGGCTACCTTTCGCCCTCCCTGGGTGCTTCACATTTGGATTCCCAGCAGAATGACTCCGAATGGTCTTTTTGGACCGTCTGTCGCCTATTACACCCCTCGTCTGGGGCAATGTCCTCGTTTGGTTGGTAGCCTATGCAGTGAAGTGACCTGAGGCGCACCGGCTGCGTTACATAGGATTGCAAAAAGTGACAAGCAACCATCACAACACACACGCGTCGTTTTCTTTTTACTGAATTTGATGACCTTGCTATAAAAATGTCTGAATCGCATCTTGAGTGGGCTATTGTGCCATGAGAATTATAGAGAACGCAGGAGCCCAGTCGCCTAGCCAATCCTATCGCAGCCCATGTAGTGAAGATAGGCCTATAGAGTGATATGAGCAATTAGCTCTTTCTGGGCTGTGTGATTCTGGGATTCTGAACGAGCCTACCTGATGTGAATAGGCGTGGTCGAGGCAGAATGAAATAAATTTGGCTTAATTTCTAGAAATGTTTATCTCAAGCAAGATTGTGTTCTTGAGCACAGTATTTACGCCTACAGGGAATAACAAGATAAGTGACTGAGCGGGAACTGCTAAGAATCAATCTCCTATAGCCTACCATGTTAGACTATTGCTAACAACATGAGTAGAAACTCGAGAATCCAGAGGCGATCAACAGAAGGTGTTTGCTTCAACAAGAGCATACAGTCTCATACAGAGAATACAGTCTCAGTGAGTGTCCTGCAGGAGAGATGCCCTTCACACATAGGCCTAACAGTTGTATAATATATCTGTTTCTATCAGTTGTCACAGGCTGCTTCTATCAGTTGTCACAGGTGGCTTTTCAGATTGATTGTTCATCTTATTATAAGTTAGGGCAGTGCCTTCTGTCCAATACTGTTGATTCAGCTGTCTGGTGCCGATTTACACCTTATTGGGGCCACTTTCTGTGGGCCACGGTCATCCCTCCCTGTCCACTCTTCAAAGACTGTTCATTACAAACTTTAGTTTTAATATCCTTTGTTCAAGTCCTAATGTATATGCCTGTCATATGGTCCCTCAATTCCTAGTCCTTACGCACTAGGCTACCTTAGCACCCTAGTCTGGTGACCTTAGTCTGCCCTGCCGCTACTCTGTGACAGCCAAGGCCCAGCTTCTGATTTGCACACACAGAGCCTACTCTGCCAGTGTTGAATCATCCATCATTGAGATACACAGAGTACATATAGTTTATTTCTAAGGCATGTGAAGACTACTTAAACCTTCTAAATTCACCACTGTAGCCTATAGGCAGCTGCAAATAAATCGCTACACTCAGTCAAGCAGATACAGCTATCTACGATGCAATAGTGAATGATGTCTACTGTGGAATAGTTTTATTTTCTAGGCTATGCAGCCAATTTTGAGATTTATGACTGTGAACAAGTCATTAAAAGAATATGGGGAACACGCCTGTCAGAACAACTGGCTGCTGATATCAGTGAGGAGTGATAGCGGTGAGAGCGACAGTGTGCAGTGGAGCTCTTATGGAAATACCCCAAAATGCCCAATGCCAACATGGTGCCCTGGGCTCAATGCTGACAGGACTTTTAGTGGGGTGGAATTTAAGAGGAAACAAGGGAGGCAAAAAACAACCTGGCGAAGAACTGTGAGCTCGGAACTAAAAATGGCTACCTAACTTGGGACAAGGCACAACATGCTGCACAGGACAGGGCCAGATGGAAGCAGAGAGTCACAGCCTTATGTTCCTCAACCAACCAAGAGGATTAAAAGTAAGTTGAGTAAGGAATAACAATCCAACTGCAGACCGTGTCCTTTTGTTAGTGTGACCATTTCTAGGCTACCTAGCAACCTGCTTTGGTGTCCTTGTGGACATATCAGGGTTTGTCGTTTGCTAGATTTTGAGAAAGCTGTCCTGTGATGTGTCATGCTAGGTTCAACACTGACCTGAGAATCAACTAGGATAAGGGCTTCAAAATTCACAAAACTCATCTCCAATGATGTATTTCAACTCAACAATGTATTTTAAATTCAACGGAGTCATTATTAATCATTGACTTTATTTTCTGCAAATGCCATCATTTTGTTTACAAAGACTTCACGCACCACTCGCCCATTATATGCCAATGGGTGGGAGGTGCAAACAAATGTGGGTGGGAGGTGTAAACAAAATGCTTCAACAATGGATGACCATGGAGAAAATGTCCATATGTGTCTCAAATAATTAATTTTCCCCATAGGGATTTTGGACTACACTCCACAATGGCGGCACTGCTACATCCAATAAATTGACGTCAGACCACACGCCCCACAGCAGGGAAAGTGGGCTGGGGGTTAGGGATCTCCTGAGCATGCGCGGTCAATTTGGTTCGTTGGGGAAACGAGGACGTCAGAGTTCAACGGAGAAAATGACGGGAGCCTTGCCTAAACATTTGCATACTCCCCCTACATATACCGGGTGACTACCCGCCGCTTTACATTTGTTCTTGAGAAGAAACGACACTTAGAAAAATGCCCGAACCGGCTGTCCGATGCCAACCTGCAACATAGAAAAAGAAACCATTGGGCATCTTCTTATAGATTGTGATAGATCCAAAACAATATGGCAAAAAATGAGCGACATAGGATTAAAGGTACCATGCCATAGAAGCACCTTATATAATAACTTTGACAGCACTGTAGAAGCCCATTTATTATTTTGGATATGTATTTGTATAACTGTTTTTAAAATATGGAAAACACGTTGTAAAATGACAACGGACAATATTTTTATTGATGCTGATGAGGTCTTCAGGAGTGTACGGACTGAACTAAGAAGAAGGAGAACCATGGACCTAAGGAAAGCATCTCCAGAACTGAACTGGTCACTCCTAAAACTGTGATGAACTTAAATACTGACAGGCCAACTGAAGCCTGAGAAAACCTATTCTATTTCTAGCAGCCTTGATCTTCTAGTAGGCGTTTTCACTTTCTTGTAAATAACCTTTATTTGTCTATCTGTAATATGTGTAAATGTATATATTGTGTCGGCATTGCCAAGTTGTGAATAACCTGTAACATGAAATTTACCTAATAAAATTAAATATACTGCCAAGTCCGCGCCCAAGAAGGGCTCTAAGAAAGCCGTCTCCAAGACCGCTGTCAAAGGCGGCAAGAAGCGCAGAAAGTCGAGAAAGGAGAGCTACGCTATCTACGTGTACAAAGTCCTGAAGCAGGTGCACCCCGACACCGGCATTTCCTCCAAGGCCATGGGGATCATGAATTCCTTTGTGAACGACATCTTCGAGCGCATTGCCGGAGAGTCCTCTCGCCTGGCGCACTACAACAAGCGTAGAACCATCACCTCCAGGGAGATCCAGACCGCCGTGCGCCTGCTGCTCCCCGGTGAGCTGGCCAAGCACGCCGTGTCCGAGGGCACCAAGGCAGTGACCAAGTACACCAGCTCCAAGTAAAGAGGCGGCTTTTCACGCTCCAATCTACCCAAAGGTTCTTTTAAGAGCCACCCACATATTCTATAAAATAATGCAATTCCATGATGGTAGAGACTAGATTTTTATGTTTAATTTTCGTATACATTGTGTGCTCGGGATGCGTGCTGTAATTAATTGATCACCGAATGTGTAATTTGTTGACCATCTCTCTGGGGATCAATGCAGTGGTCTCTGTAAGCCTGGGGCATTGCGCGCCTTTTCTTATTCTTCTAAGCCCCCCGGTAACGTTAGAATACACGGATCGCAGGCTTGGTCGACAGCGATGATATTTACGATTGATTTAGTGTAGCTACGAGTCATCCCCGTCGGTAGCCGATCACGAAATATGACCAAGTAGACTGATTCTAGAAGTAGACTGATTCTAGGCTATTAGCCCATTACGGTGGGTGACAGTTGAGTGGGATTCAAACCTCTTCTACAGGAAAACAATGCCAGCAGTGTTGGGAGGAGCAGCCATTCTTGCATTGCCTCGCAGCCAGACTCGACGCGAAAACAAATATTTCACAATAGAAACTGGACTTCCAAGCCGTCCGGGACGATTTGAGTGGGAGACCTAGGCTAGGCTACTTGCACTGCGGACTACAACAAGCTACAATTCATTGTAACAATTCCAATCGGAATAACGGCGAAAACGTCTTTTCCTCTTAGAAACTCCGCTACCTGATGGTCTTTAATTGTTGACGTAATTCGATAACGGCACTCGGTTGATTTTATTAACGCTACCGCTCGTGAGCTGCAATTGTGTACAGCACTTAGAATATCTTACAATACTTAATCTGGAGCTTTTAAATAAAATGTAGTCATACATTTACTATGCGCATCTATTGCGCATGACTGAGCATTCGACAGAGACAAGGCTTTCAATTGTAGATGTGGGTGGCTCTTAAAAGAGCCGTTGGGTCGGTATGCCACAAATTATCCAGAAAACGCTTATCCGCCGAAGCCGTACAGGGTGCGTCCCTGGCGCTTCAGAGCGTAGACCACATCCATGGCGGTGACGGTCTTTCTCTTGGCGTGCTCGGTGTAGGTCACGGCATCACGGATGACGTTCTCCAGGAACACCTTCAGAACACCGCGGGTTTCTTCGTAGATCAGGCCAGAAATACGCTTCACGCCACCACGACGAGCCAGACGACGGATCGCAGGCTTGGTGATGCCCTGGATGTTGTCACGAAGAACCTTGCGATGGCGTTTAGCGCCTCCCTTGCCGAGTCCTTTTCCTCCCTTACCGCGGCCTGACATTTTTAATACTTCGTCTATCAAGTAGTTCCCTTGACTGCTGCATTCCAGAAGTGTAGCTTGTTTATTATGTCGTGAATGCGGATGTGATTGAACACAGTGGGCGCATTTTTCTGCCTGGGTGGAGCCCCACTAGATAGAACCTCCTACCTCAGCCCAACCCTTCAAGCTGCACGTCCTCAACCAGGCCAGATCCAGCCTGGCCTATGTGCGTGGCTGGCTTGTTTCTGTTAAGGAGGGGTAGGACGGAAGCTAGTCATGCCACTGAAATAGCTGTGAATTGAAATGACATGAAATAATGTCTGATAGATGAAGATCGGTCTTGTCGCCTGGACACATCAGTTCCAATACTAATCCAGCACAATAAGAGTGGGATAGCCAGTTACCTCACTATAACTAGCAGCAGCATATAACATTAATGGTAATGGTCAGTGGCTAAAGAAGTTACACTGATGATTCCTGTAACGTTAACTATTTTGCTGCAATTGGTTCAACTTCTGTTTCTGGACAAAGGTAAGGGATAAACCCAGATAACATAAGGCTAGCGGACCTACAGCGGTTACCCAATGAACGAGTTGGCGGACCTCAGGCGGAATATAACACAAGGCTAGCGGACCTACAGCGGTTACCCAATGAACGAGTTGGCGGACCTCAGGCGGAATATAACACAAGGCTTGCGGACCTACAGCGGGTACCCAAAGGACGAGCTGGCTGCCTTGAAAATGCATGTTTATCATAGTTTTTAGCAGAGGCCCATAGACCTCCATTATAAAGGGGGTGCGCACACAGAGGAAAAAGGAGCTAGCTTACTACTGCACGGATCGGTTAAATGTTGGTGTGTACGGATCGGTTTCATTGAGGACAAAGCGACATTTGAGCTAAACTTGTAATGACAGCGGCGTTCCCCTATATATATATGTATAACATCCAGTGACAAAAAGTCTCCAATACCAGGGTTTGAACTCCTGCCCTTCCACATGGGAATCAGGCACTTTATCCACTATGCCACCAGGGGCCTCATTTATCATTGAGATACGCCTTTTTTTACACGGTCTTTTCCCCGATTTCAGGCGTACGCCATTTTCCCCCCCCACAGCGCGATCTATCAAGCCGAAAGGGCAAAAATTTAGTCGCCTTTCTACGCGCTTTTGTACGACACCTCTCAAGTAGACGTACCGATTTACACCGTTTTCTACACCCTTTTTGAACACAGGGGGAACTGGCGACCCAGGTGGTGCGTCGGTGAATTACAATGTTTGATGGAGAGAATAAGAGCGACAGTTCATGAACGCACAATCATGTAGGCTAATAGCCCAATTCAGCACAAACATATATCGCAATGCAAGATTAGACGTGTCCTCTAACCGGCTCATTCATGGTCCGATATGGATTTGTTCCCCAAACTTAACCTATGCGCTGTCCCAAACCTTTCCGCGCTATATGTCACACACCTAATGCAGGCACTCCATCAAACGGCAATAATTGACCAATTAGATTGTCATTAATATGTGATCATGTGGACCTGTTTGCTGTTTGGTAAGCATATAAATGACAGTCCTCCTGTGCGTAATGCGAGCCTAAATGAATCCGGCGCTACTCGGCCTACTGGCCGAGATAGAACTCCAAAGAGGTGACGGCGATGGCGACTGCACCCACATAAGGGCACCATCAGTGAATGAATACGTCTATGTGAATCGCAAAAATGTGCACACTATAAATACCCAAATCATATGTGACGCCGACATGCTCATCACAAGTGTAGTGGCACGGTGGCCTGGCTCCACGCATGACTCATTCATCCTGGCGCACAGCAGGGTAGGGGCTAGACTGGAGGCAGGCGCTGCGCGTGACGGCTGGCCTGTTGGTATGTGCATAGCCAAGATACATATTATTTTTCTTTTTTACTTTAATCTTTATTTGCATATTCCATCCATACAACGACAATAAAATAAAACATAAAAACTAACAATAGCAGCTTATGGGTACTTCCATCAATGCAGCTTTTTTCTCTTACTCAAATATTAAAATTTCAATATTAGTGGTATCATCACACTTCCTTCTATAATCCATCCATTTTTCCCATCTCCCTTCAAACTTTCCTTCCTGCATCCTCAATGCATGCGTGAACTTCTCCATAACATAAATCTCCTCCACAACACCCAGCCACTGCTCCTTGGTTGGGGGTTCCACCTTATACCAAGCCCTCGTTATTGTCTTTTTACTAGCAACCAATAGTACTTTCACTAGGTATCTGTCCCCTCCTTGTACATCATCCTGTGTTATGTTTGCCAAGATACATATTCAAAGCTGATAAGAATGAGAACCAGTCAAGACCCCACCACAAAATGAGGACCCAAGCCCTCAACCCCCTCCCCGTCATGAGGGTTACCAGCGGGGTCAAAGGGCCCGCGCTGAGGTCATGCGCCAGCTATGAAGACACAAACAAGTAAGGTTCACATTGTTACCATTTTATTTTCTGTTGGTGGGTGACTGTGTGAGGTGTGTGAGTGCGTTTGTGAGTGAATGTGTGAGGTCCGTGAGTGTGGTAGTGAGTGACTGTGTGAGGTCCGTGACAGCATGTGTGAGGGAAGGAAGTGCAGTGAGGATGTCCTGTTGGCTCTGGTGGTGTAGTGTGGTGACCTCCACCAACTGCTGCACAACTGCCCCCAATCCCTTCTGCCATGTCCCTCTGGGCCTCTAGGGTCCCCGTCTGGGCCTCCAGCACAGTGTCTGAGAGGAAGCCCAGACGGTTTCCCTCAGGGACCCTTGATGCAGGGACGCTGGCAGCCGGAGGTGGAGGCGTGGGCGGTGGAGACGGAGGCGCTGGAGATGGCACTGGAGGTGGAGGCCGGCGCGCTGGAGGTGGAGGCACTGGAGGTCGTGGCGCTGGAGGTGGAGGCTGCAACCGGCTGCGGGCACGACCGTCAGGTCAAGGACCACTGCAGACTCCCCCTCCTCTGAGTCCCACCCCACGTCAGAGTCTGGGGAAACAATTTCAGTCATTTTCTATGAGTTTGTCTGAAAACTTTATTTTCCATTAAACATTTTATTGTGTAGCCATATTCATTTGATATGTGTTTCTGTTGGCAGCCAAATAAATGCTTAAGTGTGATTTACCGGGTGATTTAGATGAGAGTCTTAATTTCCCAGAGGGGAAAATGTTTAATGTGGTCCAACATTATGAAGTGATCATCTGTGTTATCGCTCCCTGTTTTTGGTTGGAAAAACACGGGTTATGGGTTGCCTGGAACGCGGCATTACTTACGAAGAGATGAACGGTTCCTTCTTGCGTTTAGTTTGGTGTTTGCGCTGGGAGTGTTTTGCGGGGCCACCAAAAAAAATCTTGCTTAGGGCCACCAGAATCCTAGGGCCGGCCCTGCGACCAAACGTTAAACATTTTGGTCTCTTGCTCTTATCCTTTATTTGACTCCACGGGCGCAGTTTGAAACGTGTGAGGGGAGGGGGGGCTGAGGTAGGAGGTTCTATCTCGTGACTCTTGAGGCTCCACCCAGCAGAGAAGAGCGCAAACTGTGTTCAATCACATCCGCAGTTTCGACATAATAGACATGCTACACGTCGTGAATTTATCACTCAGCTCGACGGTTTCGTAGAAAACAGTCTTAAAGAAACGTGTGAAAATGTCTGGTCGGGGAAAAGGAGGCAAAGGACTCGGTAAAGGAGGCGCCAAACGCCATCGCAAGGTTCTTCGTGATAACATCCAGGGCATCACCAAGCCTGCCATCCGTCGTCTGGCTCGTCGTGGCGGCGTGAAGCGTATTTCTGGTTTGATCTACGAAGAAACCCGCGGTGTGCTGAAGGTATTCCTGGAGAACGTCATCCGTGATGCCGTGACCTACACCGAACACGCCAAGAGAAAGACCGTCACCGCCATGGATGTGGTCTACGCTCTGAAGCGCCAGGGACGCACCCTGTACGGCTTCGGCGGATAAGCGTTTTCTCCTCACTTCTGTAGTCCACCAACCCAACGGCTCTTCTAAGAGCCACCCACATCTACAATTAAAAGCCATGTCTCCATATCGTATGAAGCACAGGAATTGCTGAAAGTGATAGGCTACAGCATATCCTGCATTGATGATAACATTCATATTAATCATCGTAGGCTGTCTTTTGGTTGTAGGCCATCTATGCTTGTATAGATACTAGCTTACCATGGTCATCTGCATGTAAATATACTATACATGCTGTATGAATGTACAGTGTATATATTCCTTGTTCCAGATTTTATTAGACTGCATATTATCTGCATGTTAATTCTTATTGGCGATGCATATTCTGTATCTGGGTCAGTGACAAATAAGGGTGGGAAAGATGGGGGAAATATTGTTTTAAAAGCATGCATCAGGTGTGTTAATATGTGGATTTTGTATTTGTTGGTTTTGTCATTTTAAATTACATTTCTTTTTTTTTCTTCAAAAAGTAAGACCAAATGCGCCTGAAAATGTCAAGTGGTGTAACCAGAGAAAAGTGGTCAATTCAATATATTATCAACCTAGAGTATGTCGATGTACTCATAATAATAATCAATTGCAACATGTTACCTAGGAATAGATTTTATCAGGGTGATCTCAAATTTTAATATTTCACCAGTTTTGCAACATCGAGCGGGTCATATGGTATGCTGAAAACACCTTGGTTTTTGTTATAATCTTTGGAAATGTATGTCAAAATGGCTAAAAACATGTTACACTACAGTAGAATATAATGCTTGGATAGGAATAGGAATATAATTAATATTCCTGTATAATTTCATATTTTAATGAACACTGGTTACACCATTTGACACAACCCAGTGTCAATTGGTGTAACCATCCACATTTACCACATTTATTATATTGTATTAATGAAGAAATGGCAGACAAGTATCTGACTTATCAGGCAGGCCATCTCTGAGTCTCAACACAACATAAAATGACTGGCCAAATAACATGTAGGCTATGATGTACATGACAATTCCCCTTTTTCTCGAAAGAATACTTGGAACATAAATAAAACTGACTAATAAACTAAACATTTCTTAAGATGGTTAGTTGTCCTTGTGCTGCATCATAAAATATTGCTAGCTATGACCTAGCTACTTTCAAACATACTTTTTAAAGTAAATACTTGTTTTTATGATAAAGATCAATAATCAATGTTTTTCACTGGTTACACCATTTGACATGTAAACCTAGTCATACCTGACAATACCCTAAAATGTCAAATTATCTCAATATTTCTAAGAGAGTTACTAACCTTGACATGCAACCCTGAAGAGCAGAGAGGGGTCCTTCTCTGTGATACATTTCCCACCAAAATTGTCTTCTTTTAAAAAAATAAAAATAAAAAAACTCCTTATATAGTGGTTACACCATCTAGACACTTATGTAAGTTGACCTGACTGACATTATTCCCCGGATTATTTATAATATCCAGAACAATATAGTTCCACTTCTTTTATTAACTTTAAAATAGTTCTTATGTAAGATTATGCCAAACTAGTTTATATGTTTTGTTTTTATTACTTTCAGCTCTTTTGAGCAATTTTAATTTTTCTGTACTCAGTTTTTATGGTTACAACACTTAAGACATTTTTGCCATTTTTACTCAACAATTCTCTCGAAATGAATTAAAACCACAACTTTTTAGGGAAACTTTTTTGTCAGAAAATAATGTATGCAAGTAATCTTTAAGTTTATTTTCAAATTTTAACCTAAAAAATATAAACTTAACGAAAGGGACACAGAAAAACAAGCGTCACGTCTTTGACCCATCTCCATGTCCAACCTTGCTGTAGGCCTACTAAACTCACCTAAAACTAGCTGGCCACCAACACTGTTGAAATCATCACTGCAGAAACAGATTCTCCCCATCAGGGTTGAGTCCCATCCTCATCAAAATGTTGCCACCTGCCGCAATAGGCTACTAATTGCATAGGTCTACTTAAAAATTACATATCTTAGTCATCTTGTAGTCTACGTCATCTTGTACATCATATCCAATCTAAACAAAATATGACCAAGCACTGATTTGTGCTTATTAGCCGATTCCCGCAGACTTCAATTTTTGTGGGCCAGTTGAATCTGTGGCCACTGAATTACGTTTAAATAAAGGTAAAGGGAATCAAAAAAAATATTGCAGAAGATGACTTAAAGTATGCAATGTGGTGGAACGCAAGTTAAAATCTCTCGCTATGTCGTTTCACAGTGGCGGATGAAAGCGCGCAATACCCCAGCTTTAGAGAAAGTACGACAATCTTAGATTGGGCAACAAAAGGCGCATGCGGAGACTAATTATAGTAGCATTCAAGACATACGAAAATCTTGGAACAAAATCTTGGAACAAACTCTACAAGCTCAATCACCATGGAATTGCATTCTTTAACAGTAAACGTGGGTGGCTCTTAAAAGAGCCTTTGGGTAGATTGGAGAGTGAAAAGCCGCCTCTTTACTTAGAGCTGGTGTACTTGGTCACTGCCTTGGTGCCCTCGGACACGGCGTGCTTGGCCAGCTCACCGGGGAGCAGCAGGCGCACGGCGGTCTGGATCTCCCTGGAGGTGATGGTTGAACGCTTGTTGTAGTGCGCCAGGCGAGATGACTCTCCGGCAATGCGCTCGAAAATGTCGTTCACAAAGGAATTCATGATCCCCATGGCCTTGGAGGAAATGCCGGTGTCGGGGTGGACCTGCTTCAGGACTTTGTACACGTAGATAGCGTAGCTCTCCTTCCTCGACTTTCTGCGCTTCTTGCCGCCTTTGACAGCGGTCTTGGAGACGGCTTTCTTAGAGCCCTTCTTGGGCGCGGACTTAGCTGCCGGTTCGGGCATTTTACTAGATGTCGTTGCTTCTCAGGAACCAATGTAAAGCTGCGGGTAGTCACCCGGTATATGTAGGGGGAGTATGCAAATGTTTAGGCAAGGCTCCCGTCATTATCTGCGTTGAACTCTGACGTCCTCGTTTCCCCAACGAACCAAATTGACCGCGCATGCTCAGGAACTCGCTCACCCCCCAGCCCACTTTCCCTGCTGTGGGGCATGTGGTCTGACATCACTTTATTGGATGTAGCAGTGCCGCCATTGTGGAGTGTTAATTAAAAAGTTAATTATTTGAGACACACATACGGACATTTTCTCCATAGTCATCCATTGTTGAAGCATTTTGTTTACACCTCCCACCCACATTTGTTTGCACCTCCCACCCATTGGCATACAATGGGCGAGTGGCGTGTGAAGTCTTTGTAAGCAAAATGATGGCATTTGCAGAAAATAAAGTCAGTGTTTAATAATGACTCCGTTGAATTTAAAATTCATTGTTGAGTTGAAATATATCATTGGAGATGAGTTTTGTGAATTTTGAAGCCCTTAGCCTAGTTGATTCTCAGGTCAGTGTTGAACCTAGCATGACACATCACAGGACAGCTTTCTCAAAATCTGGCAAACGACAAACCCTGATATGTCCACAAGGACACCAAAGCAGGTTGCTAGGTAGCCTAGATATGGTCACACTAACAAAAGGACACGGTCTGCAGTTGGATTGTTATTGCTTACTCAACTTACTTTTAATCATTTTGGTTGGATGAGGAACATAAGGCTGTGACTCTCTACTTCCATCTGGCCCTGTCCTGTGCAGCATGTTGTGCCTTGTCCCAAGTTAGGTAGGCATTTTTAGTTCCGAGCTCACAGTTCTTCGCCAGGTTGTTTTTTGCCTCCCTTGTTTCCTCTGAAATTCCAGCCCCCTAAAAGTCCTGTCAGCATTGAGCCCAGGGCACCATGTTGGCATTGGGCATTTTGGGGTATTTCCATAAGAGCTCCACTGCACACTGTCGCTCTCACCGCTTTCACTCCTCACTGATATCAGCAGCCAGTTGATCTGACAGACGTGTTCCCCATATTCTTTTAATGACGTGTTCACAGTCATAAATCTCAAAATTGGCTGCATAGCCTAGAAAATAAAACTATTCCACAGTAGACATCATTCACTATTGCATCGTAGATAGCTGTGCTTGACTGAGTGTAGCGATTTATTTGCAGCTGCCTATAGGCTACAGTGGTGAATTTAGAAGGTTTAAGTAGTCTTCACATGCCTTAGAAATTAACTATAGCCTATGCACTCTGTGTATCTCAATTTATGGATGATTCAACACTGGCAGAGTAGGCCCTGTGTGTGCAAATCAGAAGCTGGGCCTTGGCTGTCACAGAGTAGCGGCAGGGCAGACTAAGGTCACCAGACTAGGGTGCTAAGGTAGCCTAGTGCGTAAGGACTAGGAATTGAGGGACCATATGACAGGCATATACATTAGGACTTGAACAAAGGATATTAAAACTAAAGTTTGTAATGAACAGTCTTTGAAGAGTGGACAGGGAGGGATGACCGTGGCCCACAGAAAGTGGCCCCAATAAGGTGTAAATCGGCACCAGACAGCTGAATCAACAGTATTGGACAGAAGGCACTGCCCTAACTTATAATAAGATGAACCATCACTCTGAAAAGCCACCTGTGACAACTGATAGAAGCAGCCTGTGACAACTGATAGAAACAGATATATTATCCAACTGTTAGGCCTATGTGCGAAGGGCATCTCTCCTGCAGGACACTCACTGAGACTGTATTCTCTGTATGAGACTGTATGCTCTTGTTGAAGCAAACACCTTCTGTTGATCGCCTCTGGATTCTCGAGTTTCTACTCATGTTGTTAGCAATAGTCTAACATGGTAGGCTATAGGAGATTGATTCTTAGCAGTTCGCGCTTAGTCACTTATCTTGTTATTCCCTGTAGGCGTAAATACTGTGCTCAAGAACACAATCTTGCTTGAGATAAACATCTCTAGAAATTAAGCCAAATTTATTTCATTCTGCCTCGACCACGCCTATTCACATCAGGTAGGCTCGTTCAGAATCCCAAATCACACAGCCCAGAAAGAGCTAATTGCTCATATCACTCAACAATAAGCGCCTACATGTCCTTCCATGTAGGCTATAGGCCTATCTTCACTACATGGGCTGCGATAGGATCGGCTAGGCGACTGGGCTCCTGCGTTCTCTATAATTCTCATGGCACAATAGCCTAGCCACTCAAGATACGATTCAGACATTTTTATAGCAAGGTCATCAAATTCAGTAAAAAGAAAACGACGCGTGTGTGTTGTGATGGTTGCTTGTCACTTTTTGCAATCCTATGTAACGCAGCCGGTGCGCCTCAGGTCACTTCACTGCATAGCCTACCAACCAAACGAGGACATTGCCCCAGACGAGGGGTGTAATAGGCGACAGACAGTTCAAAAAGACCAGGCGGAGTCATTCTGCAGGGAATCCAAATGTGAATCACCCAGGGAGGGCGAAAGGTAGCTTACACACACGGGCAGACACCAGCTTGATAGGGACCAGGTCTCAGCCCCAGTTTCAACGCTGTGCTTTACGCACCCCAAAAGAGACCCCGTTTAAAAACATAGGCACCGCTTCTGTGTACCCTAAATCATTTTAGCCCCTTGCCAGACAACTTGTCTCACTGGGCAACGATTTCTGTCCATAATCGCATGCACTTTTAGACATTTTAGGAGTCAAATGCCACTGGAAACCTAGTGCGCACGGCTCCATCCGAGAGATCAACGGCGGTGTTTTTACCCGGTCGCGAATAAACAGACGAGGCCGCCGCCTCCCAAACCACTTTATTTCGAACGACAAATAGGCTGCTCGCTGTCACATTCGCTTTCGGACTTGTGCTCCACTCCAACTTTGATTTTTAGCCCTTTATACACCAGGAGAAAACACAGGAGGAACATCATTTTGGTAACCGAGAGCTCCTCGGTGGTGGAGCTGAGTCCACACGGTTCTCATGGCGCGTTTAAGGCCAACCCCTCGCAGCGTCGAGGACTCACAGTCAGCAGGACCGACATACAGTACGTGTGTGATACCGCAGAGCAAACTCAAGATAGACATGGCAGAAGTCGCCCCAGCTCCCGCAGCCGCCGCTCCGGCCAAGGCACCCAAGAAGAAGGCAGCAGCCAAGCCCAAGAAAGTGGGACCCAGCGTCGGCGACCTGATCGTCACGGCTGTTTCCGCCTCCAAGGAGAGGAGCGGTGTCTCCCTGGCAGCGGTCAAGAAGGCTCTGGCTGCCGGCGGCTACGACGTGGAGAAGAACAACTCCCGCGTCAAGATCGCCGTCAAGAGCCTCGTCACCAAGGGCACTTTGGTACAGACCAAAGGAACTGGCGCCTCCGGTTCTTTCAAGATCAACAAAGCAGCCGAGGCGAAGGTAAAGAAGCCAGCTACGAAGCCCGCCGCCCCGAAGGTCAAGAAGGTAGCCGCCAAGAAGCCCGCTGCAGCCAAGAAGCCCAAAAAGGTTGTGGCTAAGAAGCCTGCAGCCGCCAAGAAATCTCCCAAGAAAGCCAAGAAGCCCGCAGCTAAGAAGGTGGCAAAGAGCCCCAAAAAGGCCAAGAAGCCCGCGACACCCAAAAAAGCCCCAGCCAAGAGCCCCAAGAAGGCCGTCAAGCCCAAAGCTGCCAAGCCCAAGGCTTCCAAGGCGAAGAAGGCAGCCCCCAAGAAGAAGTAAACGTATTTTTTCTGTCCTCTTTACCGTTACAAAGGCTCTTTTAAGAGCCACCCACCCATCCATAAAAGCGCATCTCCATGTTTGGCCACCGGATTCACGCGGGCGCACACACAACAGTAATAATTCCGATATAAAGCACTTAATCTAATGGTACTGAAAACGTGCTGCACACGCTGGTGTTTCATTATAATACACTTCCACAGCACTGGTAATGGGAGGCTATGAATTTCAACTGTAGGGTAAAACTCATTATCTGATGCATGTCCATGGTCAACTGGCGTGCACGGGGATCAGATGGACACGTAGTTTATTCAACATTGTCTTTTTGGCGCCTGAAATGAGAGGAGTAGTGAGAGAGCGGCGGAGCAGCGCAGGCCGTGGGCGCGTTCGTAAGGATCAGGACTGCGCAATCGATGATCAGAGCTGACCGCCGCCATGCTGTGACCCTTGCATTGTGGCCAAATTCCGTCCCGACTCGCTCCAACGTGATACGTACTTTGTAGGGTTATACATTATTAAAATTACAAATTCAAATAATTAGTAAAAAGTTATTTTGAGAAACGCCCATAGACATGCATGCATTCTCTCCAAGTCTAAAGCGACGTACAATGTTTTGAGTTGGGGTTAAGTGGCACAGCGGTAGGTACGAAATTGTCTTATTTGTTGGTCTTTACAGGTCAAACAGAATCATTGTAGTTTGATGGTGTGCATGAAACCAGGGAAAGGAGGGAGTAGTTAATAGTAGCCCTGTTGCTCTTTTCTGTCCATTATTGTATAAGTCTACGAGGTGATCAAGCCATTTATAAAGGGACGTCTAATTATTAGGGAGGACAAACTAGGTCATTCATGCAGCACACTTAATCCACAGGCAACACGAAGCGTTTCAATTAAACACGTTTTAAATTAAAATAACCAAGAGAAATACAACTATGCCCAATAACGGTATAACATGCTGTAAAACCTGCAGCCGGCAACGTCCGTGGAATAACTTTAACTGACAACCCAAACATGTCTGCAACAACTTCAAATCAGACTGAATTAGCTCGATTTCAAGCGAGACTCCTACTTGCAGGAGTCTCATGTGGGCGAATGTGCCTCAACTCGGGAGGTGGCCCACGTAGTCGCAGGTAACAGAGAACACGAGGATGATGGAAACGCATTCCAGAGGACAATGGAAATACACTTTGCGCTTTTTAAGGATAGAAGTGGGTGGCTCTTAAAAGAGCCTTTGGGATTATTGGGAGAATTCACGTCAGTGGCGACTTCACTTGGATTTGACCGCCTTCTCGGTCTTCTTGGGGAGAAGCACTGCCTGGATGTTGGGCAGCACGCCGCCCTGGGCGATCGTCACGCCTCCGAGAAGTTTGTTGAGCTCCTCGTCGTTGCGGACAGCCAGCTGGAGGTGACGGGGGATGATACGAGTCTTCTTGTTGTCGCGAGCAGCGTTGCCGGCCAACTCCAGGATTTCAGCAGTCAGGTACTCGAGCACAGCGGCCAGGTAGACCGGTGCACCGGCTCCCACACGCTGGGCATAGTTGCCCTTACGGAGAAGTCTGTGAACACGACCCACCGGGAACTGGAGACCGGCGCGGGATGATCGGGTCTTGGCCTTGGCCTTTGCTTTGCCTCCTGTTTTCCCTCTTCCGCTCATTTTCAGTATAGAAATATTTTGGAAACTCAGTAATGTGACTCAACGGCGGTCGGATTTTTATACCTTCCGTAAAGTGGCGCCCTTTTGCGTTTGTCGATTTATCCAATCCCAGTCTCCGTGTTAATAGCCAATGGGGAGAAGGAGGCGATAGCCAGCCAATGAAGTAGCCCAGAGAGGCTGTCCAATCAGCGCACGGCAGCGGGCGTTATAAAAAAAGGCACATTACCCTCTTGAAGCTTTACCTTCGACTCTCGGAAAAGAAAGCTGAGATCATGGCCAGAACCAAGCAGACCGCCCGCAAATCCACCGGTGGCAAAGCCCCGAGGAAGCAGCTCGCCACCAAGGCGGCTCGTAAGAGCGCACCCGCCACCGGCGGTGTGAAGAAGCCTCATCGTTACAGGCCCGGCACAGTAGCCCTGAGAGAGATCCGTCGTTACCAGAAGTCAACCGAGCTGTTGATTCGTAAGTTGCCCTTCCAGCGCCTGGTGAGGGAAATCGCTCAAGACTTCAAGACCGACTTGCGCTTCCAGAGCTCTGCTGTGATGGCCCTGCAGGAGGCCAGCGAGGCATACTTGGTCGGCCTCTTCGAGGACACCAACCTGTGCGCCATTCACGCGAAGAGGGTGACCATCATGCCCAAGGACATCCAGTTGGCCCGCCGCATTCGCGGAGAACGCGCCTAAATTGGTCTGAGTTGTTTTATCATTTCAACATCCCCCAAAGGCTCTTTTAAGAGCCACCTCATTATCTCTAATAATAAAGCCAATGTGTTCCTATTATAACCTTTACAGTATAGTGCGTCCTATTGGGGGTAGTTTGGACTGCTAGTTCTACTACACTGTCCATTCACCACCGTCTTGACATCCACGTATACAATGCAATTATTGTTCTTGATTGACCTTACGCCCAGCCATGGATATCAGCCTGTACCGCCTTTTTTGACACCCAAGAAGAGAACTTGGAACGGAATAAGTCAAACTTAAGTCCCTTCCAGCATTTGATTACAGCCTCAGAGAAAGTATGAACTTAGTTTCAAAATGTTTTATTCAAACACTAGTAACGTGCTTTGTTTAGCGTATGAGGTGGTTTAAACAAGTGAATAGCCGTTCAATCTATTTTAACGTGATGGGAAAACCACAGCAAAGTGAGATTAAGGTGGTTTTTTTGTCTTGTTTCTTTTTCCTCCTGCGTTGTGGTATGTTACAGGTGGACTAAAGTGTACCATACCTAAACAATACCACAAAACGGGAAAAAAATTCTTCCCTGACCCCTCTCAACAAGGCGATCGAGCAAGCTCCAGGAGTAATGTTTGTCTACCGGCTAAGAACATATTATAAAGCAATACATTACATTAAATTACATTTCAGAGTAAGAGAGGCTAAAAAGCATCATAGGAGAGAGTACATTCTACGGACATGCTACGACATCCACAGCAGACACGGGGGTATCTATCGGACTCCGGGAGGTCTGCTGGTGACAGTGGGACATCCACTGGACCTGGTTAGAAGATAGGAGGGAGAGAGAGAGGCACTAGGGAGAGGGAAGGCAGAACAGGGTTAGTAGCACATAGAGCCATACAGACCACACAGATATTGAAACAGGCAACCTGGGGCTAGCTCCTGGATTATATTTGTCTAATGGCTAAGAACATTTAAAGAACAATAAATTACATTAAATTACATTTTCAGAGCAAGAAAGGCTAAGAGCATCAGGTCCAGGCCTAAGCCGGATGTGGACTGATGTGTGTCTGTGTGTGTGTGTGTGTACTAAATACTACGACATCCACAGCTCCACAGCTGACCTGGACCTGGTTAGAGGATAGGAGGGAGAGAGAGAGGTGCTAGGGGAGGCAGAAAACGGTTAGTAGCACACTGAGCCATTGAAGCAACACAGCTGTCAGAACAGAACAAGCCTGTTTCAGGGTAACCAGCTTCTGTACACTACTTGATATACATACAGTGCATAGCAGGATAAATACCAATGTATACAGAGGATTCACAGGTAGGTTTGAGGCTGCCTTTCTGTGTGTCAAGGTCCTAGCTAGTGATTGTAGGCTAGGTCGAAAAGGTACGTCTTGAGGTCTCGCTTGAAGACCTCCGTTGACATAAACAAAGTACCATAGATAATGATGAGATACTTTTACTTTTTATAATGCTCAATAAATGATTTATTTTGAATAGAAGCTCCATTTCTAGAGGCAGATTCATGCAATATGTATGGACAAAAGCTGTTATAGCTGCAAACGGCGGACCAACTCCTTATGAATGCCTATTAATTTAGAAAGGGATGTCATAAAAGCTCCTCTAAGTGTAATGTGTAGACATCCTAATACTTTTGTCCATATAGTGTACATAAAAAAAAAACTATCGGTGCTTCTTACCTACAGGACCAAACACACCTCATGTGAGAGATATTGTGGCGACATGATCAATCAAGCAATCAATCAATCAATCAATCAATCAAAGCTTTATTTGTATAGCGTATTTCATACACAGAGGCAACACAATGCGCTTTACAGAGAACAAGGGAGGTGGGCATAGGCCCCACCCCTACATATTCCAGAGGGAAGAAAAAAAAAACAGTATCACCCAGGGAGAGAAAAGTGAGCTGTAAAAATTATTCCCTGACCCCTCTCAACAAGATGATCAAGCAAGCTCCTGGAGTATGTTTGTCCAACTGTTAAGAACATTTATAGAGCAATAAATTACATTAAATTACATTTTCAGAGCAAAAGGGGCTAAAAAGATCATAGGAGAGACATGGTAAACACTGGTGTATGTCTGTGTGAGCGTGAGTGTGCCTGGGTCCAGGTAGAGGCAGGGGTCGGGGGTAGGGTGGGGGTGGGAAAATGATACTGACCCGGGTTAGGGTGAGGGGAAGGGGGACTGGGCCCAAGTCCAGGCCAAAAGCCGTAAGTGGACTGGTGTATGTCTGTGTGTACGTGTGTGTGTGTACGTGTGTGTGTGTTACCTAAATGCTACTCACTTTACCGAGACCAATGGGAGGGTGGGCATAGTTCCCACCCCTACATATTCCAGAGGGAAGCAACAAAACAAAAAAAAGAGTTTCACCCGGGGGCCAGAAAAGTGAGCCGTAACAATTATTCCCTGACCTCTCTCAACGAGACGATCGAGCAAACTCCTGGAAAATGTTTGTCTATTAAACTTATACAGAGCAGTAAACATGGGCTAGATACTTCATAAGAGAGACATGACTAACAGGAGAGTGCACAAATAGTTACAGAGAAGTTGCCTACATGGTAGGCCATTATGTGTTAGCTATCACTGTAGTCTATAATATGATATTTGAGTGAATCTTATAACAAAGCACAATACGCACTTAGCATAACAGGCTCATAGAGAATGCCGCAAGGCAGAGGTGGGGAAAGCGGAGAGTCAAGGGTAAAACATGGGTAGGGTTGGGTGGGTAGGGACAGCTGACGACACAGTGTGGGAAGGAGGAGCCAGTGGTCCGGTTCCAGTTCCTGCTTGGTTGTTGCCTACTCACCTTCCCGTATCCTGTATCACCTGCACCTCATCCCTCATTACCCTTAGCATTAAAGGAGTAGTAAAGGGAAAAATCATGTTTAGCCCTGTTTTAAGGTTACTTATCATCATATACAATGGTTCAGATCAAAAAGTTGACAAAACTAGCACGTTTGAGAAAGTGATGATTGCTCTACCACCGTTTTGGTCAGACAATGGATGTGGGTGGGCACCTTGAAAAATCATTCAAAAAAACATGTTAAACTCTCAATTTCAAAGACAGCCAAATGGTCGGGCTGGAGAGGGATATTTCTCAGGGAACCCCGCCCCTCGAGCACTCGCTGGCATCCCACCTGGTCCCGGGGGTGGTCTCATGGGCGTCCAGCAGGTCAGCGCAGCTACCTGGGGCCATGGCGACACAATGGGGCGAATTGACTAAAGCAAATTGCGCCCGCTAATTGCACCATTACATTGCGCGTCAGTTGCTCCAGCTATGTGCTCCGTTTTAAAAACCTATTCACTAAAGACATTGCGCTAATAATATCCCAGCGCAAACACGCCCATTCGGTGTTTGCGGCTGAGTGCAATTTGCTGCTGATATAGGAAATTACTATAAATACTGCGCATACAGCGCATACAACTCGTATGCATATCATTGGAGGATGGCAGACAGAAAAAGAAAGATACGATTTTCAGACAGCGAACTTGAAGGCCTCACGAACGAGGTTCAAAAACATGTCTCACAGCTTTCCGCAAAAAATATCACGACTGCAGCAAAAAATCATATTTGGGGTTTAATTTCCCAATCAGTCAGTGCCATTTGTGTGTGTAAACGCGGAAGACTGCAAACGGAGGTGGAATGATTTAAAAAGACGAACAAAGGAAAAATTGTCATTTTATGTCATGCAAGTTGCAGTACGATGATCTGGCATACTTTTGGGGGAGTGTATAACATTGCCCCACCGGTACGATCTAGGCATCTAAACGGCTTTTCAGGATTCCAAATGTGCACTCAATCACACCGCGCGTCCTGATGTGAGCCCGGTTGTACGCCGCCTCTCCAACGTTGGAAGGATTACGCACGGGAGTCATCATCCATGGCTGAAGATGATACCTGCCGTCACCTATGATATAAAAGCAAAATATTTTCAAGACCATTCAAAAAAAAAAAATATTGTGTAGGCTATGTTTTTTATTTATTTATACCTATATCGGCCCCCAGCCGTTCAATGAACAGCTATAGGGAATGCGCAGTTTCGCGTATAGACTATTATACGCACAGTTTCGTGCTATGTAGGCTATTATAAATAAGTATTATTCATTGGGGGAGCTTGGACTCGCTGGGGACGGGTGGAGAGACGCATAGTCAACTGAGCCTCCCCAGACGCGACTTCATCCTCCAGTTGGCTGAAGAGCTGCGCGCTCTGGTGTCCAAACAGCTACCGCGGTGGTTCTAGTGTTAAATCAAAAAGTGACCTTCTTCTTAATATTCTCTCACGAACAACATGCCTGGCATTGCGATGCCGAATTCGCCTCGCAACAATCACTGCTGCCATGATCAGCGGAAAGGCTGGCCATGACACCCCTTGCGCTTGAATACCACCACGTCTCTGAAAACGGAATTAATTTCACTTTAACTGCGTGAGGCAATTTGCGCCGATCTTTGTGAATTGGGCGGGTTTTGCAATAATGTTCATTTGCATAGAGAGGGGAACATTCTCCGCCCATATTACCTAATTTAAATATGAGCTAATAACACCGGCGCAGAGAAACGCAATGACGAACGCAACGCAGTTAACACCGTATTTCACCCTTTGCGAGGGCTTTGTGAATAGCAAACATAATTTCTGACTTATTTGCACAGGCTTTGCATCAGGAAAAGCTGCGCAATCCTTTAGTGAATTCGCCCCTATGAGTTTAACATGTTTTTGAATGATTTTTCAAGGTGCCCACCCACATCCATTGTATGACCTAAACGGTGGTAGAGCAATATCAGACTTTCTCAAAAGGGCTAGTTTTGTCAATGTTTTGATCTGAACCATTGTATATGATCATAAGTAACCTTAAAACAGGGCTAAACATGCATTTTCCCTTTACTACCCCTTTAAAAAAAATAATCCGTCTAAAAGTGGGCTATGCTAAACCGGCTATATCTGGTATATGTTTAGCCTAGACTTCTATTAGACGTATTTTGCTTGCTGGGCAGCGTGAGTCACATCTGCTTTAGCAGGAAAAGACTGCGGCTCGAGCCGGTCTTTTAGCTGCAGCGAGACCTGCTTTTGAGTAGAGTGTTTCCGCCGACTGACAAAACTGTTAAGAAAATAAACAAAGAAGGTTTCCGTTTGGTATGGGGCACTACCAGAGAAGTGACAAAACGAGAACTCCTCTTCAAGCCAAGAGTCTGCGGAGGTTTAGGCTCCATTGATTTTGGTATTAAATTGATGATAAGCCTGTGTAAAACAGTTGCAAAAGGCATGAGCCGAAATGTGAATTGGATTGGTGATGTCACAAAATGGAGGCACAAAATAGGAAGAGGTAGAAAAGACATCCCATACTACAAGCTCATATATAGTGACTTTGTAAAAAAATATGAACATCTATAAATTGACTGGTGCACTCAATCAAATGTAACCGGGTGGTAAATAATAATTATGTGTTCCCCAGGTGTTGCGCTGTGTAGCGAATGTGTTTTCTTTTAGTTTTAAGTTAACGTGTAATTGCGTGGGTATTTGGGCCGCCACCACTAGAGGGCGATGTCGCATGTTCTAGTATCATGTGCAGTGAGATAGTTTCCTGCGCAGTAAGAGAGTCTTTTGGTGAGAAGCACTTCTGTGTAAGCATCGCTGTGTAAGAAAGCGCATCTTCGGAATCCAGTATTATCTGTGGTAAATAATATTAAAACAATGTACATCTGTCCACTGCCGTATTGTTTTGGGAAAACTAAATTGAAACTTCCTGCCAATTTTAGGAACTTGTTGTCACTCTTTATTTTTCTATGAGTGACATCACTAACAAAATAAAGAACTCCCCCAGAAGCAGTTGTGCCCGGTGTGTCCCTAAAATCCACGGGCTACAATATTGGTACCAGGAGTGGGGTCGAAGACAAATTGGCAAAGATAAATCTACGGCAATACGGCAGTGGTGAAGATTGGCAGGCGGTGAACGGTGTCACCAGTGGCCAGCTTGGTGGAGGAGTAGCTGTTGGGAGTGACGACTGGTGGTGTTCCAGAGGGAGCCAGTGACGACAGCTGTACCTGTGAGGAAGATCATCGTTCCTGCCTTGGTGGTTCCTGTTACAAAGTCATCAAGAGACTGTGTCATCTATATCTCCAAGCAAGTCCCAGCAGAGCTTACATCATCAAGAGACTGTTTTATATCCTTGAGACTGGTGTGGTGTATGGGACTGAGTATCATAGTAGTTATCACCTATAACTGTAACAATGTCAGTGGTAGAAAATGATAATGGTGAAAATAATGGGGCCGCCGCAGGTGGTGATGGGGACACAATGGAGGAGCTGCGGCACCAGATCAGGGAGCTTAACAGATGGAGAGATGAAACGAGGGCAAGTAGTGCCAACAGGGGAAATAGTTCCCAACAATACATCTGTGTACCAAGAGAAAGGCAAATCCAAATTGTTACTGGGGATATCAGTAAGGATGGGAGGTCAGTGGGGGAATTCATTGAGGAAGTGGAAAGGGTCCTCAGGACCAGAGAACAGTCTAGCGAAGAGAAGTCTGACTTCCTCCTCTCCCTCCTAAGAGGTCCTGCTCTAGAAGAGGTCCGACTGTGTATGGGAGATGGGTCTAGGCCTAGGCCACCTAGTGATCTTTTCACTTTCTTGCGTGAGGCATTTGGGGAGAAACGCAGCGCTACACAACTCCTGCAGACCTTTTACCAACATAGGCAGCTAGAAGGTGAGAATCACCGGGATTAATCCCATGCGCTTTCCCAGATCCTAACCTCTGTAACCCAGCAGTCACAGGATGCTGTATCCAATGATAAAGTAGTCCTCAGAGATCAGTTTGTTGAGGGTTTGAGGGATGCAAACCTTAAGCGGGAGCTCCGCAAGTTTATCAGAGACAAACCTGAGTCAAACCTCCTTGATGTTCGTAAGGAGGCAAACATGTGGTCGGTGGAGGAAGATAGGTCCCACGGCCCTAGAGTGGTAAAAAGCCGACAAGTTCAGTCAGAAGTAACCTGTGAGCCACAGTGTGCAGCCATCTCTGCCAGTGATCAGCCAGCTACTTTAGACCATGTCCTAAAGGTGGTTGCACAGCAAGACAAACGGTTGGCTGAACAAGACCAAACCATTTCAGAGCTAACTAAAGCAATTAGAGAACTGACAGCAGCAACTAACAGGCCTAGAAGGCAGCCAAGGTACACTGAGGATGGGTAGCCCATATGTCTAAGGTGCAATGGGGTGGGACACATAGCCAGGAAGTGTACTCAAACTCGGGGTCGAGACAGTGTGACCGTCCCGTCATCTGCGGTCCAGGAAAACTGATGCCCTCGGATGCTAAGAGCCAAGCCCTTCGAGAGAAACTTACTGGCTCATATAGAGACATCCCTTACAGAAGTAGGATACTTGAACATGCAGTTGGAAAGTGCCCTGTAGTAGACTTAAGGATTGAAGGTGTACCAGCATCATGCATACTAGACACAGGCAGTAATGTAAGTACGATCACAGAGAGCTTCTTTAGGCATCATTTGTATGGAAAAGATGAGGACATCGAACCTACATCTGAGTGGTTAAAGATAACGGCAGCCAACAAATTAGACATCCCTTACCTAGGCTATGTAGAACTGGATGTAGAGACCATGGAGATGACCATACCAGAGTGTGGGTTCTTGATCATTAAGGATGAACTGAACTCCTCCCCTTTCCCTGGGCTGGTGGGCATGAACATTGTCAAGAGGTGCAGACAGTTAGCACAGACAGAGTTTGACACCACCTTAGGTGGACAGCTTGATTCAGGATGGAGAGAGGCTTTCCAACAGTTGCAGACAGCCAGTATGATTGAGCGGGCAACTTTTGCCAGAGTCTCAGGGAAGGATATTGTCCATATACCAGCCTCATCTATCGCAAAAGTAATGGCCAGGGGGAGTAGGACTGAAAAATATGGGGGACCTGCGCTACTGCTAGAGCCAGTGAACACACCGTTGCCGGGTGGCCTAGTAGTTGTGCCTATGCTAGTGTTCACTGACAGTCAGGTCTTTCCAGTTCAAGTTATGAATCTCTCTCAGGAAGATGTGTGGTTACAGCCTAGGACTAGGCTGGGAGTGCTGTCCAGCGTAAAGAGCATGGAAATCGATGGGCGCTGTGAGGTCAAGTTTCAGAGAATCTCAGCAGACACTGAGGAGGTCACAGTCGATACCCACACAGGCCAGCCATTGAACACACCGTCCATGTTTGAGAATGTCAAGATAGGAGGGAGCCCTGAACAGCAGGCCAAGCTAAGAGTGATGCTGGAGAAATACTCTACCGTCTTTGCGTCAGAGGATGAGGATTTAGGTTACGCGGACAACGTACAGCATGCAATACATCTTAGTGATGACAAACCAGTGACCCAACCTTACAGGCGAATTCCACCTACACAGTATAGTGAGGTAAAGGAGCACATCGCCGAGCTTTTAAAGGATTAACATGGTGATTTTCACTTTTTTTGAGTTTGAACGTGCTATTTGCACAATAGGACATTGAAGAAACACAATAAAAACATTAAATATATCCGTTTTGTCGTTTTTGAGAAACTGGAAGCGTAACATTTTCAGTCCAATTTGACTCGGGGTAAAAATACTCCGAATTCGTGACGTTTTTCCCATTCTTGACGTCACCCTAAAGTTTGAAAAACCCTCCTCCACTCCCCTACACCCGCCTCCAACTGAAACCTGTCTGCGCCGTTTCACCATCTATCGAACACGGTAAGGTAGTTCTGAACCTTTTCTCATCTTGAGAACAATTGAATAGTTGCAGTCTCAATGATGACCACCTCTTATTTTAATTTAATTTGTACATTTTATAGGCCTAATTGTATTTGTGGTTGTCATACAAATTGGGAAGTTTTTACCATGATCGTGTCTGATTAGTAGCCAACCTAGCTAATGGTAGATAAACGAACCATAACGTTAGCTGTAATTGGCAACAGTTTTTAAAAAGCTGTCTGATCCAGCTAGCTATCTGTCTTTATCCAGCATGTTGACGTTAGCTAGCCTAATGTTTGGAATGTCAGCTAGCTGTGTTAATTATCATAGCATGCTAACGTTAGCTAATGCATTTGCTTTTGGTAACGTTAGCCCTCCAGTGCAATGGGAGAAACACAGCACCATACTGTACTCTTCCCTGGCATAAACACAGCGCCCCATACTGTACTCTTCCCTGGCAGAAACACAGCGCACCATACTGTACTCTTCCCTGGCAGAAACACAGCGCACCATACTGTACTCTTCCCTGGCATCAAATCTACTTGCACCAGGTGCAAACTGTGCTGTAAGGTTTCCGAAGCGATATCCTACCATAACTGTTGTGAGCGTGCTTTGTTGTATAGGCCAATACAATAGGCAAAGTTACGAAGTCAAAGGTGGATATAAGTCAGTTTGTCTCCACAGGAACCCCCCGATTATCTCTCGCTCAAACTTAATTCGATATAATTTAGACTTACTGATAAATAGCCTATTGTTGTAATTTATGCTGTTTTGCATATGCAAAATATCGATGCTATTACTAATCGCTTTTATAATTTGTCCCCTTTTCTTGTAGCCAGATCACTACATTTCCAATACTGGGACTCGGGAGGTCCAGGTCCCTTCAGGGCTCTGGAGGTGTGCAGGTCCTGGAAGACAGGTTGCAGCCAATGTCACCTAATGATATTATAAATGTTACAACACCGCCCTGTTTTATGAGAAAGTAGCCTGTCTTAATTTAATGTCATGTTGTATGCGCAACAATTACCTCGGAAAATAAAGACGTAGTCCTACAGTACCCGTGCGGGTTTTTGTCATTTATTTATTCTCACATTTGAACTTGATCAAACACACCTGCTGTGTACTGAATCGTTTGTCCTAAGGTCTTGTATTGCAGCGTTGTGATGCGCATATAGAGGCTATTGTGCTAAAATGATGACTACATTTCAGGGTGGGTGGAGGTGAAGATATTAAGTCAAGTTATTATGTTCCTTTCATAATTTACAACTCTAAATAATTGTAATTCTGCAAAACATTCTGAAAGTTGTGTAAACCTTATCATCACTGTGGCATCTGCTCCACATAATGTTGATCATCCCAGCACCTCGATCCGACCCAACTTCAGGAAGCATTGCGCATTTTGGGATTAAACAGCTCCAGTAGATATATTCTATTAGAACCAGAGGGCATTACAATAACATTCAAAACGAGATCTATTGACTGCATGACCTGCTAGTCTCCAGACTCCGGAGTAGGCTATACCCCTTGACCGCTGCGCTCACGGAGTCGTGGTGCACGGCCCGCTATCTCTCCAAACGCATGCAGTCTCCCACATAATTCGGGGTAGGATAAGTAGGCTACATGTAGGCTACATCCTCTCCCCCTTTCTGTAAAGCGCACATTGTGTTGCCTTTGTATATGAAACAAGCTATAATGATTGAATTGATCTGACTAATAATCAGTTATTGCGGTGTTATTCCACTCAATTCCTTTATATCACCACAACTGACAGATGTTCCCAGAACAGTAACGTTTCAGTGTTCAACTGGCTTTGTTGGACACCTACTAAGATAAATAACGTTAGACTGGTGAACAATGCGGATTTTATGTCGGTTTCACAGCGCAAATGATCTGTCTTCTGGTAAGACCCACAGTTGCAATTATTTGACTGTCTATACTGTTCGTAGCTGGCTGAAAGCTAGTCTAATAGCCCAAGCCTCCAAGCTTGCGTGGCCGGCTGCAGGGTGCTTTTCCTCTGTCGCGGGGGAGACGTGTCGTCGTTATACTTTTATCGTACTTTTCCCAAATTGGCCTAATGCAAATTCGAGGATACGGCCTGTTAGGTAGCGTGTATCTTTATAATGTTTGGGGGTTAATATAATATTAAGGACTTTGTAAATGCCCCTGGTTAGCAGCTAGAAAAATGGCTATTGATCTGGCTGTTGCGCGATCTAGCTCTTGTGTTGTTTAGCTCGGAGCGGTGGTAGCTATGGTAACGGGGCACACGCCTGTCAATCATAATGATTCCAGTTGGTCATTTGCTCAGAGAACTGTCAATCAGTTGTTATGAATCACGCCCAGTTTTGAGTGAGTGAACTTTTTGAGTGGCAGATTCAGACCTCTAAAAACATGTTTTAAAAGAATTTGTATGGATGAATTCTGAAATAGTTAAACACATGTGTTTTGTTGTTGCCTAAAGATACCTGGAAAGTGTTTTATTGAACCACCATGTTAATCCTTTAAGAAAGGGTGTCATTCAAGAGAGTGCAAGCGCCTACGCATCCCCTGTAGTACTTGTGCGCAAGGCTGATGGTAGTCTACGGTTGTGTGTCGACTACAGGAGACTGAACTCTAAGACCAAACGTGATGCATTTCCGTTACCTCGGATAGATGAAAGTTTTGATGCACTGAGGGGGGCCAAGTTCTTCCCACATTAATCTGCCTTTAACTGCACAGGTTTGTTCTTTTTCTATTAATGCGTCCAGGCAGCTTTGAAGCCGGTTCATCATTACCTAGGTAAAGCTTTGCATAGATCTTGTAATCAGTGTTAGTTAAAGTTAAGTGCCTCCAGTTGTTGATATTTCTTTCGTCTCCTTTTTTATATAATAGAGTAATTACTCCTTTATAGAAGGACTCATAAAGGAGGCCCTGTTTGATTCCTTCGTTGAAGGCCCGGACCAGCAGTCGGGAGACCTCGTAACTAATTTCCTGATATAGGTCTGCCGGCAGGCCATCTTTTCCAGGCGCACGTTGCTTATTCAGTTGTTTAAAGTATTAACATGGTGGTTCAATAAAACACTTTCCAGGTATCTTTAGGCAACAACAAAACACATGTGTTTAACTATTTCAGAATTCATCCATACAAATTCTTTTAAAACATGTTTTTAGAGGTCTGAATCTGCCACTCAAAAAGTTCACTCACTCAAAACTGGGCGTGATTCATAACAACTGATTGACAGTTCTCTGAGCAAATGACCAACTGGAATCATTATGATTGACAGGCGTGTGCCCCGTTACCATAGCTACCACCGCTCCGAGCTAAACAACACAAGAGCTAGATCGCGCAACAGCCAGATCAATAGCCATTTTTCTAGCTGCTAACCAGGGGCATTTACAAAGTCCTTAATATTATATTAACCCCCAAACATTATAAAGATACACGCTACCTAACAGGCCGTATCCTCGAATTTGCATTAGGCCAATTTGGGAAAAGTACGATAAAAGTATAACGACGACACGTCTCCCCCGCGACAGAGGAAAAGCACCCTGCAGCCGGCCACGCAAGCTTGGAGGCTTGGGCTATTAGACTAGCTTTCAGCCAGCTACGAACAGTATAGACAGTCAAATAATTGCAACTGTGGGTCTTACCAGAAGACAGATCATTTGCGCTGTGAAACCGACATAAAATCCGCATTGTTCACCAGTCTAACGTTATTTATCTTAGTAGGTGTCCAACAAAGCCAGTTGAACACTGAAACGTTACTGTTCTGGGAACATCTGTCAGTTGTGGTGATATAAAGGAATTGAGTGGAATAACACCGCAATAACTGATTATTAGTCAGATCAATTCAATCATTATAGCTTGTTTCATATACAAAGGCAACACAATGTGCGCTTTACAGAAAGGGGGAGAGGATGTAGCCTACATGTAGCCTACTTATCCTACCCCGAATTATGTGGGAGACTGCATGCGTTTGGAGAGATAGCGGGCCGTGCACCACGACTCCGTGAGCGCAGCGGTCAAGGGGTATAGCCTACTCCGGAGTCTGGAGACTAGCAGGTCATGCAGTCAATAGATCTCGTTTAGAATGTTATTGTAATGCCCTCTGGTTCTAATAGAATATATCTACTGGAGCTGTTTAATCCCAAAATGCGCAATGCTTCCTGAAGTTGGGTCGGATCGAGGTGCTGGGATGATCAACATTATGTGGAGCAGATGCCACAGTGATGATAAGGTTTACACAACTTTCAGAATGTTTTGCAGAATTACAATTATTTAGAGTTGTAAATTATGAAAGGAACATAATAACTTGACTTAATATCTTCACCTCCACCCACCCTGAAATGTAGTCATCATTTTAGCACAATAGCCTCTATATGCGCATCACAACGCTGCAATACAAGACCTTAGGACAAACGATTCAGTACACAGCAGGTGTGTTTGATCAAGTTCAAATGTGAGAATAAATAAATGACAAAAACCCGCACGGGTACTGTAGGACTACGTCTTTATTTTCCGAGGTAATTGTTGCGCATACAACATGACATTAAATTAAGACAGGCTACTTTCTCATAAAACAGGGCGGTGTTGTAACATTTATAATATCATTAGGTGACATTGGCTGCAACCTGTCTTCCAGGACCTGCACACCTCCAGAGCCCTGAAGGGACCTGGACCTCCCGAGTCCCAGTATTGGAAATGTAGTGATCTGGCTACAAGAAAAGGGGACAAATTATAAAAGCGATTAGTAATAGCATCGATATTTTGCATATGCAAAACAGCATAAATTACAACAATAGGCTATTTATCAGTAAGTCTAAATTATATCGAATTAAGTTTGAGCGAGAGATAATCGGGGGGTTCCTGTGGAGACAAACTGACTTATATCCACCTTTGACTTCGTAACTTTGCCTATTGTATTGGCCTATACAACAAAGCACGCTCACAACAGTTATGGTAGGATATCGCTTCGGAAACCTTACAGCACAGTTTGCACCTGGTGCAAGTAGATTTGATGCCAGGGAAGAGTACAGTATGGTGCGCTGTGTTTCTGCCAGGGAAGAGTACAGTATGGTGCGCTGTGTTTCTGCCAGGGAAGAGTACAGTATGGGGCGCTGTGTTTATGCCAGGGAAGAGTACAGTATGGTGCTGTGTTTCTCCCATTGCACTGGAGGGCTAACGTTACCTAAAGCAAATGCATTAGCTAACGTTAGCATGCTATGATAATTAACACAGCTAGCTGACATTCCAAACATTAGGCTAGCTAACGTCAACATGCTGGATAAAGACAGATAGCTAGCTGGATCAGACAGCTTTTTAAAAACTGTTGCCAATTACAGCTAACGTTATGGTTCGTTTATCTACCATTAGCTAGGTTGGCTACTAATCAGACACGATCATGGTAAAAACTTCCCAATTTGTATGACAACCACAAATACAATTAGGCCTATAAAATGTACAAATTATATTAAAATAAGAGGTGGTCATCATTGAGACTGCAACTATTCAATTGTTCTCAAGATGAGAAAAGGTTCAGAACTACCTTACCGTGTTCGATAGATGGTGAAACGGCGCAGACAGGTTTCAGTTGGAGGCGGGTGCAGGGGAGTGGAGGAGGGTTTTTCAAACTTTAGGGTGACGTCAAGAATGGGAAAAACGTCACGAATTCGGAGTATTTTTACCCCGAGTCAAATTGGACTGAAAATGTTACGCTTCCAGTTTCTCAAAAACGACAAAACGGATATATTTAATGTTTTTATTGTGTTTCTTCAATGTCCTATTGTGCAAATAGCACGTTCAAACTCAAAAAAAGTGAAAATCACCATGTTAATCCTTTAAGTACCTGTTGAATTTCATCTGCTTTTATTTCATCAGTGAGTGAGGTGGGATCTTCACATTTACATAAATCCGCAGATGTCAAGAAGTCTTTTGTAGCCGATTCCTCGAAGGGGAGTTCGTCATACATCTAATCAAAGATTTATTTGACGGTCTGTCTCATCTTAGATTCATCTGTGATTACTTCCCCATTCTCGTTTAGGATAGCATTAATTTGTCTGCTTCCTTTTCGTCACATTTCTTCGCTCCGCCGACGCTGGAGACTGAAGTTTTGGCCCAGCTGGTCGGCGCGGTCGACGGCGAGGACATCGGCGTGCCCCCGCAACAACCGACAACCCCGATGCTCTCCCTCCCGTCTGATGATGAGGAAGAGCTCTCCGAGGCAGACAAGGGTCTCTCTGCCTCAGAAGCCACTATGGCTAGTGGCTCCTCCTTCCCGGGGCAGGGTTCCTTCGACCGCGACCTGCCCTGGTTGCTGGGTAGAGCCACGCATCACCTTGGCATCCCCGTACTGGAGACTGCTGCGACTACGGGGCTCCCCCTGTGGAGCTCCGTCTGCTACGGGCGTCCCTCCCAGCCTGCTTCTCGTCTCCTGCCGGCTATGCCCAACCTGGAGGCGTTCGTCGAGGCTGAATGGGAGCGGCCGTTGGCGATCAGATGTCCGCTTCACCAGTTCAGCAGAGCTAACGAGGGTAACCGGCTGGACTGCTGTAGCAGCTATAGTCTCCTCCCCTGGAACCCGACATCGCAGTGGTCCTGGTGCCTGGTTCCTCCGCCTGGGGCTCGGCCAGGAAGCATACTGGACGTCAAGGACAAGACAACCCTGCGTTTTTCGCTGGCCGCGCAGGCCGTGGCTGCCTCCTCCTCTATTGCTATGCTGGCCATTTACATCGGCCAGCTGGCTATGGAGCAAACCCCCCCCTCTATGGATGAAGACAGGAGAGCGGAGATGGCCGAAGCCGCCGGAGCCGTTGCTCAGCTTGTGAGAGTCTCTGCCTCCTGTCTGGGTGGAGTGATGGCCATGTCGGTGGTGCAGCAGCGCCACCTATGGCTCTCCCTGACTCGTCTGCGCGAGGAAAACAAAGGTATCCTCCTCAACTCACTACTACTCCTTTAATGCTAAGGGTAATGAGGGATGAGGTGCAGGTGATACAGGATACGGGAAGGTGAGTAGGCAACAACCAAGCAGGAACGGGAACCGGACCACTGGCTCCTCCTTCCCACACTGTGTCGTCAGCTGTCCCTACCCACCCAACCCTACCCATGTTTTACCCTTGGCTCTCCGCTTTCTGTTTCCCCACCTCTGCCTTGCAGCATTCTCTATGAGCCTGTTATGCTAAGTGCTTATTGTGCTTTGTTATATGATTCACTCAAATATCATATTATAGACTACAGTGATAGCTAACACATAATGGCCTACCATGTAGGCAACTTCTCTGTAACTATTTGTGCACTCTCCTGTTAGTCATGTCTCTCTTATGAAGTATCTAGCCCATGTTTACTGCTCTGTATAAGTTTAATAGACAAACATTTTCCAGGAGTTTGCTCGATCGTCTCGTTGAGAGAGGTCAGGGAATAATTGTAACGGCTCACTTTTCTGGCCCCCGGGTGAAACTGTTTTTTTTTTTTTGTTGCTTCCCTCTGGAATATGTAGGGGTGGGAACTATGCCCACCCTCCCATTGGTCTCGGTAAAGTGAGTAGCATTTAGGTACCACACACACACACACACACACACGTACACACAGACATACACCAGTCCACTTACGGCTTTAGGCCTGGACTTGGGGCCCAGTCCCCCTTCCCCTCACCCTAACCCGGGTCCGTATCCTTTTCCCACCCCCGACCCCTGCCTCTACCTGGACGCAGGCACACTCACGCTCACACAGACATACACCAGTGTTTACCATGTCTCTCCTATGCTCTTTTTAACCCCTTTTGCTCTGAAAATGTAATTTAATGTAATTTATTGCTCTATAAATGTTCTTAACAGTTGGACAAACATACTCCACGAGCTTGCTTGATCATCTTGTTGAGAGGGGTCAGGGAATCATTTTTACAGCTCATTTTTCTCTCGAAAAAAATGAAATACGCTATACAAATAAAGCTTTGATTGATTGATTGATTGATTGCTTGATTGATCATGTCGCCACAATATCTCTCACATGAGGTGTTTGGTCCTGTAGGTAAGAAGCACTGTTAGTTTTTTTTTATATACACTATATGGACAAAAGTATTGGGATGTCTACACATTACACTTAGAGGAGCTTTTATGACATCCCTTTCTAAATTCATAGGCATTCATAAGGAGTTGGTCCCCCGTTTGCAGCTATAACAGCTTTTGTCCATATAGGGTATGATAGGCCATCTTTATAGAATCTCTCCAACCACGTTGCCATTTGTTGTGTGATTGTGATTGATGTAATTTGGTAATACCCTACATATTGCATGAATCTGCCTCTAGAAATGGAGCTTCTATTCAAAATAAATCATTTATTGAGCATTATAAAAAGTAAAAGTATCTCATCATTATCTATGGTACTTTGTTTATGTCAACGGAGGTCTTCAAGCGAGACCTCAAGACGTACCTTTTTGACCTAGCCTACAATCACTAGCTAGGACCTTGAGACACAGAAAGGCAGCCTCAAACCTACCTGTGAATCCTCTGTATACATTGGTATTTCTCCTGCTATGCACTGTATGTATATCAAGTAGTGTACAGAAGCTGGTTACCCTGAAACAGGCTTGTTCTGTTCTGACAGCTGTGTTGCCTCAATGGCTCAGTGTGCTACTAACCGTTTTCTGCCTCCCCTAGCGCCTCTCTCTCTCCCTCCTATCCTCTAACCAGGTCCAGTGTCAGCTGTGGAGCTGTGGATGTCGTAGTATTTAGTACACACACACACACACACACACACACACACACACATCAGTCCACATCCGGCTTAGGCCTGGACCTGATGCTCTTAGCCTTTCTTGCTCTGAAAATGTAATTTAATGTAATTTATTGTTCTTTAAATGTTCTAAGCCATTAGACAAATATAATCCAGGAGCTTGCCCCAGGTTGCCTGTTTCAATATCTGTGTGGTCTGTATGGCTCTATGTGCTACTAACCCTGTTCTGCCTTCCCTCTCCCCAGTGCCTCTCTCTTTCCCTCCTATCTTCTAACCAGGTCCAGTGGATGCCCCACTGTCACCCGCAGACCACCCTGAGTCCGATAGATACCCCCGTGTCTGCTGTGGATGTCGTAGCATGTCCGTAGAATGTACTCTCTCCTATGATGCTTTTTAGCCTCTCTTACTCTGAAATGTAATTTAATGTAATGTATTGCTTTATAAATGTTCTTAGCCGGTAGACAAACATACTCCTGGAGCTTGCTCGATCGCCTTGTTGAGAGGGGTCAGGGAATAATTTTTACAGCTCACTTATCTGGCCCCCGGGTGATTACTGTTTTTTTGCTTCCCTCTGGAATATGTAGAGAGTGGGTCGTATGCCCACCTCCCTTGTTCTCTGTAAAGCGCATTGTGTTGCCTCTGGGTATGAAATGCGCTATACAAGTAAAGCTTTGATTGATTGATTGATTGATTGATTGATGTGAAATGTTATGTGATGTGATGTGAAATGTTAGGTGATGCATGCATTGTTATTCTTATAGGTTGCCCTGGTTTGTAAACGACACACCCTTGTAGCTGAAGTATACTAGCTGCTAAAACCTAATTCTAGATACCACGTCAACAGACATCTCCTTTAGAGAAGAGCAGTGGTGAACCTGATTTGGCTCCTGTGCTGCATCCCCCCTCTCAGGTCATAGGGGGTGCTGCTGGAGCGTAGGCAGGGTGGGCTCTGGGAAAGACTGTTAGAAGCTATAGACAAATCTTCTTCTCACCTGCCTAAACTATCTATTAGAAACCCACACGAACGAGAAGTCGCTGGGCTGGTAAGTTCCTGTTACAGGAGGGCAGGACTCGGACCCCTGTACAGGGGTACTGCAGAGACAACTGATTTAACAGTAGTCCATTTTCAGGGCAGGCAGGTACTTCATTAATTCCAGAGGGGAAATTGCACTGTTACAACAGCCACATTCAAGCAATATGAAATAGGTTTAGGTCGATATAATATGCAATACAATATATGGGTTCCATGTAAATACACAGGTGAACTGTATGTATGGATTAAAAATGTGTGTGCCACTGGTGTTGTGGTGCTGCAGCTGAACCTACTGGGCTGGGGACCATCAACATCCACCTCCTTCAGCTCCCATTTGACCTGAGGGAACCGTGGAGGGAACATTACTATCTCACACTGTGACTGACAGGATGGAGGTCTGTCTTAGCTGTGCTACAATCTGTTCTCAACTATCCAAATGAGGAGACATAGGGGTTGCCAAAAGACAGGTAAAGACAGGCACCAGTCAAAAGATATAGAGTTGATGGAAATCCATATCTGTAGCAGAATGTAAATTATAACTATAGCCACTAGAGGGAGCTAAAATGCTTTTTTGTTGTTTGTGACTTTTTTTCCCGCTTTGTGGTATTGTTTAGGTATGGTACACTTAAATAGTCCACCTGTAACATACCACAACGCAGGAGGAAAAAGAAACAAGACAAAAAAACAACCTTAATCTCACTTTGCTGTGGTTTTCCCATCACGTTAAAATAGATTGAACGGCTTTTCACTTGTTTAAACCACCTCATACGCTAAACAAAGCATGTTACTAGTGTTTGAATAAACCATGTTCACTCTCTGAGGCTGTAATCAAATGCTGGAAGGGACTAAAGTCTGACTTTCATTCCGTTCCAAGTTCTCTTCGTGGGTGTCAAAAAAGGCGGTACAGGCTAAAATGCATGGCTGGGCGTAAAGTCAATGTACAAAAATAATTGCATTGTATACGTGGATGTCATGACGGTGGTGAATGGACAGTGTAGTAGAACTAGCAGTCCAACCTACTCCTATTAGGACACACTAGACTGTGCAGGTAACAATAGGAACACATTGGCTTTATCATTAGAGATAATGAGGTGGCTCTTAAAAGAGCCTTAGGGGGATGTTGAAATGATAAAGCAACTCAGACCAATTTAGGCGCGTTCTCCGCGAATGCGGCGGGCCAACTGGATGTCCTTGGGCATGATGGTCACCCTCTTGGCGTGAATGGCGCACAGGTTGGTGTCCTCGAAGAGGCCGACCAGGTATGCCTCGCTGGCCTCCTGCAGGGCCATCACAGCAGAGCTCTGGAAGCGCAAGTCGGTCTTGAAGTCTTGAGCGATTTCCCTCACCAGGCGCTGGAAGGGCAACTTACGAATCAACAGCTCGGTAGACTTCTGGTAACGACGGATCTCTCTCAGGGCTACTGTGCCGGGCCTGTAACGATGAGGCTTCTTCACACCGCCGGTGGCGGGTGCGCTCTTACGAGCCGCCTTGGTGGCGAGCTGCTTCCTCGGGGCTTTGCCACCGGTGGATTTGCGGGCGGTCTGCTTGGTTCTGGCCATGATCTCAGCTTTCTTCTCCGCGAGTCGAAGTTATAACTTTCGACGAAGAATCTTGTAGTTTTACAGAAGGTAATGTGCCATTTATATAACGTCCGCTGCCGTGCGCTGATTGGACGGCCTCTCTGGGTGACTTCATTGGCTGGCTATCGTCTCCTTCTCCCCATTGGCCATTAACACGGAGACTGGGATTGGATAAGGCGACAAAAGCAAAAGAGCGCCACTTTACGCAAGTTATAAAAATCCGACCGCCGTAGTATCACACCACTCAGTTTCTGAACTACTTTGATACTGAAAATGAGCGGAAGGGGGAAAACAGGAGGCAAAGCCAGGGCAAAGGCCAAGACCCGGTCATCCCGCGCCGGTCTCCAGTTCCCGGTGGGTCGTGTTCACAGACTTCTCCGTAAGGGCAACTATGCCCAGCGTGTGGGAGCCGGTGCACCGGTCTACCTGGCCGCTGTGCTCGAGTACCTGACTGCTGAAATCCTGGAGTTGGCCGGCAACGCTGCCCGCGACAACAAGAAGACTCGTATCATCCCCCGTCACCTCCAGCTGGCTGTCCGCAACGACGAGGAGCTCAACAAACTTCTCGGAGGCGTGACGATCGCCCAGGGCGGCGTGCTGCCCAACATCCAGGCAGTGCTTCTCCCCAAGAAGACCGAGAAGGCTGTCAAAGCCAAGTAAAGTCGTTACTGAACTTCAGTTTCCCAACATCCCCAAAGGCTCTTTTAAGAGCCACCAACTTCACTCCTTAAAGAAAACGCAATATGTATTTTCATACCAAGTTTTTAAGACTTGGCCTACTAAGACCTACAACGTGGCCAATCCTCCAAGTAAACCCATGTTATTTCTCTTAAGGGTTTGTCACGAGGATTCAGAAACGTCTCGGGATTGTTTTAATAATGTGCCATCAACTGCATGCTGCCTACAATTGTCAGTGTTATTACAGGCATATAGTTTTCTTGATCACTGGGCTGTTTGATCTGTGTTTTGGATTGAATCGCATTGTGTTGCGTTTTGTGTATTAAGTGCGCTACCATAAAGGGAACAATTCACGTCAAGTAATGTTTGATTTGTCATGCCTGTTGATCCTCCCTACTAAATAGACCTCCATTGACTTTCCGTCCTGTCCGAAATAGAAAGGCAGAAAAGAGCAGCAGCTCTGAATGATCCCATCAGCCCCAACAGACTGCTTACTACCTGTAGCCTACTACTAATACTATCCTACTCCGTCCTTCACCAGGTCTTATGCGCAGTATATTTAATTTTATTAGGTAAATTTCATGTTACAGGTTATTCACAACTTGGCAATGCCGACACAATATATACATTTACACATATTGAAGATAGACAAATAAAGGTTATTTACAAGACAGTGAAAAGGCCTACTAGAAAATCAAGGCTGCTAGAAATAGACTAGGTCTTCTCAGGCTTCAGTTGGCCTGTCGGCATTTAAGTTCATCACAGTTTTAGGAGTGACCAGTTCAGTTCTGGAGATGCTTTCCTTAGGTCCATGGTTCTCCTTCTTCTTAGTTCAGTCCGTACACTCCTGAAGACCTCATCAGCATCAATAAAAATATTGTCCGTTGTCATTTTACAACGTGTTTTCCATATTTTAAAAACAGTTATACAAATACATATCCAAAATAATAAATGGGCTTCTACAGTGCTGTCAAAGTTATTATATAAGGTGCTTCTATGGCATGGTACCTTTAATCCTATGTCGCTCATTTTTTGCCATATTGTTTTGGATCTATCACAATCTATAAGAAGATGCCCAATGGTTTCTTTTTCTATGTTGCAGGTTGGCATCGGACATCTTGTGGTCTTAACATTACAGCTCCATTTGACCACGTTTCTCGCAGGCAGTCTGCCGTTAACAGTGAGCCACATAACGTCCCTCACTGCTCCGGAGATGTGTTCAGAGTTCAGGATCTCCGCCAGACGTTCACTTTGCTCCTGTGAGCAGTCTTTAAAAATATTAGGCCCACCATAGAGGTATTCGGTAATACTGTTATGAATCACCTTATTTGACTGTGTGATCCAGTTAATATTCAGGTCTTTATATTTGTGAATAAAATCACCATAAGCCAGTACATAATAAGGCTGGGACTCCCTGCGTTTACCCCTTAACCTTTGCCACTTATTCACCTCTCCCACCCAGGTGGCCTTTTGGGATATGCCTTTTGAGATGTTTTTGCAGAAGGCTACATTTAACTTCGCACCAACATCGACAGCACCGAGTCCTCCATTTTTCACACTTTTGTACATTAAAAACCTTTTTGTTACTTCTCTGTTGTTTCCCCAGATTAATTTCACACACATTTTGCTTATCCTTACCACGCTTGCATTGGGTGGTGGAAGGATTGTTGCAACAAAAAGCAGTTTGGATAAAACAAAAGTCTTTATTACACCTATCCGTGCACTATAACTAATTTCCCTGACCCCCCATTTATCTGTTACATCCAATATCTCTTTTTCCTTTCTGTCCCAATTTCGTTGGGCGCAGTCCTTATTACTGAAATATATGCCTAAGATTTTAACCTCCTCCTTCACCTCTAGGTCTATGTGCGGCCTCGCACTATCATCTCCTATCCAGGTACACTCAGTTTTTGTGTGGTTTAATTGTGCGCCAGCAGCTTTTTCATAGAGGTAGAAGTGCTCTCTTATTATGTCCAACTCTCTCAGATTTTTTACAAAAACAGTCACATCATCTGCGTAGGCAGTTACTTTGACCTTTGTGCCATTCATGTTTACTCCTTCAATTCTATTATCATTTCTTATTCGCTGTATAAGAGGACTGATTGCAATGACATAAAGAGCTGCGCTTAGCGGACAACCTTGCTTCACTCCCTTCTGGATGTTGATGTACTCGGTCACACTTCCATTCACTTTAACAGCCACCTGAGACCTGGCATATAACATCTTAACCATGTTTATAAAATCATGGGGAAAGCCATATTTTAATAAAACCTTCCACATGTAATCTCTGTTTATAAAATCAAATGCCTTCTTCTGGTCGAAGCCTATTATGAAAAAGCCAGGTTCGTCAGGCTTCGATATCATTTCCCTGATCATGTTTAAGTTATCCCACATAACTCGGCCTTTAATAGCACATGTTTGTTCTTTTTCAATTATGTGGTCTAGTATTTTACTTAATCTTGTCATTATAATTTTTGCCAAGATCTTATAATCGATGTTAGTAAGTGTGATCTGTCTCCAGTTACTTATATCCTTTTCATCTCCTTTTTTGTAGATCATGGATACTATACCCTGATAAAAGCTGTCATGCATTCCTGTCGGACTATTCAAACCCTCATTAAAGGCGGAGGACAACAGATCAGCAATATCCTTGCTAAAAAAATGATAGAACTCAGTGGGGAGTCCGTCTGGGCCGGGTGACTTCCCTCGATTTAATAGGGAGATGGCCAGCTTGACTTCCTCTGGTGTGATGACCCTTATTAGTGAGGCACCATCGACAACCTGCGTCAGCTGTAATTCCGAGAGGAAAACCTCCGTACCTTCCACCCCACTAGACTTATCAGCTCCATACATTTTGCTAAAACTATCTACTATAACTTTCTTTATATCATGATCCGTATCAACAATTTTACCTTCACTATTTCTTAACGAATCTATGCATTTGTAGTCGCTCCTTTCCTTGTACATCTTGATTACTTTGTGTATATTTGCGGGTTCATCAAAAGCAATACCTGCATGCATTTTAATAGTATTTGAATATTCATTATTAAAATTCATTAACTTTTCCTTAATCTCCTCAAAATCTTTTTCTTCTTGCTCTGTCAATGGAACGCTCTTAGGTCTACATTTAATGTCAATAAAGTGTTTCATTAATTCCTTATATTCTTCATTTCGTTGTTTATTTAAGAATTTACATTTATAAATCAGGTGTCTCTTAAGACTGTTCTTCAACTCCTCCCATAACTCAACGCTTGTTTTTGTAAATATTCGTAAGTCTTTGACTCTTTCGATTTCCCTTCTGACACTCTTTAATATAACAGGGTCTTTTAGACAATTCACGTTCAGCTTCCAGCTATTTTGTCTTGGGCTGGGGACACTATCAAAGCTAACTGATGTTCTTACAGCTAAGTGGTCCGAGTTTACCCACACCTCTGTCCTATATGACTGTACCTTAATCTTATCAGAGACATAGATCCTATCTATGCGTGTCTTGATTCTTTGATCAAAACGTGAGAAGCCCGCCTCATCTGGATACATCTCCCTGAAAGCATCTTTCATTTTGAACATCTCGCATGTCTCTTTCAGAATCTTGCTTGTACGTGGTAGATTAAAAGGGGTTGTTGGTATGCGATCTTTAGCGTCTGTAACTGTATTAAAATCCCCCGCTAATACTATATTGTATCCACCACATAAGACCTCTTTTAGTTTGTGAAAAAGTCTGATCTTATCACTGCGGCTCTGGGATGTGTACACATTAATTAGGCACAGTTTCTGCTTTCGTACAACACAATCCAATATTAACAGACGACCTGGTATTAATTCACGTTTTCGTAGTATTGCTATATTCTTAGTATTGAAAAATATACCGACTCCATCAGCTTTGTCACTCCCAATAGACATTTCTACACAGCCATGAGTCCATAAGTCTTTGACTTTTTGAATATCTTCCACAGAATTCGAATGTAGTTCTTGAGTGAAAATAATTTCAGCACTACTGTTCTTTAAAACAATCAGCTTTGCCTCTCTATTCTTAACGGAATTTATTCCTCTTACATTTAATGTTGCTATATTAATAGCCATCATTAAGAAGAGAGGGCCTGTGACTTGCCACGAGTTCATGATAAATGAAATGGCTTCTTCCTGGGATCTCTATTCTTTCTGGGCTTTTTACCCTTCGTTTTGGTCCCTGGAGACGTTCTCTCCCTCTTACCCAATACTGGGAAATTATCTGACGTCACATTCAGGAAAGGTGTGGACTCACCCCCCTCTCTTTCACTGCTGCTGTTCACTCCACAGGAATCATCGAGGCTGTTGTCATCGGGGTTCACTTGATAGCTAGGAAGGCTGCCTTGTGTAGCTCCTTCCTTACTACATAGCCCACCGGCTTCCTCTGCTGGGCCGCACAGTTGAGCCACGGCGTCATCCAACTCGGCGCGTAGGCTGGCTGTGTCAGACACCGTGCATGGCACCGGGTGGCTGGGAAAGCTGTCCTGGATGGTTCTCTGTACTGGTTGGCTGGTTTCCTGTGATAGCCACATCACGTCGTCGCTGTTGACCACTATGAAATCGGGGTCAGACTCTGCTGCTGATGGCGTCGCTGATGAGGATGGTGTCATTGCGTCTGCTCCTTCTGCCGCCGCTGTCTCCGCCGCCGCCTCTGCTGGATCTGCCGTCGCCGCTGTCGTCGGCACCGCCGCCGCTGTCGTCGCCGCTGCCGCATCTGGATCAGATGCCGCCGTGGCCTCCGCCGCCTCTGGAGCCGCTGCCATCTCCGCCGCTGTCTCCACCGCCTCTGGAACCGCTATCGTCGCCGCTGATGTTCCTGGATCCGTCGCCTCTGGAACCGCTGTCGCCGCCGCCACTGATGTTCCTGGATCCGTCGCCTCCGCTGGTGCTGCTGTTGTCTCCGCTGGGGGCTGGTGGTTCTTCTGCGGTGTTGTGGCTGGGCCCTTCTCCGCTGCCGCCCTCGCCGCACGCTGATGGCTCGGTATGCGCTTGCGGGATCCTGGTTCTGCCGTCGTGCTCTCTGTGCGTTGTCTGCCCTCAGGTGTTGGTGAAAACGCCGGGGCCGACTGTCGCCCTCTCTCTGCTGCTGCTGCTGCTGCTGCTGCTGCTGTTCGCTGCTGGTTCTCTGCTGCTGCGGCGCCTCCTGCTGCTCTCGCCCGATTACTATATGAAGACGGGCAGGTGAAGTAGCTATGGCCTTCGCCTTGACACAGGGTGCAGGTCTCGGTGTTGGTGCACTGCTTCCCTTTGTGTCCGACTATTCCACAGCGCCAACACCTGACCAAAACGCAGTCCTTTACTTGGTGGGAATTAGATTGGCATATGTAACACCGCTGAATCTGTCCCGGGTAGGTAATCTTGCCGTTATATGGGCCGAGGGAAATGGAATTTGGCAGGGACGCGAGCCGCCCCTCGCCGTCACGGTTAAGTTTGACTCGGTATCGCCGCACACCAAACCACAGCCCAAGGTTGTCCAAAAGTTTCTCCACCGGCCGCAGGATGGTACAGTACCGGCGGAGGTAGTGCTCCACGTCATGGTCAGCGACCCTCGCGGTCCAGAACTTGACAATAATGGATAATATGTCAGCTGGGACGGAGGAGTGCGACTCAAAATCCTTCCATTCGCCGTCTGCTCTATCTGCGAATAGGCCGAGGAATTTCCGCAAAGAGCGGTCAGTGTGGAAGCTGAGCTGAAAGTCTCTCCTGGAGGGTAGCTCTATGAAGGAATAAACTTCGCTCACCTCGATCCAGGTAGTACTAAATAGACGTTGGCCAACAGTGTCTCGGGTGGGAGGCTCTCCATTCCCGGTATAGCGTAACCTGACCCAGTGCCGTCCGGCTTGGTCGGGCAACATTTTTTTTTTTTTTTTTTTTAAACAAAACACCGTCTTTATTTTGGCGTTTCTCTAAACGTGAGAAATGGGGGGGGGGACCGCAGACACCGCAAGGTGCTGCGGTCAATCTTATTTTTCGTTCCTGAAGCTCAAATAAATAAAGTTATTATGACTTGGCAGCCGGTTCGGGCATTTTTCTAAGTGTCGTTTCTTCTCAAGAACAAATGTAAAGCGGCGGGTAGTCACCCGGTATATGTAGGGGGAGTATGCAAATGTTTAAGCAAGGCTCCCGTCATTTTCTCCGTTGACGTCCTCGTTTCCCCAACGAACCAAATTGACCGCGCATGCTCAGGAGATCCCTAACCCCCAGCCCACTTTCCCTGCTGTGGGGCGTGTGGTCTGACGTCAATTTATTGGATGTAGCAGTGCCGCCATTGTGGAGTGTAGTCCAAAATCCCTATGGGGAAAATTAATTATTTGAGACACATATGGACATTTTCTCCATGGTCATCCATTGTTGAAGCATTTTGTTTACACCTCCCACCCACATTTGTTTGCACCTCCCACCCATTGGCATATAATGGGCGAGTGGTGCGTGAAGTCTTTGTAAACAAAATGATGGCATTTGCAGAAAATAAAGTCAATGATTAATAATGACTCCGTTGAATTTAAAATACATTGTTGAGTTGAAATACATCATTGGAGATGAGTTTTGTGAATTTTGAAGCCCTTAGCCTAGTTGATTCTCAGGTCAGTGTTGAACCTAGCATGACACATCACAGGACAGCTTTCTCAAAATCTGGCAAACGAAAAACCCTGATATGTCCACAAGGACACCAAAGCAGGTTGCTAGGTAGCCTAGAAATGGTCACACTAACAAAAGGACACGGTCTGCAGTTGGATTGTTATTCCTTACTCAACTTACTTTTAATCCTCTTGGTTGGTTGAGGAACATAAGGCTGTGACTCTCTGCTTCCATCTGGCCCTGTCCTGTGCAGCATGTTGTGCCTTGTCCCAAGTTAGGTAGCCATTTTTAGTTCCGAGCTCACAGTTCTTCGCCAGGTTGTTTTTTGCCTCCCTTGTTTCCTCTTAAATTCCACCCCACTAAAAGTCCTGTCAGCATTGAGCCCAGGGCACCATGTTGGCATTGGGCATTTTGGGGTATTTCCATAAGAGCTCCACTGCACACTGTCGCTCTCACCGCTATCACTCCTCACTGATATCAGCAGCCAGTTGTTCTGACAGGCGTGTTCCCCATATTCTTTTAATGACTTGTTCACAGTCATAAATCTAAAAATTGGCTGCATAGCCTAGAAAATAAAACTATTCCACAGTAGACATCATTCACTATTGCATCGTAGATAGCTGTATCTGCTTGACTGAGTGTAGCGATTTATTTGCAGCTGCCTATAGGCTACAGTGGTGAATTTAGAAGGTTTAAGTAGTCTTCACATGCCTTAGAAATAAACTATATGTACTCTGTGTATCTCAATGATGGATGATTCAACTCTGGCAGAGTAGGCTCTGTGTGTGCAAATCAGAAGCTGGGCCTTGGCTGTCACAGAGTAGCGGCAGGGCAGACTAAGGTCACCAGACTAGGGTGCTAAGGTAGCCTAGTGCGTAAGGACTAGGAATTGAGGGACCATATGACAGGCATATACATTAGGACTTGAACAAAGGATATTAAAACTAAAGTTTGTAATGAACAGTCTTTGAAGAGTGGACAGGGAGGGATGACCGTGGCCCACAGAAAGTGGCCCCAATAAGGTGTAAATCGGCACCAGACAGCTGAATCAACAGTATTGGACAGAAGGCACTGCCCTAACTTATAATAAGATGAACCATCAATCTGAAAAGCCACCTGTGACAACTGATAGAAGCAGCCTGTGACAACTGATAGAAACAGATATATTACAACTGTTAGGCCTATGTGCGAAGGGCATCTCTCCTGCAGGACACTCACTGAGACTGTATTCTCTGTATGAGACTGTATGCTCTTGTTGAAGTAAACACCTTCTGTTGATCGCCTCTGGATTCTCGAGTTTCTACTCATGTTGTTAGCAATAGTCTAACATGGTAGGCTATAGGAGATTGATTCTTAGCAGTTCCCGCTCAGTCACTTATCTTGTTATTCCCTGTAGGCGTAAATACTGTGCTCAAGAACACAATCTTGCTTGAGATAAACATTTTTAGAAATTAAGCCACATTTATTTCATTCTGCCTCGACCACGCCTATTCACATCAGGTAGACTCGTTCAGAATCCCAAATCACACAGCCCAGAAAGAGCTAATTGCTCATATCACTCAACAATAAGCGCCTACATGTCCTTCCATGTAGGCTATAGGCCTATCTTCACTACATGGGCTGCGATAGGATCGGCTAGGCGACTGGGCTCCTGCGTTCTCTATAATTCTCATGGCACAATAGCCTAGCCACTCAAGATGCGATTCAGACATTTTTATAGCAAGGTCATCAAATTCAGTAAAAAGAAAACGACGCGTGTGTGTTGTAATGGTTGCTTGTCACTTTTTGCAATCCTATGTAACGCAGCCGGTGCGCCTCAGGTCACTTCACTGCATAGGCTACCAACCAAACGAGGACATTGCCCCAGACGAGGGGTGTAATAGGCGACAGACAGTCCAAAAAGACCAGGCGAAGTCATTCTGCAGGGAATCCAAATGTGAATCACCCAGGGAGGGCGAAAGGTAGCCTACACACACGGGCAGACACCAGCTTGATAGGGACCAGGTGTCAGCCCCAGTTTCAACGCTGTGCTTTACGCACCCCAAAAAGAGACCCCGTTTAAAAACATAGGCACCGCTTCTGTGTACCCTAAATCATTTTAGCCCCTTGCCAGACAACTTGTCTCACTGGGCAACGATTTCTGTCCATAATCGCATGCACTTTTAGACATTTTAGGAGTCAAATGCCACTGGAAAGCTAGTGCGCACGGCTCCATCCGAGAGATGAACGGCGGTGTTTTTACCCGGTAGCGAATAAACAGACGAGGCCGCCGCTACCCAAACAACTTTATTTCGAACGACAAATAGGCTGCTCGCTGTCACATTCGCTTTCGGACTTGTGCTCCACTCCAACTTTGATTTTTAGCCCTTTATACACCAGGAGAAAACACAAGAGGAACATCATTTTGGTAACCGAGAGCTCCTCGGTGGTGGAGCTGAGTCCACACGGTTCTCATGGCGCGTTTAAGGCCAACCCCTCGCAGCGTCGAGGACTCACAGTCAGCAGGACCGACATACAGTACGTGTGTGATACCGCAGAGCAAACTCAAGATAGACATGGCAGAAGTCGCCCCAGCTCCCGCAGCCGCCGCTCCGGCCAAGGCACCCAAGAAGAAGGCAGCAGCCAAGCCCAAGAAAGTGGGACCCAGCGTCGCCGAGCTTATCGTCACGGCTGTTTCCGCCTCCAAGGAGAGGAGCGGTATCTCCCTGGCAGCGGTCAAGAAGGCACTGGCTGCCGGCGGCTACGACGTGGAGAAGAACAACTCCCGCGTCAAGATCGCCGTCAAGAGCCTCGTCACCAAGGGCACTTTGGTACAGACCAAAGGAACTGGCGCCTCCGGTTCTTTCAAGATCAACAAAGCAGCCGAGGCGAAGGTAAAGAAGCCAGCTAAGAAGCCCGCCGCCCCGAAGGTCAAGAAGGTAGCAGCCAAGAAGCCCGCTGCAGCCAAGAAGCCCCAAAAGGTCGTGGCTAAGAAGCCTGCAGCTGCCAAGAAGTCTCCCAAGAAAGCCAAGAAGCCCGCCGCTAAGAAGGTGGCAAAGAGCCCCAAAAAGGCCAAGAAGCCCGCGACACCCAAAAAAGCCCCAGCAAAGAGCCCCAAGAAGGCCGTCAAGCCCAAGGCCGTCAAGCCCAAAGCTGCCAAGCCCAAGGCTGCCAAGGCGAAGAAGGCAGCCCCCAAGAAGAAGTAAACGTCTTTTTTCTGTCCTCTTTACCGTTAAAAAGGCTCTTTTAAGAGCCACCCACCCATCCATAAAAGCGCATCTCCATGTATGGCCACCGGATTCACGCGGGCGCACATCCAACAGTAATAATTCCGATATAAAGCACTTAATCTAATGGTACTGAAAACGTGCTGTACACGCTGGTGTTTTATTATAATACACTTCCACAGCACTGGTAATGGGAGGCTATGAATTTAAACTGTAGGGTAAAACTCATTATCTGATGCATGTTCATGGTCAACTGGCGTGCACGGGGATCAGATCGACGCGTAGTTTATTCAACATTGTCTTTTTGGCGCCTGAAATGAGAGGAGTAGTGAGAGAGCGGCGGACCAGCGCAGGCCGTGGGCGCGTTCGTAAGGATCAGGACTGCGCAGTCGATGATCAGAGCTGATCGCCGCCATGCTGTGACCCTTTGCATTGTGGCTAAATTCCGTCCCGACTCGCTCCAACATGATACGTACTTTGTTGGGTTATACATTATTGAAATTACAAATTCAAATAATTAGAAAAACGGTATTTTGAGAAACGCCCATAGACATGCATGCATTCTCTAAGTCTAAAGCGACGTACAATGTTTTGAGTTGGGGTTAAGTGGCACAGCGTCAGCCATTTCTGCTTGTCATGAGGGTTTCGCCAAGACTACAGTTTTCACGCATCCCTTGGTGAGTCGTTTTTTGTTGGGCGCCAGGAGGCTTAGGCCTACGGTCAGAGCCACGCCGCCGCAGTGGGACCTGTCCTTGGTGCTGAATGCGCTCTGTGAGACCGCCATTCGAGCCTTTGGAACAGGTGTCACACAAGTGGCTGTCGGTGAAAACGGCGCTACTCCTCGCTTTGGTCTCGGGTAAGCGTGTCAGTGATCTGTGTGCTCTGTCGACGCAGTCAGGCTGTCTCACCATCACCGGTGATTTCAGCAAGGCAGTGTTACATCCTAACCCATCCTTTTTGCCGAAGGTGGTTAAGAGCTCTTACAGATCACAGGCTTTGGAGTTACGGGCGTTTTATCCTCCACCGCATGAGGACGGGGAGGATGCTCGCCTACACCGTCTGTGCCCCGTCCGTGCGTTGGCGCGGTATGTCGAGGCCACAGCGGCGGTGAGGTCCACGCCTCAGTTGCTGGTTTGCTACGGCGCTGGCAAGGTGGGGTCGCCTCTATCCAAGCAGCGCCTGTCCCGCTGGCTGTGTGAGGGCATCACCACAGCCTATAAGGCAGCGGGCTGCCCTCTGCCTGGGAGGGTCACTACAGGAGTGGCTACGTCGGTGGCCCTTTTCAGTGGGGTTAGTGTGGAGGATATATGTGCGGCGGCATCTTGGTCGACGCCGTCGCCTTTTATCCGCTACGATCTTTTGGATGTCCCGTCTGACTCGCTGGCAACATCTGTGCTGAGCACAGCTGTCAGGGGTGCGCGGCGGGACATGCAGTGATGGACTGATTGGGTGCTACTGGCCTCAGTGTTCAGTTCCATCAGGTAACCTGCCCTCAGGTTTTTCCTAGCAGGTGGATACGGCTGTTATCTCCACATCCCCTTTGGGTTATATGTGAGATTGTTGTGGTCGTAATTGACTTGTGTGAAGGACATAGTAGGCTAGAGTTACCATGCGTAACTGCCGCCCTACCTAGTCTCCTTCTCAGCGCATCTCTTACCCCGCCCTTCAGTGCACTGATAGTGGCGGGTGGGTCGGGGCCTGTGTATCATGGCATTGTAAGGTTATAATGCTTGTGTTACTGTGGCGCCTTGGCCTCAGCCATGCCGGGTTTGATGTCCCGTCGGGATGTCAGGCTCAGCAGGGGTACATAGGGCATCGCTCGCTCCGCCTAAACCACAAGGAGCGAAACCTCCCTATGGGGCGAAGCTCCGTGAAATAGAACGATAGTTACCTATTGTAACTCCAGTTCTATGAGTGGAGCGTAGCCCCATAGGGCTTCGGGCCCTGCTGACCCTCATTCTAGCTCGCTGAAATATTTATATTTTGGGAGCAGTTTGATGGGTTTAGCTCTCTTTTATACAGTTTAGAGAGTAAGGCACCTGTACCTGATTGGCTGTCAGATGCGTTAAATTTTAATATTCATATTCAGTCTGCGTTGCCTTGGCAACGGGGTAAACAGCTAGGAGCGAAGCCCCCCTATGGGGCTACGCTCCCCTCATAGAACTGGAGTTACAATAGGTAACTATCGTTCTTTTGTACTGACACCCACTAAAAGTCAGGCTGAAATCGACTGCAGGGGATGAGGTCATTGTATAGGTCATTGTATAATTATGCCATTTCTGACTGACTTCTGAGCTGAACCAACTAGTAGGCTACCTGACTGCCTTTTATTATTATCATCAATAATAATCTATTTTTACAGATTAGCCTTTTTTTCTTGTCTTTTTTACTGCTGCCATCTGCGCATTTTTTCTTGCGTGGATTGTTGTGCACATGCTACAACACAGGAATTTCAAGCCTCGGCGGAACTCCACGACATAGAGCAGGGGGTGGGGGTGCCGCTCCGATTGGATAAGACGACAACGGCCCTGTGGCCAATGGGCGCCCGTTTCTGCAAGGTATAAAAAAACGGTGTTCCGATTAGCGTAGTATCATACTGTCGTAAACCGTGAATTACTGACGTAATCAATATGAGTGGAAGAGGCAAAACAGGAGGAAAAGCTAGGGCAAAGGCGAAGACCCGATCATCCCGCGCCGGTCTTCAGTTTCCCGTGGGCCGTGTTCACAGACTTCTGCGTAAGGGCAACTATGCCCAGCGTGTGGGAGCTGGCGCACCGGTCTACCTGGCCGCTGTGCTCGAGTACTTGACTGCTGAAATCCTGGAGTTGGCCGGCAACGCTGCCCGCGACAATAAGAAGACTCGTATCATTCCCCGTCACCTTCAGCTGGCTGTCCGCAACGACGAGGAGCTCAACAAGCTACTCGGAGGCGTGACGATTGCCCAGGGCGGCGTGCTGCCCAACATCCAGGCAGTGCTTCTCCCCAAGAAGACCGAGAAGGCTGTCAAAGCCAAGTAAAGTCGTTACTGTTAAGTCTCCCGAAAACCCCAAAGGCTCTTTTAAGAGCCACCCACTTGAATCTTTTAAAAAGCGCAATGTGTACTTCTACGATCCTCTAACAATGAACTTTAGCTACCGTTTCACTTCACCTGTGTGCAGCATGCCTTCCAAGTTAATGGGGTCATTCTTCACCCAGCAGTTCTTTTTATATTAAGTCATTTTACACACCGTTGTTTACTGTGATGTAGGCTATAGGCTACAGTATTTGGGGGGGGGGGGGGATTCTAGTGTTTCCCACTCACCATATTGGTGTTCAATTGGTTCTCAGAAATATCTTATGAACACAAAATACAATTTTGAGAAGACATTTGCCTTGTTTGGATGGCAGTTTCATCTTGCAGATTTGAGGGATTTTACATTTCGTGTTAATTTATTGATTATTATTTGTGTTCAGAATTTAGTGAAAATAAGGGATGCTTTCAGAAAACGTGTGTAAACAAGAGAAACTTGGTGGTGGCGGGTCACGGGTTAAATTGACATAAATTTGCCTCTAAAGCCAGGGCTCCACTGCAACGTTGTCCTTCAAATTACTTTGAAAATGATTCGTAGAAATCCCCCAAAATAATTTGACTAGAGTAGATTGAAGATAAAGGGAGCAAATACGCCCGTTGGAAGTGGAGCGAGGGAGGTGGATCATTTGAATTTTAGGCGCGCTTGACACCAGGCTCCGTGTCCAATGGCCACCGGAGAAGGAGGCGACAGCCAATAAAGCCGCACGGAGAGGCCGTCCAATCAGCGCATGGCTGCGGGCGGCGATATAAACTTGTACATAGCCGTTTCTCGAGATAGAACTCCCAACTCGCAGAGAAAGAAAGAAGCGTCATGGCCCGAACCAAGCAAACCGCCCGTAAATCCACCGGTGGCAAAGCTCCGAGGAAGCAGCTCGCCACCAAGGCAGCTCGTAAGAGCGCACCAGCCACCGGTGGTGTGAAGAAGCCCCATCGTTACAGGCCGGGCACAGTAGCCCTGAGAGAGATCCGTCGTTACCAGAAGTCAACCGAGCTGTTGATCCGTAAATTGCCTTTCCAGCGCCTGGTGAGGGAAATCGCTCAGGACTTCAAGACCGACTTGCGCTTCCAGAGCTCTGCTGTGATGGCCCTGCAGGAGGCCAGCGAGGCATACCTGGTCGGCCTCTTCGAGGACACCAACCTGTGCGCCATCCACGCCAAGAGAGTGACCATCATGCCTAAGGACATCCAGCTGGCCCGCCGAATTCGCGGAGAGCGCGCCTAAATTGGTCTGAGTTGCTTTATCATTTCAATACCCACAAAGGCTCTTTTAAGAGCCACCTCATTGTCTCTAATAATGAAGCCAATGTTTTACCATTCTACATGAGACGAAGCAATTTGCCTACCTCTATTGGCTGCAGTTGTGAATCACATTTTGGTATTTCAATGTCCAAAAACTAGGGCTGTGTCCGAAAGTCAACACTACATACAATGTAATATATACTGCGACTCATACTATTTAGTAGGCTACGTACTACACTAAAACACATATGATGGATAATTGTAGTATACTACTTGACGCCATCCAGTGGTGTCTGGCTCGCATACAACGGGTAGTTCCGACCTCGCAATCTGATTGCGAGCCGTTGTATATTCACTATATACTACCGTTCTATATGTACCGGATAATCAACGTTGGTCATCAACGACTATGTGTGCGTTAATTAAACCACTCGAGGCCGTGTGTTAGTGATTTTATAACAGCTATGGGGCGTTGTTAGGCAATCACTATAACACACGCCTCGAGTGGTTTGTTGCTTTTATACAACGGTTGTTACAGCTATTAGTGTAAAATAAACACAGCAATGTAAAATATTAACCTTTATTCAAAACGAAGCATCATTACCTCAATTCCGCCAAGCAAAATAATTCCCCTAACAAAAGGGTTGCCAAGCAACAACAATAACTACAATGCATTGGATCAAATGGGAGGCGCATTAATATATCAGTGACCGCCAGGCCATCCCCATGCACCCCTAAGTGAAGAGCGCGTGTCTCTAGCCCCGCCGGGGTTGAGCAGTAGCTATGGAGGTATTGGTATGGAAGTTGAGGTGAGAAGCACTAGCTGTGGAGGTGTTTGTAGGGACACAAGGGCACATGCTCAAGTTACTACTGCTAGTACTATACTAATAGATTAGACACTCATTATAACTCATACGGTTTTAATGAATTAAATAGCTGAAAAAGAACAAAAGGTATTAATATGAGTTTACAGCCTGAATAAGACTGTCATACTGAATATTCTTTGAATATAAGGAAGGTAGGAAGGAAGGAATGTAGGAAGGGATATAAATGCTACCACAGTAGTCATAAATGGGTGCCTGTATCTTTAAGAGAGCCTGCTTGTGTCCCCAAATTCAAATCCCAACTGACACTGAGCATCCCTTCATTCCCTTCAGTGTAAAGGCGTGCCGGCTTCAGACAGCTCTCTCTGGAAAAAGTATAAATGCTGCAGCTTAGATATTGACACCGTAGGAATCCTGGGAACTTGCTGAACATTTTTATGTATTACATGTCTGTGTAGCTTAAAAACTGTAGGCATGGCGACAAGTTAGAAAAGGGGTATGAATTAAAAATTAGCAGCTCGAAAGTTACAGTGGAGCGCCATTCGTTTGAATGGGGAGCATGGTTGTCGAACAAATCGTCATACCTCGAAAAAAGTCACACAGCTTAGATACTTCCATTGTACGAATCAGCACAGTTTTGTATAGTGTATGAGCTCTTAAAACTGTAGGAGTGACAGCAGTTTACTAAACTTGCTATGACAGTGGCGTTCCCCTTCAAAGAGGATTTCAATTTCCGCCCATTGTCCATTGTATTGTTTGTTGTTGAAAAAAGCTGAATATTTTGAAAAGTATGAAAAATATTAAAAATGTACCCCATAATGACCTTAAAGAGCTAAATATTTAGATACTTTAATGGTTTCTGTAGCTCAAAGTATGAAGGAGTTGAAGGCTGAAGAAGGTTTCAAAATTCCCCCATTGATTTCCATTCCCCAAATTTTTTGAAAAAGCAGAATATTTTAAAAAGTATAAAAGGTATTAAAAATCTGAAATAAGTCTCGGAATGTCCTTAAAGAGCTGAACATTTTGATACTTGAGTGGTTTAAGTGGTATCTTTTTCATGGGAGATAGTGGTGAAATAATTTTGAGCACTTCACTAGAGAGTGCAGCTGACTAGAGCGCTATGTTGGTGTGCTTCGTAAACATTTTCGGGCATGAAGGGAATGAATATCTCAAAATGCTCACGGAATATCACCGAGCACCCTCTTGTATTTTGAAGAGGTACCCCCAAGCTACAAGAAACAGCAAAGAAAAAAATTGCACCTGACAAAACAAGGTTCAACCCCATGGCTCCCGGACTATTGCGGCGCTGACCAGAGAAACTCGTTGTCCTCGCGGTAATCCCCGCAGAGCCCCGCTCATGAGACACCGGCTCCGAATGGAGCAAGATCCCAGACGATGCTGCCGAAGCATCACTCTGATCTTTCATTACCGTACACCCCAAGCACTCAGGGCGAGACAGCACCGAACTGCTGGACCTCGCCCTGCTCATAGTACAACCTTTCTCTCCCTGCCCATCAAAGTACGCTAAAGCACTACTATGTAGGCTAGCTACACCCGAGGTTAGAGAGCGGTCAACCGCTGAGGTAACAACATGAGATGCAGACTGTTTATCATCAAACAAAGACTCATGACCACCGACGTAGTGCAAAAATAATCTTTATTTAACTCGTCCCTGCAGACGCTCTCGTCGTCCCTAACTGGGATGGAGGGGACAGAGGGAGAACAGTCCATCTCCGTTAATTGTCATTGCGTGCGCCGCTTCTTGTGCCATGGAGCGGCGCCAGATGGGCCAGCACGGCGAACAGCGCCGGACTGGGCGCCGTTCTGAGTGCGCTGAGCAGGGGGCTGTGGAGATGGGTGCGCCGGACGGGAGGTAGATGCTGCCTCCGCCCTGGCCGCTCTCGCTCTCTCCCTCCTGTCACAGCGATGAGACGCCGAATGCTGGTGCTGCCGCTGGGTGGGTGCGCGCGCCATCGCTGCCTTGGCGTGAGGAACAGTGAGGTGCTTGGAAAGCGGCTTCTGGTCGTCCTCCAGCTTCCCAAACCGCTCCAGTGCCAGGCCCACGGAGGACTCGAACAGTCCAGTGCGGCAGATCGGGGCATTGAGTAGCACCGGCTTATCCGCCTCCTTCATGCTGGTCAAGCCGAGCCACAGGTGCCACTGCTGCATGACGGAGTTACCCATGCCCCGTCCTGCGCAAGCTGCCGCCGTCTGACAGAGCTGGAGAGCCGCTCGCGTCAGATCGGCGGTCAGCGGACCATATACCTCCGTCATCTTGGCGATGGAGGTGCCCAGGATGGCGATGATGGAGATGGCTGCTGCAGACTGAGCGTTCAGCACATACATCTTCACTGCGAACGCCACAGTCGCCCTGTCCTTGGCCCCAGGTAGCTACGCCTTCCTGCTGGACGCCCATGAGACCGCCCCCGGGACCAGGTGGGACGCCAGCGAGTGCTCGAGGGACGGGGTTCCCTGAGAAATATCCCTCTCCAGCCCGACCACTTGGGTGGCGTGGAGAAAGGACTTCACAGGTGCCTTCGCTGTGACAGGCTGTTCCCACGATCCCTCGATGAAGGACTCCATGCGTGGCATCGCGGGGAGCAGCCTCTTCCCCTTCTTCGCCTGCCGGTCACCGAAGTAGGAGTGGCTCCATCCAGGCAGCTCCTCCTCGACCGGCTCCGGTGGTAGGGGGATGCTGACATAAGCCGCCGCCCTCTCCAGGATACCGGGAAACTCCCGGCGGAAGGACGGCATAAAGCTTCCGGTCACAGAGACCCTGTGCCCTCCCCCGGGACTCTCAGAGCGGTCCAACGAACCGTCAGAGTCCTCGGGTTCAGACACCTGGGAGGGGGCTGGACGACCGAACCGATCGCCGACAGCGCCTCTCCCCTCCTCCTCCTCCTCCTCCTCGTCCTCTCCCTCAGAACCGGACTCCGAACCGGAGGCGGCCATAGAGAGTGAGTCCACGGGGGTCAGAGGAACTTCCTCAGCAAGAAACGCAGCACGATACTGCCTATCTACCAACGGCAGGAGGTAGCACGGCGCGCACGGGGGAGGCACAAGCAGACCATCCCTCGCATGCTGGGCCCCGAGGCAGACAAAGCACAAATCGTGCCGGTCCGTCTTCGGGTTGAGCTTCCGGCAGCAACACTGAGCCCTTAGAAGGGCTTTTGGTGGGGCTGGAATGTCTCCCAGTCCCACCGCTTCCAGGTTGCTGACCGCTTTGTTCATACTTGAGGTAAATCTTCACACTCAGTCAATATTTCAGCTCGCTGAAATATTTTGGGAGCAGTTTGATGGGTTTAGCTCTCTTTTATACAGTTTAGAGAGTAAGGCACCTGTACCTGATTGGCTGTCAGATGCGTTCAATTTTTAATATTCATATTCAGTCTGCGTTGCCTTGGCAACGGGGTAAACCACTAGGAGCGAAGCCCCCCTATGGGGCGTAGCTCCGCGAAATAGAACTACCGGACGATACGTCAAGTGTCGACGTCACCGAGCAGTCAGTGATCTGTCAACAGTCATGGCGGACATCGAAGCGGTATAAATTTGCCAAACTATATTAAAAGGTTACAGACTTTGTAGCAAAATGTGTCTGTGGGAAAAAAATATTTTATTACCCAGCTATCTTAGTTACACCAATATTGAACTATTTTGACAGCTTTGGGTGGTGTGTGTGTCGTATTTATTAAGTTTGACAAATCTACGAAGCTTATAGCTAACTAGCCATAGCCGAAGCCGGCTCTATGCTGGTTAGATTGTCTGGTTATATTCGTTATATTTGTTATGTTGACAACGTGCTCCACTAGATCACATGGGCTTGTTAATTCTGTTTTTGATATAGTTTATAACATTAAATTATTCAAGTAAAGTGACAAGAAAGCGATCTATCATTGTTTACACACACCATTATTTACCAAAACCATAGCAACGCTATTTCCCGGTCGTACTGCTGGACTGGGATTTGCCGGATGAGTTCAATTTTTTGAACGCATACGGACGTCCACTGGAGCGGAATTTTGTCCGCACCGCATCCCTCGGAGTCCTGTCGCATGCGGTCTGCGGACTCTCATAGGAAACGAATGACTTCCGGTCTTTTCAGAACCGTACTGCGGTAATTTTTCCGTAATAGTGTGAAGGCGGCTTTAGATTTGCCAACTCGAACGATGGTTTCGTATTGTAACCCTAGTTCTATGAGTGGAGCGGAGCCCCACAGGGCTAGCTCCTATTGGCTAGCGAAATCCAGCTAGCTACATTGACTGAAGAAAAAAAAAAAACATACACGCACCTGTGTCCAACCAAGTCCGGTGCACCACTGTATAAGCGGGCTACGCCCGCACATCTGCTCCTAACCGAAATTTTCAGCGAGCAGACTGCGGGGTCAGCAAGTCTGTTCCCTGTGGGGCTCCGCTCCACTCATAGAACTAGGGTTACAATACGAAACCATCGTTCTATTTCATGGAGCTCCGCCCCACAGGGCTAGCTCCTATTGGCATAAGCGGAGCTACACGACCGCACCATACACTCTTGCTGGCCCCAGTAAGGGAAAAACCAGTCAGGACACAAGCCAGGGCTCCAAGGCGAGACCATACTAACAGTTGATCCGACCCAAGCACTGGCCCCACCCCGCCACACTCAGTCTATCACAGCCGAGGGCAAGGAGAGGTACGTGGGGCGAGAGATGGACCAAAGCGGTTACTCCGTAACAAGCCCGTCCCAGCTTCACTCATAAACAGGAGCGGAACGTCACTAGACGGGCCTGCTCCTACCTTAGCTGAACCGGTGAGACCCGCGTGAGTCATGTCTGCTTTCCTAGCAGGAAAAGACCCCGCGGCTCAAACCGGTTCTCCAGTAGCGGCGAGACCTGCCGTGGTCCATTCTGACTCTTTCACAGAAGACCCGGCGACTCGAGCCGAACACCTACATGAAACATCCTGTCTAACGCTGGCTCGCACCGGCGGCTGTGTTTAGCACAGATGACGCCACAGAGACAGAGGACATGGATAAAAGGTAATAACGGACAAAAGGAGACGGGGACGACCAAGTCGCCGCCGCACAGATGTCCTCCACTGACACACCATTGAACAGGGCAACTGACGTGGCCACACCCCTTGTGGAGTGTGCCCGAACAGTACCAGGCAGAGGACGACCCGCAGTCACGTAAGACTGGGCGATGCCCTCACAGATCCAATGGGAGAGACGCTGTTTCGACAACGGAGAACCCACCTTCCCTGGGCCGTGGCAAACCAACAACTGGGGGGTGGTGCGGACCGCAGCCGTGCGCTGGACGTAACACGTCAACGCACGCACAGGACACAACAAATGCAGGCGGGCCTCTTCCTCGTTCGCATGAGGTGGAGGATAGAAGGCTCCCAGCTCCAAATCCTGTGCTCTATAGGCGCCCCGGACCACCTTCGGAACGAAAGATGGATCCGTGCGCAACACAGCTTTGCTCCCATCACCCGTGATGAGAAAAACTGTCAACGCCCTCAGATCACTGACCCGCTTGCCCGACGTCAGAGCAAGGAGCAGCGCGGTCTTAATCGGTAGCCACTTGAGAGACATCCGCTCCATTGGTTCGAACGGCGCTTTACATAGCGCATCCAGAACCAAGAGCAAATCCCAAGGCGGCGCCGCAGCCTTACGCACAGCGCGAAGACGGCGCGTGCCGGCCAGGAAGCGTTTAACAAGGGGATGCCCGAAAACCGTAGTTTTGGCGAACCCCTCATGGCATGCGGAAATAGCACACGCATACACCTTGATAGTGGATGCTGCCAAACCGCCACCATGATCCATCAGGTGCTGAAGGAATTCCAAAATCGCCTCGACCGAGCATGACTCGGGAGCGAAGTCCCTTTCCTCACACCAACGCGCAAAAGCAGCCCATTTGCCAGAGTAAACCAAGGCAGTGGAAGCTGCGCGCGCGCTCTGAATTGTACAGATCACGGCCGGAGAGAGTCCCCTATCAGACAATCTCCGCCGTTCAAGAGCCAGGCCACCAGCGGCCGTCCCAAGACCGGAGGTGCGCAAATTGAGCCCTCCGCCTGGGACAGAGCGTTCGGCCAATGAGGGATGTGCCACGGTTCTACAGTAGTCATGGCCATCACTTCTGCATACCATCTCGCCCATTGGCGGTCCGGCGCTATCAGTATTACCGATGCACCCTCTGACCGCACCCTGGCCAACAATGGTAAAATCAGCCCCATCGGCGGGAAAGCATACAGCAGCGCCCCCGGCCAGGGGGCATGCGCGAACGCATCCACGCCCAGCGGAGGCTGGTCCTGCTGTTTCAGAGAGAACCAGAGGGGACACTTCGCGTTCTCTCTCGAAGCAAAGTGGTCTGGTTGTCTGACCGCACCAGCACATCGCGCCCCTGTACCAGGTGTACAAAGTGGCGCAATGCCAGTAGCACCGTCTCCAACTCCAGGAGGTTGATGTGGCGCCGTTCTCCGACGGCCCACAAACCACCTACGGCCTGGGACAGACATGTACCACCCCAGCCGCTTAGAGACGCGTCTGTGAAGACAGCGATGTGAGCCGACACCCTGCCTATTGGAACACCGTGCGCTATCACGCGCCGGTCCCTCCAATAGTCGAGGTCTGCTGACAACGACCCCGGCATCCGCACGAGGCGCCGTCTGTGCCTCACAGGGTCCAGACGAAGCCGCGCGAACCATCTCTGCACGCACCTCATGTGAAGTAGGCTCAGTGACACTACCACATGGGCGGCTGCCATGAGACCCAGAAGGCGCATGATCGACAGAACCGCGATCTTTCGAGAAGGACGGCAAACGCTGAGACTCTTCTCCAGTGTTTCCCTCCTTGAATCGGATAGCCGTGCTCTCATGGCGCTCGTGTCCAGATTGATACCTAGGTAAACAATCTGACGGGCCGGCCACAGAGCGCTCTTCTCCCAGTTGACTGCAAACCCCAGGTCGGTGAGATGCCTCACCACCGTGGCGGTATGCATCAGAGCCAACAAAGGCGACGGAGCCAGTACCAGCAGGTCGTCCAGGTACGCCAGGATCCTGATGCCCTGCCGGCGTAGTGGCCTCAACGCCGCCTCCACACAATTGGAGAAGGTTCTGGGGGCGAGCGCATATCCAAACGGGAGTCTGGTATATTCGTACGCCACACCCAGGTAGGCGAAACGCAAAAACTTCCGATGCCGATGAGCTATCGGTATGTGGAAGTAAGCGTCCTTGAGGTCTATGCTGGTGCAAAAATCGCCGGGAAGGAATGCCTCCAGCATTTGTCGCACCGTAAGCATATGGAACTTCAGATTCGCTACCGTTTTGTTGAAAAGGCGGAGGTCCAAAATTGGCCTCACGCCCCCCGTCTTCTTTGGCACGAGGAAGTAGCGGGAATAAAATCCCTCGTCCCTCTGGTCTGACGGGACCACAGTTACCGCTCCCTTCGCCATCAGTTCTGCAATCTCTGCTGACAGAGCGGCAGCCTGGGCGGGACGCGGTATCACTTTCTCCACTACGCCCGTGAAGGGCGGTGGTGGGCAACAAAACTGAATGAGATACCCTTCCCGTAGAACACGCTGCAACCAGCTGTCCAGGAGACATCTCTCCTGCCAGACTGTGAAGCGGTTGGAAAGAGGTCGTGCCGGAGATCGCGGGAACAGATCGAGGAACCTGCCCTATTTTTAATTTGGCCCTGACCGCCACCGGACAGCTGAGAAACTCTGCTGTCCTGGCCCAAGGCGGGCCACCCTCGAAAGGGAGATGAAAAATCCCCATTGGGAGTTCCATGTCCCTGAACAGCGCGAGGATGAATGGCATTCCTGTCAAGAAGCACTTCATTCACAAAAAGAGGAAGTTAGTCGACACCGTCCGCATTGCTAACAAGCCGCCGTTGCTCATCCCATTGAGAGAAAACGGCGGAGTGTTGCAATGCAGGAAGCCCCGCCTTCTCATTTGCATGATCTGTCAAGGTGCCGTCTTTCGCAGACCGACTAGACGGGACATGAGAGGCGGGCAGTGATTTCGCGCCAACATCACACAAAGCAGCGGCGACTGGTGCACGTTGTGAGATGAAGTGTGGATATCAGACACCATAGGCCTGCTCCTTTTAGCTAAAGGCCGAGCGTTGGTATCACACACACTGACGGAGCGACGCCTCGGCTGCTCATGAAAATAGCTAGCCGAGGCAGTAAACATGGAAGTATTCTCACTGACCGGTGAGCGTGAAAACTCTCTACCTGTCGAACACACAGGGAGAGGCTCGAACGCTCGGCCCGAATGAACGAACGCCGTCTGGGGGTCTAGCGCATCTTTTTCGCCGCTAAACCCCGCCAGCGGTCGGTCCCGAGAAAACTCCGAACAGGGCAGTACAGCCATAGCACTTGGCCTGGGCGCACACATCCCCTCTGTTAAAAACCCAAGGCGGAGCGGTGGGCGCGCTTGAAGACGTCGGTCCGGTCCCGGCACCGTGGGCGGGGTAGGCAGGGGGAGGTCGCGGGGGAGGAGCCGCGTGCGCAGTCCAGGAGCGAGTGAGACCGGGTGAGCCGGTCCATGGGCCGTAGCGGGGCGGGACCCCGTGGCAGGTTGTTTAGCCTTGTGTGTTCGCCGGCGCTTGCTCCCAGTCGCGGCAGCATCAGCCGGAGCACGCGGACGTGCCGGCACACTGCGCTCCCCCGGAGCAGCGAGGTGGCGAGCGAGGAGGAGCCGGTCCTGCTCCTGGCTGCGACACTGCTCCAGGATGTTAGACACAGCCGCCCCAAACAACCCCTCCCTACTGACCGGTGAGTTGAGGAGGACACCCTTGTTTTCCTCGCGCAGACGAGTCAGGGAGAGCCATAGGTGGCGCTGCTGCACCACCGACGTGGCCATCACTCCACCCAGACAGGAGGCGGAGATTCTCACAAGCTGAGCAACGGCTCCGGCGGCTTCGGCCATCTCCGCTCTCCTGTCTTCATCCATAGAGGGGGGGGTTTGCTCCGTAGCTAGCTGGCCGATGTAAATGGCCAGCATAGCAATGGAGGACGAGGCAGCCACGGCCTGCGCGGCCAGAGAAAAACTTTTGTCGGCCAAGGACAGGGTTGTCTTGTCCTTGACGTCCGGCATGAGAGGCTTCCTGGCCGAGCCCCAGGCGGAGGAACCAGGCACCAGGACCGCTTCAATGTCGGGTTCCAGAGGAGGAGAGCCGATAGCTGCTACGTCAGTCCAGCCGGTTACCCTCGTAGCTCTGCTGAACTGGCGAAGCGGACCTCTGATGGCCAACGGCCGCTCCCATTCAGCCTCGACGAACGCCTCCAGGTCAGGCATAGCCGGCAGGAGACGAGGAGCAGGCTGAGAGGGACGCCAGTAGCAGACAGAGCTCCACAGTGGGAGCCCCGTAGTCGCAGCAGCCTCCGGGACGGAGATACCGAGGTGATGCGCGGCTCTCTCCAGCAGCCGGGGCAGGTCGCGATCGAAGGAACCCTGCCCCGGGAAGGAGGCGCCACTAGCCGTAGTGGCTTCTGACGCAGATTGACCCTCGTCTGCCTCGGAGAGCTATTCCTCATCATCCGTAGGCGCGAGGGAGGTAATCGGGTCCGCCGGTTGTTGCGGGGGCGCGCCGATGTCCTCGCCGACCAGCTGGACCAGACCTTCAGTCTCCAGCGGCGGCGGAGCGAAGAATTGCGCCCGAAGCATCCTCTCCATGGGGTCCAGGAGGGCGCAGATCTCGCAGGCGGGGGACGGAGCCAGACCCGCTCTGGCGTGCTGCGGCCCCAGATAGCGGAAGCAGAGGTGGTGTCCCACGTCGCTGTAGCGGGAGCCGCAGACACAGAAACGATCCGGTGGATCAATCGGCGCCGGCAGGGGGTCATCTAGGGACGCCGCCAGCTCCGCTTGGGTCCGCTGAGTAGACATTCTTATCTTCTTTCAGTATCAATGCGAGCTGAAAAATTCGAAGGAGCAGATGTGCGGGCGTAGCCCGCTTATACAGTGGTGCACCGGACTTGGTTGGACACAGGTGCGTGTATGTTTTTTTTTTTTCTTCAGTCAATGTAGCTAGCTGGGTTTCGCTAGCCAATAGGAGCTAGCCCTGTGGGGCGGAGCTCCACTAAATAGAACATAGGTTCACACAAATGTTCACAGGGAAGAAACCGAAAATGACGTTTGGCGCTGTGACTCAGGTATATAACCTCGGAGGGTGGGGCCTCCTGTCATGCACTGCCAGTCTGACCTATTACGACAGACGCTGTATAAAAGCTTCCGTCGTAGGGTCGCGCATGCGCATTCCATAGGTGAAACATTGAAACTAATGTTAAAAAGAGAACCTGCTGGCTTGCATACTGTTCAAACTGAAGGAAAAGTTGGCGCTCTTAAAATGAGGCTGATTCAAATCTAAGTCAGGTGCGTGGGCCCAAATGCACTGATCAAGGAAAAATAGAAGAAAAAGCCCGCACACTGACAAAAAAGAGAGGAGGCACTCAGGATACAAATAAAAAGTGATTTAATGTGACAACACACAAAAAAAGGACCGCTTCGGTCGTATCAGACCATCTTCAGCCATGAATACAAACATTTTGTTTTCCTTTTCTAGCCCTATTTATCATAATCCACAAATCATGGGGAATAGGTCTTGGGCCGCATGCCGTCACGTGACTTGCAATACCGAGCTTTGGCCATTAGCCTAAGTCAAATGGCTTCATGCGCCGGTGAGCAACTTTCATTGAAATGAATAGGCAGACATTTTCAATGCCGTCTCATCATACCTCCATGGCTCCGCCCAGCAGAAAAGAGCTCTCACTGTGTTCAATCACATCCGCATTTTCGACATAATAGACGGGCCACGTTTCGAGAATGGAACAGTCAACTCGAAGGTTTCGTGTAGAACAATTGAAAAGAAAACCGTCAAAAAATGTCTGGCCGCGGAAAAGGAGGCAAAGGACTCGGAAAGGGAGGAGCGAAACGCCATCGCAAGGTTCTTCGTGATAACATCCAGGGCATTACCAAGCCTGCAATCCGTCGTTTGGCTCGCCGTGGCGGCGTGAAGCGTATTTCTGGTCTGATCTACGAAGAAACCCGTGGTGTTCTGAAGGTCTTTCTGGAGAACGTCATCCGTGATGCCGTTACCTACACCGAGCACGCCAAGAGAAAGACCGTCACCGCCATGGATGTCGTCTACGCTCTGAAGCGCCAAGGACGTACCCTGTACGGCTTCGGCGGATAAGCATCGTCTCTCCGTTTCTTTAGTCCACCAACCCAACGGCTCTTTTAAGAGCCACCCACGTCTACAATTAAAAGCGATGGGTCCATGTTGAGTGAAACTCGGGTATTAATAGTCGAGGCTCATTAAGGTTGTTTTTATTAATCGTGAGCTTGCATCTGAGGAGCTCCGAAATACGCATTGCGTTGTACACTCGCATTTAACTACATTAACTACAATCCAGCTGGTTAACCGGAATGAATGGCTTGTTCGCCAACACTGTTGAAATTGTTTAATTGTAGGAAAACAGAAAAAAAAATCCCAGACTTGGGTTTGTTGCCCATCCATATCAAAATAACCTTGCAATATTCAGTATGCTGTCCATAGCCTATTTAAACAGCCTATTCGGCCTATTTAGACGACCTATGTACTGACATTCCGTTTCCTTCTAGTCGGGCTACACTGAATTTGACTTGAATACTACGTTTAAAATATATACATGAACAAACGACACTAGATGAATAAGTAAGCAATTACAAGGATGACAGTGCACAGTACATCAAATCGATTGTTTAAACTTGCATAAAACTGAAAGGTAGGGTTAGATCTTCAGTTTGAGGCAATGAGCTCCACATCGTACCATTTATTGAAGCAGATCCAGCCTCGCCGTCTTCCAGAGGCGGGAGTTTGGAAAAAGGGTTCAATAGCAAAAATTAGAGATCAATCTAGCTATAGATGGGACTATATGCTACTTCGATAACTATTGATCCCTGGAAAGATGAGGTAAAAATACATTGTAAAAAAAATAAATAGAAAATTCTACAATCGCAGATTGGACAACAAAAGGCACATTCGGTGACCAATTGCAGCATTTGCAGTTTGCGAGATGTACGAAAAGTAGCCAACAATCTAAATCGCCATGGAATTGCATTATTTTACAGAAAATGTGGGTGGCTCTTAAAAGAGCCTTTGGGGTAGTTTGGAGCCGTGGAAAGCAGCCGCTTTACTTGGAACTGGTGTACTTGGTCACTGCCTTAGTGCCCTCGGACACGGCGTGCTTGGCCAGCTCACCGGGGAGCAGCAGGCGCACGGCGGTCTGGATCTCCCTGGAGGTGATGGTTCTACGCTTGTTGTAGTGCGCCAGGCGAGAGGACTCTCCGGCAATGCGCTCGAAGATGTCGTTCACAAAGGAATTCATGATCCCCATGGCCTTGGAGGAAATGCCGGTGTCGGGGTGGACCTGCTTCAGGACTTTGTACACGTAGATAGCGTAGCTCTCCTTCCTGGACTTTCTGCGCTTCTTGCCGCCTTTGGCAGCGGTCTTGGAGACGGCTTTCTTAGAGCCCTTCTTGGGCGCGGACTTAGCTGCCGGTTCGGGCATTTTTCTAGGTGTCGTTGCTTCTCAGGAACCAATGTAAAGCGGTTGGTAGTCACCCGGAATATGTAGGGGGAGTATGCAAATGTTTAGGCAAGGCTCCCGTCATTGTCTGCGTTGAACTCTGACGTCCTCGTTTCCCCAACGAACCAAATTGACCGCGCATGCTCAGGAACTCCCTCACCCCCAGCCCACTTTTCCTGCTTTGGGGCGTGTGGTCTGACGTCACTTTATTGGATGTAGCAGTGCCGCCATTGTGGAGTGTAGTCCAAAATCCCTATGGGGAAAATGAATTATTTGAGACACACATATGGACATTTTCTCCATGGTCATCCATTGTTGAAGCATTTTGTTTACACCTCCCACCCATTGGCATATAATGGGCGAGTGGCGCGTGAAGTCTTTGTAAGCAAAATGATGGCATTTGCAGAAAATAAAGTCAATGACTCCGTTGAATTTAAAAGACATTGTTGAGTTGAAATACATCATTTTTTTCGTTTTGTGAATTTTGAAGCCCTTAGCCTAGTTGATTCTTAGGTCAGTGTTGAACCTAGCATGACACATCACAGCTTTCTCAAAATCTAGCAAACGACAAACCCTGATATGTCCACAAGGACACCAAAGCAGGTTGCTAGGTAGCCTAGATATGGTCACACTAACAAAAGGACACGGTCTGCAGTTGGATTGATATTCCTTACTCAACTTACTTTTAATCCTCTCGGTTCGTTGAGGAACATGGCTGTGACTCTCTGCTTCCATCTGGTCCTGTCCTGTGCAGCATGTTGTGCCTTGTCCCAAGTTAGGTAGCCATTTTTAGTTCCGAGCTCACAGTTCTTCGCCAGGTTGTTTTTGGCCTCCCTTGTTTCCTCTGAAATTCCACCCCCCTAAAAGTCCTGTCAGCATTGAGCCCAGGGCACCATGTTGGCATTGGGCATTTTGGGGTTTTCCATAAGAGCTCCACTGCACACTGTCGCTCTCACCGCTATCACTCCTCACTGATATCAGCAGCCAGTTGTTCTGACAGGCGTGTTCCCCATATTCTTTTAATGACTTGTTCACAGTCATAAATCTCAAAATTGGCTGCATAGCCTAGAAAATAAAACTATTCCACAGTAGACATCATTCACTATTGCATCGTAGATAGCTGTATCTGCTTGACTGAGTGTAGCGATTTATTTGCAGCTGCCTATAGGCTACAGTGGTGAATTTAGAAGGTTTAAGTAGTCTTCACATGCCTTAGAAATAAACTATAGCCTATGCACTCTGTGTATCTCAATGATGGACGAGTCAACACTGGCAGAGTAGGCCCTGTGTGTGCAAATCAGAAGCTGGACACCAGACTAGAGTGCTAAGGTAGCCTAGTGCGTAAGGACTAGGAATTGAGGGACCATATGACAGGCATATACATTAGGACTTGAACAAAGGATATTAAAACTAAAGTTTGTAATGAACAGTCTTTGAAGAGTGGACAGGGAGGGATGACCGTGGCCCACAGAAAGTGGCCCCAGTATGGTGTAAATCGGCACCAGACAGCTGAATCAACTGTATTGGACAGAAGGCACTGCCCTAACTTATAATAAGATGAACCATCAATCTGAAAAGCCACCTGTGACAACTGATAGAAGCAGCCTGTGACAACTGATAGAAACAGATATATTATACAACTGTTAGGCCTATGTGCGAAGGGCATCTCTCCTGCAGGACACTCACTGAGACTGTATTCTCTGTATGAGACTGTATGCTCTTGTTGAAGCAAACACCTTCTGTTGATCGCCTCTGGATTCTCGAGTTTCTACTCATGTTGTTAGCAATAGTCTAACATGGTAGGCTATAGGAGATTGATTCTTAGCAGTTCGCGCTTAGTCACTTATCTTGTTATTCCCTGTAGGTGTAAATACTGTGCTCAAGAACACAATCTTGCTTGAGATAAACATTTCTAGAAATTAAGCAAAATTTATTTCATTCTGCCTCGACCACGCCTATTCACATCAGGTAGTCTCGTTCAGAATCCCAAATCACACAGCCCAGAAAGAGCTAATTGCTCATATCACTCAACAATAAGCGCCTACATGTCCTTCCATGTAGGCTATAGGCCTACCTTCACTACATGGGCTGCGATAGGATCGGCTAGGCGACTGGGCTCCTGCGTTCTCTATAATTCTCATGGCACAATAGCCTAGCCACTCAAGATGCGATTCAGACATTTTTATAGCAAGGTCATCAAATTCAGTAAAAAGAAAACGACGCGTGTGTGTTGTGATGGTTGCTTGTCACTTTTTGCAATCCTATGTAACGCAGCAGGTGCGCCTCAGGTCACTTCACTGCATAGGCTACCAACCAAACGAGGACATTGCCCCAGACGAGGGGTGTAATAGGCGACACAGTCCAAAAAGACCAGGCGGAGTCATTCTGCTGGGAATCCAAATGTGAATCACCCAGGGAGGGCGAAAGGTAGCCTATACACACGGGCAGACACCAGCAAGATAGGGACCAGGTCTCCGCCCCAGTTTCAATGCTGTGCTTTACGCACCCCAAAAGAGACCCCGTTTAAAAACATCGGCACCACTTCTGTGTACCCTAAATCATTTTAGCCCCTTGCCAGACAACTTGGCTCACTGGGCAACGATTTCTGTCCATAATCGCATGCACTTTTAGACATTTTAGGAGTGAAATGCCACTGGAAACCTAGTGCGCACGGCTCCATCCGAGAGATCAACGGCGGTGTTTTTACCCGGTAGCGAATAAACAGACGAGGCCGCCGCCACCCAAACAACTTTATTTCGAAAGACAAATAGGCTGCTCGCTGTCACATTCGCTTTCGGACTTGTGCTCCACTCCAACTTTGATTTTTAGCCCTTTATACACCAGGAGAAAACACAGGAGGAACATCATTTTGGTAACCGAGAGCTCCTCGGTGGTGGAGCTGAGTCCACACGGTTCTCATGGCGCGTTTAAGGCCAACCCCTCGCAGCGTCGAGGACTCACAGTCAGCAGGACCGACATACAGTACGTGTGTGATGCCGCAGAGCAAACTCAAGATAGACATGGCAGAAGTCGCCCCAGCTCCCGCAGCCGCCGCACCGGCCAAGGCACCCAAGAAGAAGGCAGCAGCCAAGCCCAAGAAAGTGGGACCCAGCGTCGCCGAGCTGATCGTCACGGCTGTTTCCGCCTCCAAGGAGAGGAGCGGTGTCTCCCTGGCAGCGGTCAAGAAGGCACTGGCTGCCGGCGGCTACGACGTGGAGAAGAACAACTCCCGCGTCAAGATCGCCGTCAAGAGCCTCGTCACCAAGGGCACTTTGGTACAGACCAAAGGAACTGGCGCCTCCGGTTCTTTCAAGATCAACAAAGCAGCCGAGGCGAAGGTAAAGAAGCCAGCTAAGAAGCCCGCCGCCCCGAAGGTCAAGAAGGTAGCCGCCAAGAAGCCCGCTGCAGCGAAGAAGCCCAAAAAGGTCGTGGCTAAGAAGCCTGCAGCTGCCAAGAAATCTCCCAAGAAAGCCAAGAAGCCCGCAGCTAAGAAGGTGGCAAAGAGCCCCAAAAAGGCCAAGAAGCCCGCGACACCCAAAAAAGCCCCAGCCAAGAGCCCCAAGAAGGCCGTCAAGCCCAAAGCTGCCAAGCCCAGGGCTGCCAAGGCGAAGAAGGCAGCCCCCAAGAAGAAGTAAACGTCTTCTTTCTGTCCTCTTTACTATTACAAAGGCTCTTTTAAGAGCCACCCAACCAACTCCATTAAAGCGCATCTCCATGTATGGCCACCGAATTCACGCGGGCGCACATCCAACAGTAATAATTCCGATATAAAGCACTTAATCTAATGGTACTGAAAACGTGCTGTACACGCTGGTGTTTCATTATAATACACTTCCACAGCACTGGTAATGGGAGGCTATGAATTTCAACTGTAGGGTAAAACTCATTTTCTGATGCATGTTCATGGTCAACTGGCGTGCACTGGGATCAGATCGACGCGTAGTTTATTCAACATTGTCTTTTTGGCGCCTGAAATGAGAGGAGTAGTGAGAGCGGCGGAGCAGCGCAGGCCGTGGGCGCGTTCGTAAGGATCAGGACTGCGCAGTCGATGATCAGAGCTGATCGCCGCCATGCTGTGACCCTTTGCATTGTGGCCAAATTCCGTCCCGACTCGCTCCAACGTGATACGTAGGCCTACTTTGTAGGGTTATACATTATTGAAATTACAAACTAAAATAATTAGTAAAACTGTATTTTGAGAAACGCCCATAGACATGCATGCATTCTCTCTAAGTCTAAAGCGACGTACAATGTTTTGAGTTGGGGTTAAGTGGCACAGCGGTAGGTAATCTTTTTTTTTAAATTTGTTGGTCTTTACAGATCAAACAGAATCATTGTAGTTTGATGGTGTGCATGAAACCAGGGAAAGGAGGGAGTAGGTTAATAGCCCTGGTGCTCTTTTCTGTCCATTATTGTATAAGTCTACGAGGAGATCAAGCCATTTATACAGGGACGTCTATTTATTAGGGAGGACAAACTAGGTCATTCATGCAGCACACTTCATACACAGGCAACACGAAGCGTTTCAATTAAACACGTTTTAAATTAAAACTATCACAAGATAAGTCGAGAGTAATACAACTATGCCAAATAACGGTATAACATGCTGTAAAACCTGCAGCCGGCAACGTCCGTCGAATAACTTTAACTAACAATCCAAACACGTCTTCAACAACTTCAAATCAGACTGAATTAGCTAGATTTCAAGCGAGACTCCTTCTTGCAGGAGTCTCATGTGGGCGAATGTGCCTCAACTCGGGAGGTGGCCCACGTAGTCGCAAGTAACGGAGAACACGAGGATGATGGAAACGCATTCCAGAGGACAATGGAAATACACTTTGCGCTTTTAAGGATAGAAGTGGGTGGCTCTTAAAAGAGCCTTTGGGATTATTGGGAGAATTCACGTCAGTGGCGACTTCACTTGGCTTTGACAGCCTTCTCGGTCTTCTTGGGGAGAAGCACTGCCTGGATGTTGGGCAGCACGCCGCCCTGGGCGATCGTCACGCCTCCGAGAAGTTTGTTGAGCTCCTCGTCGTTGCGGACAGCCAGCTGGAGGTGACGGGGGATGATACGACTCTTCTTGTTGTCGCGGGCAGCGTTGCCGGCCAATTCCAGGATTTCAGCAGTCAGGTACTCGAGCACAGCGGCCAGGTAGACCGGTGCACCGGCTCCCACACGCTGGGCATAGTTGCCCTTACGGAGGAGTCTGTGAACACGACCCACTGGGAACTGGAGACCGGCGCGAGATGATCGGGTCTTGGCCTTTGCCCTTGCTTTGCCTCCTGTCTTCCCCCTTCCGCTCATTTTCAGTATAGAAGTAGTTTAGTAACTCAGTGGTGTGATACAACGGCGGTCGGATTTGTATACCTTCCGTAAAGTGGCGCCCTTTTGCTTTTGTCGCTTTATCCAATCCCAGTCTCCGTGTTAATAGCCAATGGGGAGAAGGAGGCGATAGCCAGCCAATGGAGTAGCCCAGAGAGGCTGTCCAATCAGCGCACGGCAGCTGGCGTTATAAAAAAGGCACATTACGTTCTTGAAAGCTTTAACTACGACTCGCGGAGAAGAAAGCTGAGATCATGGCCAGAACCAAGCAGACCGCCCGCAAATCCACCGGTGGCAAAGCCCCGAGGAAGCAGCTCGCCACAAAGGCGGCTCGTAAGAGCGCACCCGCCACCGGCGGTGTGAAGAAGCCTCATCGTTACAGGCCCGGCACAGTGGCCCTGAGAGAGATCCGTCGTTACCAGAAGTCAACCGAGCTGTTGATTCGTAAGTTGCCTTTCCAGCGCCTGGTGAGGGAAATCGCTCAAGACTTCAAGACCGACTTGCGCTTCCAGAGCTCTGCTGTGATGGCACTGCAGGAGGCCAGCGAGGCATACCTGGTCGGCCTCTTCGAGGACACCAACCTGTGCGCCATTCACGCGAAGAGGGTGACCATTATGCCCAAGGACATCCAGTTGGCCCGCCGCATTCGCGGAGAACGCGCCTAAAATGGTCTGAGTTGCTTTATCATTTCAACATCCCCCAAAGGCTCTTTTAAGAGCCACCTCATTATTTCTAATAATAAAGCCAATGTGTTCCTATTGTTACCTGCACATTCTAGTGTGTCCTAATGGGAGTAGTTTGGACTGCTAGTTCTACTACACTGTCCATTCACCACCGTCGTGACATCCACGTATACAATGCAATTCTTTTTGTACATTGACCTTACGCCCAGCCATGGATTTCAGCCTGTACCGCCTTTTTTGACATCCACGAAGAGAACTTGGAACGGAATGAAAGTCAGACTTTAGTCCCTTCCAGCATTTGATTACAGCCTCAGAGAAAGTATGAACATAGTTTCAAAATGGTTTATTCAAACACTAGTAACATGCTTTGTTTAGCGTATGAGGTGGTTTAAACAAGTGAATAGCCGTTCAATCTATTTTAACGTGATGGGAAAACTATCATGTTTTTTTTGTCTTGTTTCTTTTTCCTCCTGCTTTGTGGTATGTTACAGGTGGACTATTTAAGTGTATCATACCTAAACAATACCACAAAGCGGGAAAAAACAGTCACAACAACTAACAAAAAAGCCCTTTAGCTCTCTCTAGTGGCTATAGTTATAAATTACATTCTGGTACAGATATGGATTTCCATCAACTCTATATCTTTTGACTGTGGTGCCTGTCTTTACCTGTCTTTTGGCAACCCGTATGTCTTCTCATTTGGATAGTTGAGAACAGATTGTAGCACAGCTAAGACAGACCTCCATCCTGTCAGTCAGTGTGAGATAGTACTGTATCCCTCCACGGTTCCCTCAGGTCAAATGGGAGCTGAAGGAGGTGGATGTTGATGGTCCCCAGTCCCCAGCTCAGTAGGTTCAGCTGCAGCACCACAACACCAGTGGCACACACATTTTTAATCCATACATACAGTTCACCTGTGTATTTACATGGAACCCATATATTGTATTGCATATTATATTGACCTAAACCTATTTCATATCGCTTCAATGTGGCTGTTGTAACAGTGCAATTTCCCCCCTGGAATTAATGAAGTACCTGCCTGCCTGCTGAAGGTCCAGAAACAGCAGTAGGGCCGATATTCAGTTCCAGTTGATATGAGCAGAGGCTATTAGGTAAACACCTCCAACACCAACGTGGATGATAAGTGCACCAATATTGTTACTTGTTTCCTCTCACCCTCCGGATCCCATTTCACCCTGATTCACATTTAGAGGCCACAATATGTAGTTAGTCAGCCTCACTAATTGAAAAAGGAGAAAAGCCTCAATTGGGTCCATGTCTTTTGTATGGGGGTTGTAGTGCATTGGCTACACAAACCAAATGATAAACCTACCAATATCAATCACATATATTTTGAATCATTTGGAAAATGGACTACTGTACTACATGTTAAATCACTTGTCTCTGCAGTACCCCTGTACAGGGGTCCGAGTCCTGCCCTCCTGTAACGGGAACTTACCAGCCCAGCGACTTCTCGTTCGTGTTGGTTTCTAATAGATAGTTTAGGCAGGTGAGGAGATTTGTCTTTAGCTTCTAACAGTCTTTCCCAGAGCCCACCCTGCCTACGCTCCAGCAGTACCCCCTATGACCTGAGAGGGGGGATGCAGCACAGGAGCCAAATCAGGTTCACCACTGCTCTTCTCTAAAGGAGATGTCTGTTGACGTGGTTGCTAGAATTAGGTTTTAGCAGCTAGTATACTTCAGCTACAAGGGTGTGTCGTTTACAAACCAGGGCAACCTATAAGAATAACAATGCATGCATCACCTAACATTTCACATCACCTAACATTTCACATAAAGTACCATACAGATGACGCAAGAAAACTTTACTTTTTATAATGCTCAATAAATTTATTTAGAAGGACATTGCTAGAGGCAGATTCATGCCATATGCAGGGCATTATCAAATTACATCACACAACAAATGGCAACATGGTTGGAGAGATTCTATAAAGATGGCCTATCATACCCTATATGGACAAAAGCTGTTATAGCTGCAAACGGGGGACCAACTCCTTATGAATGCCTATGAATTTAGAAAGGGATGTCATAAAAGCTCTTCTAAGTGTAATGTGTAGACATCCCAATACTTTTGTCCATATAGTGTATATAAAAAAAAACTATCAGTGCATCTTACCTACAGGACCAAACACACCTCATGTGAGAGATATTGTGGCGACATGATCAATCAAGCAATCAATCAATCAAAGCTTTATTTGTATAGCGTATTTCATACACAGAGGCAACACAATGCGCTTTACAGAGAACAAGGGAGGTGGGCATAGGCCCCACCCCTACATATTCCAGAGTGAAGCAATAAAAACAAAACAGTATCACCCAGGGAGAGAAAAGTGAGCTGTAAAAATTCTTCCCTGACCCCTCTCAACGAGATGATCGAGCAAGCTACTGGAGTATGTTTGTCCAACGGTTAAGAACATTTATAGAGCAATAAATTACATTAAATTACATTTTCAGAGCAAAAGGGGCTAAAAAGATCATAGGAGAGACATGGTAAACACTGGTGTATGTCTGTGTGAGCGTGAGTGTGCCTGGGTCCAGATAGAGGCAGAGGTCGGGGGTAGGGTGGGGGTGGGAAAAGGATACGGATCCAGGTTAGGGTGAGGGGAAGGGAGACTGGGCCCAGGTCCAGGCCTAAAGTGGACTGGTGTATGTCTGTGTGTACGTGTGTGTGTGTGTGTTACCTAAATGCTACTCACTTTACCGAGACCAATGGGAGGGTGGGCATAGTTCCCACCCCTACATATTCCAGAGGGAAGCAACAAAAAAAAAAAAACAGTTTCATCCGGGGGCCAGAAAAGTGAGCCGTAACAATTATTCCCTGACCTCTCTCAACGAGACGATCGAGCAAGCTCCTGGAAAATGTTTGTCTATTAAACTTATACAGAGCAGTAAACATGGGTTAGATACTTCATAAGAGAGACATGACTAACAGGAGAGTGCACAAATAGTTACAGAGAAGTTGCCTACATGGTAGGCCATTATGTGTTAGCTATCACTGTAGTCTATAATATGATATTTGAGTGAATCATATAACAAAGCACAATAAGCACTTAGCATAACAGGCTCATAGAGAATGCTGCAAGGCAGAGGTGGGAAAAGCGGAGAGCCAAAGGTAAAACATGGGTAGGGTTGGGTGGGTAGGGACAGCTGACGACACAGTGTGGGAAAGAAGAGCCAGTGGTCCGGTTCCAGTTCCTGCTTGGTTGTTGCCTACTCACCTTCCCGTATCCTGTATCACCTGCACCTCATCCCTCATTACCCTTAGCATTAAAGGAGTAGTAAAGGAAAAAATCATGTTTAGCCCTGTTTTAAGGTTACTTATATACAATGGTTCAGATGACAAAGTTGAGAAAACTAGCACGTTTGAGAAAGTGATGATTGCTCTACCACCGTTTTGGTCAGACAATGGATGTGGGTGGGCACCGTGAAAAATCATTCAAAAAACATGTTAAACTCTCAATTTCAAAGACAGCCAAATGCTCGGGCTGGAGAGGGATATTTCTCAGGGAACCCCGCCCCTCGAGCACTCGCTGGCATCCCACCTGGTCCCGGGGGCCTCATGGGCGTCCAGCAGGACAGCGCAGCTACCTGGGGCCAAGGCGACACAATGAGTTTAACATGTTTTTGAATGATTTTTCAAGGTACCCACCCACATCCATTGTATGACCTAAACGGTGGTAGAGCAATTATCAGGCTTTCTCAAAAGTGCTAATTTTGTCAATGTTTTGAGCTGAACCATTGTATATTATCATAAGTAACCTTAAAACAGGGCTAAACATGCATTTTCCCTTTACTACTCCTTTAAAAAAAATAATCCGGCTCAAAGTGGGCTAAGGTAAACCGGCTATATCTGGTATATGTTTAGCCTAGACTTCTATTACACGTATTTTGCTTGCTGGGCAGCGTGAGTCACATCTGCTTTAGCTGGAAAAGACTGCGGCTCGAGCCGTTCTTTTAGCTGCAGCGAGACCTGCCGTGGTCAATTCTGACTCTTTCACAGAAGACCCAGCGGCTCTAGCTGAGAACATTACAGTAGCTGAAACAGGAGGAGATGCGGACTGTACATGACAACCAGGATAACGTTGCATTGTGTTTGCTTTATGGGCAGTGGGTGATATGCCTACACCCCCCCCCCCCCCCCCCCCCCCCCCGGGGCGGCTGTAGCTCAGGAGGTAGAGCATGTCGTACAATGATCATCGGACATGTCGAAGTGTCCTTGGGCAATGTGAACACTGATCAGCAAATTGCTCCCAATGAGCAGGCTAGCACCTTGCATAGCAGCTGCCGCCATTGGTGTGTGAATGTGTGTGTGAGTGGGTGAATGAGAGGCCATTGTAAAGCGCTTTGGATAAAAGCGCTATATAAGTGCAGTCCATTTACCATTTACCATTACCATTTACTTCATTCCTCAACAGGGAAACTTGATCACCACCGCTCTTAACACAGCGTGGTGTGGGCACACCACCACCATCAATAGGTGCGTCTCTTCTTAACCCAAGCCGGAAGCGGAGCGGTGGGCGCGCTTGAAGACGCCGGTCTGGTCCCGGCACCCTGGGCGGGGTAGGCAGGGGGAGGTCGCGGGGGAGGAGCCGCGCCTGCAGTCCAGGAGCCCGGGCGAACCGGTCCATGGGCCGTAGCGGGGCGGGACCCCGTGGCAGGTTGTTTAACCTTGACGTGCCGGCACACTGCGCTCCCCCGGAGCAGCGAGGTGGCGAGCGAGGAGGAGCCGGTCCTGCTCCTGGCTGCGACACTGCTCCAGGATGTTAGACACAGCCACCCCAAACAACCCCTCCCTACTGACCGGTGAGTTGAGGAGGACACCTTTGTTTTCCTCACGCAGACGAGTCAGGGAGAGCCATAGGTGGCGCTGCTGCACCACCGACATGGCCATCACTCCACCCAGACAGGAGGCGGAGATTCTCACAAGCTGAGCAACGGCTCCGGCGGCTTCGGCCATCTCCGCTATCCTGTCTTCATCCATAGAGGTGGGGGTTTTCTCCATAGCCAGCTGGCCGATGTAAATGGCCAGCATAGCAATAGAGGAGGAGGCAGCCACGGCCTGCACGGCCAGCGAAAAACAAGGTTGTCTTGGGGGGGAACATAGGACCCGGGGAACAAAGAACCCTTTTTTGGGGGGAACATAGGACCCGGGGAACATAGGACCCGGGGAATACAGGGATGACCCCGCTTGGGGAATGGTACCGCTGCTCTGTCTCCGCCTCTTCGCTTCTACCATGAGTTCACATCTCCCACCCAGGCTGCTCTGCTTGAGATGCCTCTCGTTATATTTTTACAGAAAGCTATCATTAACTTATTGCCAACATGGGCAGCACCAAGTCCTCCATTTACAACACTTTTATACATCAAATTTCTTTTTGTGACCTCTCTGTTGTTTCCCCAGATCAGTTTTACATACGTTTTATTTATTCTGGAGATACTTTTCCCAGGTGGCGGGAAGATATTCGCTAGGAAAAGCAGTTTGGAGATAATAAAGGTCTTCACTATCCCTATTCTTGATTTATAATTAGTGTCCCTGACTTTCCACTTGTCTGCCTCTTACTGGATCTCCTTTTCCTTTCTGTCCCAGTTTGTCTGAGCGCAGTCTTTGTTGTTAAAATATATTCTGAGGATTTTGATTTCCTCTTCCACCTCCATTGTCAGGGTTGACTATTCCTCTTCTTCTCCTATCCAAACACACTTGGTTTTCTCATGGTTTAGTTTTTCTCCTGCAGCTTGCTCGCAGAAGTGAAAGTGCTCTCTAACAACATCCAATTCTTGCTGTTTTTTTAAAAACACGGTCAAGTCGTCTGCATATGCAGACAATTTAACTCTCGTGTCATAAACTAAAACACCCTCTATTCTGTAGTCATTTTTTATTCTGTTCAGTAAAAGGCTGATGGCCAAAACATAAAGCGCTGCACTCAGCGGACAACCCTGCTTCACTCCTTTCTGAATGTCTATATACTCAGGTAGACTTCCGTTGACTTTTACGGCTACCTGGGATTTTGCATATAATAGTTTAATAATTTGAATAAATTCTTGAGGAAAACCATATTTATTTAAGACACATCATAAGAGGACTTCCGGTTCCACACGCATGGAGAAGGCAGCTTGATTTCCGCGCTCTCCGACAATTTTATAATTTCGCCCTGTAAATGTGTATGATAATCTTAGGAAGGTTATTTATGTAAAGAATGGAAAGCAGGGCAAGCTCTAAAAGGAGAAAAGATTTGTCAACAACTGATAACTTCGATGAACTGACAGTTAAAAACGATGCTTGAACGAACCGTAGCAACTCGCCGGCCCACGAGGGGAATGGAGACGATATGGAAGAACCTAGGAAACATACTGAATTAACTCAAAGATTTTCGACAGGATAATAAAGAACAGCTCACAGAAATCAAACAAGAACTGGGCAGAACGAACACCAGACTAGATGAAGCTGAGGGGTGGATTGATGAAGCAGAATCGGTCCTACAGGCAACATCTACGCTAATTCAACGCCTCTCGCAGCGCCAGGCCGACATGGAGTCCAAGCTTATTGACCAGGAAGCACGAGCCCGTAGAGATAACATTCGGATTTACGGCATACCTGAAGAGGCAGAGGGAACTAACATGTCCAGCTTCTTGGAAGGCCTACTGAAAGAGACGCTTGATTTCCCTCAGGATATGGAGCTGAGAATCGAGAGAGCACATAGAGGCCTTGGACCCAAACCCACGGGCCCACAGGCGAAGCCCCGGTCTATCGTAGCCAAGCTAGCCAGCTATAAAGAGAAGGAAGAGGTGATCCGTAAAGCGTGGCAGAAGAAAGACACTTGCTACATTTTACCTGGACCACGACTACCCTCCCACAATCCTGAAGAGGCGTATGGAATATGCTGAAGCGAGGAACATTCTAAAGGAAAAGAAGGTTGAGTTCCAGACACCCTACCCGGCGAGACTACGAGTCTTCTACAGTGATGGCACTCGTCTGTACGAGAGCGCAGCAGAGGCGACGAGGGACATGGCTTCACGCGTCTTCTCAGTCAACATCGTACTGCCACGACCAGCTCAGACCAGCGGGAGATTCAACACTTATCCTAGTGGCAGTTGGCAGCAGACAGCCGCAGCCGACGTACCGAAGCCTCGAGCGGGACTGACAGAGCCAGCATGAACTGGACGAGCCTCACGGTCGCGGATCAGAGAACAGCTGAGGCAATTCAAGCGGCCCTGATTGTGCTAGCTACATGGAATCCACAAAGGGCCTACCAATGCAGATAAGTCTATCTTATCTTAGTTAATCCTTTTTTTTTCCAGTGTGGCGTCATACAGATCATAAACCTGTCATAATTTAGATTTTCTCTGGTTATAGCCTTGTCAAGGGTGGGATACGACAGAGCCGAGTTTGACAGTGACGCTGACTCCTTTGTAAACTATAAGCTGTAACGATGTCGGGACGCGAGGAAACCAGTTATGACAACTGCTAGGCAGCCGTCTCAAAGGGCCCTGCTTTTTAAAACGAGCAGGTTATCCTTTATAGGCGCTCTGACATCTCGAGCGCTTCAAAGGCTCACCTAGAAAGAGCCTCACTATCGGAAGCAAAGTTTGTCCGATTCAAACCATTTTGTTACTGTGTTTATTATTTTGTTATGTCTACCTCTCGATGTTCACGGGAGTTTTTTTGATGTACTTTGAGTGCTGGTATTTGCGCATGGAGAATTTGGATATGCGTACCACAGTTCAGGGATAATGGCCAATAACCTTAAAATTATTTCATTTAACGTAAATAGGGTCTTAAACCCAGCTAAGAGAAGTAAAATTTTTAGTAAGATGAAAAAGGATGGTGCACAAATAGTATTATTGCAGGAAACGCACCTTAACTCTACTGAACATGAAAAATTGACAAGGATGGGATTTTCGAGAGTGTATTATTCATCTTACAAATCGGGTCACAGGAGAGGGGTCGCGATTCTGATATCTCGCATGGTCCATTTTGAAAAGTGCACAGAAATAAAGGATAAAGAGGGAAGGTATTTATTAGTTTCAGGGAAGATAGAGGGCGTCCAAATAACGTTATTGAATGTGTACACCCCCCCGTGAAACGATGTCTCTTTTTATGATACAGTTTTTGATCTGATGACGGGAGCGACAAGAATACTTATGTGGGGGGGATTGTAATGTACGCCTTAATCCTGAAATCGATTGTTCAAAAGAATCAGTTCAAACCCCCCTCCATAGGAAATTAAAACGTGATTACAAACATTATTGTAATCCACACGGTGTCTACTCCAGAATTGACTACTTTTTTATTTTCAAAAGGGATCGCAATAGAGTACATTACTGTGAAATAGGTAATATAGATCTCTCTGATCACGCCCCTCTCCTGTTATCACTGCAGATCAGTAATAACCCAAGAAACACATTATGGAGACTAAACTCAAGTATCTTAAATGATATACACTTTAAAACTATGATACAAGAAGAAATAAAGCTATTTCTTGAAATAAATAATAACGAGGCGACTGGCCCAGAGATCATGTGACACGCTAAAAGCTATCATATCTGTCTGTGCTTATAAGAAAAAAGAAAGGCAATTGAGAAATTAATTAAATTAAATTAAAGGAGATTAGGGAAGAGATAAATACTCTGTACTCAACTGAAATTGAAAAAAAGATGATCTTTACAAAACAAAAATATTATGAGTGAGGAGCGAGATTTTCAAAACTCCTGGCCAGGAAATTACAAAAGAAACAGGTGGATAGTACAGTCTACAAAATTAGGGACCCACTGAACAAGACCCTTCTGTATAAGCAAAAATAAATACAAATGACCTTTCAAAATTATTATACAGAACTATACACACAGCCAAATTTAGAAGATGAACAACAGACTAGATAATTTTTAGAATCCCTTAATCTACCCACCCTATCAGAAGACCAGAATACAAAATTAATAGCAAAAATAACGGAAGAAGAATTGAATAATGCCATATCAAGACTGAAGCCCAATAAGTCACCAGGCTCAGATGGCTATTCTACAGAATGGTACAAGACTTTCCGGTCTGAGTTGGTGCCGCCCCTCCTTCGGACATTTAACACTGCTTTAAAGGATGGGAGAATACCACCAACTTGGAGGGAGACTACTATCTCTGTTATTCCGAAGGAGGGAAAAGACAAGCTAGATTGTGGGTCGTATAGACCGATTTCGGTCCTTAATACTGATTACAAGCTATACACATCAGTCCTGGCCAGGAGGGTTGATAAGGTCCTCCCCCATCTTATCCATCCTGACCAGTGTCATAGAAATTATAGTTTCATCATCTCCTTTTGTAATTCACCACATCCCTCAACTTTTCACATAGCTGTGCTAACCTAATTCATGACAGGATGACCTCCAGGAGGTCCACACACCTAGAAATCTGTCTACTCCAGAATAACCATCCGTGGTCTCCAAGAGATTGCCGCCTTTTCTCATGTCACGTGTCTGTATTCTTGACCACGCCTGCCATTTCATATGACGTACAATGGGTTAGCCAATCACATCCTCAAAGCGCCGTACCTGTGTTTTGCTTGAATATAAGGCTGCGCATGACAAGCTTTGAATTCACTTCTTTGGATGAAGCACTCATGTGAGTTGTCCGGAAGTCCTTGCGCTCGTATTGTTTTCTCAATAAACCAGACTTAACCTGTTTGAGCTAATCTTGGTAAATCCTTTTTGACTAGATCAGTTAATAATCCATTACACTAGCCTACAGCCGTAATTCAAAGTAAGGTGACAAAATAAAGTGAAAGGCTGTCCAGTGGTGCTTGTGCAGTCCTGGACATCTATAGAGCATGCGAATCATGAAAGCCTAAGTTTATAGATAACAAAAAGGTATCGCATACCAAGGTAATCTTGTGAGGTGCCAATCACTGGAAGAACTGGTCATAAAACATAAGGAAAAGTGTTGCACACTCTGGCTCCATATGCAGTTATTTTATTTGGACGTTTGGGCCTGTTGGTCTGATAGATTCTGAAGAAGGCCAACAGGCCGACAAGTAAAAATAAATAAATGACCAGAATCTCTCCCGTTTGTCCGGGACATTGAAATGTTCCCGGACATATGGACCGACACCGATATTAAGGAAATGCTGGTTGGCATGACACAACTGGATTAGATGCTCCATGGTGACCACGGTTAACTGTTGAAGGTTTCCCTTCTAATCTTGGCCTTTTCTCGCTGGTGACTTTTCTTTGATATGTTTTTGTTCCCGCCCTACGGCAATAAGAATGATGGGCTCACATCTTCACAATCCATTATAGCTGTTAGGCCTAGGTTTAGCTGTAAAATTGACCGGCATGATTAGAGACAAATCCTTGTACCCACTAGTCACTAGATCAATTGGCTTAATATTTCCTTTGTCCTCCTTTTATTTGTATTATCTAAGCCTATATGTATTTGTTTTCTTTCATTATCTAGCTGCACTGAGCTGTGAACAGTAAAGTAGTCTATATCCCTCATATTCTTCTATTCGCGCATGCCTATTAGGCACGAAGTGGGGCCGTGTCGTCACCTTTTTCGCAAGAATTGCGTATTGCCAGTTTACATGGCGAGAATTACGGTGGCATTTTAAAAGATTCCACTCTGGGACCCGGTGTCAAAAGTTTGCGGATTCAAGCTCGCAAAACGCCGTTGTCATGTAAACGAAAGGCCACACCGCAACAAAAGTTGCAGGGATCGTTGTCGTGTAAACGGCACCTCAGTCGGCGGCAACAGCTGAAAGCAGGTGAATGACATCAGTCTGTAATTGGTACAACCTCCCTACGTTCACAACAATACATTTATGGTCTACTCTTTCTTTATATTTCTGTATAATTGTATTAATGTTTGAAGGATCATCAGCTTCTACTCCTGCATGCACTTCATCATTAAAAACTGCAAGCTTTCTCTCAACATATTCAAGCTTCTTTTCATCATGTTCAGTCAATAGGCATTTCCTTATACATGGAATATCTACATATGTTTTCATTAAATCATACTCCTTATTTCGATTTTCATTTAAAAGTTTACTTTGAAGATGTGCCTTTTAAGGCTTCTCTTCATCTCCTCCCATAGCTCTACAGCCGAGCCGGTGAGAACTCTTAATTCTTTGACTCTTCGAATTTCATTTCTCACACTATGTAACACATTTGTGTTTTTCAGACAGTGCACATTTAATTTCCAGCTGTTCTGCCGGGGGCCTGCTCTTGGGAGGCTGACCGTGGTCCTTACAGCCAAATGGTCAGAGCTGACCCAGGCCTCTGTTCTATGCGTTTGTACGTTGAACTTGTCAGATACATAAATCCTGTCTATCCTCGTTTTGTAAATAGCTTTGAAACGAGTGAAACCAGTTCCATTAGGGTGGAGAACTCTAAAAACATCCTTAATTTTGAACATTTCACATGTAGTTTTAAGTATTTTGCTAGCTCGGCTAAGCTTGAAAGGTCTCGCTGGGATACGATCGTTGATTTCAGTAATGGTATTGAAATCTCCTGCTAGAATGATATCAAGTTGCCCACACAAAACCTCTGATTCTGTCAAATAATTGTGCTTTTTCTTTGTCCTTCTGACTTGTATAGACATTCATCAATCTGAGTTTTTGCTTTTTCATTAAACAATCTAATACTAGCAGGCGACCAGGTATGAGCTCACTTTTTTTGTGTTGAAGAAAATGCCTATACCATCTGATCTATCAGTGCCGGTGGAGAAGTGTCCATTCAACCAACATGCTTTCACATTTCTAACATCGTCTGTTGTTTGGAGCCATAGCTCTTGTGCAAAGATGACATCAGCTTTGATGTTTTTGAGGACCCCTAGCTTCTCTCTCCTAGGCTTTGCTGATAGTATACCTCTGAGCTTGATAGTAGCAATGTTTAGGCTCATGAGGTATATAGTTACAGCTAGATACAGGCCAAGTCTACACATTATTCATGAATTTTGCTTCTTCCTGGGATCTCTATTCTTTCTGGGCTTCCTGACTACATAGTCCACTGGCTTCCTCTGCTGGGCCGCACAGTCGAGCCACGGCATTGTCCAACTCAGCGTGTAGGCTGGCTGTGTCAGGTACCATGCATGGCACCGGGTGGCTGGGAAGGCTGTCCTGGTTGGTTCCCTGTAATGGTTGGATTCCAACGCTGCTGTTATCCTCCGGAAGCTGCTCTGCCGCTGATGATTCCATTGATGGAGGCAATGGCATCACGCCTGCTCCGTCCATTGCCGCAGTCGGTGCTGCTACCGCCTTGGTTGATGCAGCCACCTCTGGAGGCTGATGGTCCTGCTGCACTGGCGCTTGGTCTCCAGCCGCTGCCGCGGGGTCTCCCTCCGCTGCCGCTGGGTCTCTCTCCGCTGCCGCTGATGCGCTCGCCTTGCGCATGTGTCTCTGCGTGCGCTCACGTGCCTCTGGTTCTGCCTCTGCTCTCGCTGTGCATTGTGCACCCTCCGGCGCTACTGGTGTAAATGTAACACCGCTGGATCTGTCCTGGGTAAGTAATCTTGCCGTTATATGGGCCGAGAGAGATGGAGTTTGGCAGGGACGCGAGCCGCCCCTCACTGTCACGGTTGAGTTTGACACGGTAGCGCCGCACACCAAACCACAGCCCAAGGTTGTCTAACAGTTTCTCTACCGGCCGCAGGATGGTACAATACCGGTGGAGATACTGTTCTACATCGTGGTCAGCCACCCTCGCAGTCCAGAACTTAACAATGATGGACACTATGTCAGCTGGGACGGAGGAGTGCGCCTCAAAGTCCTTCCATTCCCTGTCTGCTCTATCTGCGAACAGGCAGAGGAATTTCCGCAGTGAGCGATCAGTGTGGAAACTGAGTTCAAAGTCTCTCCTGGAGGGTAGCTCTATGAAGGTGTAGGAGTGTAGGATATGACGCCGTTCTACTGACCATTGTCTACTGACGACAACACAGTTCTACTGACTTTGAAATCGAGGGTTTAACATGTTTTTGAATGATTTTTCAAGATACCCATCCACATCCATTGTATGACAATATATATATGACAATTATCAACTTTCTCGAAAATGCTAGTTTTCATTCATTCATTCAAAAGTTTATTTGGACGGGACAATGTGCACGTACATAAAATGTTCAAGAACATTAAAATGGATACATCAGATTTAGCTCAGAGCTACATTCCATCTGAAACATATAACAATAAAATCAACTAACTGACAACACATGACACGATGAAAAGGCAAGAATACAAATTGCAAGAATACAAATTGTGTATCTATCTATCTATCTATCTATCCAGCCAACCATCCGTCCATCCATCCATGTGTGTGCGCGCCACCTAGAACGTTGGTCAACGTTTTGATCTGAACCATTGTATACAATCTTAAGTAACCTTAAAACAGGGCTAAACATGCATTTTCCCTTTACTATTCCTTTGGGTTACGATTTCAGAAACGGAACCCGTTTTCTGACACTTGGGAATCTTTACTACCGGACTCGGCCACTTGGGAATCTTTCTGACACTTGGGAATCTGACATTGGGGTATCATTTGGTCATTTGGGAATCCCCATTGGATTTGAATGGGGAACACTTGGGAATCATTTTAACACATGGGATTCACTGACATTTGGGATCCTTTTGACATTTGGGCATCTTGTCCACTGGGGTACCTTTTTTACATTTGGGAATCGTCCATTTGGGACTCTTTTGACATTTGGGAATCCTCCGCTGTCCATTTGGGACTCTTTTGACATTTGGGAATCCTCCGCTGTCCATTTGGGACTCTTTTGACATTTGGGACTCGTCCATTGGGGACTCTTTTGACATTTGGGAATCCCCATTGCATTTGAATGGGGAACACTTGAGAATCATGTTTGACACATGGGACTCGTCCGTTTGACACATATTACGACCTTTGATTGCACATGTCTGTTGGTCTAAAACTGTACACATTCTTATCATAATAACTTCAGCACATATCATATAATCCATGTTTGTCAGGGTTATTTGTCTCCAGTTGTTAATGTCACTTTCATCTCCTTTTTTGAAGATCAGAGAGATGATTCCTTGGAAGAAACTGTCATGCATTAGTGAGTTTGCGATCCCTTCATTGAAGGCTGAGGCCAAGTTGTCAGCGACCTCGTTGGCAAATGTCTGATACAGTTCTGCAGGGAGGCCATCGGGCCCTGGGGATTTGCCCCTCTTTAACTGTGAGATGGCGGTGATGATCTCCTCTCTGGTGATGGGGCACAGGAGGCCTCTGGTCTCGCACACAGGTGTCAGCTTAGCCTCAGACACAAGGCCTCGGGACACAGAGGAGCAGTAGACAGCACCGTACACATCCTTAAAGTTGTCCACTATGACTTTCTTAATGTGCTCATCCTCAGTAACAATGTTTCCTTCTTTGTTTCTCAGTGCTTTCATGCTCTTATGATCTTTTCTTTCTTTATATGTCTGAATTATTTTGTTAATATTTGATGGGTCATCTGCCTCTATTCCTGCATTCATTTTAGCCGTGTTTAAATATTCATTATACTAGCTTGCAAGCCTTTTCTCCACTTCCTCCAATTTACTTTTGTCTTGTGCTGTTAAAAGACATTTTTTTATACATTTAAGATCTACATATAATTTCATTAACTCCATAGTCCATATTTCGTTTTCCGTTTAAGAGTTTACACTGTAGAATCAAAAGTATTTTAAGGCATCTCTTCATCTCCTCCCATAGCTCTACCTTTGAGCCAGTGATGATTCTCAGCTCCTTAACTCTCCTGACTTCTTTCGGCACGCTGTGTAGCACATCTGTGTCCTTCAGGCAGTTAATATTTAGCTTCCAGCCATTTTGATCTAGATCTAGATTTGAAGCGGGTAAAGCCGACCCCGTTTGGGTCGATAACTCTTAAAACATCCTTCATTTTAAGCACCTCACATGTCTTTGAGTGTTTTACTAGCTTTGTTTGGCTTAAAAGGTACCGTTGATATTCGGTCATTAGCTTCAGTGATGGTGTTGAAGTCTCCTGCTAGAATAATATCAAGTCGTCCACACAGGACCTCTTTGAGTCTCTTAAATAATTGTGTTTTTTCCTTGTGTTTCTGACTTGCGTATATATTGATTAGCCGTAGACTTTGCTTTTTCAGTATACAGTCTAATACAAGCCGCCGCCCAGGTATCAGCTCACGTTTTTTTTATAATCTCTCCATCTTTCGTATTGAAAAGCACTCACCATCGTGTCTATCTGCACCGGCAGAAAACTCAGAACATCCATTCAGCCAGCATGCTTTCACGTGTCTTAAATCGTCTGTCGTTTGCAGCCAAAGTTCCTGAGCAAAGATTATGTCAGCTTTTATGTTTTTAAGAACTTATAATAACAAACGTAATTTGTTTTGTCCAAGCTTTGCTGACTGTATACTTTTGAGGTTGATCGTAGTGATGTTCAGGCTCATAAGAAGGTGTACAGTCACAGTAAAATACAATCCAAGTTTACCCATCATTTAGGAGGATTGTTTATTTTTATTTTTTTTCCTGTCTACTCTTTTTCTTATTTTTAGTATCCTCAGGGGACATTCTCTCTCTCTTTCCCATTTGGTTGAGGAAATTAGTTGCTGCTGCTTGTAAAGGAGGTGGGCCTTCCTCACCTTCTGTCTGCCTGGGAGCTAGGCTACACTCTGCCCCTCCTTCCTCCCCTCACCTTCATGGACAGACCCGCAAATCAGGGAACTCGCCGGGTGCCGAGTGTTGCCCTCTCTGCTGCTGCTGGTGTTGGTCGCTGCTGGTTCTCTGATGCTGCGGCACCTCCCGCTGCTCTCGCCCGGTTACTGTAGGAGGACGGGCAGGTGAAGTAGCTGTGGCCCTCGCCCTGGCACAGGGAGGGTGCAGGTCTCAGCATGGGCGATTTTATAGGTGGGGTAGGGGGGGCTTGCCCCCCCTGATTGGCCTGCCCAACTCTGATCAAATTCTTAAAAAAAAAAAGACGTTTTTTTTTTTTTTTTTTTACTAATTAACACAATTATTAAATACATAATTGTGGGTTGTACCAGTTTGTGTTAGGTCACCATTCCTTTTAAAAGTGTATTTATTACTTAAACTAGGCTACCTTTAAAAAAAAATATATATATATATATTCATAATCCACCAATGGCACAACTCGTCCGTCGACCTCAACTATTTCCGGTTTGATCTGTTACCGCAAAAAAATGAGATCTGACTGTACTGCTCAGTGCTCAACAACCTACAACTAGCCAACCTGCTCACAATGGAGAAAAGAGCAATAAAAACAATTGACCACTTCTTCATAAAAAATAAAATAAAACTGCCAATGCTAATGAAGAAGCTACCACTCGAAATGACACTGCAGCAGGTGCAATCGAATGCAGAAGTGCTCCAGAGTCTATCGAAGCTAGCACTAGCACTAGCAACATCACCATCGGCGAGGAAGCTAGCACCAGCAGGCAGTTGCAGTTTGATGTTGTGATGTTGAGTATGGCCTAGTGCTCGGTCATAAAGTCTAGACATGCTCATGGTGTCTAGATGAAGTTCGCTGCATTGTGCATATTGAATTGTCATACGGATTTCTTATTAGCATACTGTTCACAACTGGCATTCTTTGTAAATAGATGGGACGAGACGGCAGAACTGTTGTTTTTTTCTCACGTCAAAATGTTGCCCCCCCTACTCTCAGAGGGTAAAATTGCCTATGCTCTTATGTCTACATTAAATGTCAACAAACAATTTCATTAATTCCTTATATTCTTCATTTCGTTGTTTATTTAAGAATTTACATTTATAAATTAGGTGTCTCTTTAGACTGTTCTTCAACTCATCCCATAACTCAACACTTGTTTTTGTAGATATTCGTAAGTCTTTGACTCTTTCGATTTCCCTTCTGACACTCTTTAATATAACAGGGTCGAGACAATTCACGTTCAGCTTCCAGCTATTTTGTCTTGGACTGGGGACACTATCAAAGCTAACTGATGCTCTTACAGCTAAATGGTCCGAGTTTACCCACACCTCTGTTCTATATGACTGAACCTTAATTTTATCGGAGACATAGATCCTATCTATGCGTGTCTTGATACTTTGTTCAAAACGTGAGAAGCCCGCCTCATCTGGATAAATCACCCTGAAAGCATCTTTCATTCTGAACATCTCGCATGTCTCTTTCAGTACCTTGCTTGTACGTGGTAGATTAAAAGGGGTTGTTGGTATGTGATCTTTAGCGTCTGTAACTGTATTAAAATCCCCCGCTAATACTATATTGTCCTGTGCAGCATGTTGTGCCTTGTCCCAAGTTAGGTAGCCATTTTTAGTTCCGAGCTCACAGTTCTTCGCCAGGTTTTTTTTGGCCTCCATTGTTTCCTCTGAAATTCCAGCCCCCTAAAAGTCTTGTCATCATTGGGCCTATAGGCCTCTATTTTGGCATTGGGCATTTTGGGTTATTTCCATAACAGCAAGACTGAACACTGTTACTCTCACTGGCAGTCCCCTCACTGATATCAGCAGCCAGTTGTTCTGACAGGCGTTTTCCCCATATTCTTTTAATGACTTGTTCACAGTCATAAATGTCAAGTTAGGCTGCATAGCCCACAAAATACGACGATTCCACCGTAGACATCATTCACTATTGTATCGTAGATAGCTGTGCTTGACTGAGTGTAGCCTACCAGCCTACCAAAAACAAGGTGCCTATAGGATACTGTGGTGAATTTACAAGTTTTAAGTAGTCTTCACATGCCTTAGAAATAAACTATATGTACTCTGTGTATCTCAATGATGGATGATTCAACACTGGTAGAGTAGGCCCTGTGTGTGCAAATCAGAAGCTGGGCCTTGGCTGTCACAGAGTAGCAGCAGGGCAGACTAAGGACACCAGACTAGGGTGCTAAGGTAGCCTAGTGCGTAAGGACTAGGCATATACATGGACAGGGAGGGAGGGGGTGAAAGTGGCCCACAGAAAGTGGCCCCGATAAGGTGTAAATCGGCACCAGACATCAACAGTAGGCTACAATTGGGGAAAACCCCACAGATATTGGACAGAAGAGTGGGCACTACCCTAACTTATAATAAGATGAACCATAAATCTGATAAGTGACCTGTGACAACTGATGGAAGCAGCCTGTGACAACTGATAGAAACAGAGATTATACAACTGTTAGGCCTATGTGCGAAGGGCATCTCTCCTGCAAGACATTCACTGAGACTGTATTTGCTCTTGTTGAAGCAAACACCCTCTGTTGATCACCTCTGGATTCTGTAGTTTCTGCATCTGAATTTGACTGTATTGACAAACTGTTCCAAGTAGCCTATAGTTTAAGACAAAATTGTACTACACTACATTTGAATAAAATCACAATGGAAGCCTACAAGGAAGTTTAAAATATGCGATAGGCCTATTGTTCCCGGCTCTCGCCCTTTTGGCTCCCATTTAGTTTTGTCACAAATCCAATTTACGCAATTTTGCTTGAGAAAAAACATTTCTAGAAACTATTAGCTAAATTTCATTCTGCCTCGATCGACAACGATCAGTCAGCAAAAAGCACCTAGGCTACATTTCCTTCCATGTAGCTAGGCTATAGGCCTATCTTCACTACATGTGCTGCTATAGAATAGGCTAGGCTACTGCTTTGTGTATAATTTGCATGGCACAATAGCCTAGGCTTACTCAAGATGCGATGAAGACAATAGTCAGGTCATCAAATTCAGCAAAAAGAAAAAGACGAGGGTGTGTTGTGATTGTTGCGTTTCAGTTTTTGCAATCCTATGTAACCAAATGTAGCCTAGCGTTTTAAAATATGGATATTTTGTGCTTATTCGCTTATTTTTGAAGCATCATTTTATCGGTTTTATTAAGAAATTAGGTTATTAAATTGGAACAATAGGCTGCGACACTATCTAAATGAAGAGAGATTCTGTGCGGCACCCTGGCATGTCGTTACGGCACCCTAGGGAGCCACCGTGCAGGTCACTGCCTCGACAACACGCACAGTCTCCAGGCAGCAATGCAACTCAGGAGTCGGAACTCAACCCATGTACGAGTCCAACTCATCATTTACTCCTCAAAGGGCACAACACCATGCTGTACAAGTGTGCTCAGAGCCGCCTCCTAAACCAGCCCAGATGAGACGCAGCCTCTGCTTCTGAGACCCAGCCACGACGACATTGCCCCAGACGAGGGGCGTAATAGGCGACAGACAGTCCAAAAATACCAGAGGGAGTCATTCTGCAGGCAATCCAAATTCAAATCACCCAGGGAGGGAGAGAAAGGTAGCATACACAGACGGCCAGACACCAGCATGATTGGGACCAGGTCACAGCCCCAGTTTCAACGCTGTGCTTTACGCACCCCAAAAGAGACCCGGTTTATAAACCCCGGCACCACTTCTGTGTACCCTAAATCACTTTAGTCCCTCGCCAGACAACTTGGCCCACTGGGCAATGATTGCTGCCCATAATCGCATGCACTTTTAGACATTTTAGGAGTCAAATGCCACTGGAAACCTACTGCGCACGGCTCCATCCGAGAGATCAACGGCAGTGTTTTCACCCGGTCTCAAATAAACAGATGAGGCCGCCGCCTCCCAAACAACTTTATTTTGAACGACAAATAGGCTGCTTGCTGTCACATTGGCTTTTGGACCTGTGCTCCACTCCAACTTTGATTTTTAGCCCTTTATTCTCCAGGAGAAAACACAAGAGGAACAGCATTTTGGTAACCGAGGGCTGCTCGGTGGTGGAGCTGAGTCCACACGGTTCGCATGGCGCGTTTAAGGCCAACCCCTCGCAGCGTCGAGGACTCACAACATTGAGGACGATTGACGGGATCTCACTGAGTTGACGACAGACGAGTAGCACGATACAACAACTGAACGTAGAATCGGACTCACCCGCCTAAGTCAAGCAGAAGGAGCCTGCAAGTATCGCTACTGGGCCTATACAGTGATATATGGCTACGGCCAAGGAGGGCGGGGGGGAGGGGCGGTAGAGGGTTTTAAATAGACAGCAAGTTTACATCCCAGGTAGGCCCAAGCGACCACGTAGTGAGGAGGGAGACAGAGAAGGTCGAGTGACCAAGGCAGCGGACAACTATAGATGCAATTTAAACTAAAAGATCAGAATGAGTTTGGTTAACTTCTACAATCCGTGCAAGCTTTTACTTTTACCTGACCTTGAGACTATAGCAAGAGAGGCTGGCTCCCCTGTTGTTTGGGTAGGTGACTTTAATGCTCATAACCCCCTGTGGGGAAGTCCGGAGAAAAATGCAAATGGTGCTGTAGTTGAGGAGCTCTTAGAACATAATAATTTGGTTATCATGAACGATGATAGACCAACTCGGTTTGACATCAGAACAGGTAAATTGTCTTGACCTATGCCCACCCTCCCATTACTCTCTGTAAAGCGCATTGTGTTGCTTCTGTGTAGGAAATGCGGTATATAAATACAGTTTTGAATGATTGATCATTAGCCATCATCCTTATCGTATTTTTCCTGGGCTTTCAATAAGTCCAAGACTAGGTGTATATGTCCCAATGAATGCTCTTTATTTTATATTTTGTAGACTATAATGTATGAATTGGAACCATCACGAGTTCTCGCTTCAGCTCTTTAATAGATTAGTAGATGAGCTTTAGTAGGCATAGCTTCCTTTTTGTTAATATTAGATTGGGGTAAAATCAAAATGATTATGAGAACGATTGAAAATGTCATCAACAAGGGACAACGATGTAACTTACGACGTACCTTACAATGTATCTTCAGGCGCCCACTAAGGGATGTGTTCCGAATCGCATACTACCCTACTATATAGTATGCCAAAACAGGATGTAGTATGTCCCAATACATAGTATGCCACATGCAGTATGGCAAAAATACCAGGATGTCCTACTACATCCGGTCGTATTTTGCAGTATGCAAGCCAGCAGGCTTTTCTCGCTATTCTGACCCACAATCCTGTGCGCAGCGGAAATGTGCATCACATGTGCGAGTCTTGACAGCAATAGATATGAACACAACATGATTCGTAATGGATTGAGCAGCGCAAAATACGGCCGCCATATTGGTCCGGTACCGCTGTCACGTGACAACCACTCTCCTCAGCAGTTTCAGTCAGTAAAAGTAACCCTGCATCAAGAGATAACTCTTGTCTTTGAACTATCCATAACTGTCAATTGACATAAATAATAAAAATAAAAATAAAAAAATTACAAAGTGCAAAACAGCAGCATCCAACAGTTTTAGTTGTATCTATCAGCTAACATCTATGTATTTATCATCTTTCACTTAAAAGAGCCGGCATATAGAGCAGTATCGTTCGGGACCGACCCATCACTAGTTTACTTGCGGAGCTCCGTACCGGACCAAGATGGCGGCCGCATTTTTCGTCGGGCAGCAATCAAATCAACGTCAATGCGGCGTCTAGTGTATATGTCTATGGTGACAGCTGTAGAAGAATGTCGCGTTATGGACAGCGATGGATGTGGGCAAATTTCAAGGCGCAATGTTATGACAAGGTAGTATGTCCCAATTGGATGCCTACTGCTTGCAAAGTACGTACTTTCTAAGGGCAACTAGGTAGGTACTGGTAGTAATAAGTAGAAGTATACGATTCGGAACGCAGCCATGGTCTGGGAAACACTTGTAGGAAAAACTGTCCCTTCGCCAAGGTATACCTTGAGAAGCGTCGTAGAGCGCCAGTTCAGCGAATCTGGGGAATGCAGCCCTGGACTGCAGCAGTCCATGATCAGTGCCTATCGCCGCCATGGTGTGGCCCTTGCATTGTGGTTAAATAACGTCCGACTCGGTCCAGCATGATACGTACACTGTAAAAAATCAGGTCGTTTTTATGGTAAAATACTGTATTATGATAGTGTTTTACTGTAGAAGCAACGTACAGTAGATTACTATATATTATGGAGTATTATGGGTAAAGAGCCATCAGGCGGGAAATTACTACAGTAACTTCATTAATACTGTAGTACTTTACAGTAGAGAGGACCAGAGGATGCATATATAGCTGCTTTTTGGCATGAGCTGCGTGGGACGAGCAGATAATTGTTTTTGAAAGAAACAAAAAAAACGGAACCCAGTAATAAATTAAGTACTAAAACCCGCTGTTACAATCTTATATTATCAAACCCCATCCATCCACCTAACATTACTGTGGTGAATTAGACTTTACCAGTCGAGGACCAAAGCGGCGACACCGTAGGCACGAGCCGAATGAGAGAAGGGCGGCAAGGAGAAGTAGCTACGGTCTCGCAAGCAGACGGTCCCAACTTAATACAGTAAGTAGTAAACCCCTCTATTTTAACATAATATTATATGTTATAATAATCTTCTAAATAACAATCCATCTACATTGGCGAATTTGCGGCGTTATCAGTCAGTTAATGTTACCACAGCTAGTAAAAGTTAGCACTATAGCTTGGTCGACGTCAGTTAACCTGGGTATCTTAGCTAGCACTAACGTTCTTACCACCGACCTTTAAACTAGCTGGCTGTAAAATAAGAGGTAACGTTAGCTAGAATAGTGCTTAACTCAATATCCAAGCCCCATCAATCCACCTAAGGTTAGTGGTGAATTTGTCGCATTGTCAGTCAACCTGTAATGTTAGCTTGGGCACCTTCAAATAACTTTGCAAGCTAGCCATAAGTTAGCTAGCTAGCTAGATTGGTGTATGATATTGGAACCCCATCAATCCATTCATCTGCAGTGGTGAATGTACTGCGTTATCATAATTGCAAACGCGTTTGGGTACTTTCAACATGCTAGTTAGCCGCATATCAAACCCCCTCAATCCATCCATCTAGTCTAGCTACAGTTGATGAGCTATGGAAAGATGACCTGTTGAAAGAGTGCAACAAAGAACTGTTCAATGTTCATATGCAGATGCGTCTAGGTTTGGATGAGGCAGGAAAGGAACGCTTTTTCCATTATGTCCCTGTAAAGGACACACTTAAGTCTCTTCTGAGTCAGTCTTCCATGAAAGAACAATACGAACAGTCACACACACAGATTCACACACACAACAGGTCTACAGTGCTTGAGGACGTGAGAGATGGTCAAAACTTCAAAGAAAATGCTCTTATACGGGAGTCCCCATCATCACACCTATACAATGCCGAAAGCTTTTACACGCTTTCAAAAACAATGGTAAGATGTCACCTTTAGTGGATGCTGTTCAGCCGTCACAAAGTATATTTACTTTGTGTGAAATGTTTTTATGTTTATCCATATGTTGTGATACCATCAATACTTTATATGCTCTTGCATGTCAAATTGAGTTGAAAATTCCCCCATATTAAGTATAGAGTATCTAGTTGGCTTGGGTGTTTAGTAGAATTTGATACAAACTGAAATTAATATTTTAACATACATACATTAAAAAACAAGAATATCCCATTTTTCTCCTTGCTTCCGTTTTATATCCAAAGATCTTTTTTCAACTCTACAATTATTTGTTTAAATACAATTTCACTAGTGATAACAACATTGTTAATGGACATCTTGCAACGTGTCTTCCATATTTGTGCGTTTACTATGCAGATTATCAAATACAACAGACCTTTATATTTCTCAATATTGTTGTCAGTTATTCCATAAAAAACAGATTCTGGTTCTACTTTAATAGGCATCCCGATTTTCCCGAGCTTTCCAGACCTCTTTAGTCCTGCTGCACTCTAGCAGCAGGTGTTCCAGAGTCTCATCGACCGTGCATGTTGGCATTGGGCATTTGGTTGTGGTTACATAGCAGCTCCACTTTACAACCGCTCTCACCGGCGAGCCTCCTAACTGAGATCAGCCACATTATGTCTCTGAGGGATTCTGATATTAGTTTCCCCCAGATCCTTTTAGTGACCTGGTCGCTGTCTGGTGTGGACAGACCTCTGTACCTAATCGTTCCACCATACACACTGTTGGCTATTGTGTCGTAGATTTCCTTATTTGATTGAGTGCACCAGTCAATTTGTAAATGTTCATATTTTTTTACAAAGTCACTATATATGAGCTTGTAGTAGGCCTATGGGATGTTTTTTCTACCTCTTCCTATTTTGTGCCTCCATTTTGTGACATCACCAATCCAATTCACATTTCGGCTCATGCCTTTTGCAACTGTTTTACACAGGCTTATCATCAATTAAATACCTAAATCAACGGAGCCTAAACCTCCGCAGACTCTTGGCTTGAAGAGGAGTTCTCGTTTTGTCACTTCTCTGGTAGTGCCCCATACCAAACGGAAACCTTCTTTGTTTATTTTCTTAACAGTTTTGTCAGTCGGCGGAAACACTGTAGCCTACTCAAAAACATCATTTTGCTTAAAATGAACATTTTCATGATGTTGATCCTCGATTTGAATGTAGTTTTTTTATTTGTCCATTTATTTACTTCTTCTTTAATCTCAGTCTCTTTATTGTCCCAGTTCCTTTGTGCAGAATCTTCGTTACTTAGCCTACTATTAAGCCCAATATTTTAATTTCTTCCTTTATTTCTATATCGAAGGGAGTTTCCATGCCGGGTTTCCCTATCCATACTGCCTCCGATTTCTCTTGGTTTAGAGTGGCTCCTGAAACTGACTCATATAAATTAAAATGTTCTTTTACAATGTCAAGTTCAGATTGTGATCTTGAAAAACGGTAACGTCCGCTAAGCAGAAATTATGGATCTCTCTTGCCCAGCCAGAGGAATTCCCTTCAGGCGCGCATCATCTTTAATTATTTTCATCAGAGGGCTTATTGTCAACACGTATAATGCGCTACTAAGAGGACAACCCTGCTTCACTCCCCTCTTTATGCTTATTTCCTCTGTCAAATGACCGTTTATGTTAACTTGACACATTGTTTTGGCATACATGCACTTAATCATGTTGACAAATGCCACAGGGAAACCAAAATGTTCCATTGTCTGCCATAAATAGTTCCTTGAAATCAAGTCAAAAGCCTTCTTTTGATCCAAAGCTACAATATAAAATCAATTTCCTGTCTTCTGGTGCAGAATTTCTCGCAGTGTGCACAAGTTGTCCCACATTAATCTGCCTTTAACTGCACAGGTTTGTTCTTTTTCTATTAATGCGTCCAGGCAGCTTTGAAGCCGGTTCATCATTACCTTTGCATAGATCTTGTAATCAGTGTTAGTTAAAGTAAGTGCCTCCAGTTGTTGATATTTCTTTCGTCTCCTTTTTTATATAATAGAGAAATTAATCCTTTATAGAAGGATTCATGAAGGATGCCCTGTTTGATTCCTTCGTTGAAGGCCCGGGCCAGCAGTGGGGAGACCTCGTAACTAATTTCCTGATATAGATCTGCCGGCAGGCCATCTTTTCCAGGTGCACGTTGCTTATTCAGTTGTTTAATTACCTGTTAAATTTCATCTGCTTTTATTTCATCAGTGAGTGAGGTGGGATCTTCACATTTACATAAATCCGCAATGTCAAGAAGTCTTTTGTAGCCGATTCCTCGAAGGGGAGTTCGTCATACATCTTATCAAAGATTTATTTGACCGTCTGTCTCATCTTAGATTCATCTGTGATTACTTCCCCGTTCTCGTTTAGGATAGCATTAATTCATTTGCTTTCTTTTCGTCGCATTCGGCGCATTTCTTCGCTCCGCCGACGCTGGAGACTGAAGTTTTGGCCCAGCTGGTCGGCGCGGTCGACGGCGAGGACATCGACGTGCCCCCGCAACAACCGACAACCCCGATGCTCTCCCTCCCGCCTGATGATGAGGAAGAGCTCTCCGAGGCAGACAAGGGTCTCTCTGCCTCAGAAGCCACTACAGCTAGTGTCTCCTCCTTCCCGGGGCAGGGTTCCTTCGACCGCGACCTGCCCCGGTTGCTGGGTAGAGCCACGCATCACCTTGGCATCCCCGTACTGGAGGCTGCTGCGACTACGGGGCTCCCCCTGTGTAGCTCCGTCTGCTACGGGCGTCCCTCCCAGCCTGCTTCTCGTTTCCTGCCAGCTATGCCCAACCTGGAGGCGTTCGTCGAGGCTGAATGGGAGTGGCCGTTGGCGATCAGATGTCCGCTTCACCAGTTCAGCAGAGCTAACGAGGGTAACCGGCTGGACTGCTGTAGCAGCTATAGTCTCCTCCCCTGGAACCCGACATCGCAGTGGTCCTGGTGCCTGGTTCCTCCGCCTGGGGCTCGGCCAGGAAGCCTCTCATACTGGACGTCAAGGACAAGACAACCCTGTGTTTTTCGCTGGCCGTGCAGGCCGTGGCTGCCTCCTCCTCTATTGCTATGCTGGCCATTTACATCGGCCAGCTGGCTATGGAGCAAACCCCCACCTCTATGGATGAAGACAGGAGAGCGGAGATGGCCGAAGCCGCCGGAGCCGCTGCTCAGCTTGTGAGAATCTCCGCCTCCTGTCTGGGTGGAGTGATGGCCATGTCGGTGGTGCAGCAGCGCCACCTATGGCTGTCCCTGACTCGTCTGCGCGAGGAAAACAAAGGTGTCCTCCTCAACTCACCGGTCAGTAGGGAGGGGTTGTTTGGGGCGGCTGTGTCTAACATCCTGGAGCAGTGTCGCAGCTAGGAGCAGCCTCTAGAAATGGAGCTTCTATTCAAAATAAATCATTTATTGAGCATTATAAAAAGTAAAAGTATCTCATCATTATCTATGGTACTTTGTTTATGTCAACGGAGGTCTTCAAGCGAGACCTCAAGACGTACCTTTTCGACCTAGCCTACAATCACTAGCTAGGACCTTGAGACACAGAAAGGCAGCCTCAAACCTACCTGTGAATCCTCTGTATACATTGGTATTTATCCTGCTATGGACTATGTATATCAAGTAGTGTACAGAAGCTGGTTACCCTGAAACAGGCTTGTTCTGTTCTGACAGCTGTGTTGCTTCAATGGCTCAGTGTGCTACTAATCGTTTTCTGCCTCCCCTAGCGCCTCTCTCTCTCTCTCCCTCCTATCCTCTAACCAGGTCCAGTGTCAGCTGTGGAGCTGTGGATGTCGTAGTATTTAGTACACACACACACACACACACACACGTACACACAGACACACATCAGTCCACATCCGGCTTAGGCCAGGACCTGATGCTCTTAGCCTTTCTTGCTCTGAACATTTAATATAATGTAATTTATTGTTCTTTAAATGTTCTTAGCCATTAGACAAATATAATCCAGTAGCTTGCCCCAGGTTGCCTGTTTCAATATCTGTGTGGTCTGTATGGCTCTATGTGCTACTAACCCTGTTCTGCCTTCCCTCTCCCTAGTGCCTCTCTCTCTCCCTCCTATCTTCTAACCAGGTCCAGTGGATGCCCCACTGTCACCAGCAGACCTCCCGGAGTCCGATAGATACCCCCCGTGTCTGCTGTGGATGTCCTCTTTCCTATGATGCTTTTTAGCCTCTCTTACTCTGAAATGTAATATAATGTAATGTATTGCTTTATAAATGTTCTTAGCTGGTAGACAAACATACTCCTGGAGCTTGCTCGATCGCCTTGTTGAGAGGGGTCAGGGAAGAATTTTTACAGCTCACTTATCTTGCCCCCGGGTGATTACTGTTTTTTTGCTTCCCTCTGGAATATGTAGAGAGTGGGTCGTATGCCCACCTCCCTTGTTCTCTCTAAAGCGCATTGTGTTGCCTCTGGGTATGAAATGCGCTATACAAATAAAGCTTTGATTGATTGATTGATTGATGTGAAATGTTAGGTGATGTGAAATTTTAGGTGATGCACACATTGTTATTCTTATAGGTTGCCCTGGTTTGTAAACGACACACCCTTGTAGCTGAAGTATACTAGCTGCTAAAACCTAATTCTAGCAACCACGTCAACAGACATCTCCTTTAGAGAAGAGCAGTGGTGAACCTGATTTGGCTCCTGTGCTGTATCCCCCCTCTCAGGTCATAGGGGGTGCTGCTGGAGCGTAGGCAGGGTGGGCTCTGGGAAAGACTGTTAGAAGCTTTAGACAAATCTTCTCCTCACCTGCCTAAACTATCTATTAGAAACCCACACAAACGAGAAGTCGCTGGACTGGTAAGTTCCTGTTACAGGAGGGCAGGACTCGGACCCCTGTACAGGGGTACTGCAGAGACAACTGATTTAACAGTAGTCCATTTTCAGGGCAGGCAGGTACTTCATTAATTCCAGAGGGGAAATTGCACTGTTACAACAGACACATTCAAGCGATATGAAATAGGTTTAGGTCGATATAATATGCAATACAATATATGGGTTACATGTAAATACACAGGTGAACTGTATGTATGGATTAAAAATGTGTGTGCCACTGGTGTTGTGGTGCTGCAGCTGAACCTACTGGGCTGGGGACTGGGGACCATCAACATCCACCTCCTTCAGCTCCCATTTGACGTGAGGGAACCGTGGAGGGAACAGTACTATTTCACACTGTGACTGACAGGATGGAGGTCTATCTTAGTTGTGCTACAATCTGTTCTCAACTATCCAAATGAGGAGAAGACATAGGGGTTGCCAAAAGACAGGTAAAGACAGGCGCCACAGTCAAAAGATATAGTTGATGGAAATCCATATCTGTACCAGAATGTAATTTGGTTTAACTATTCAACTATAGCCACTAGAGGGAGCTAAAGGGCTTTTTTTGTTCCTTGTGACTTTGTTTTTTCCCGCTTTGTGGTATTATGTATGGTTTTTCAAAAACACGTAAATAGTCCACCTGAATCATACCACAACGCAGGAGGAAAAAGAAACGAGACAAAAAAAAAACTTAATCTCACTTTGCTCTGGTTTTCCCCATCACGTTAAAATAGATTGAACGGCTATTCACTTGTTTAAACCACCTCATACGCTAAACAAAGCATGTTACTAGTGTTTGAATAAACCATTTTGAAACTACGTTCATACTTTCTGAGGCTGTAATCAAATGCTGGAAGGGACTAAACTCTGACTTTCACAAAGTTGCAAGTTCTCTTCTTGGGTGTCAAAAAAGGCAGTACAAGCTGAAATCCATGGCTGGGCATAAGGTCAATGTACAAAAATAATTGCATTGTATACGTGGATGTCATGACAGTGGTGAATGGACAGTGTAGGAGACCTAGCAGTCCAAACTACTCCTATTAGGACGCACTACACTGCAGGTTGCAATAGGAACACATTGGCTTTATTATTAGAGATAATGAGGTGGCTCTTAAAAGAGCCTTTGGGGGATGTTGAAATGATAAAGCAACTCAGGACAATTTAGGCGCGTTCTCCGCGAATGCGGCGGGCCAACTGGATGTCCTTGGGCATGATGGTCACCCTCTTGGCGTGAATGGCGCACAGGTTGGTGTCCTCGAAGAGGCCGACCAGGTATGCCTCGCTGGCCTCCTGCAGGGCCATCACAGCAGAGCTCTGGAAGCGCAAGTCGGTCTTGAAGTCTTGAGCGATTTCCCTCACCAGGCGCTGGAAGGGCAACTTGCGGATCAACAGCTCGGTAGACTTCTGGTAACGACGGATCTCTCTCAGGGCTACTGTGCCGGGCCTGTAACGATGAGGCTTCTTCACACCGCCGGTGGCGGGGGCGCTCTTACGAGCCGCCTTGGTGGCGAGCTGCTTCCTCGGGGCTTTGCCACCGGTGGATTTACGGGCGGTCTGCTTGGTTCTGGCCATGATTTCAGATGTCTTCTCCGCGAGTTGAAGTTAAAACTTTCCACGGAGAGTCTTGTAGCTTTACAGAACGTAATGTGCCATTTTTATAACGTCCGCTGCCGTGCGCTGATTGGACGGCCTCTCTGGGCGACTTCATTGGCTGGCTATCGCCTCTTTCTCCGCATTGGACATTAACATGGAGCCTGGGATTGGATAAGGCGACAAAGGCAAAAGAGCGCCACTTTACGTAAGGTATAAAAATCCGACCGCAGTGGTATCAGGCCACTCAGTTTCTGAAATACTTCGCTACTGAACATGAGCGGAAGAGGGAAAACAGGAGGCAAAGCAAGGGCCAAGGCCAAGACCCGATCATCTCGCGCCGGTCTTCAGTTCCCCGTGGGTCGTGTTCATAGACTTCTCCGTAAGGGCAACTATGCCCATCGTGTGGGAGCCGGTGCACCGGTCTACCTGGCCGCTGTGCTCGAGTACCTGACTGCTGAGATCCTGGAGTTGGCCGGCAACGCTGCCCGCGACAACAAGAAGAGTCGTATCATCCCCCGTCACCTTCAGCTGGCTGTCCGCAACGACGAGGAGCTCAACAAACTTCTCGGAGGTGTGACGATCGCCCAGGGCGGCGTGCTGCCCAACATCCAGGCAGTGCTTCTCCCTAAGAAGACCGAGAAGGCTGTCAAAGCCAAGTGAAGTCGCCACTGACGTGAATTCTCCCAATAATCCCAAACGCTCTTTTAAGAGCCACCCACTTCTATTCTTAAAAGTGCAACGTGTATTTCCATTGTTCTCTCTCTCCCGATTTGAGGCACAATCGCCTACATGAGCTTGATGCTTGAAATTTAGCTAATTCAGTCTGGTTTGAAGGTATTGCAGACATGTTTTTGGATTGCTTTAAAATATTCGTTATTGGGCATAGTTGTATTACTCTTGACCTGTCATTGTTTTAATTTAAAACCTGTTTAATTGAAACGCTTCGTGTTGCCTTTGTGGATGAAGTGTGCTGCATGAATGACCTAGTTTGTCGTGCTGTTTGTCCTACCTAATTAGACGTCCTTGTATAAATGGCTTGATCTCCTCGTAGACTTATACAATAATGGACGAAATTTAGCCACAATGCAAGTGTCACAGCATGGCGGCGATCAGCTCTGATCATTGATCACTAGTCCGTGTGCTCCTCGCCTGTGCAAAGGGTTGGCCTTAAACGCGACATGAGAACCGTGTGGACTCAGCTCCCCAACTCTGCAGCTCCCGGTTACCAAAATGCTTCTCTTGTGTTTTCTCCTGGCGAATAAAGGGCTAAAAATCAAAGTTGGAGTGGAGCAGAAGTCCTAAAGCGAATGTGACAAGGAGTAACCTATTTGCCGTTCGAAATAAAGCGGTTTGGGTAGCGGCGGCCTCGTCTGTTTAGTTGCGACTGTGTGAAAACATTGCCGTTGATCTCTCGGATGGAGCTGTGCAAACTGGGTTTCCACTGGCATTTGACTCCTAAAGTGTCTAAAAGTGCAAGCGATTATGGACACAAACCGTTGCCCAGTGAGACAAGTTGTTTGGCGAGGGACTAAAAAGATTTAGGGTACACAGATGTGGTGCCGGAGTTTTTAAACAGGGTCTCTTTTGGGGTGCGTAAAGCACAGTGTTGAAACTGGGTCTGAGCCCTGGTCCCTATAAAAGTGGTGTCTGTCCGTGTGTGTATGCTACCTTTCTCAGAGGGTGACTCTCATTTGGATTCCCTGCAGAATGACTCCCTCTGGTCTTTTTAGACTAGGCTACTACTACTACTACAGTCTACGTCCCTCGTCTGGCGCAATGTCGTCGTTTGGTTGGTATGGCTATGCAGTAAAGTGACCTGAGGCGCACCGGCTTCGTCTTACCTGGGTTGGTTTAGGAGGAGTCTCTGAGCACACCTATGTCGTAGTTCCCTTTGAGGAGCGATGAGTTGGACTCATTGTACATGGGTTGAGGGTTAGGGTTAGCCCGACTTCTGATTTCGATTGCTGCCTGGAGACCGTGCATTGTTGTTGAGGCAGTGACCTGCACGCTAGCTCCCTAGGGTTTCGTCATTTAGATTGTACCACAGCTTGTTCTCATTCAATAACCTCCTTTCTTAGTAGCCTACAAATCAAACCAAATGAAATCGCCTAAAAGCACATTGGTTGCAGAGGGCAGAAAGGTGAAACATAGCCCAACAATCACAACACACTCTTTTTCTTTTTACTTAATTTGATGACCTGACTATATACATCTCTTCATCGTGTAATTGAATGTGCCATGAGAATTACACAAAGCTTAACAATTTGAAGAAGCCTAGCTTAGGCTTTAGGTAGGCTCCAACTGAAGATTTAGGCTACACCTTACACTTCACACGGAAAGTGCTTATTGATGAGTGATCAATTGATCAAAACTCCTTCTGTGCTGTTCTTTACTAAACTAGCCTACCTGACGTGAATATGCGTGGTCGAGGAAAAAGTAAATGAATTTGGCATAGTTTCTGAAAATAGTAAGCTTTTTATTTCTATAGCGCTCTTCATAGCACGGATGCACAGAATGCTTTACAGTAATACATTAAAAGGCAATACAACACGAGACAAAATTAAAACGACACAGAACAGAAAAAACAGAACATTGCGAGCAGCAAGGTGTTATAGATGCCTACCTGAACATCTGTTTCTTAAGAAGTTTTTTGAACATGAGTTCAGTGGATGACTCTCTCAGTAGTTAGGGAATTTTAGTGGATTGCATTGACCATCTGTGAAAAAATTTTCTACCAATAGCTTTCTTCACTAATGTGTTCATCAAGGGGTCTACTAACACCAAAAAAAAGGTTCCAACCCAAATCTGCGGGGAAACTTCTGGGGAGCCAATCTAAATCAGGGTGTCCGGAGGACCTGGATGAAAAAATGGAAAAATACACTTTTTCCAATAAAAGGTTGTAGGGTGTCCATTTAGGGTTATTTTTGGGTGCTGAGTTCATTCCAACCATTATTTATTATAAAAAAACACTCCTTGTTACAAAAAAAGTATTTTATTAACAAATTTAAACAGAACTCAATGGAAATGTCGTTATTTATTTATTTTATTTTTTTCAAGCTCCTCTATCTCCCTCACTTGTCTCATCTTCTGGCTGGTTAATGTTCTGGCAAGATGAGCCATGACAGTTTCCGCAAGCTGAGATGCACCTGACTCCTTGTTTTTTACAGCTGCACCTGAGTGTGCTGCAGTTGCCTGTGCAGTTGCAGCTGACGAATGTCAGGAGGTAGTCAGGTGCAATGGGGTCTGTGGAAGGGACCGGAGCATATCCTTGCTCAGAGAGCTGCCATCCATACTCCTGGGCATCGTGTGATGGGCTTTGCAGTGTCAGCCAGTCCCATGTTTGGAGGTAGGCCCGGAGAGAGTGTTGTCCTGCAGCTCCTGATGTCGGGGGGAGTTTCTCAGGCTTTATGGTCCCAGTAGCAGCTCGCTTACAAAAAATGTCAAATCGCATGTCCTCTAACTCTTTAGGTGGTTTGCCATTGAACATGAGCATGAAGAGTTCACAGCCAGCTTTCATAATGTGTTCTTTTTCTGCTTGGATGTCCATAAACACATCCATGGCCTTCTCTGCTCCATCAGTCTTGCAGAGCCTGGTTAGCAAAGTTGCTTTGCTAAAGCCAGAAATTGCAGAGACTGTATCGCAGCCAGAGAAACTGTGCAAGAAGATCAAATATTTCCTGTGTTTCTCTGGGAGGGCCTCCCGGATTTTCCTGACATCATAAGATGTGTCTTTCGCTGTTGTGAGGAAGATTGGATGGTCTGCGAAATGGTGAATCAGCATAACCATGATGTCAGTGTCCTCTGCCCTCACTTCAACAGGGGACTCTCTTGCCTCCTCAAGAGCTGCTTGGACAATAGAAGTGTCTGCATCATCAGAGCACTGTTGTACTCTGATCCCATGCTTACTGAATGTCTCAGCAAGGAGCACAACGAGCTGGGCCTTGTTCCTTTTGTTGTCAAGGCACCTTTCTCTTGGGACAATGACTTTGATGTCTGGATGGATCTGAATGTCACAGCATGCATTCTTTGTTCTTCTCAAGTGATCATGGTCCTTGGTGGAGCTGCTGTAGCCGTCAAAGACCACAGTGATCCGAAGGCGCTGGCTCCCCATGGACCTCACAAACCTGAGGTAGCTCTCTGCGATCTCCTTCCAGGTGAGGTTAGCCCCCCACTTGACATTATGCAGGAGCCACCCACCATCAATCACCAGGCTTGTGCAGGGAGGCTGATCGACAGGTTCAACATGTGTCTTCAGAAATCTTGCTAGGGCTGCCTTGTCTGGCTTTCGCATCTTTTGGTTCTTGTCGAAGAGAGACATAGGTGTTGGCGTCAACTCGAAGCGCAGAGCTACTTTAGTCTTGACTTCCCGCTCACTTATGATGATGAGGCGGTTGAAGAGCTTCAGTGAGTCAATAACTAGCTTTTCACCATTTACTTTGGGTCCAGATCGTAGGCTTGCTAAGGATTTGACCTTATGCTTGGTTTCTAGTGGATCCAAAACCGTTTTCCCATCCATCTTGGCTTGCATGGCTCTTCCAACCGCCTCTGCCTGATCAGCATTGACTTGGTCTCCAGGAGTGCTGCTGAACCCCGTCGAGAAAGATACCAGGGTATTCTTGTCTCTTGTGGCATCGAAGGGATTGACTTGTTCCAACCATCCAACTATGGTGTTGACAGCATCATCATCTCTTTTCATCTGGGCTTTTTGGACATCTGTGTGGACAGGTACACTGCGTTTGACCATGCTTCTTTCAAGCTCCTGGTGGATGAATGAAAAGTGGCTCAGTGTCTGAACCCAAGACTTGTGGGCAGATTCGTTTCGGAAGCGACCTCTGTTTAGTCCACCAGAGGATTTAGCCTCACGCATGAGAGTGGTTTCTATGGTGATGTCAGTCCATGTGCCTGACCATTCATGGTCTGAGAACCTGACCACATGGTTACCATACTCAGTAAACTTGGTGAGAGTTTCCTGGAAGATGGGACTGGCCTGCCACTGCTGCATCAGCTGTACATACAGCCTGGCTCCCTTTGCATACTGATGGTGACCCGCTGCTGCAAAGGTGTTCAGCATTTGGATGATGCAGCTGAGATGACCTGTGTGGTCTGGGACACGCTCACTCCTGATAAATACCTTTATGAGGTCTATTTGGCCATAGTACCAGACCCAGAGAGCGGGTGTCCTTCCTCCCTCAGCAAGGGTCTTCAACCTCTCATCCATTCTCTCCTGGAACACAGTGACGATCCTTGGTGCATATGTTGAGCCTGTCAAGTATAAAATATTTGAAAATTTTATTCACATGAGAAGGAAAGAATGAGTTCAGCCCAGCAATATGCATAGTCAGATATTTAAAAAAAAATACAGATTCAATATTTTAATCACCAGTTTTTTCATCTTTTGCTCTCTTGATGAAGTCCTCCATGTCTTCATACTCCTGTGTGCTGAACACAACATCCTTCAGCAAAAACTTGGCAATTCCTGCAGATGCAAGGAGGTGAAACCGGATGGCCTTGGCATAAGCCCCTCCTGATAAGATGTGCTCTGAGGTGTTGCTGCCTGGGTAAACCATCTGTATCATCTCTTGCAGCCCAGAGTCTGCCATGATCATCCCGATGGATCCCAAGAAGCTCTTCAGGAGATGAAACCCACCTAGTCTTGTGATGATGGGGAGTTCACACTGGAGGACTATCTGAGTTGCTTTCAGCCATATTGGCAGGTCAAAGGTAATGACAGCAGGAGCCTGCGAGCTGCGTAGGCACGCCATTAGTGTAGTATAGATGGTACTGTACTCATTTGGGTCACCCTCAATGATTGGAAGAAAGTCAATGAGGGACTTTTCCTTGCATTCAGGTCGGTGTATTGATTTCATGAAACCATTCCAGTTGGCGTGTTCAAATGTGGGATCAAAGGCTTGAGTCGGCGATCAAACATGAAAAGCGTGTCTGCAGACGAGTCTATATGAAGGCTACGGACGTGCAAGTGCAAGTGGTTTTAGCCTCCCGCAAAATCCATCCGTGGGTGCGAACGGGCCTAACGTCACTCAAATCCCAAAAACTCATCGGAGTTGTCGCTTTCACTTATACACCGAATATTACGGTATACGTAGCATGTGCAAAACAAGTGTAATCAGTATACAGTAACAGTGACTTCTTTCTTCAGTGGCAGTGATTTTAAAATGGTTTTCACAGTGGTTTTATCACAATTTAATATCCATAAACACTTGAATTTAGAGAAGTAGGCTAAAATGCAATAGGCCTAATATCAATATTTCATGAAGATAGATTCATTTTTAATCAAAAGTAATGGTTGGAATGAACTCAGCACCCAAAAATAACCCAAGATGGACACCCTACAACCTTTTGGAAAAAAAGTTTATTTTTCAATTTTTTCATCCAGGTCCTCCGGACACCCTGATTTAGATTGGCTCCCCAGAAGTTTCCCCGCAGATTTGGGTTGGAACCTTTTTTTTGGTGTTAGTAGACCCCTTGATGAACACATTAGTGAAGAAAGCTATTGGTAGAAAATTTTTTCACAGATGGTCAATGCAATCCACTAAAATTCCCTAACTACAGGGCCTGGGGAAGAGTATTCCAGAGTCTTGGCGCCACCGCCTCAAATGCTGTGTCACCCTGGGCACTGTTCTCGGCATTCTCAAGAGACCGGGCCTCTGCCTGGCATTGTGAGCTACTAGGCTACTGTAGCTATATCCCCAAACAGTGGTGAGCACCATGGCCCTGGTCATATTCAAACCCCTCTCTCTGCCACTCTTTTCAAACACATGCACACACAGAAACATGCTAGTGTTGAATGTGTACTTTACATGCACACGCACGCACGTACGCACATACACACACGCACACACACACTCAGGTTGCCTGGTGAAAATTTCAGCCTTTGACCCATCCTATGCTATCCTTCCTCCAAGGGCTGCCAGGAGCAGTGGGCGTGTGCAGGGAACCAATCTGTCCAATTCTGTTCACCTTTTGAGAAAGCTGTCTTTTGATGTGTGTCGTGCTAGCTTGGTGACAGATGCTGCTGTAGCATCGTTGGATTAGAGCTACCGCTTGCTTACGCACACACAAAATATTCATTATTATTGTTACTATTATCATTAATAATAATAAATATCTGCGTTTCATTACTGTACTTGTACATCTCAGATTCATGAAGCAAGATTGTCCCTCCCACATTTTTTTTTGGGGGGGGGGGTTGACTAACTTAGTTTGTATGGATAGGCTACAAAAAAAAAAAACGGCAGACGGAGGGGGGGTCCCGGCATGTGCAATTGATTTGGGTCACAGGTGAAACGAGGGAGTCGAGCTCAACGCAGATATTAGAGGGAGCCTTGCCTAAATATTTGCATACCCCTCCATATATAGTGGATGAATACCAACGGCTTCTTACATTTGTTCCTGTGAAGCAACGAAGAATCGAGATGCCTGAACCTGCTGCGAAGTCATAATAACCTTATTTATTTGAGCTTCAGGAACGAAAAAAATAAGATTGACCGCAGCACCTTGCGGTGTCTGCGGTCCCCCCCCCCATTTCTCACGTTTGGAGAAACGTCAAACAAAAGACGGTGTTTTGTAAAATATAAAGAAAATGTTGCCCGACCAGGCCGGACGGCACTGGGTCAGGTTACGCTATACCGGGAAGGGAGAGCCTCCCACCCGAGACACTGTTGGCCAACGTCTATTTAGTACTACCTGGATCGAGGTGAGCGAAGTTTATTCCTTCATAGAGCTACCCTCCAGGAGAGACTTTGAGCTCAGCTTCCACACTGACCGCTCTTTGCGGAAATTCCTCGGCCTATTCGCAGATAGAGCAGACGGCGAATGGAAGGATTTTGAGTCGCACTCCTCCGTCCCAGCTGACATATTATCCATTATTGTCAAGTTCTGGACCGCGAGGGTCGCTGACCATGACGTGGAGCACTACCTCCGCCGGTACTGTACCATCCTGCGGCCGGTGGAGAAACTTTTGGACAACCTTGGGTTGTGGTTTGGTGTGCGGCGATACCGAGTCAAACTTAACCGTGACGGCGAGGGGCGGCTCGCGTCCCTGCCAAATTCCATTTCCCTCGGCCCATATAACGGCAAGATTACTTACCCGGGACAGATTCAGCGGTGTTACATATGCCAATCTAATTCCCACCAAGTAAAGGACTGCGTTTTGGTCAGGTGTTGGCGCTGTGGAATAGTCGGACACAAAGGGAAGCAGTGCACCAACACCGAGACCTGCACCCTGTGTCAAGGCGAAGGCCATAGCTACTTCACCTGCCCGTCTTCATATAGTAATCGGGCGAGAGCAGCAGGAGGCGCCGCAGCAGCAGAGAACCAGCAGCGAACAGCAGCAGCAGCAGCAGAGAGAGGGCGACAGTCGGCCCCGGCGTTTTCACCAACACCTGAGGGCAGACAACGCACAGAGAGCACGACGGCAGAACCAGGAGCCCGCAAGCGCATACCGAGCCATCAGCGTGCGGCGAGGGCGGCAGCGGAGAAGGGCCCAGCCACAACACCGCAGAAGAACCACCAGCCCCCAGCGGAGACAACAGCAGCACCAGCGGAGGCGACGGATCCAGGAACATCAGTGGCGGCGGCGACAGCGGTTCCAGAGGCGACGGATCCAGGAACATCAGCGGCGACGATAGCGGTTCCAGAGGCGGTGGAGACAGCGGCGGAGATGGCAGCGGCTCCAGAGGCGGCGGAGGCCACGGCGGCATCTGATCCAGATGCGGCAGTGGCGACGACAGCGGCGGCGGTGCCGACGACAGCGGCGACGGCAGATCCAGCAGAGGCGGCGGCGGAGACAGCGGCGGCAGAAGGAGCAGACGAAATGACACCATCCTCATCAGCGACGCCATCAGCAGCAGAGTCTGACCCCGATTTCATAGTGGTCAACAGCGACGACGTGATGTGGCTATCACAGGAAACCAGCCAACCAGTACAGGGAACCATCCAGGACAGCTTTCCCAGCCACCCGGTGCCATGCATGGTGTCTGACACAGCCAGCCTACGCGCCGAGTTGGATGACGCCGTGGCTCAACTGTGCGGCCCAGCAGAGGAAGCCGGTGGGCTATGTAGTAAGGAAGGAGCTACACAAGGCAGCCTTCCTAGCTATCAAGTGAACCCCGATGACAACAGCCTCGATGATTCCTGTGGAGTGAACAGCAGCAGTGAAAGAGAGGGGGGTGAGTCCACACCTTTCCTGAATGTTATGTCAGATAATTTCCCAGTATTGGGTAAGAGGGAGAGAACGTCTCCAGGGACCAAAACGAAGGGTAAAAAGCCCAGAAAGAATAGAGATCCCAGGAAGAAGCCATTTCATTTATCATGAACTCGTGGCAAGTCACAGGGCCTCTCTTCTTAATGATGGCTATTAATATAGCAACATTAAATGTAAGAGGAATAAACTCCGTTAAGAATAGAGAAGAAAAGCTGAATGTTTTAAAGAACAGTAGTGCTGAAATTATTTTCACTCAAGAACTACATTCGAATTCTGTGGAAGATATTCAAAAAGTCAAAGACTTATGGACTCATGGCTGTGTAGAAATGTCTATTGGGAGTGACAAAGCTGATGGAGTCGGTATATTTTTCAATACTAAGAATATAGCAATACTACGAAAACGTGAATTAATACCAGGTCGTCTGTTAATATTGGATTGTGTTGTACGAAAGCAGAAACTGCGCCTAATTAATGTGTACACATCCCAGAGCCGCAGTGATAAGATCAGACTTTTTCACAAACTAAAAGAGGTCTTATGTGGTGGATACAATATAGTCTTAGCGGGGGATTTTAATACAGTTACAGACATTAAAGATCGCATACCAACAACGCCTTTTAATCTACCACGTACAAGCAAGATTCTGAAAGAGACATGCGATATGTTCAAAATGAGAGATGCTTTCAGGGAGATTTATCCAGATGAGGCGGGCTTCTCACGTTTTGATCAAAGAATCAAGACACGCATAGATAGGATATATGTCTCTGATAAGATAAAGGTTCAGTCCTATAGAACAGAGGTGTGGGTAAACTCGGACCACTTAGCTGTAAGAGCATCAGTTAGCTTTGATAGTGTCCCCAGTCCAAGACAGAATAGCTGGAAGCTGAACGTGAATTGTCTAAAAGACCCTGTTATATTAAAGAGTGTCAGAAGGGAAATCGAAAGAGTCAAAGACTTACGAATATTTACAAAAACAAGCGTTGAGTTATGGGAGGAGTTGAAGAACAGTCTAAAGAGACACCTAATTTATAAATGTAAATTCTTAAATAAACAACGAAATGAAGAATATAAGGAATTAATGAAACTCTTTGTTGACATTAAATGTAGACCTAAGAGCGTTCCATTGACAGAGCAAGAAGAAAAAGATTTTGAGGAGATTAAGGAAAAGTTAATGAATTTTAATAATGAATATTCAAATACTATTAAAATGCATGCAGGTATAGCTTTTGATGAACCCGCAAATATACACAAAGTAATCAAGATGTACAAGGAAAGGAGCGACTACAAATGCATAGATTCGTTAAGAAATAGTGAAGGTAAAATTGTTGATACGGATCATGATATAAAGAAAGTTATAGTAGATAGTTTTACCAAAATGTATGGAGCTGATAAGTCTAGTGGGGTGGAAGGTACGGAGGTTTTCCTCTCGGAATTACAGCTGACGCAGGTTGTCGATGGTGCCTCACTAATAAGGGTCATCACACCAGAGGAAGTCAAGCTGGCCATCTCCCTATTAAATCGAGGGAAGTCACCCGGCCCAGACGGACTCCCCACTGAGTTCTATCATTTTTTTAGCAAGGATATTGCTGATCTGTTGTCCTCCGCCTTTAATGAGGGTTTGAATAGTCCGACAGGAATGCATGACAGCTTTTATCAGGGTATAGTATCCATGATCTACAAAAAAGGAGATGAAAAGGATATAAGTAACTGGAGACAGATCACACTTACTAACATCGATTATAAGATCTTGGCAAAAATTATAATGACAAGATTAAGTAAAATACTAGACCACATAATTGAAAAAGAACAAACATGTGCTATTAAAGGCCGAGTTATGTGGGATAACTTAAACATGATCAGGGAAATGATATCGAAGCCTGACGAACCTGGCTTTTTCATAATAGGCTTCGACCAGAAGAAGGCATTTGATTTTATAAACAGAGACTACATGTGGAAGGTTTTATTAAAATATGGCTTTCCCCATGATTTTATAAACATGGTTAAGATGTTATATGCCAGGTCTCAGGTGGCTGTTAAAGTGAATGGAAGTGTGACCGAGTACATCAACATCCAGAAGGGAGTGAAGCAAGGTTGTCCGCTAAGCGCAGCTCTTTATGTCATTGCAATCAGTCCTCTTATACAGCGAATAAGAAATGATAATAGAATTGAAGGAGTAAACATGAATGGCACAAAGGTCAAAGTAACTGCCTACGCAGATGATGTGACTGTTTTTGTAAAAAATCTGAGAGAGTTGGACATAATAAGAGAGCACTTCTACCTCTATGAAAAAGCTGCTGGCGCACAATTAAACCACACAAAAACTGAGTGTACCTGGATAGGAGATGATAGTGCGAGGCCGCACATAGACCTAGAGGTGAAGGAGGAGGTTAAAATCTTAGGCATATATTTCAGTAATAAGGACTGCGCCCAACGAAATTGGGACAGAAAGGAAAAAGAGATATTGGATGTAACAGATAAATGGGGGGTCAGGGAAATTAGTTATAGTGCACGGATAGGTGTAATAAAGACTTTTGTTTTATCCAAACTGCTTTTTGTTGCAACAATCCTTCCACCACCCAATGCAAGCGTGGTAAGGATAAGCAAAATGTGTGTGAAATTAATCTGGGGAAACAACAGAGAAGTAACAAAAAGGTTTTTAATGTACAAAAGTGTGAAAAATGGAGGACTCGGTGCTGTCGATGTTGGTGCGAAGTTAAATGTAGCCTTCTGCAAAAACATCTCAAAAGGCATATCCCAAAAGGCCACCTGGGTGGGAGAGGTGAATAAGTGGCAAAGGTTAAGGGGTAAACGCAGGGAGTCCCAGCCTTATTATGTACTGGCTTATGGTGATTTTATTCACAAATATAAAGACCTGAATATTAACTGGATCACACAGTCAAATAAGGTGATTCATAACAGTATTACCGAATACCTCTATGGTGGGCCTAATATATTTAAAGACTGCTCACAGGAGCAAAGTGAACGTCTGGCGGAGATCCTGAACTCTGAACACATCTCCGGAGCAGTGAGGGACGTTATGTGGCTCACTGTTAACGGCAGACTGCCTGCGAGAAACGTGGTCAAATGGAGCTGTAATGTAAAGACCACAAGATGTCCGATGCCAACCTGCAACATAGAAAAAGAAACCATTGGGCATCTTCTTATAGATTGTGATAGATCCAAAACAATATGGCAAAAAATGAGCGACATAGGATTAAAGGTACCATGCCATAGAAGCACCTTATATAATAACTTTGACAGCACTGTAGAAGCCCATTTATTATTTTGGATATGTATTTGTATAACTGTTTTTAAAATATGGAAAACACGTTGTAAAATGACAACGGACAATATTTTTATTGATGCTGATGAGGTCTTCAGGAGTGTACGGACTGAACTAAGAAGAAGGAGAACCATGGACCTAAGGAAAGCATCTCCAGAACTGAACTGGTCACTCCTAAAACTGTGATGAACTTAAATACTGACAGGCCAACTGAAGCCTGAGAAGACCTATTCTATTTCTAGCAGCCTTGATCTTCTAGTAGGCCTTTTCACTTTCTTGTAAATAGACAAATCTGTAATATGTGTAAATGTATATATTGTGTCGGCATTGCCAAGTTGTGAATAACCTGTAACATGAAATTTACCTAATAAAATTAAATATACTGCGAAGTCCGCGCCCAAGAAGGGCTCTAAGAAAGCCGTCTCCAAGACCGCTGCCAAAGGCGGTAAGAAGCGCAGAAAGTCAAGGAAGGAGAGCTACGCCATCTACGTGTACAAAGTCCTGAAGCAGGTCCACCCCGACACTGGTATTTCCTCCAAGGCCATGGGGATCATGAATTCCTTTGTGAACGACATCTTCGAGCGCATTGCCGGAGAGTCCTCTCGCCTGGCGCACTACAACAAGCGTAGAACCATCACCTCCAGGGAGATCCAGACCGCCGTGCGCCTGCTGCTCCCCGGTGAGCTGGCCAAGCACGCCGTGTCCGAGGGCACTAAGGCAGTGACCAAGTACACCAGTTCCAAGTAAAGCGGCTGCTTTCCACGGCTCCAAACTACCCCAAAGGCTCTTTTAAGAGCCACCCACATTTTCTGTAAAATAATGCAATTCCATGGCGATTTAGATTGTTGGCTACTTTTCGTACATCTCGCAAACTGCAAATGCTGCAATTGGTCACCGAATGTGCATTTTGTTGTCCAATCTGCGATTGTAGAATTTTTTTTATTTTTTTTTTACAATGTATATGTACCTCATCTTTCCAGGGATCAATAGTTATCGAAGTAGCATATAGTCCCATCTATAGCTAGATTAATCTCTAATTTTTGCTATTGCACCCTTTTTCCAAACTCCCGCCTCTGGAAGACGGCGAGGCTGGATCTGCTTCAATAAATGGTACGATGTGGAGCTCATTGCCTCAAACTGAAGATCTAACCCTACCTTTCAGTTTCATGCAAGTTTAAACAGTCGATTTGATGTACTGTGCACTGTCATCCTTGTAATTGCATACTTATTCATCTAGTGTCGTTTGTTCATGTATATATTTTAAACGTAGTATTCAAGTCAAATTCAGTGTAGCCCGACTAGAAGGAAACGGAAGATTTCAGTACATAGGCTGTTTAAATAGGCTATGGACAGCATACTGAATATGGACAGCATACTGAATATTGCAAGGTAATTTTGATATGGATGGGCAACAAACCCAAGTCTGGGATTTTTTTTTTCTGTTTTCCTACAATTAAACAATTTCAACAGTGTTGGCGAACAAGCCATTCATTCCGGTTAACCAGCTGGATTGTAGTTAATGTAGTTATATGCGAGTGTACAACGCAATGAGTATTTCGGAGCTCCTCAGATGCAAGCTCACGATTAATAAAAACAACCTTAATGAGCCTTGACTATTAATACCCGAGTTTCACTCAACATGGACCCATCGCTTTTAATTGTAGACGTGGGTGGCTCTTAAAAGAGCCGTTGGGTTGGTGGACTAAAGAAACGGTGAGACGATGCTTATCCGCCGAAGCCGTACAGGGTACGTCCTTGGCGCTTCAGAGCGTAGACGACATCCATGGCGGTGACGGTCTTTCTCTTGGCGTGCTCGGTGTAGGTAACGGCATCACGGATGACGTTCTCCAGAAAGACCTTCAGCACACCACGGGTTTCTTCGTAGATCAGACCAGAAATACGCTTCACGCCGCCACGGCGAGCCAAACGACGGATTGCAGGCTTGGTAATGCCCTGGATGTTATCTCGAAGAACCTTGCGATGGCGTTTCGCTCCTCCCTTTCCGAGTCCTTTGCCTCCTTTTCCGCGGCCAGACATTTTTTGACGGTTTTCTTTTCAATTGTTCTACACGAAACTTTTGAGTTGACTGTTCAATTCTCGAAACGTGGCCCGTCTATTATGTCGAAAATGCGGATGTGATTGAACACAGTGAGAGCTCTTTTCTGCTGGGCGGAGCCATGGAGGTATGATGAGACGGCATTGAAAATGGCTGCCTATTCATTTCAATGAAAGTTGCTCACCGGCGCATGAAGCCATTTGACTTAGGCTAGTGGCCAAAGCTCGGTATTGCAAGTCACGTGACGGCATGCGGCCCAAGACCTATTCCCCATGATTTGTGGATTATGATAAATAGGGCTAGAAAAGGAAAACAAAATGTTTGTATTCATGGCTGAAGATGGTCTGATACGACCGAAGCGGTCCTTTTTTTGTGTGTTGTCACATTAAATCACTTTTTATTTGTATCCTGAGTGCCTCCTCTCTTTTTTGTCAGTGTGCGGGCTTTTTCTTCTATTTTTCCTTGATCAGTGCATTTGGGCCCACGCACCTGACTTAGATTTGAATCAGCCTAATTTTAAGAGCGCCAACTTTTCCTTCAGTTTGAACAGTATGCAAGCCAGCAGGTTCTCTTTTTAACATTAGTTTCAATGTTTCACCTATGGGATGCGCATGCGCGACCCTACGACGGAAGCTTTTATACAGCGTCTGTCGTGATAGGTCAAACTGGCAGTGCATGACAGGAGGCCCCACCCTCCGAGGTTATATACCTGAGTCACAGCGCCAAACGTCATTTTCGGTTTCTTCCCTGTGAAGATTTGTGTGAACCTATGTTCTATTTCGTGGAGCTCCGCCCCACAGGGCTAGCTCCTATTGGCTAGCGAAACCCAGCTAGCTACATTGACTGAAGAAAAAAAAAAAACATACACGCACCTGTGTCCAACCAAGTCCGGTGCACCACTGTATAAGCGGGCTACGCCCGCACATCTGCTCCTTCGAATTTTTCAGCTCGCATTGATACTGAAAGAAGATAAGAATGTCTACTCAGCGGACCCAAGCGGAGCTGGCGGCGTCCCTAGATGACCCCCTGCCGGCGCCGATTGATCCGCCGGATCGTTTCTGTGTCTGCGGCTCCCGCTACAGCGACGTGGGACACCACCTCTGCTTCCGCTATCTGGGGCCGCAGCACGCCAGAGCGGGTCTGGCTCCGTCCCCCGCCTGCGAGATCTGCGCCCTCCTGGACCCCATGGAGAGGATGCTTCGGGCGCATTTCTTCGCTCCGCCGCCGCTGGAGACTGAAGGTCTGGTCCAGCTGGTCGGCGAGGACATCGGCGGCCCCGATTACCTCCCTCGCGCCTACGGATGATAAGGAAGAGATCTCCGAGGCAGACAAGGGTCAATCTGCGTCAGAAGCCACTACGGCTAGTGGCGCCTCCTTCCCGGGGCAGGGTTCCTTCGATCGCGACCTGCCCCGGCTGCTGGAGAGAGCCGCGCATCACCTCGGTATCTCCGTCCCGGAGGCTGCTGCGACTACGGGGCTCCCACTGTGGAGCTCCGTCTGCTACTGACGTCCCTCTCAGCCTGCTCCTCGTCTCCTGCCGGCTATGCCTGACCTGGAGGCGTTCGTCGAGGCTGAATGGGAGCGGCCGTTGGCCATCAGAGGTCCGCTTCGCCAGTTCAGCAGAGCTACGAGGGTAACCGGCTGGACTGACGTAGCAGCTATCGGCTCTCCTCCTCTGGAACCCGACATTGCAGCGGTCCTGGTGCCTGGTTCCTCCGCCTGGGGCCTCCTGTCTGGGTGGAGTGATGGCCACGTCGGTGGTGCAGCAGCGCCACCTATGGCTCTCCCTGACTCGTCTGCGCGAGGAAAACAAGGGTGTCCTCCTCAACTCACCGGTCAGTAGGGAGGGGTTGTTTGGGGCGGCTGTGTCTAACATCCTGGAGCAGTGTCGCAGCCAGGAGCAGGACCGGCTCCTCCTCGCTCGCCACCTCGCTGCTCCGGGGGAGCGCAGTGTGCCGGCACGTCCGCGTGCTCCGGCTGATGCTGCCGCGACTGGGAGCAAGCGCCGGCGAACACACAAGGCTAAACAACCTGCCACGGGGTCCCGCCCCGCTACGGCCCATGGACCGGCTCACCCGGGCTCCTGGACTGCGCACGCGGCTCCTCCCCCGCGACATCCCCCTGCCTACCCCGCCCACGGTGCCGGGACCGGACCGACGTCTTCAAGCGCGCCCACCGCTCCGCCTTGGGTTTTTAACAGAGGGGATGTGTGCGCCCAGGCCAAGTGCTATGGCTGTACTGCCCTGTTCGGAGTTTTCTCGGGACCGACCGCTGGCGGGGTTTAGCGGCGAAAAAGATGCGCTAGACCCCCAGACGGCGTTCGTTCATTCGGGCCGAGCGTTCGAGCCTCTCCCTGTGTGTTCGACAGGTAGAGAGTTTTCACGCTCACCGGTCAGTGAGAATACTTCCATGTTTACTGCCTCGGCTAGCTATTTTCATGAGCAGCCGAGGCGTCGCTCCGTCAGTGTGTGTTATACCAACGCTCGGCCTTTAGCTAAAAGGAGCAGGCCTATGGTGTCTGATATCCACACTTCATCTCACAACGTGCACCAGTCGCCGCTGCTTTGTGTGATGTTGGCGCGAAATCACTGCCCGCCTCTCATGTCCCGTCTAGTCGGTCTGCGAAAGACGGCACCTTGACAGATCATGCAAATGAGAAGGCGGGGCTTCCCGCATTGCAACACTCCGCCGTTTTCTCTCAATGGGATGAGCAACGGCGGCTTGTTAGCAATGCGGACGTTGTCGACTCACTTCCTCTTTTTGTGAATGAAGTGCTTCTTGACAGGAATGCCATTCATCCTCGCGCTGTTCAGGGACATGGAACTCCCAATGGGGATTTTTCATCTCCCTTTCGAGGGTGGCCCGCCTTGGGCCAGGACAGCAGAGTTTCTCAGCTGTCCGGTGGCGGTCAAGGCCAAATTAAAAATAGGGCAGGTTCCTCGATCTGTTCCCGCGATCTCCGGCACAACCTCTTTCCAACCGCTTCACAGTCTGGCAGGAGAGATGTCTCCTGGACAGCTGGTTGCAGCGTGTTCTACGGGAAGGGTATCTCATTCAGTTTTGTTGCCCACCACCGCCCTTCACGGGCGTAGTGGAGAAAGTGATACCGCGTCCCGCCCAGGCTGCCGCTCTGTCAGCAGAGATTGCAGAACTGATGGCGAAGGGAGCGGTAACTGTGGTCCCGTCAGACCAGAGGGACGAGGGATTTTATTCCCGCTACTTCCTCGTGCCAAAGAAGACGGGGGCGTGAGGCCAATTTTGGACCTCCGCCTTTTCAACAAAACGGTGGCGAATCTGAAGTTCCATATGCTTACGGTGCGACAAATGCTGGAGGCATTCCTTCCCGGCGATTTTTGCACCAGCATAGACCTCAAGGACGCTTACTTCCACATACCGATAGCTCATCGGCATCGGACGTTTTTGCGTTTCGCCTACCTGGGTGTGGCGTACGAATATACCAGACTCCCGTTTGGATATGCGCTCGCCCCCAGAACCTTCTCCAATTGTGTGGAGGCGGCGTTGAGGCCACTACGCCGGCAGGGCATCAGGATCCTGGCGTACCTGGACGACCTGCTGGTACTGGCTCCGTCGCCTTTGTTGGCTCTGATGCATACCGCCACGGTGGTGAGGCATCTCACCGACCTGGGGTTTGCAGTCAACTGGGAGAAGAGCGCTCTGTGGCCGGCCCGTCAGATTGTTTACCTAGGTATCAATCTGGACACGAGCGCCATGAGAGCACGGCTATCCGATTCAAGGAGGGAAACACTGGAGAAGAGTCTCAGCGTTTGCCGTCCTTCTCGAAAAATCGCGGTTCTGTCGATCATGCGCCTTCTGGGTCTCATGGCAGCCGCCCATGTGGTAGTGTCACTGGGCCTACTTCACATGAGGTGCGTGCAGAGATGGTTCGCGCGGCTTCGTCTGGACCCTGTGAGGCACAGACGGCGCCTCGTGCGGATGCCGGGGTCGTTGTCAGCAGACCTCGACTATTGGAGGGACCGGCGCGTGATAGCGCACGGTGTTCCAATAGGCAGGGTGTCGGCTCACATCGCTGTCTTCACAGACGCGTCTCTAAGCGGCTGGGGTGGTACATGTCTGTTCCAGGCCGTAGGTGGTTTCTGGGCCGTCGGAGAACGGCGCCACATCAACCTCCTGGAGTTGGAGACGGTGCTACTGGCATTGCGCCACTTTGTACACCTGGTACAGGGACGCGATGTGCTGGTGCGGTCAGACAACCAGACCACAGAAGCTTACATCAACCGACAAGGGGGAGTCCGCTCGCCAGCGCTTCACCGTCTGGCGGTAACGCTGTGGCGATGGGCTCATGTCAATCTCCGGTCGCTGACAGCGCGGCACATTGCCGGCCGTCTGAACGTCGGGGCGGACCTGATGTCTCGGGGCGGGCCTCACCCGGACGAGTAGAGCCTACATCCTCAGATAGTGGCTCAGCTCTGGACCCGGTTCGGCAGAGCAGGGGTGGATCTCTTTGCTTCGAGAGAGAACGCGAAGTGTCCCCTCTGGTTCTCTCTGAAACAGCAGGACCAGCCTCCGCTGGGCGTGGATGCGTTCGCGCATGCCCCCTTGCCGGGGGCGCTGCTGTATGCTTTCCCGCCGATGGGGCTGATTTTACCATTGTTGGCCAGGGTGCGGTCAGAGGGTGCATCGGTAATACTGATAGCGCCGGACCGCCACTGGGCGAGATGGTATGCAGAAGTGATGGCCATGACTACTGTAGAACCGTGGCACATCCCTCATTGGCCGAACGCTCTGTCCCAGGCGGAGGGCTCAATTTGCGCACCTCCGGTCTTGGGACGGCCGCTGGTGGCCTGGCTCTTGAACGGCGGAGATTGTCTGATAGGGGACTCTCTCCGGCCGTGATCTGTACAATTCAGAGCGCGCGCGCAGCTTCCACTGCCTTGGTTTACTCTGGCAAATGGGCTGCTTTTGCGCGTTGGTGTGAGGAAAGGGACTTCGCTCCCGAGTCATGCTCGGTCGAGGCGATTTTGGAATTCCTTCAGCACCTGATGGATCATGGTGGCGGTTTGGCAGCATCCACTATCAAGGTGTACGCGTGTGCTATTTCCGCATGCCATGAGGGGTTCGCCAAAACTACGGTTTTCGGGCATCCCCTTGTTAAACGCTTCCTGGCCGGCACGCGCCGTCTTCGCCCTGTGCGTAAGGCTGCGGCGCCGCCTTGGGATTTGCTCTTGGTTCTGGATGCGCTATGTAAAGCGCCGTTCGAACCAATGGAGCGGATGTCTCTCAAGTGGCTACCGATTAAGACCGCGCTGCTCCTTGCTCTGACGTCGGGCAAGCGGGTCAGTGATCTGAGGGCGTTGACAGTTTTTCTCATCACGGGTGATGGGAGCAAAGCTGTGTTGCGCACGGATCCATCTTTCGTTCCGAAGGTGGTCCGGGGCGCCTATAGAGCACAGGATTTGGAGCTGGGAGCCTTCTATCCTCCACCTCATGCGAACGAGGAAGAGGCCCGCCTGCATTTGTTGTGTCCTGTGCGTGCGTTGACGTGTTACGTCCAGCGCACGGCTGCGGTCCGCACCACCCCCCAGTTGTTGGTTTGCCACGGCCCAGGGAAGGTGGGTTCTCCGTTGTCGAAACAGCGTCTCTCCCATTGGATCTGTGAGGGCATCGCCCAGTCTTACGTGACTGCGGGTCGTCCTCTGCCTGGTACTGTTCGGGCACACTCCACAAGGGGTGTGGCCACGTCAGTTGCCCTGTTCAATGGTGTGTCAGTGGAGGACATCTGTGCGGCGGCGACTTGGTCGTCCCCGTCTCCTTTTGTCCGTTATTTCCTTTTATCCATGTCCTCTGTCTCTGTGGCGTCATCTGTGCTAAACACAGCCGCCGGTGCGAGCCAGCGTTAGACAGGATGTTTCATGTAGGTGTTCGGCTCGAGTCGCCGGGTCTTCTGTGAAAGAGTCAGAATGGACCACGGCAGGTCTCGCCGCTACTGGAGAACCGGTTTGAGCCGCGGGGTCTTTTCCTGCTAGGAAAGCAGACATGACTCACGCGGGTCTTACCGGTTCAGCTAAGGTAGGAGCAGGCCCGTCTAGTGACGTTCCGCTCCTGTTTATGAGTGAAGCTGGGACGGGCTTGTTACGGAGTAACCGCTTTGGTCCAGCTCTCGCCCCACGTACCTCTCCTTGCCCTCGGCTGTGATAGACTGAGTGTGGCGGGGTGGGGCCAGTGCTTGGGTCGGATCAACTGTTAGTATGGTCTCGCCTTGGAGCCCTGGCTTGTGTCCTGACTGGTTTTTCCCTTACTGGGGCCAGCAAGAGTGTATGGTGCGGTCGTGTAGCTCCGCTTATGCCAATAGGAGCTAGCCCTGTGGGGCGGAGCTCCACGAAATAGAACGATGGTTTCGTATTGTAACCCTAGTTCTATGAGTGGAGCGGAGCCCCACAGGGAACAGACTTGCTGACCCCTCAGTCTGCTCGCTGAAAATTTTGGTTAGGGGCAGATGTGCGGGCGTAGCCCGCTTATACAGTGGTGCACCGGACTTGGTTGGACACAGGTGCGTGTATGTTTTTTTTTTTTCTTCAGTCAATGTAGCTAGCTGGATTTCGCTAGTCAATAGGAGCTAGCCCTGTGGGGCTCCGCTCCACTCATAGAACTAGGGTTACAATACGAAACCATCGTTCGAGTTGGCAAATCTAAAGCGGCCTTCACCCTATTACGGAAAAATTACCGCGGTACGGTTCTGAAAAGACCGGAAGTCATTCGTTTCCTATGAGAGTCCGCAGACCGCATGCGACAGGACTCCGAGGGATGCGGTGCGGACAAAATTCCGCTCCAGTGGACGTCCGTATGCGTTCAAAAAATTTAACTCATCCGGCAAATCCCAGTCCAGCAGTACGACCGGGAAATAGCGTTGCTATGGTTTTGGTAAATAATGGTGTGTGTAAACAATGATAGATCGCTTTCTTGTCACTTTACTTGAATAATTTAATGTTATAAACTATATCAAAAACAGAATTAACAAGCCCATGTGATCTAGTGGAGCACGTTGTCAACATAACAAATATAACGAATATAACCAGACAATCTAACCAGCATAGAGCCGGCTTCGGCTATGGCTAGTTAGCTAACATTAGCTATAAGCTTCGTAGATTTGTCAAACTTAATAAATACGACACACACACCACCCAAAGCTGTCAAAATAGTTCAATATTGGTGTAACTAAGATAGCTGGGTAATAAAATATTTTTTCCCACAGACACATTTTGCTACAAAGTCTGTAACCTTTTAATATAGTTTGGCAAATTTATACCGCTTCGATGTCCGCCATGACTGTTGACAGATCACTGACTGCTCGGTGACGTCGACACTTGACGTATCGTCCGGTAGTTCTATTTCGCGGAGCTACGCCCCATAGGGGGGCTTCGCTCCTAGTGGTTTACCCCGTTGCCAAGGCAACGCAGACTGAATATGAATATTAAAAATTGAACGCATCTGACAGCCAATCAGGTACAGGTGCCTTACTCTCTAAACTGTATAAAAGAGAGCTAAACCCATCAAACTGCTCCCAAAATATTTCAGCGAGCTGAAATATTGACTGAGTGTGAAGATTTACCTCAAGTATAAACAAAGCGGTCAGCAACCTGGAAGCGGCGGGACTGGGAGACATTCAAGCCCCACCAAAAGCCCTTCTAAGGGCTCAGTGTTGCTGCCGGAAGCTCAACCCGAAGACGGACCGGCACGATTTGTGCTTCGTCTGCCTCGGGGCCCAGCATGCGAGGGATGGTCTGCTTGTGCCTCCCCCGTGCGCGCCGTGCTACCTCCTGCCGTTGGTAGATAGGCAGTATCGTGCTGCGTTTCTTGCTGAGGAAGTTCCTCTGACCCCCGTGGACTCACTCTCTATGGCCGCCTCCGGTTCGGAGTCCGGTTCTGAGGGAGAGGACGAGGAGGAGGAGGAGGAGGAGGGGAGAGGCGCTGTCGGCGATCGGTTCGGTCGTCCAGCCCCCTCCCAGGTGTCTGAACCCGAGGACTCTGACGGTTCGTTGGACCGCTCTGAGAGTCCCGGGGGAGGGCACAGGGTCTCTGTGACCGGAAGCTTTATGCCGTCCTTCCGCCGGGAGTTTCCCGGTATCCTGGAGAGGGCGGCGGCTTATGTCAGCATCCCCCTACCACCGGAGCCGGTCGAGGAGGAGCTGCCTGGATGGAGCCACTCCTACTTCGGTGACCGGCAGGCGAAGAAGGGGAAGAGGCTGCTCCCCGCGATGCCACGCATGGAGTCCTTCATCGAGGGATCGTGGGAACAGCCTGTCACAGCGAAGGCACCTGTGAAGTCCTTTCTCCACGCCACCCAAGTGGTCGGGCTGGAGAGGGATATTTCTCAGGGAACCCCGTCCCTCGAGCACTCGCTGGCGTCCCACCTGGTCCCGGGGGCGGTCTCATGGGCGTCCAGCAGGAAGGCGTAGCTACCTGGGGCCAAGGACAGGGCGACTGTGGCGTTCGCAGTGAAGATGTATGTGCTGAACGCTCAGTCTGCAGCAGCCATCTCCATCATCGCCATCCTGGGCACCTCCATCGCCAAGATGACGGAGGTATATGGTCCGCTGACCGCCGATCTGACGCGAGCGGCTCTCCAGCTCTGTCAGACGGCGGCAGCTTGCGCAGGACGGGGCATGGGTAACTCCGTCATGCAGCAGTGGCACCTGTGGCTCGGCTTGACCAGCATGAAGGAGGCGGATAAGCCGGTGCTACTCAATGCCCCGATCTGCCGCACTGGACTGTTCGAGTCCTCCGTGGGCCTGGCACTGGAGCGGTTTGGGAAGCTGGAGGACGACCAGAAGCCGCTTTCCAAGCACCTCACTGTTCCTCACGCCAAGGCAGCGACGGCGCGCGCACCCACCCAGCGGCAGCACCAGCATTCGGCGTCTCATCGCTGTGACAGGAGGGAGAGAGCGAGAGCGGCCAGGGCGGAGGCAGCATCTACCTCCCGTCCGGCGCACCCATCTCCACAGCCCCCTGCTCAGCGCACTCAGAACGGCGCCCAGTCCGGCGCTGTTCGCCGTGCTGGCCCATCTGGCGCCGCTCCATGGCACAAGAAGCGGCGCACGCAATGACAATTAACGGAGATGGACTGTTCTCCCTCTGTCCCCTCCATCCCAGTTAGGGACGACGAGAGCGTCTGCAGGGACGAGTTAAATAAAGATTATTTTTGCACTACGTCGGTGGTCATGAGTCTTTGTTTGATGATAAACAGTCTGCATCTCATGTTGTTACCTCAGCGGTTGACCGCTCTCTAACCTCGGGTGTAGCTAGCCTACATAGTAGTGCTTTAGCGTACTTTGATGGGCAGGGAGAGAAAGGTTGTACTATGAGCAGGGCGAGGTCCAGCAGTTCGGTGCTGTCTCGCCCTGAGTGCTTGGGGTGTACGGTAATGAAAGATCAGAGTGATGCTTCGGCAGCATCGTCTGGGATCTTGCTCCATTCGGAGCCGGTGTCTCATGAGCGGGGCTCTGCGGGGATTACCGCGAGGACAACGAGTTTCTCTGGTCAGCGCCGCAATAGTCCGGGAGCCATGGGGTTGAACCTTGTTTTGTCAGGTGCAATTTTTTTCTTTGCTGTTTCTTGTAGCTTGGGGGTACCTCTTCAAAATACAAGAGGGTGCTCGGTGATATTCCGTGAGCATTTTGAGATATTCATTCCCTTCATGCCCGAAAATGTTTACGAAGCACACCAACATAGCGCTCTAGTCAGCTGCACTCTCTAGTGAAGTGCTCAAAATTATTTCACCACTATCTCCCATGAAAAAGATACCACTTAAACCACTCAAGTATCAAAATGTTCAGCTCTTTAAGGACATTCCGAGACTTATTTCAGATTTTTAATACCTTTTATACTTTTTAAAATATTCTGCTTTTTCAAAAAATTTGGGGAATGGAAATCAATGGGGGAATTTTGAAACCTTCTTCAGCCTTCAACTCCTTCATACTTTGAGCTACAGAAACCATTAAAGTATCTAAATATTTAGCTCTTTAAGGTCATTATGGGGTACATTTTTAATATTTTTCATACTTTTCAAAATATTCAGCTTTTTTCAACAACAAACAATACAATGGACAATGGGCGGAAATTGAAATCCTCTTTGAAGGGGAACGCCACTGTCATAGCAAGTTTAGTAAACTGCTGTCACTCCTACAGTTTTAAGAGCTCATACACTATACAAAACTGTGCTGATTCGTACAATGGAAGTATCTAAGCTGTGTGACTTTTTTCGAGGTATGACGATTTGTTCGACAACCATGCTCCCCATTCAAACGAATGGCGCTCCACTGTAACTTTCGAGCTGCTAATTTTTAATTCATACCCCTTTTCTAACTTGTCGCCATGCCTACAGTTTTTAAGCTACACAGACATGTAATACATAAAAATGTTCAGCAAGTTCCCAGGATTCCTACGGTGTCAATATCTAAGCTGCAGCATTTATACTTTTTCCAGAGAGAGCTGTCTGAAGCCGGCACGCCTTTACACTGAAGGGAATGAAGGGATGCTCAGTGTCAGTTGGGATTTGAATTTGGGGACACAAGCAGGCTCTCTTAAAGATACAGGCACCCATTTATGACTACTGTGGTAGCATTTATATCCCTTCCTACATTCCTTCCTTCCTACCTTCCTTATATTCAAAGAATATTCAGTATGACAGTCTTATTCAGGCTGTAAACTCATATTAATACCTTTTGTTCTTTTTCAGCTATTTAATTCATTAAAACCGTATGAGTTATAATGAGTGTCTAATCTATTAGTATAGTACTAGCAGTAGTAACTTGAGCATGTGCCCTTGTGTCCCTACAAAGACCTCCACAGCTAGTGCTTCTCACCTCAACTTCCATACCAATACCTCCATAGCTACTGCTCAACCCCGGCGGGGCTAGAGACACGCGCTCTTCACTTAGGGGTGCATGGGGATGGCCTGGCGGTCACTGATATATTAATGCGCCTCCCATTTGATCCAATGCATTGTAGTTATTGTTGTTGCTTGGCAACCCTTTTGTTAGGGGAATTATTTTGCTTGGCGGAATTGAGGTAATGATGCTTCGTTTTGAATAAAGGTTAATATTTTACATTGCTGTGTTTATTTTACACTAATAGCTGTAACAACCGTTGTATAAAAGCAACAAACCACTCGAGGCGTGTGTTATAGTGATTGCCTAACAACGCCCCATAGCTGTTATAAAATCACTAACACACGGCCTCGAGTGGTTTAATTAACGCACACATAGTCGTTGATGACCAACGTTGATTATCCGGTACATATAGAACGGTAGTATATAGTGAATATACAACGGCTCGCAATCAGATTGCGAGGTCGGAACTACCCGTTGTATGCGAGCCAGACACCACTGGATGGCGTCAAGTAGTATACTACAATTATCCATCATATGTGTTTTAGTGTAGTACGTAGCCTACTAAATAGTATGAGTCGCAGTATATATTACATTGTATGTAGTGTTGACTTTCGGACACAGCCCTAGTTTTTGGACATTGAAATACCAAAATGTGATTCACAACTGCAGCCAATAGAGGTAGGCAAATTGCTTCGTCTCATGTAGAATGGTAAAACATTGGCTTCATTATTAGAGACAATGAGGTGGCTCTTAAAAGAGCCTTTGTGGGTATTGAAATGATAAAGCAACTCAGACCAATTTAGGCGCGCTCTCCGCGAATTCGGCGGGCCAGCTGGATGTCCTTAGGCATGATGGTCACTCTCTTGGCGTGGATGGCGCACAGGTTGGTGTCCTCGAAGAGGCCGACCAGGTATGCCTCGCTGGCCTCCTGCAGGGCCATCACAGCAGAGCTCTGGAAGCGCAAGTCGGTCTTGAAGTCCTGAGCGATTTCCCTCACCAGGCGCTGGAAAGGCAATTTACGGATCAACAGCTCGGTTGACTTCTGGTAACGACGGATCTCTCTCAGGGCTACTGTGCCCGGCCTGTAACGATGGGGCTTCTTCACACCACCGGTGGCTGGTGCGCTCTTACGAGCTGCCTTGGTGGCGAGCTGCTTCCTCGGAGCTTTGCCACCGGTGGATTTACGGGCGGTTTGCTTGGTTCGGGCCATGACGCTTCTTTCTTTCTCTGCGAGTTGGGAGTTCTATCTCGAGAAACGGCTATGTACAAGTTTATATCGCCGCCCGCAGCCATGCGCTGATTGGACGGCCTCTCCGTGCGGCTTTATTGGCTGTCGCCTCCTTCTCCGGTGGCCATTGGACACGGAGCCTGGTGTCAAGCGCGCCTAAAATTCAAATGATCCACCTCCCTCGCTCCACTTCCAACGGGCGTATTTGCTCCCTTTATCTTCAATCTACTCTAGTCAAATTATTTTGGGGGATTTCTACGAATCATTTTCAAAGTAATTTGAAGGACAACGTTGCAGTGGAGCCCTGGCTTTAGAGGCAAATTTATGTCAATTTAACCCGTGACCCGCCACCACCAAGTTTCTCTTGTTTACACACGTTTTCTGAAAGCATCCCTTATTTTCACTAAATTCTGAACACAAATAATAATCAATAAATTAACACGAAATGTAAAATCCCTCAAATCTGCAAGATGAAACTGCCATCCAAACAAGGCAAATGTCTTCTCAAAATTGTATTTTGTGTTCATAAGATATTTCTGAGAACCAATTGAACACCAATATGGTGAGTGGGAAACACTAGAATCCCCCCCCCCCCCCCAAATACTGTAGCCTATAGCCTACATCACAGTAAACAACGGTGTGTAAAATGACTTAATATAAAAAGAACTGCTGGGTGAAGAATGACCCCATTAACTTGGAAGGCATGCTGCACACAGGTGAAGTGAAACGGTAGCTAAAGTTCATTGTTAGAGGATCGTAGAAGTACACATTGCGCTTTTTAAAAGATTCAAGTGGGTGGCTCTTAAAAGAGCCTTTGGGGTTTTCGGGAGACTTAACAGTAACGACTTTACTTGGCTTTGACAGCCTTCTCGGTCTTCTTGGGGAGAAGCACTGCCTGGATGTTGGGCAGCACGCCGCCCTGGGCAATCGTCACGCCTCCGAGTAGCTTGTTGAGCTCCTCGTCGTTGCGGACAGCCAGCTGAAGGTGACGGGGAATGATACGAGTCTTCTTATTGTCGCGGGCAGCGTTGCCGGCCAACTCCAGGATTTCAGCAGTCAAGTACTCGAGCACAGCGGCCAGGTAGACCGGTGCGCCAGCTCCCACACGCTGGGCATAGTTGCCCTTACGCAGAAGTCTGTGAACACGGCCCACGGGAAACTGAAGACCGGCGCGGGATGATCGGGTCTTCGCCTTTGCCCTAGCTTTTCCTCCTGTTTTGCCTCTTCCACTCATCTTGATTACGTCAGTAATTCACGATTTACGACAGTATGATACTACGCTAATCGGAACACCGTTTTTTTATACCTTGCAGAAACGGGCGCCCATTGGCCACAGGGCCGTTGTCGTCTTATCCAATCGGAGCGGCACCCCCACCCCCTGCTCTATGTCGTGGAGTTCCGCCGAGGCTTGAAATTCCTGTGTTGTAGCATGTGCACAACAATCCACGCAAGAAAAAATGCGCAGATGGCAGCAGTAAAAAAGACAAGAAAAAAAGGCTAATCTGTAAAAATAGATTATTATTGATGATAATAATAAAAGGCAGTCAGGTAGCCTACTAGTTGGTTCAGCTCAGAAGTCAGTCAGAAATGGCATAATTATACAATGACCTATACAATGACCTCATCCCCTGCAGTCGATTTCAGCCTGACTTTTAGTGAGTGTCAGTACAAAAGAACGATAGTTACCTATTGTAACTCCAGTTCTATGAGGGGAGCGTAGCCCCATAGGGGGGCTTCGCTCCTAGCTGTTTACCCCGTTGCCAAGGCAACGCAGACTGAATATGAATATTAAAATTTAACGCATCTGACAGCCAATCAGGTACAGGTGCCTTACTCTCTAAACTGTATAAAAGAGAGCTAAACCCATCAAACTGCTCCCAAAATATAAATATTTCAGCGAGCTAGAATGAGGGTCAGCAGGGCCCGAAGCCCTATGGGGCTACGCTCCACTCATAGAACTGGAGTTACAATAGGTAACTATCGTTCTATTTCACGGAGCTTCGCCCCATAGGGAGGTTTCGCTCCTTGTGGTTTAGGCGGAGCGAGCGATGCCCTATGTACCCCTGCTGAGCCTGACATCCCGACGGGACATCAAACCCGGCATGGCTGAGGCCAAGGCGCCACAGTAACACAAGCATTATAACCTTACAATGCCATGATACACAGGCCCCGACCCACCCGCCACTATCAGTGCACTGAAGGGCGGGGTAAGAGATGCGCTGAGAAGGAGACTAGGTAGGGCGCAGTTACGCATGGTAACTCTAGCCTACTATGTCCTTCACACAAGTCAATTACGACCACAACAATCTCACATATAACCCAAAGGGGATGTGGAGATAACAGCCGTATCCACCTGCTAGGAAAAACCTGAGGGCAGGTTACCTGATGGAACTGAACACTGAGGCCAGTAGCACCCAATCAGTCCATCACTGCATGTCCCGCCGCGCACCCCTGACAGCTGTGCTCAGCACAGATGTTGCCAGCGAGTCAGACGGGACATCCAAAAGATCGTAGCGGATAAAAGGCGACGGCGTCGACCAAGATGCCGCCGCACATATATCCTCCACACTAACCCCACTGAAAAGGGCCATCGACGTAGCCACTCCTGTAGTGACCCTCCCAGGCAGAGGGCAGCCCGCTGCCTTATAGGCTGTGGTGATGCCCTCACACAGCCAGCGGGACAGGCGCTGCTTGGATAGAGGCGACCCCACCTTGCCAGCGCCGTAGCAAACCAGCAACTGAGGCGTGGACCTCACCGCCGCTGTGGCCTCGACATACCGCGCCAACGCACGGACGGGGCACAGACGGTGTAGGCGAGCATCCTCCCCGTCCTCATGCGGTGGAGGATAAAACGCCCGTAACTCCAAAGCCTGTGATCTGTAAGAGCTCTTAACCACCTTCGGCAAAAAGGATGGGTTAGGATGTAACACTGCCTTGCTGAAATCACCGGTGATGGTGAGACAGCCTGACTGCGTCGACAGAGCACACAGATCACTGACACGCTTACCCGAGACCAAAGCGAGGAGTAGCGCCGTTTTCACCGACAGCCACTTGTGTGACACCTGTTCCAAAGGCTCGAATGGCGGTCTCACAGAGCGCATTCAGCACCAAGGACAGGTCCCACTGCGGCGCCGTGGCTCTGACCGTAGGCCTAAGCCTCCTGGCGCCCAACAAAAAACGACTCACCAAGGGATGCGTGAAAACTGTAGTCTTGGCGAAACCCTCATGACAAGCAGAAATGGCTGACGCTGTGCCACTTAACCCCAACTCAAAACATTGTGCGTCGCTTTAGACTTAGAGAATGCATGCATGTCTATGGGCGTTTCTCAAAATACCGTTTTACTAATTATTTGAATTTGTAATTTCAATAATGTATAACGCAACAGAGTACGTATCATGTTGGAGCGAGTCGGGACGGAATTTGGCCACAATGCAAAGGGTCACAGCATGGCGGCGATCAGCTCTGATCATCGACTGCGCAGTCCTGATCCTTACGAACGCGCCCACGGCCTGCGCTGCTCCGCCGCTCTCTCACTACTCCTCTCATTTCAGGCGCCAAAAAGACAATGTTGAATAAACTACGCGTCGATCTGATCCCCGTGCACGCCAGTTGAGCATTAACATGCATCAGAAAATGAGTTTTACCCTACAGTTGAAATTCATAGCCTCCCATTACCAGTGCTGTGGAAGTGTATTATAATGAAACACCAGCGTGTACAGCACGTTTTCAGTACCATTAGATTAAGTGCTTTATATCGGAATTATTACTGTTGGAAGTGCGCCCGCGTGAATTCGGTGGCCATACATGGAGATGCGCTTTTATGGAGTTGGTTGGGTGGCTCTTAAAAGAGCCTTTGTAATAGTAAAGAGGACAGAAAGAAGACGTTTACTTCTTCTTGGGGGCTGCCTTCTTCGCCTTGGCAGCCCTGGGCTTGGCAGCTTTGGGCTTGACGGCCTTCTTGGGGCTCTTGGCTGGGGCTTTTTTGGGTGTCGCGGGCTTCTTGGCCTTTTTGGGGCTCTTTGCCACCTTCTTAGCTGCGGGCTTCTTGGCTTTCTTGGGAGATTTCTTGGCAGCTGCAGGCTTCTTAGCCACGACCTTTTTGGGCTTCTTCGCTGCAGCGGGCTTCTTGGCGGCTACCTTCTTGACCTTCGGGGCGGCGGGCTTCTTAGCTGGCTTCTTTACCTTCGCCTCGGCTGCTTTGTTGATCTTGAAAGAACCGGAGGCGCCAGTTCCTTTGGTCTGTACCAAAGTGCCCTTGGTGACGAGGCTCTTGACGGCGATCTTGACGCGGGAGTTGTTCTTCTCCACGTCGTAGCCGCCGGCAGCCAGTGCCTTCTTGACCGCTGCCAGGGAGACACCGCTCCTCTCCTTGGAGGCGGAAACAGCCGTGACGATCAGCTCGGCGACGCTGGGTCCCACTTTCTTGGGCTTGGCTGCTGCCTTCTTCTTGGGTGCCTTGGCCGGTGCGGCGGCTGCGGGAGCTGGGGCGACTTCTGCCATGTCTATCTTGAGTTTGCTCTGCGGTATCACACACGTACTGTATGTCGGTCCTGCTGACTGTGAGTCCTCGACGCTGCGAGGGGTTGGCCTTAAACGCGCCATGAGAACCGTGTGGACTCAGCTCCACCACCGAGGAGCTCTCGGTTACCAAAATGATGTTCCTCCTGTGTTTTCTCCTGGTGTATAAAGGGCTAAAAATCAAAGTTGGAGTGGAGCACAAGTCCGAAAGCGAATGTGACAGCGAACAGCCTATTTGTCGTTCGAAATAAAGTTGTTTGGGTAGCGGCGGCCTCGTCTGTTTATTCGCTACCGGGTAAAAACACCGCCGTTCATCTCTCGGATGGAGCCGTGCGCACTAGCTTTCCAGTGGCATTTGACTCCTAAAATGTCTAAAAGTGCATGCGATTATGGACAGAAATCGTTGCCCAGTGAGACAAGTTGTCTGGCAAGGGGCTAAAATGATTTAGGGTACACAGAAGCGGTGGCTATGTTTTAAAACGGGGTCTCTTTTGGGGTGCGTAAAGCACAGCGTTGAAACTGGGGCTGAGACCTGGTCCCTATCAAGCTGGTGTCTGCCCGTGTGTGTAGGCTACCTTTCGCCCTCCCTGGGTGATTCACATTTGGATTCCCTGCAGAATGACTTCGCCTGGTCTTTTTGGACTGTCTGTCGCCTATTACAACCCTCGTCTGGGGCAATGTCCTCGTTTGGTTGGTAGCCTATGCAGTGAAGTGACCTGAGGCGCACCGGCTGCGTTACATAGGATTGCAAAAAGTGACAAGCAACCATCACAACACACACGCGTCGTTTTCTTTTTACTGAATTTGATGACCTTGCTATAAAAATGTCTGAATCGCATCTTGAGTGGCTAGGCTATTGTGCCATGAGAATTATAGAGAACGCAGGAGCCCAGTCGCCTAGCCGATCCTATCGCAGCCCATGTAGTGAAGATAGGCCTATAGCCTACATGGAAGGACATGTAGGCGCTTATTGTTGAGTGATATGAGCAATTAGCTCTTTCTGGGCTGTGTGATTTGGGATTCTGAACGAGCCTACCTGATGTGAATAGGCGTGGTCGAGGCAGAATGAAATAAATTTGGCTTAATTTCTAAAAATGTTTATCTCAAGCAAGATTGTGTTCTTGAGCACAGTATTTACGCCTACAGGGAATAACAAGATAAGTGACTGAGCGGGAACTGCTAAGAATCAATCTCCTATAGCCTACCATGTTAGACTATTGCTAACAACATGAGTAGAAACTCGAGAATCCAGAGGCGATCAACAGAAGGTGTTTGCTTCAACAAGAGCATACAGTCTCATACAGAGAATACAGTCTCAGTGAGTGTCCTGCAGGAGAGATGCCCTTCGCACATAGGCCTAACAGTTGTATAATATATCTGTTTCTATCAGTTGTCACAGGCTGCTTCTATCAGTTGTCACAGGTGGCTTTTCAGATTGATGGTTCATCTTATTATAAGTTAGGGCAGTGCCTTCTGTCCAATACTGTTGATTCAGCTGTCTGGTGCCGATTTACACCTTATTGGGGCCACTTTCTGTGGGCCACGGTCATCCCTCCCTGTCCACTCTTCAAAGACTGTTCATTACAAACTTTAGTTTTAATATCCTTTGTTCAAGTCCTAATGTATATGCCTGTCATATGGTCCCTCAATTCCTAGTCCTTACGCACTAGGCTACCTTAGCACCCTAGTCTAGTGACCTTAGTCTGCCCTGCCGCTACTCTGTGACAGCCAAGGCCCAGCTTCTGATTTGCACACACAGGGCCTACTCTGCCAGTGTTGAATCATCCATCATTGAGATACACAGAGTACATATAGTTTATTTCTAAGGCATGTGAAGACTACTTAAACCTTCTAAATTCACCACTGTAGCCTATAGGCAGCTGCAAATAAATCGCTACACTCAGTCAAGCAGATACAGCTATCTACGATGCAATAGTGAATGATGTCTACTGTGGAATAGTTTTATTTTCTAGGCTATGCAGCCAATTTTTAGATTTATGACTGTGAACAAGTCATTAAAAGAATATGGGGAACACGTCTGTCAGAACAACTGGCTGCTGATATCAGTGAGGAGTGAAAGCGGTGAGAGCGACAGTGTGCAGTGGAGCTCTTATGGAAATACCCCAAAATGCCTAATGCCAACATGGTGCCCTGGGCTCAATGCTGACAGGACTTTTAGTGGGGTGGAATTTAAGAGGAAACAAGGGAGGCAAAAAACAACCTGGCGAAGAACTGTGAGCTCGGAACTAAAAATGGCTACCTAACTTGGGACAAGGCACAACATGCTGCACAGGACAGGGCCAGATGGAAGCAGAGAGTCACAGCCTTATGTTCCTCAACCAACCAAGAGGATTAAAAGTAAGTTGAGTAAGGAATAACAATCCAACTGCAGACCGTGTCCTTTTGTTAGTGTGACCATATCTAGGCTACCTAGCAACCTGCTTTGGTGTCCTTGTGGACATATCAGGGTTTGTCGTTTGCTAGATTTTGAGAAAGCTGTCCTGTGATGTGTCATGCTAGGTTCAACACTGACCTGAGAATCAACTAGGCTAAGGGCTTCAAAATTCACAAAACTCATCTCCAATGATGTATTTCAACTCAACAATGTATTTTAAATTCAACGGAGTCATTATTAATCATTGACTTTATTTTCTGCAAATGCCATCATTTTGTTTACAAAGACTTCACGCACCACTCGCCCATTATATGCCAATGGGTGGGAGGTCCAAACAAATGTGGGTGGGAGGTGTAAACAAAATGCTTCAACAATGGATGACCATGGAGAAAATGTCCATATGTGTCTCAAATAATTAATTTTCCCCATAGGGATTTTGGACTACACTCCACAATGTTGGCACTGCTACATCCAATAAATTGACGTCAGACCACACGCCCCACAGCAGGGAAAGTGGGCTGGGGGGTGAGGGAGTTCCTGAGCATGCGCGGTCAATTTGGTTCGTTGGGGAAACGAGGACGTCAGAGTTCAACGCAGAAAATGACGGGAGCCTTGCCTAAACATTTGCATACTCCCACTACATATACCGGGTGACTACCCGCCGCTTTACAATTGTTCTTGAGAAGAAACGACACTTAGAAAAATGCCCGAACCGGCTTCCAAGTCCGCGCCCAAGAAGGGCTCTAAGAAAGCCGTCTCCAAGACCGCTGTCAAAGGCGGCAAGAAGCGCAGAAAGTCGAGAAAGGAGAGCTACGCTATCTACGTGTACAAAGTCCTGAAGCAGGTGCACCCCGACACCGGCATTTCCTCCAAGGCCATGGGGATCATGAATTCCTTTGTGAACGACATCTTCGAGCGCATTGCCGGAGAGTCCTCTCGCCTGGCGCACTACAACAAGCGTAGAACCATCACCTCCAGGGAGATCCAGACCGCCGTGCGCCTGCTGCTCCCCGGTGAGCTGGCCAAGCACGCCGTGTCCGAGGGCACCAAGGCAGTGACCAAGTACACCAGCTCCAAGTAAAGAGGCGGCTTTTCACGCTCCAATCTACCCAAAGGTTCTTTTAAGAGCCACCCACATATTCTATAAAATAATGCAATTCCATGATGGTAGAGACTATATTTTTATGTTTAATGTTCGTATACATGTGTGTGTGCTCGGGATGCGTGCTGTAATTAATTGATCACCGAATGTGTAATTTGTTGACCATCTCTCTGGGGATCAATGCAGTGGTCTCTGTAAGCCTGGGGCATTGCGCGCCTTTTCTTATTCTTCTAAGCCCCCCGGTAACGTTAGAATACACGGATCGCAGGCTTGGTCGACGGCGAGGATATTTACGATTGATTTAGTGTAGCTACGAGTCATCCCCGTCGGTAGCCGATCACGAAATATGACCAAGTAGACTGATTCTAGAAATAGACTGATTCTAGACTATTAGCCCATTACGGTGGGTGACAGTTGAGTGGGATTCAAACCTCTTCTACAGGAAAACAATGCCAGCAGTGTTGGGAGGAGCAGCCATTCTTGCATTGCCTCGCAGCCAGACTCGACGCGAAAACAAATATTTCACAATAGAAACTGGACTTCCAAGCCGTCCGGGACGATTTGAGTGGGAGACTGTGGTGGCTGGATTCGGTTGACCTATGACATTTGGACACTCACAAAATGCCATTATAACACTTCAGATTGAATTCACCAGTAGCCTACCACAGGGTTCTCCTCCCAAGGACCAACACAATCACACAACCTTGTCAAATGAGGACACGAAATATAACAGAGTTGAGTAAAAGAAACATACTTTATTACCTTACAATGGCAGCAAAGGGACGGTTACACAGAGACACAAGGGGTATCTGTGCAAGCGCGCCGACTAGTGTCGGAACGTTCTGTATATACTATTCCACACAATACATTGGCGCATGACTACATGTGTGAGTACCTGATTGGTTGAAACCTTTATCTAATGCTAGTCCTATGAGCTAACTACTTTCGTTTTCCATTCAGCCGATGTGATTAGGGTGTTCTGTTAGTTACATCTTACTGCAACACAGACAGGCTTTTCATTGTGAGGTGTCCTTGGCAGTCAACTTATCTGCTACTGGAACATAGATAATAACAACTTTTCATGCATACTGTATTCTGGAAAACTACAGAGTGTACAACAGTATTGAAGCTTAACTAGGCCTAAAAAAGCAGGCCTTGTTTAAACAACTATAATAGCACTTAATCAAAAATACCTTTCACATTTCCCCCCTTTGATCCATACTATGGATCACTCTACTGTTAACATTACTGGTGAATGATGCTAAGCTAAGCTATCAGAATGGGGAATAACAGAGTACTTGAAGACACATCTAAATAGCCCAGTGACTTTAAAACAGAGTATAAAACATAATAGAACATAGTTACTGTACTGTAACTAGTACAATCATAAAAAAACAGTTTAAAATGTCAGGAATGGCATGAGCCTTTAATAGTGAAATTTACAACAGTATCATTGCTTTTGGGTTGACCCTTTTGGTCAGTTGCTCAGCTTCTTGGTGGTTTTGTCTTCAGGACTCCAAAAGTCCTCTCCGGTGCTCAACCTTTAGGTGACTGCCAGCTGGTCTGTCACTGTAGGGAGGTGTTTGTAGCTCGACTAGCAGGGGCCACGGCTCTCGTGTCTACCCGAGTTAGGAGGTCCCCGTGTGGGGTGTATGTCAGTTATCAGTGTCTGGAAGTGTATGTGTATGTTCAGATCTTGCCTGTTACTGGAGGATCACTCCAGGGTAGCCTCATGGTATTTCTGGAGATCCCAGGCCTTCTGCTGGGCTGGGGACAGGGAGGCTTCTTCATCCTGCAGCAGGACCATCTCGGTGGCGTCTGCTCCCAGGGTGGCTCAGGTTGCTTTGGTGATGAGACACTTGCAGATAGGGATGCCACAGAACACTAGTATTCCAATTAGAACCAGGACACTCACGATCATGGAGACTGCTTTCCCCGCCCAGCCAGAGAAGAACTCGGTCAGCCAATGTAGGTCTCCTCCGGTGGGGGCGGTCTGGCTCAATACTTGTTCAATCATGGTGGCGCTATGTTTGAGATAGTTAGTGACATTGTCTTTGGCGTCTGGGATAAAGAAACAACAACTTATGCCTAACATTTTGCATACTCCACCTTCCCTGGCGTGGCTTACGTCCATTCATATTGGGCTAGGTGGGCGGGTGGCCTTCGCTCTCTCTGGGGTCTCCTAGGTGGTGGGGTCGGGTCCTCCTCTTCTGGGACCTCCTCTGGGTCCGCGGGCTCTGGGACTGGTTGTTCTTCCTTGACAGGGGAAAAACTGGGAACAGAAGGAATGTCAGTTTGTGGGGTGTCGGGTCCCCCCTTTGTTGATGACTCTGGCTCACACGATGGGAAGTCTCTGGTGGTTTCCTCTGGGATGTCTTCCCCTCCAGGTTCCTGCTGGTCCTAGGGTGTATCTGTGTCTTTCTCCACAGACCCACCCATACGCCAGCATGCTCTTAGGAGTGGTTATAGCTCCCCAAGGACAGGTTACATTGTGTGTGACATTCCGATAGGTTACCGTGCAGTTGGGGTTGTGGGCGTCGACATGGATGTTGGCTCGTTCTGGTGCTGACAGGTTACTGGAGGTGGGCTGGTTGCATTGTTCCTGATCATTTGGTCAATTGAGAGAACACTTAGAATGTCAAATGGTGTGGTGCAATTGATCTGATTGATCTTCTCAAGGGCAGTGGTGGGTCGGGGGTTGAAAATTTTTTTCTGCTGTTTTGTGTGATGCCTGGGCAGTACCAGGATCGGGTAAGGATCTGACTAATTTTGACCCCTTCATCAGATCAGACCCCTTTGCTCACGTGACCACGTCCGTGAGCAACATGACAGTAATATGTGTAATGTTACAAATATGTATAATTGCCTTTGCGGCAATTGTAAGGCAATGTCTCTAACGCACACAACACAACAGTCACTTCAATCACAACTTCTTGAATAGTAGTAGTAATAGTAATAGTAGTAGAACAGTAGTAGTAGAATAGTAGTAGTAGAATGGTACCTTTAATCAGAATGGGGAACGTACTTTATGTGGAACAGCAACACTGTTTAATATCGGAGTCGTTATGGTTCTATTTCGCACCGCTCAGATAAAACACTTCACACAGTCAATGAATTTGAAAACCCAACCAAAAGAATAATTCTTCAACAACTAAAATGTTAAACACAGGCGCAGCACTTCTCTGTGAGCCTAACCGGTGTTTAGGTATGGGAATTCTTGGTCTATGGACGGACTATGTAGTTATAATGTAGCTAGCATTAAAACCTCACCGTGGCAACCAATGTACATATGTGGACCTTTTTAATCTCTTATATCCTATGCCGTACGTCAACAAGCGTAGCCCTAGGTATATACTGTCATTAAAAATGAATTTTTAACTCTGTGAACAATTGGTGTACGTTTGGAACTTACTTAAAATGTCAGAAAAGCAACCTCCAGTTGGTGTGTTGGTTGTCCTTTTTAGGGAGGGATTCCAGGCCTCCCTGCCCCTCTGAGCGGCCTGCGTCCGCCTTCCAACCTCGTCCGTCGACGGCTTGGCTATGAAGTGGATGCGTGAAGGGTGATCAGTCCAACGGAGGCTCACTCAGACGGGCAGATCAGCTGGAATCCCACTTCTTGACACCAGTGAAATGTGGCGGCTGGATTCGGTTGACCTATGACATTTGGACACTCACAAAATGCCATTATAACACTTCAGATTGAATTCACCAGTAGCCTACCACAGGGTTCTCCTCCCAAGGACCAACACAATCACACAACCTTGTCAAATGAGGACACGAAATATAACAGAGTAGAGTAAAAAAACATACTTTATTACCTTACAATGGCAGCAAAGGGACGGTTACACAGAGACACAAGGGGTATCTGTGCAAGCGCGCCGACTAGTGTCGGAACGTTCTGTATATACTATTCCACACAATACATTGGCGCATGACTACATGTGTGAGTACCTGATTGGTTGAAACCTTTATCTAATGCTAGTCCTATGAGCTAACTACTTTCGTTTTCCATTCAGCCGATGTGATTAGGGTGTCCTGTTAGTTACATCTTACTGCAACACAGACAGGCTTTTCATTGTGAGGTGTCCTTGGCAGTCAACTTATCTGCTACTGGAACATAGATAATAACAACTTTTCATGCATACTGTATTCTGGAAAACTACAGAGTGTACAACAGTATTGAAGCTTAACTAGGCCTAAAAAAGCAGGCCTTGTTTAAACAACTATAATAGCACTTAATCAAAAATACCTTTCACAAGACCTAGGCTAGGAAACTTGCACTGCGGACAACAAGCTACAATTCGTTGTAATACAACAGAATTCCAGTCGTTATAACGGCGAAAACATCTTTCCCGCTTAGAAACTCCGCTAGCGGATACTCGTTCTTTAATTGTTGTTCACGTAGTTCAATAACGGCACTCGGCTGATTTTATTCTAACGCTACCGCTCGTGAGCTGTAATTGGGTACAGCACTATGAATATCTTATTACAGTTCAATATTTAATCTGGAGCTTTTATATAAAATGTATTCTACATTCACTATGAGCATCAATTATGCATGACCTGAGAATTCGACATAGAGACATGGCTTTTAATTGTAGATGTGGGTGGCTCTTAAAAGAGCCGTTGGGTCGGTATGCCACAAATTATCCAGAAAACGCTTATCCGCCGAAGCCGTACAGGGTGCGTCCCTGGCGCTTCAGAGCGTAGACCACATCCATGGCAGTGACGGTCTTCCTCTTGGCGTGCTCGGTGTAGGTCACGGCATCACGGATAACGTTCTCCAGGAACACCTTCAGAACACCGCGGGTTTCTTCCTAGATCAGGCCAGAAATACGCTTCACGCCACCACGACGAGCCAGACGACGGATCGCAGGCTTGGTGATGCCCTGGATGTTATCACGAAGAACCTTGCGATGACGTTTGGCGCCTCCCTTGCCGAGTCCTTTTCCTCCCTTACCGTGTGTACGGATCGGTTTCATTGAGGACAAAGTGACATTTGAGCTAAACTTGCTATGACAGCGGCGTTCCCCTTTAAATTACTGCACATGAATTCAATAACTTACATAGCACCATCAGGTAACCACATTTTTACATAGCTTCTATAACATCCAGTGACAAAAAGTCTCCAACACCAGGGTTTGAACTCCTGCCTGGGAGTCAGGCACTTTATCCACTATACCACCAGGGATCTGGATAATGTGCGGTGTCATAGTGTTTTTGTTTTGGTGTTCTGGGACCACTGCCTCTTGTGGAGGCAACATAGAACTGCAGGTCAACAACACGACGGAGGGAAAGAGGGGAAGGAGGGCAATAGTATCCAGCTGCAGCCGTGCAGCCGCCGAAATAGGACCTGAGAATTAGGACCCGGGAAATAGGACCGCACCGCAGGTATTCTGGGAATTAGAGTCCACTACAGCCTATATATATTGCTAGTTGTCATATATGTAATCATCCAGATTTGTAACAAAAGATTAACAATTAGACTAAAAATGACCTCAGTGACTTTAGCTAGTAGCTAGCTAGTTAGCTAAGCGCTGTAAAGTCACTCGAAGCTCAAGACTACTTTTCATTTATTGACATAGCTAATCAATGATATAACACTTTCAATTGTTATATACCCCAATTATTTTAAGGACAGGCATTTCAGGACAAATCTGGCTGGAATAAGACAGAAGGGCTTTTGGTGGGGCTGGAATGTCTCCCAGTCCCGCCGCTTCCAGGTTGCTGACCGCTTTCTTCATACTTGAGGTAAATCTTCACACTCAGTCAATATTTCAGCTCGCTGAAATATTTTGGGAGCAGTTTGATGGGTTTAGCTCTCTTTTATACAGTTTAGAGAGTAAGGCACCTGTACCTGATTGGCTGTCAGATGCGTTCAATTTTAATATTCATATTCAGTCTGCGTTGCCTTGGCAACGGGGTAAACCACTAGGAGCGAAGCCCCCCTATGGGGCGAAGCTCCGCAAAATAGAACCACACACAGTCTAGTCTATTGCAACCAGCGTTTTAACGACATGCAATAAGCGAGATTAGACTACAATAAGGTTAGAATTATTATTGTTTATTGCAGGCGGTCTTGTTGTTAATGTTTGGACTGAACTGGGCTTTAGAATAGCAGGCTAACGTTATTATTGCAAATATAGGTCTAATGTCTAATTTGCATATAACAACAATCAAATGTAGGCTATTAGGCTAGTTGTATAATAATATTGATGTTCTTGTGTGTTATAGCCTACTGTGTGGTGCTGACGATTTAGTTAACATTGCAACCATCTGTCTGTCGAGTGCGCATCTGTCTTTATGTGTGTGTGTGTGTGTGTGTGCGTCTGTCTGTGTGCATCTGTCTGTAGGTGTACATCTGTATGTCTGTATGTGTACATCTGTCTGTCTGTATGTGTAGGGTGGATTCAGGTAATGTGGGACAGTTTTTAGTAGATGCTCCGTTAGACTTTTTAAACAAATATTAACTTAACCCAGTGATGCTTCAATAAATCATTTTAGGCCTTATAAAAATGTATGAGCTGGAATTAAATTGGAATACAATCATTTTTAGAAACTACACAACTTCAAACCTACCTTGACCCCCTCTTTCACTTAGGCAGCATGTTCAGATAATGTGGGCCAGTCATTTTTAGATTAAAACAGAAGATTTATTTTCACTGGATATTAACATGAAAATTAACAATGAACATTTTTATTAGATAATTATTAATCATGTAATTCAATGTTTAGGCACTATAGGCCTTTAGGTTTAAAAAATATCATGTGTAGTTAAAAATATCATGTGTAGTTAAAAAAAAATAATTGTTCTAATCATGGAGGCCTATGTCAATCACTCTTGTCAATGTTCCTGCAGTAGACTATTTGTCATTCAGTCTACATTTTTAGGAAACACTCCCTGCAAATGAAAACTCCTTCATCAAGAGTCCGTTTTCCTCCGCACAGGACCGGTGATACCAGAGCTCCCACATGACACATTTGACCCAGTCCTCTTCTTTTTTGGGGTACTCTTTATCCCCATAGGTCTCCTGGCAGCCGTTGCATTTTGTTTGGTCTTGACTCACGCCCACTTTTCCTTTTTTGTTTGTTTGGACCACCTTTTCCTCTAGCTAACCATAGCCCTACCCTTTAACCTTTGGACTACAACGATCATTTCATTTAGCTAGCTAGGGGGTAGGATTAGGGTAGGATTAAGGTTAGGGTAATGGTGGATTAGACTTTGGTTTAGGTTAGGATTTAACTTTAGCCTATAGATAAAAGATAACTAAATAAAGCATAACATGCTGGTCCACTTTACCTGAACAATGCTGGCCCACAATATCTAGCATGTTCAGGTAATGTGGGCCAGTGACATAAATCATTATTTTCATAAAAATGAAACACTTTTTCCCTGTGGTTAGACTACTTCATTATGACCCAGTAGTACAACTTGTTACCAAATTTCAATTCCATTAACAGCCTTAACACTGAGAAATAGAATGGCATATGCCACTGAACTTACCAAGTGTGTTCATTGTATAGACCCCCTGTGAAGACAGACCACGCCCACTCTGATGATGTCATACCAACCCAAACCATTGTTTCTGGCAAGAAGTGTTGTAGTAGTGTAGCCCTAAAAATCGAGTAGCTTACCGAGTCTCCTGGGGCGTTGAAGGGAATTATACAGGGCTACAAATGGTTACGGTTAAACACCCAGTCCTTTATTAATGGATACGGCAGATACGGCAGTCCTACAACATAGCCAAAACGCTCAGACCTGAGAACATGTTCTTCTCCCCGTCTAACAGGTGTGTACCCCCAATACAAGTCCCCAGGGGGGCTCTCTACTGTAGGAACTAACATATCCAGAAGGGGAATAAGTGTGGATGTAACTCTATCCAAAATAATAAAATACAAACTCACAAAATAATAAAAATACAAATGTACTAAATAATCAATGATAGACAACACTACCAAATAATGAAATACAATAATTATCTAGGGGTACAGTAGCAATCCAAGATTGGTATGATAGATATCTATGGAAGGGAGGCTAGCCTCCCTTAGGGCGGGTTCTTTTCTCTTAAATCAATGTAATGCCTTTATTTCTTGCTAATTTGTGATTGGCCAAAACGCTGAAAAATTAACGCAAGGGAGGACAGTACTCCGGCCCTGTCTGAACAGGATTCAGATATTGACATTTTGTTAGTCCAATCACATTCCAGATTCCAGATTTACCACAGTGAAGGCCGATTGAGTCTGCGTTGATGTCTGTGTTTCTCTTCCCTGTGCTATTGGAGACTTTTTGTGTGTTCGTAGCTCCATAATATAATACATCCGAAAGTATTATACGACATATTATACATCAAACTGTTCGTCTATTTGTCTTGATTCTAGCCATCTAAATATCCAAGCTGACATAAATACTTTTTGAGCTAGAGCCGTCTGAACACGACAGTTCCACTGGCTGGCTATAGCCGGTAAAGTTAGCTACGAGGTGCACGTCAGGCTACGGCATAGGCAGGCTCGCAGATTGGCTGGAGGCGCAAGCTGTCGGCAACTCGTCCAAAATATTTCTAGAGACTGGGTCGCAACACCGGATCGGAGAAATCCACAGCCTGGCTCCTGCTTGCGTGAGAATTGATCGCTTTGCGGTGCTTATTCCTCATCCAGTGATGGATGGGTGGATGGGAAACTTTCAACTGAATGTTCATATTGTTCTGATAATTGTAGGCTATAGCAACAGTGGCAGCTTTGACAGCAACCCAAATGAGCTAATCCCATAGCTGTACCATTGCTAGCTAGCCATGAGCGAACTGTTGGATACTGTGTTGCTGTGCAACGTATTCCATTGTCCAGTTGTCAAATCTATTTGCCAACAAACTTTTTGAGAGCCAGCACACCTCAGTGTCCCCTAATCAAAAACATTTTTCATATATCACTTTACCTCTCCAGCACCTCACCAATATCAATTATTTTCTCTCTTTAGAGAAGAGTACAATCCATTACAACAACTATTGCTTACAATGTTTTATTGTTGTTTTGTAATATTTTAACATGAATATGATAAATAAATGCTGCATGTAGTTAGAGAAAGTGTTATTCAGTTGTTCATATGCTACAATTGACTGTAAATCCACTTTAAAGCTGATATTTTAAATTAATAACTGACTGAGGGAAAGTGCCCCCCGGCGCCCATGGGCGGTTCGCCTCTCTTCCTCCTGTCCTCCTCAGTTTTTTAAGTCACCAGCCTCCACTGGGCCGCGTTTCCCAGAGGCATCGTTAAGGCATTGTAGCGCTACGTGCTTCTTAAGAACGTCGTTAGGTCCACCTCTAGGTGGCGATTCGTTTCCCAGAACCTTCTTAAGCCAAGGTATACCACAGCCAATGGATACGTTACGAAGGGCGGTCGGACCCCATCGTAAGCTGTCCCTTGGCGATGCGCTCCGTTCATCCCGTTATAGTTTTAGCTCGATTAGAGCAAAATTACACTTTTAAAAAGGAGAGTTGCAATACAGCGCACATCTATCTATCCTACCTGCGCGATTCACATCATTAGTGTACACAAAATACAATTAACTTGAATGATGAAAATAATGTCATGGAGCCTACAGAGCACATCATGGGAATGTTGTTTTTAAAACTTTTATTGAGCCAAGCAACATATACGGACTATCCATAGCCTAATATAATCCACTTTGTGAACAACAACAACATTTTCTTATGTAAAGGGATAATTTGATGACATTACTTTTCTGGCTGTCTTTATATATTGTCAGACAGATATCCTGGCGAATTGATTAATCCAATGAGGCCATCTAGATGAATAGTCAAATATCCTCACACACGCTCCAGAATATTGTAGAAAGCCTTCCCAGAACAGTGGAGGCTGTTATAGCTGCACAGGGGGGGACCAACTCCATATGATGCCTATTCATTTAGAATGGGATGTCATGAAAGTTGTAATGTATAGGTTGCACAATACTGTTGTCCTTATAGTGTACTTTGCTAACAGATTCACAGTATTTAGTGATCTTACAAATGCTGTTTGTTTTTGGCCCAGTTGTTGCTTTTCGTCTGGCCTCTACGCTGAACCTGCCCGGCATGGTTGAACCTGCTGGGGGGTAACCCCCCACCAATATAGCCTTCATGGTCATGGAGGCACACAAGCCTTCCCACCACAACAAGGTAGCAACACGTAGGAAGGATGAGTGGTGTGGTCAGTGTATGTAGTGTGTGTGGTGAGTGTGTGCAGTGTGTCTCAGGCATCTGCATCATCTGCAAGGGAGGAAAATTCAATTAGCGACATTGAATGGAATGCATGCAGTGTGGGAATAGACAGAGTATACAAAATACACACTTAGCCTACCTGGAGTTGGCAGAATGATGGGCACTGATATGGAGGGCCACACAAACTGTGCCACCGCTAGGGCCTGCTGCCTGTTCTGCAGGTCCAGCCTCTCACGCTGCACACCCAGCCTCTGCCTCCCCACCTCCAGGAGCTCCTTGCTGCAGTCGCACCTCGCATCCGTGGTGTTAAGCTGCCTCTCACGGGGGGCGGGGGGGGGGGACGGGACGTCATGGGGTGTGTGGGGGGTTGGGGGAGAGCGTGTCCACGGGGTGGAGCAGTCTGACTGCGCTGGGGTCTCCTCTCCAGAGGACTGGGAGGCTTGGGGTGACTCAGCTGAGGGCTGGATGTTGGAGGGGCCCTCTCCAGACTCCAAATCAAGGCCACCAGTGATGCCTTGGGAGGCTGTGAGGCCGATGATCGATAGGGCCTTCTCAGGAATTCCTGAATAATCATTTCATCCAAAGTGTAGGACAGGAAATAGAGAAGCATGTCTAATTTCAGGAAGTAGCCTACTGGAGTTGTGCATAGGCCGAACTGGTAGCCGCCAAACAGGACGGCCTTCGGCTGCTCCACCTCGTCCAGCATGATCACTAGTTATTCTTTGGTGAACGCTATCACACGCTTCCTCTTCATATCTGCCATGTCGCTCAATATGTGCAGTTACCCTTGTTTTTTTTATAGGCCACATGCGCCAACACCGGTGCCTGATAGATTAAATTAGTCATCGTATCCGCGCGAATTCTAACGTGGGAATGCTACTGCCACAGGGGCAATTTATATGGGCATTATACCTTTGTTTGTATGATAACTAAATCAGTGGTCATTTTGCTATCATCATTGCCTATCATCATTAAAGTATTTTTTCCTGGCCTTTCAAGACATCCTCGACGGGGCTTATATGTTCCGATCCGATTCATGCTCTTTCTTGGATATTTTATTTGATGTAATGTAATTTGATGTATGAATTGGGACTATCACAAGGTCTCGCTTTGACTCTTAAATACATTAGCAGATGAGCTTTCGGTGGATTAGCTTAATTTTTGATAATATTTAGACTGAAATCAAATAATTAAGACAGCACGTATTATATTGGCACGTCATTTCTGTGACTTTACGAATGGCCATCGATGTGTGCGGCATCGATTAATTCTTTTTTCAGCTCCACCCAAGGTACATCGGAAATCGCCCTTACGATGTACCTTCCGAAGATACATCGTTAGCCTTCCTTGGAGCCGAAGCGCTGTTTCCCAGAGCCTTCTTAGCCAAGGTATACCACAGCCAAGGGATACGTTACGAAGGGCGGTCGGACCCCATCGTTAGTGTACCTTGGCGATGCGCTCCGTTCATCCCGTCATAGTTTTAGCTCGATTCGAGCGAAATTGCACTTTGAAAAAGGAGAGTTGCAATACAGCAGCGCACATCTATCTATCCTACCTGCGCGATTCACATCATTAGTGTACACAAAATACAAAGAACTTGAATGATGAACAAAATGTTATGGCGCCTACAGAACACATCATGGAAATTTTGTTTTGACTACTTTTACTGAGGCAAACGACATATAGGGACTATCCATAGCCTACTATAATCCACTCTGTGAACAACAACAACAACATTTTCCCATGTAAAGGGATAATCAAGATGGCTTGGCTGGCTGTCATCATACTATGTCAGATAGCCTACCGAAAGATATCCTGGCGAATTGATTCACCTACTTAGACCCACAGTAGGGTAGCCACAGGTGGAATTGATCTCTGCTCTTACTTCTAATGATGTGTCATACTGTGAAGGACACAAGTGTGTCTGTCTGAAGGACAAACCTGCCCATGTTCTTTCCCAAACGATATGAAACTAATTCCCTTCTTCCTGTATATTTGTCATTTCTTGCCACATTACAACAGTAGACCTTTGGAAGTAGGCACCCAATATGACAACCAAACATTTGTAACATCACTAAACACTGGGAATCTGTTAGCAAAGTACACTGAGGCCAACAGCATTGGGCCACCTACAGGAACTTTCCTGACATCCCATTCTAAATTAATAGTCATCAGTATGGAGTTGGTCCCCCTGTGCAGCTATAACAGCCTCCACTGTCCTGGGAAGGCTTTCTACAATATTCTGGTGTGTCTGTGAGAATCTTGGGCTATTCATCCATTCAAGCATTTAAGGTCAGACACTAATGTTGGATGAGAGGGCCTAGCTCACAGTCTCCGTCATAGTTCCTCCCCAAGGTGTTCTATGGGGCCAGTCAAGTTCTTCCTCACCAACCTCACCCAACCATGCCTTGATTGACCTTGCTTTGTGCACCTGGGCACCGCATGCTGGAACAGGAAAGGGCCTACCCCAAACTGTCCCCACAAAGTAGGAAGCATACACTAGTCCAAAATGTCTTGGTACACAGAATCATTAACATTTACCTGCATTGGAAAAGCATATCTTCTGCTAGTCACATTTCAAAGTATGACACACCATTAGAAGAAAGACCAATAGAGAATAAGTAACTTGGGTCCAAACATATTTTATTCTTAAGATTCAAGATGTGTTTGGTGTAAATGCTGGAACAGGTTGTCCTTTTCCGGGGTGGGGTTGTTAGCCCCACGCCCAACCCCCAACCTGGAGGGCCAGGTGTTGCTTTTCGTCTGGCCTCTACCTGAAACCTGCCCGGCATGGTTGAACCTGCTGGGGGGGTGACCCCCCCCGCCGGTATAGCCTTCATGGTCATGGAGACACACAAGCCTTCCCACCACGACAAGGTAGCAACATGCATGCAGAATGGGAATAGACAGTGTACAAGATAAACACTTAGCCTACCTGGGGTTGGCAAGGGCATGGAGATGGAGGACCGCTCGAACTGTGCCTCCGCAAGGGCCTGCTTCCTGAGCTGTTCCAGCCTCTCACGCTGGAGCTGCAGCATCTCCCGCCGGTAGCTGGCAGTGGCCGCCAGCTGCAGCCTCTCACGGTGGTAGCTGGCGGTGTCCGACTGCAGCTCCCGCTCCACAGTCAGCCTCTGCCTCTCCACCTCCAGGAGCCCCGCACTGCAGTCGCAGAGCACGCCTCCCACGCGTGTCTGCGAACTGGCAAGGCCCCCTCGCATCCGTGGGGTGCGGCCGCCCCTAACGGGGTTGGGGGCATCACGGGGGGTGTGGGGAGAGCGCGAGCGCGTGGGGCGCTCGGTGTCTGAGGTGTCCTCTCCAGAGGAGTGGGAGGGTTGGGGTGACTCAGCTGAGCAGTGGGAGGATAGGGGAGACTCAGCTGAGCAGTGGGAGGGGTGGGGTGACTGGATGTTGGAGGGGCCCTCCGCAGCGTCCACATCAATGCCTCCCGTGATGCCTTGGGAGGCTATGGGGCCGATGATGGCCAGCGCCTTCTCCTCTTCCGGGGTGAGGGGAGGCACGGTGTTCTGGCCACCACCTGTCCTCCCCGCCTCTCGCCGCACCGCTGCACCCCGACTCTTGGCCTGGCTGGCAAAATCTTGCCATTTCTTCCGGATGACTGTCCACGCCCTGGGTGGGCCGGGAGTGGAAGCAGCCATCTCCGTCGCGATGCTGGTCCAGGCGGCCCTTTTTAGCTGGTTGGCATTGGCGGTGCGGAAGCCGCCAAAAAGGACCGCCTTCCGCTCCCCCACCTCATCCAGCATGATGGTCATCTCCTCCTTGCTGAAGGGTATCGCCCGTCTTCTTACCCTCGTTTCTGCCATGTCGCTCAATGTGTTCAATTACCCTTGATTTTTTATAGACCGCGTGCGCCCACACCGGTGCGTGATAAAGTGAATTAGTCATCGTATCCGCGTGGATTCTAACGTGGGAATGCTACTGACACAGGTGCTATTCATATGAGCATTAAACCTTAGTTTGTGTGATGATTAAATTGGTGTTCATTTTGCGATCATCACTGCCTATTCATGTATTTTTTCATGCGCTTTCAAGACATCCCAGACGAGGCTTATATGACCCGATCCGATCCATGTTATTGCTGGTATATTAACTTTGATGCAATAGTAGGCTATGCATTGTGACTATCACGCGGGCTCGCATTGACTCTTAGATATATTCGCAGATTAGCTTCGGGAGCAGGACTTCCTTTTTGGTAATATTAGGCTGCAATGACAATGATTTACACGACACGCATTATATTGTCACGTCATTTCAGTGACTTTACGAATGGCCATCGATGTGTGCGGCATCGATTAATTCTTTTTTCAGCACCGCGCCCAGGGACAGCTCCTCTAACGATGTATCTTGGGACGGACCTAACGATGTATCTTCACGCGCACGCTAAGGGATCGTCTGCGAAACACTCGTAGGAAACTCTGTCATTTCGCCAAGGTATACCTTGAGAAGTGTCGTAGTGCGGAGAAATTCGGCAAATCTGGGAAACGAGGCCCTGGAATGTTCAGCCAGTAGCCGCCAAGCACCGCTTCACTGGGAGAGGGTGCGTCTTTCTCCAGCTGCAGCTGGTCTACCTAACCATCCCCCTCGCTCCCGCCTCCCGGTCTCCCGCTGGAGAAATATACTGTAACCATTACCGGTGAACCCATACGCACATCAGGTGCCACAAATATGGCAGGCAGTTTCTGTATAGTTAACGCTTATAGTCACAATATATCATCAGTAACGTTATTTGGTGGGTGGTCACCTGGTCGGTGCTGCTAGCTATGTTAGCTAGACTAAGGTTATATACACACTCCCATCTGCAACAAACTACATAGCTAATGTTAGCTATAATTCCTCCTAAGATTACATATAATTCATCATAGCTGACATTACCACATAAATGTCAAGACACATTTTGTATATTAACGTAGCAGTGTATTTTCCTATTGCTTACGTTACCTAGCTAACGTTATAACGTTAATTAGCTATAAGCACACAAGGCAGCGGTGTCGGCACCAAAGGTTGATGCGACAGGAGGAGAATGGAGGCCGGGGAGGGAGATGGTTGGCTCCGCCGAATTCACCAGGACCAGTCGTGAGTCCGTGAAACCCAAAAGCCTCATATTATAATTGCAGAAGCTTTCAGGAGTGAAATGTTTGCTGCAGAGGCGGGCGCTAGCGGTGACAGACTCCTCTGTAACACCATGGCTCTTCAAAAATGCTAACCATTTGCTTCTCATTTCAGCTTTACTCGGGAGTTGAAAGAAGGAGACCTTATCATCCCATTCCTGCTGGCATCCAGGAAGGATGCGTTTTCGTTTAGTTTTATGCATAGGCATTGCTAACTAAGAAAAACTAGCTAATTCTAGACTGCTGGTTAAAACTAGCTAATTCTAGACTCAAGATTGAGCAGGAGAACCGAAGATTTAAATCCGTTCTAGCTTTATAGAATGTTAGGGCGGGGATATGCTAAGAACACCGCTCTACGTCAACAAGTACCATTTTAAGCCCGCCCAGAAAATCCAGAAATCAAAACTGGTCAAAAAAACAAAACTGGTCTAACTTCACAATTCAGTACTACACATGGTTCATCCCATTTTTACATGTTATCAGCAATGCATCACTAACACATAGAATGTGTTTTCAAGCAAATCTCTGATTTTGGTTAACTGGGACTTTAACAGAAGCAAGCCAGCCACGCACATAGGCCAGGCTGGACCTGGCCTGGTTGAGGACGTGCTGCTTGAAGGGTTGGGCTGAGGTAGGAGGTTCTATCTGGTGGGGCTCCACCCAGGCAGAAAAATGCGCCCACTGTGTTCAATCACATCCGCATTCACGACATAATAAACACGCCACACTTCTGGAGTCCAGCAGTCAAGCTGATAACTTGATAGACGAAGTGTGAAAAATGTCAGGCCGCGGTAAGGGAGGAAAAGGACTCGGCAAGGGAGGCGCCAAACGCCATCGCAAGGTTCTTCGTGATAACATCCAGGGCATCACCAAGCCTGCGATCCGTCGTCTGGCTCGTCGTGGTGGCGTGAAGCGTATTTCTGGCCTGATCTACGAAGAAACCCGCGGTGTTCTGAAGGTGTTCCTGGAGAACGTCATCCGTGATGCCGTGACCTACACCGAGCACGCCAAGAGAAAGACCGTCACCGCCATGGATGTGGTCTACGCTCTGAAGCGCCAGGGACGCACCCTGTACGGCTTTGGCGGATAAGCGTTTTCTGGATAATTTGTGCCATACCGACCCAACGGCTCTTTTAAGAGCCACCCACATCTACAATTACAAGCCATATTACAAGCCATGTCTCCTATGTCGAATGCTCAGTCATGGGCAATAGATGCTCATAGTAAATGTACGAATACATTTTATTTAAAAGCTCCAGATTAAGTATTGTAAGCATGTGCAATAGATGCTCATAGTAAATGTACGAATACATTTTATTTAAAAGCTCCAGATTAAGTATTGTAAGATATTCTAAGTGCTGTACACAATTGCAGCTCACGAGCGGTAGCGTTAATAAAATCAACCGAGTGCCGCTATCGAATTACGTCAACAATTAAAGTAAGACCATCAGCTAGCGGAGTTTCTAAGAGGAAAATACGTTTTCGCCGTTATTCCGATCTGAAATGTGTTGTTACTGTGAAAGCTATTCTTGATAAAGTGCTATTATGGTTGTTGAAATGCCAGGCCTGTCTGTATGTAGGCCTGAAGTTAAGCTTCATACTGCTGTGCACTTCTGTAGTTTTCCAGAATGCAGTGTGCAGGAAAAGTGTTATTATCTCTGTTCGTAGCAGATAATGTTGACGGCCAAGGCCAACTAACAAAGAAACGTCTGTCCAAGTTGCAGCAAAAAATGTATTAACCGAACATCCTTATCTATCTCGGCTAGACAGGAATGAGCACATATGACCAACATGATAGACAGTAGTTTCAACCAATCAGGTATTCAGATATGTAGTCACGAGGTGTGGAACAAGCCTAGCATTCTTAGCCAGTATAAATATCCTCTCCCGACAAAGGGGAGTGCGCTTATCCAGATACTCTTTGTGCGTGTCTGTATAACTGTCCCTTTCGCTGCGATTGAAATAAATGTAAGTTCTTTTATTCTATTCTGTTGTATCACTCGTCCTCATTTTAACAAGGTTGTGTGGTTGTGCTGGCTCCTACTTTGAGAACCCTGTGGTAGGCTATCGGTGAATTCAATCTTGATGTGTGACGAGAGTCTGTTTTGAGCCCAAACATCCCAGATCAACCTAGCACCGAGCCACTACATTACTGGTGTCAGAAGTGTGGATTCCAGCTGATCTGCCCGTCTGAGTGCACCTCCGTTGGATTGATCACCCTTCACGCATCAACTCTAATAGCCAAGCCGTCGTCGGACGAGGTTGACGGCGAACGCAGGTGGCTCAGACGGCCAGGGAAGCCCGGAAACCATCGATAGGAGAGCCAACTAACACAGCTGGAGGACTTTTGCTTTTCTGTCATTCAAGTAAGTTCCGAAACGTACATCTATTGTCCACAGAGTTAAAAATTCCTTTTTAATGAGAGTATATGTCTAGGGCTGCGCTTAATGACGTAAGCATAGAATATAGAGAGATTAAAGAGGTCCACACATGACATTGGTTGCAACGGTGAAGTTATAATGCTCGCTACATTATAACCATATAGCTCACAGAGAAGTGCTGTCCGTCTATAGACCAAGAATTCCCGCACCCAAAACACCGGTTATATGCTCACAGAGAAGTGCTGCGCCTGTGTTTAACATCCTAGTTGTTGAAGAATTATTCTTTTGGTTGGGTTTTCGATTTCATTGACTGTGTGAAGGTTTAATATCGGAGCGGTGTGAAATAGAACCAGGTGTGAAATAGAACCATTACGACTCTGATATTAAACAGTGTTGCTTGTTCCACATAGAGTACGTTTCTGTTCTGACTAAGGTACCATTCTTTTACTATTGTACTACTACTGTTAGACTACTATTACTTAGCACTTGTTAAGACGTGTGATTGAAGCGATTGTTGTGTTGTGTGCATTAAGAGACCGGAGGTGCTTGAAATATGGGCGCACAAGCAGGCAAGACACTCGCTGACCTCTGCTCTCAGAGTAAATGTTACGATTATATGAAAGAGACGCAAGGCGTCCGTAGCGTGGTCGGCCTCCGCAACCTCGATAAAATAGGCTGGCCCGCTAACGGTACGTTTGCAATAAGTGTGATACAAGGCGTGAAGGAGAAAGTGGAAGAGATGACAGAGAAGGAAAGGAGAAGGTTTAAGTTAGAGAGTGATGTTTGTACGGTTCTCGGTCTCTGGGAAAAAGAGGCTAAGAACCGTCAGGGGGGATGTGAGATTACCTTGTTTTCCAGTCAGGGGGGAGACACGATCGGATCGTTTCAAGCTGATCAGGCTCACAGAGATGATGAATATAGTCCGTTCGCCACCCCAGTCCCGCTGCAGCCAGCAGCTCCAGCTCCACCTCCACCTCCGTCAGCGAGCGCCCAACCGGCATCAGTGCCCTCTCTCTACCCCAATCTCTCTCTCTCTGTCCAGGCACAAGGCCCGCTGCAGCCAGCAGCTCAGCAACAGTCATCTCCACCCGCCTACCAGCAGGGGTCGTACCAGGCCAGGGAACCGCTACAATCAGGGCCACCCTCAATGTCCACCGCGGAGGCGGCCATAAAACTCATCACCAACTACATACAAAAAAGTAAACTATCCGAGGACAATTTTAACAAATTAATGACATCTCATAACTTCTCTCCAGCACCACAGACACCCGCCCCAAGGGTTCCACAGGCCGCGTCCACCCCCCACTCAGGGGGTGCCTGCGGCGGCCCTGAAGACTCCGACACCGGGTTCGGAGCATCCGTGTCAGAAGAGGAGGAGGCAGAGGAGGGACAGTACCCGATGATTGAGCTCCCTAATGCAAACGGAACAATGAGTTTAGTCCATCGGGCTATGTCTCCCACTGACATTCATGAAATGATATTGCAACTACCCCCACTAAAGACAGATTCTGAAGGGTATGCTAGACAATTAACCAAACTTTCTAGTGATTGCCTCCTCACTGTCCAGGACCTCGTGCGTATCATCTACAAAACCGCTGGACCAGGGGCGCTGTGGGACCGGCTGAATCTCCGGGTGTTCCGGGTCGTACCGCCAGGCACGAATTGGGTCGAAGCACCAGGAGGCAGTCTGGCAAACCACCAGATGCAGCAGTTCCTGAGAGACCTCCGCCGGAACCTGGTTCTCATCTGGCCCGTCAGCCGAGACCCCACAAAAGTAACCAACTGCGTACAGGGAGCAGAGGAGCCGGTGACGACCTACATAGACCGGCTGAAGAAAAGTATCGCTGATCACTTCCGTATGAACGACCAAATGGAGGGGTATGGATCCACGCTCGTGGGCATGGCCCTAAAGGGGATGAAGCCCGCCCTCTCACAGCGGGTGACCCAGACCTGGATTGGCTATGATGACAATCCCACGGCACACGACCTCATCATCCACGCCAGACACGCCGAGAAGCAGCAGAACGTGAAGGATGCCGAGGCTGTCGAGCAGGAGAAAAAGAAGGAGGCCAAAAGCAAGGCAAGTCTGAACACTGCACTAACTATGGTTATGTCTGATGCTCACGCCAGGCTCCACGACCCGCCCAGGGGGCCACGCCAGCAGCCAACGGTGCAGGGGAAGGAGCGGACCAGGAGCGGGCCACCGAGAGGCCCGTACGGACCAATGAGGTGCTTCAACTGTAAGGAGGAGGGCCACATGATTCGGGACTGTCCAAATCCAGAGACGGAACAGCAGAGAGAGTGGAGGAGGAGGCATCAGAACCGCGAAGGAGACACAGGTAGAGCAGGGAGAGGGCCCTTCCAGGTTCATAACGATGTTTCACAATACAAACAGGACCGTCCAAGGCAGAACCAAGGAACCGGAGGATCCGGAGGCACCTGGAAACCAGCCAACCGCAATGACGTCGCATGACGGGGCGAGGAGGCCAGGGAGGGAGTCTTTGATGATTGGCACGACTCGACCGTCCCTCCCTTTTCCGACAAGGCTGAAGGTACACTTAGCACTGATACGCACACCGAGGGAGTATACACTATGATTGAGGGAGCACACAGACGATTGCCCACTGTTCTTTTGACAATCGAAGATCAGGACATAATGTTTCTTGTTGACTCCGGTGCTACCACGTCTGTGTTATGTGCTAACCACTGTAATTTCAGACCTACACTGTCGGGAGAGACCAGAACCACTAGAAACGCGTCTGGGGCCTCCATGACTGAACCACTCACTCTGCCAATAAAATGCACGTTTCACACTGATCCAGCATCAATTGATTTTGAGCATTCATTTATCTTTAGCAAAGGGTGTCCCATGAATTTGCTGGCAAGGGACATCATGTGCAAACTCAACCTAAATTTAGTAGTTACAGATGCCGGAGTCAAAGCACACATACCACATCCAGACACAGACACTGAGTTCAGGCTAATGTTAGATGAGCAGGACCGGTTTGCCCTTGTCCTGGAGTTAGCAGAGGAGGATGGGGACCTACTGGCACTTATGGCTAATAATTTTAGGGAGGACATGACCGCAGACACACCTATTTGCACAGTGCAAACACCACATGTCACTATGCAGGTTACAGCAAGCAAGGAGGAAGTTGAAGAATGGGTAAGGGATGTAGATGGAGCAGGTCCCAAGCTAGGCACAGGCAGGGTTAACAGCATCTATTTCAGCGACTCTATCACCACAGCAGGAGTCACCCTAGGAGACGCCGAGGCACACGACTTTGTGGCCGCCGTCCAGGAGGGGGTGCCCCATGTTTCTCTCACCAAAGGGCGGATGGATGCATGGGTTAGCCTCGGAGGTTTCACTGGGGCCTGTGAATGGCTGTGGAGTGGGGGTAAACACAAGAAGGAGGGTTATACTCAGTTCGGTGAGGTAACCTCCCTCTTGATGTATGGTGAACTTGTATATAGATTGAAACTGTTTGACCCCATGATGTTGATAATGAGCAGAGATGTAATGGCAATTTTTGATCCACAGTACCTGAAGACCGAAGAAGAATCAGCCGATGTAGGGGACATGTTAGCTAAGTTACCCCACTGTATCTGGGCATCAGGGAAATATGATATAGGGAAAGTCAGGTCAGCCACCCCAGTGGTGGTATCCAACAGAGACGGAGGGGCCCAGGCGCCCAACGTGCGGGTAAAGCAATACCCCATCTCAAAGGAGGCAGAAAAGGGGGTAAGGCCGGTGCTGGAAGAGTTGTTAAAAGCGGGGGTGATTAGAGATCTACCACAAGGAAGCCCTGTTAACACACCCATCTTCCCAGTAAAAAAGCACCAGGAAGCAGGTCAGCCACCAGAGTGGAGGTTTGTGCAGGATCTCAGGGCCGTGAATGAGGTATGTTTGAAGCTCGCTCCTTTGGTACCAGACCCTAACACAATATTTGAGCCTTTGACACCTGACTGCACGTGGTACACTGTCATTGATCTGGCAAATGCTTTCTTTTCTGTACCCGTCGACCCCAAATCACAGCACTGGTTCGCATTCACTTTTGACGGTCGATGCTACACCTGGACACGCTGTCCCCAGGGATGGACGAATTCGCCTACAATCTACAACGCTGCTCTATCCAACGACCTTCGTGAGTATGTCCCACCGGCTGGTGGGGTGCTCATTCAGTATGTTGATGACATACTTCTTGCTTGTCCCACCAGAGAAGGCTGTCTGGAAGGGACCGAGAGGCTCCTACGCCTGCTGGCGGCAGGAGGCCACAAGGCATCCAGGAAGAAAGCCCAGCTTGTGACACAACAGGTCACGTTCTTAGGCCACACACTCACGGCAGAAGGTAAACGCATCACACCAAGCCGGGTCACAGCAATCCTGGCCATGAAAAGACCAGGGACCAAGAAGGAAATTCTCTCTTTTCTTGGAATGGTTGGTTATTGTCGTACCTTCATTCCTGAATGCAGCAGGTTAGACAAAACACTGCGCACCCCGTTTCTCTCCCTTAAACCAGGAGAAAAGGTGATTTGGAGCCCGGAAATGGAGTCGGCGTGGGAGGAGCTAAGGTCCGCGCTCACCACCGCACCGTGTCTTGGGTACCAGGACCCCACCAAACAGTACGACCTGTTCGTCGATGGGAGCGGTAAGTATGTGAGGTGTGTGCTGACCCAGAGGTATGGGGGAAGACACAGACCAATCGCTTACTTCTCACAGGCGTTCTCTGCTGTCGAGCTGGGGCTCCCTGGGTGCACGCGGGCCGTCGTGGCGTGTGACATCGCTCTGGTAAAGTGTGCTCCGATTGTAGGATACTGTAAAGTTGTCATTCAGGCCTCACACGCGGTGGCGGCGATCCTTAACTCTTCAGAGCAAGGCTGTCTTAGTACTGCCCGTGTTCAGCGGTACGAAAGTTCTCTCTTGAGTCAGTCCAACGTGTCAGTTGTCCGCTGTACCACACTTAACCCTGCAACCCTTCTCCCAGATGTCGACTTGGCGGAGGTGGAGCACGACTGCGTGGAACGAGTCGACGAGGAGTGCAAACCAAGGGCAGATTTGAAGGACGTGCCCCTGGAGGGCGCACGTGCACTTTACTGTGATGGTTCTGCTTCCATTGATCCCAATACAGGTCACAAACATGTGGGTTTTGCAGTTGTCTCCGACACAGAGGTAGTGACCAGTGGCAGGCTACAGGACACGTGGTCGGCACAACAGGCAGAGTTGTGGGCCCTCACCCAGGCGTGTGAGGCATCACGTGGTAACAAGGTCACCATTTTTACTGATAGCAAGTATGCGTGGGGCGTGGGTCACAGTTTCGGCGCCCTATGGGCCAGAAGGGGTTACAAAACATCAGCGGGCACCAACATCAAGAACAGGGAACTGATTGACGGCCTACTCGCAGCTATGCTGCTACCCTCACAGCTGGCAGTGGTCAAGGTCATAGCACACACCAATGCAACAGACACAGCATCAAAAGGCAACCAGCGGGCCGATGAGGAGGCCAAGCGAGCGGCTGGTTACCACCTGACAGCTAATCCTAACTCTCTCTCCAATTGTGACACTTGCTTTCTCTCACAGGAACCAGAGGAGCTGACGGAGGAGGATCCAGTTGAGGGACAGGACTGTTTGGGGGCTGCAGGATCAAGTGTGCTTAGGAGAATGTATAGGACTGATCTGGGCCCTGTGGAAGCCTCCCTATGGGAGGAGGAGGGCTACACCAAAACAGACGGTATCTGGAGGGCAGCAGACGGTAGACCATGCATGCCGAGAAAACATTACACATATTACTGTCACGTTGCTCACGGACGCGGTCACGTGAGCAAAGGGGGGATCAGTCAGATCCTTACCCGAGCATGGTACTGCCCAAGCATCACACAAACAGCAGAGAAAATTTGTCAATGTTGCATCACATGTGCCCGATACAATGTATCCAGGGGCCTCAAAAACACACCAGGACACCATGGGGGTTTAGCCCAGGGTGTAGGAGCTCATCTAATGCTTGATTTTGTGCACCTTACTCCTGCAGCCGGCAAGAACGTGGCGTTGGTGGTCGTGGACATGTATAGTAAGTGGGTGGAGGCTTACCCAATGAAACGGGAGACAGCACGAGGAGTGGCTGAGGCACTATGCAGAGGTTGGTTCCCCACATTTGGCTTACCCAAGAAAATCTCCTCAGACAACGGCAGCCCGTTCGTCAGTGAGATACTGGCACACGCCACAGAACTGTTGGGAATAGAGCTCAAAACACACTGTAGCTATCACCCACAGTCGGCAGGACAGGTAGAAAGATCCAATGGGACCCTCAAGAGCAGACTCGCCAAACTCATGTCTGAAACCGGTCAGAATTGGGTCAAGTGCCTGCCCCTCGCTCTGCTGTCCATGAGAACCACGCCAAGGTCAGGGACACCTCTGACACCTTTTGAATGCATGTTTGGCCGTCCCCCATACACAGGGGCGGACCCACCAGCAGACCTGGTACCACCACCCAATGCATGTGAATTCGCTGTATGTCTGTCTAAACAATTTTCTGTCATCAGATCCACTCTCACAGCCCAGGCATACGACCCAGCACCAGAACCAAACAACCCCATCAGCCCAGGATCCTTTGTGCTCATCCGAGCGTTCGGCCGCACTAAGTGGACCGACCCACGGTGGAAAGGTCCGTACGAGGTCATCCTCGCCACCCCAACAGCCGTCCGAGTGAAGGAGAGACCAACCTGGGTACACACAGCACATGTGAAGCGTTGGAGAGGGGACGACATCCCAGAGGAAACCACCAGAGACTTCCCATCGTGTGAGCCAGAGTCACCCACAAAGGGGGGACCCGACACCCCACAAACTGACATTCATTCTGTTCCCAGTCTTTCCCCTGTCAGGAAAAAACAACCAGTCGCAAAGCCCGCGGACCCTCAGGAGATCCCAGAAGAGGAGGAGGAGCCGACCCCAGCACCTAGGAGACCCCAGAGAGCGCGAAAGCCACCCGCTCACCTAGCCCAATATGAACGAAAGTAAGCTTATCGTTGCCACCGCCAAGGAAGGTGGAGTATGCAAAATGTTAGGCATAAGTTGTTGCTTCTTTATCCCAGACGCCAAAGACAATGTCACTAACTACCTCAAACACAGTGCCACCATGATTGAACAAGTTTTGAGCCAGGTTGCCCCCACCGGAGGAGATCTGCATTGGCTGACCGAGTTCTTCTCTGGCTGGGCGGGGAAAGCAGTCTACATGATCGTGAGTTTCCTGCTTCTAATTGGAATACTAGTGTTCTGTGGCATTCCTATCTGCAAGTGTTTCATCACCAAAGCAACCAGAGCCACCCTGGAAGGAGACGCCACCGAAATGGTACTGCTGCAGGACGAAGAAGCCTCGCTGTCTCCAGCACAGCAGAATGCGTGGGACATCCAGAGATATCATGAGGCTAACCCCAGAGTGATTCACCAGCAAACAGGCAAGATCTGAGCATACTACACACATTCTCAGACACTGATAACCAACATACCCAGGAACCTCCTAGCTCGGGTAGACATGAGAGCCGTGGCCCGAGCTAAAGTCGAGCTACAGAGCACCTACACACATTCTCAGACCCCCTCCTTCAAAATTTCCAAATTCCAAATTTCAATTTTAAATTTTAAATTTCAATTCGAAATTTCAAATTTCAAATTTCAAATTTCAATTTCAAATTTCAAATTTCAATTCCAAATTTCAAATTCTAAATTTCAATGCAGTATGGCACTGATAACAAACACACCCCACACGGGAACCTCCTAACTCGGGTAGACACGAGAGCCGTGGCCCTTGCTTAGTAGAGCTACAACCACCTCCCTACCGTGACAGACCAGCTGGCAGTCACTTAAAGGTTGAGCACCGGAGAGGACTTTTGAAGTCCTGAAGACCAAATCACCAAGAAGCTGAGTAAAACTGACCAATAGGGTCAACCTAAAAAGCAATAATACTGTTGTAAATTTCACTATTAAAGGCTCATGCCATAACTGACATTTTGAACTGTTTTATGATTGTACTAGTTACAGTACAGTAACTAGGTTCTATTATGTTCCATACTCTGTTTTAAAGTCACTGGGCTATTCAGATGTTTTTAAGTACTCTGTTGTTCCCCATTCTGATAGCTTAGCTTAGCATCATTCACCAGTAATGTTAACAGTAGAATGATCCATTGTATGGATCAAAGGGGGGAATGTGAAAGCTATTCTTGATAAAGTGCTATTATGGTTGTTGAAATGCCAGGCCTGTCTGTATGTAGGCCTGAAGTTAAGCTTCATACTGCTGTGCACTTCTGTAGTTTTCCAGAATGCAGTGTGCAGGAAAAGTGTTATTATCTCTGTTCGTAGCAGATAATGTTGACGGCCAAGGCCAACTAACAAAGAAACGTCTGTCCAAGTTGCAGCAAAAAATGTATTAACCGAACATCCTTATCTATCTCGGCTAGACAGGAATGAGCACATATGACCAACATGATAGACAGTAGTTTCAACCAATCAGGTATTCAGATATTTAGTCACGAGGTGTGGAACAAGCCTAGCATTCTTAGCCAGTATAAATATCCTCTCCCGACAAAGGGGAGTGCGCTTATCCAGATACTCTTTGTGCGTGTCTGTATAACTGTCCCTTTCGCTGCGATTGAAATAAATGTAAGTTCTTTTATTCTATTCTGTTGTATCACTCGTCCTCATTTTAACAAGGTTGTGTGGTTGTGCTGGCTCCTACTTTGAGAACCCTGTGGTAGGCTATCGGTGAATTCAATCTTGATGTGTGACGAGAGTCTGTTTTGAGCCCAAACATCCCAGATCAACCTAGCACCGAGCCACTACATTACAATGAATTGTTGTAGCTTGTTGTAGTCCGCAGGGCAAGTAGCCTAGCCTAGGTCTCCCACTCAAATCGTCCCGGACGGCTTTGAAGTTCAGTTTCTATTGTGAAATATTTATTTTCGCGTCGAGTCTGGCTGCGAGGCAATGCAAGAATGGCTGCTCCTCCCAACACTGCTGGCATTGTTTTCCTGTAGAAGAGGGTTGAATCCCACCCACCGTAATGGGCTACTAATAGTCTAGAATCAGTCTACATGGTCATATTTCGTGATCGGCTACCGACGGGGATAACTCACTATCAATCGTAAATATCCTCGCCGTCGACCAAGCCTGCGATCCGTTTACTCTAACGTTACCGGGGGGCTTAGAAGAATAAGAAAAGGCGCGCAATGCCCCAGGATTATAGAGACAACTGCATTGATCCCCAGAGAGATGGTCAACAAATTACACATACGGGGATCAATTACAGCACGCATCCCGAGCACACAATGTATACGAACATTAAACAAAAATATAGCACCATGGAATTGCATTATTTTATAGAATATGTGGGTGGCTCTTAAAAGAGCCTTTGGGTAGAATGGAGCGTGAAAAGCCGCTTCTTTACTTGGAGCTGGTGTACTTGGTCACAGCCTTGGTGCCCTCAGACACGGCGTGCTTGGCCAGCTCACCGGGGAGCAGGAGGCGCACGGCGGTCTGGATCTCCCTGGAGGTGATGGTTGAACGCTTGTTGTAGTGCGCCAGACGAGATGACTCTCCGGCAATGCGCTCGAAGATGTCGTTCACAAAGGAATTCATGATCCCCATGGCCTTGGAGGAAATGCCGGTGTCGGGGTGGACCTGCTTCAGGACTTTGTACACGTAGATAGCGTAGCTCTCCTTCCTCGACTTTCTGCGCTTCTTGCCGCCTTTGACAGCGGTCTTGGAGACGGCTTTCTTAGAGCCCTTCTTGGGCGCGGACTTAGCTGCCGGTTCGGGCATTTTTCTAGATGTCGTTGCTTCTCAGGAACCAATGTAAAGCTGCGGGTAGTCACCCGGTATATGTAGGGGGAGTATGCAAATGTTTAGGCAAGGCTCCCGTCATTATCTGCGTTGAACTCTGACGTCCTCGTTTCCCCAACGAACCAAATTGACCGCGCATGCTCAGGAACTCGCTCACCCCCAGCCCAGTTTCCCTGCTGTGGGGCGTGTGGTCTGACATCACTTTATTGGATGTAGCAGTGCCGCCATTGTGGAGTGTTAATTAAAAAGTTAATTATTTGAGACACACATACGGACATTTTCTCCATAGTCTTTAATTAAAACTAAAGTTTGTAATGAACAGTCTTTGAAGAGTGGACAGGGAGGGATGACCGTGGCCCACAGAAAGTGGCCCCAATAAGGTGTAAATCGGCACCAGACAGCTGAATCAACAGTATTGGACAGAAGGCACTGCCCTAACTTATAATAAGATGAACCATCAATCTGAAAAGCCACCTGTGACAACTGATAGATGCAGCCTGTGACAACTGATAGAAACAGATATATTATCGTCACGGCTGTTTCCGCCTCCAAGGAGAGGAGCGGTGTCTCCCTGGCAGCGGTCAAGAAGGCACTGGCTGCCGGCGGCTACGACGTGGAGAAGAACAACTCCCGCGTCAAGATCGCCGTCAAGAGCCTCGTCACCAAGGGCACTTTGGTACAGACCAAAGGAACTGGCGCCTCTGGATCTTTCAAGATCAACAAAGCAGCCGAGGCGAAGGTAAAGAAGCCAGCTAAGAAGCCCGCCGCCCCGAAGGTCAAGAAGGTAGCCGCCAAGAAGCCCGTTGCAGCCAAGAAGCCGGTTGCAGCCAAGAATCCCAAAAAGGCCGTAGCTAAGAAGCCTGCAGCCGCCAAGAAATCTCCCAAGAAAGCCAAGAAGCCCGCAGCTAAGAAGGTGGCAAAGAGCCCCAAAAAGGCCAAGAAGCCCGCGACACCCAAAAAAGCCCCAGCCAAGAGCCCCAAGAAGGCCGTCAAGCCCAAAGCTGCCAAGCCCAGGGCTGCCAAGGCGAAGAAGGCAGCCCCCAAGAAGAAGTAAACGTCATTTTTCTGTCCTCTTTACCGTTACAAAGGCTCTTTTAAGAGCCACCCACCCATCCATAAAAGCGCATCTCCATGTATGGCCACCGGATTCACGCGGGCGCACATCCAACAGTAATAATTCCGATATAAAGCACTTAATCTAATGGTACTGAAAACGTGCTGTACACGCTGGTGTTTCATTATAATACACTTCCACAGCACTGGTAATGGGAGGCTATGAATTTCAACTGTAGGGTAAAACTCATTATCTGATGCATGTTCATGGTCAACTGGCGTGCACGGGGATCAGATGGACACGTAGTTTATTCAACATTGTCTTTTTGGCGCCTGAAATGAGAGGAGTAGTGAGAGAGCGGCGGAGCAGCGCAGGCCGTGGGCGCGTTCGTAAGGATCAGGACTGTCGCAGTCGATGATCAGAGCTGATCGCCGCCATGCTGTGACCCTTTGCATTGTGGCCAAATTCCGTCCCGACTCGCTCCAACGTGATACGTAGGCCTACTTTGTAGGGTTATACATTATTGAAATTACAAACTAAAATAATTAGTAAAACTGTATTTTGAGAAACGCCCATAGACATGCATGCATTCTCTCTAAGTCTAAAGCGACGTACAATGTTTTGAGTTGGGGTTAAGTGGCACAGCGGTAGGTATTTTTTTTTTTTAATTTGTTGGTCTTTACAGATCAAACAGAATAATTGTAGTTTGACGGTGTGCATGAAACCAGGGAAAGGAGTGAGTAGGTTAATAGCCCTGTTGCTCTTTTCTGTCCATTATTGTATAAGTCTACGAGGAGATCAAGCCATTTATACAGGGACGTCTATTTATTAGGGAGGACAAACTAGGTCATTCATGCAGCACACTTCATACACGGGCAACACGAAGCGTTTCAATTAAACACGTTTTAAATTAAAACTATCACAAGATAAGTCGAGAGTAATACAACTATGCCAAATAACGGTATAACATGCTGTAAAACCTGCAGCCGGCAACGTCCGTCGAATAACTTTAACTAACAATCCAAACACGTCTTCAACAACTTCAAATCAGACTGAATTAGCTAGATTTCAAGCGAGACTCCTTCTTGAAGGAGTTTCATGTGGGCGAATGTGCCTCAACTCGGGAGGTGGCCCACGTAGTCGCAAGTAACGGAGAACACGAGGATGATGGAAACGCATTCCAGAGGACAATGGAAATACACTTTGCGCTTTTAAGGATAGAAGTGGGTGGCTCTTAAAAGAGCCTTTGGGATTATTGGGAGAATTCACGTCAGTGGCGACTTCACTTGGCTTTGACAGCCTTCTCGGTCTTCTTAGGGAGAAGCACTGCCTGGATGTTGGGCAGCACGCCGCCCTGGGCGATCGTCACGCCTCCGAGAAGTTTGTTGAGCTCCTCGTCGTTGCGGACAGCCAGCTGGAGGTGACGGGGAATGATACGAGTCTTCTTGTTGTCGCGGGCAGCGTTGCCGGCCAACTCCAGGATTTCAGCAGTCAGGTACTCGAGCACAGCGGCCAGGTAGACCGGTGCACCGGCTCCCACACGCTGGGCATAGTTGCCTTTACGGAGGAGTCTGTGAACACGACCCACTGGGAACTGGAGACCGGCGCGAGATGATCGGGTCTTGGCTTTGGCCCTTGCTTTGCCTCCTGTTTTCCCCCTTCCGCTCATTTTCAGTATAGAATTAGTTTAGTAACTCAGTGGTGTGATACAACGGCGGTCGGATTTTTATACCTTCCGTAAAGTGGCGCCCTTTTGCTTTTGTCGCTTTATCCAATCCCAGTCTCCGTGTTAATAGCCAATGGGGAGAAGGAGGCGATAGCCAGCCAATGAAGTAGCCCAGAGAGGCTGTCCAATCAGCGCACGGCAGCTGGCGTTATAAAAAAGGCACATTACGTTCTTGAAAGCTTTAACTACGACTCGCGGAGAAGAAAACTGAGATCATGGCCAGAACCAAGCAGACCGCCCGCAAATCCACCGGTGGCAAAGCCCCGAGGAAGCAGCTCGCCACAAAGGCGGCTCGTAAGAGCGCACCCGCCACCGGCGGTGTGAAGAAGCCTCATCGTTACAGGCCCGGCACAGTAGCCCTGAGAGAGATTCGTCGTTACCAGAAGTCTACCGAGCTGTTGATTCGCAAGTTGCCCTTCCAGCGCCTGGTAAGGGAAATCGCTCAAGACTTCAAGACCGACTTGCGCTTCCAGAGCTCTGCTGTGATGGCCCTGCAGGAGGCCAGCGAGGCATACCTGGTCGGCCTCTTCGAGGACACCAACCTGTGCGCCATTCACGCCAAGAGGGTGACCATCATGCCCAAGGACATCCAGTTGGCCCGCCGCATTCGCGGAGAACGCGCCTAAAATGGTCTGAGTTGCTTTATCATTTCAACATCCCCCAAAGGCTCTTTTAAGAGCCACCTCATTATTTCTAATAATAAAGCCAATGTGTTCCTATTGTTACCTGCACATTCTAGTGTGTCCTAATAGGAGTAGTTTGGACTGCTAGTTCTACTACACTGTCCATTCACCACCGTCGTGACATCCACGTATACAATGCAATTCTTTTTGTACATTGAACTTACGCCCAGCCATGGATTTCAGCTTGTACCGCCTTTTTTGATATCCACGAAGAGAACTTGGAACGGAATGAAAGTCAGACTTTAGTCCCTTCCAGCATTTGATTACAGCCTCAGAGAAAGTATGAACATAGTTTCAAAATGGTTTATTCAAACACTAGTAACATGCTTTGTTTAGCGTATGAGGTGGTTTAAACGAGTGAATAGCCGTTCAATCTATTTTAACATGATGGGAAAACTATCATGTTTTTTTTGTCTTGTTTCTTTTTCCTCCTGCGTTGTGGTATGTTACAGGTGGACTATTTAAGTGTATCATACCTAAACAATACCACAAAGCGGGAAAAAACAAAGTCACAACAAGCAACAAAAAAGCCTTTTAGCTCCCTCTAGTGGCTATAGTTATAAATTACATTCTGATGGATTTCCATCAACTCTATCTTTTGACTGTGGTGCCTGTCTTTACCTGTCTTTTGGCAACCCCTATGTCTTCTCCTAATTTGGATAGTTGAGAACAGATTGTAGCACAGCTAAGACAGACCTCCATCCTGTCAGTCACAGTGTGAAATAGTACTGTATCCCTCCACGGTTCCCTCAGGTCAAATGGGAGCTGAAGGAGGTGGATGTTGATGGTCCCCAGCCCAGTAGGTTCAGCTGCAGCACCATAACACCAGTGGCACACACATTTTTAATCCATACATACAGTTCACCTGTGTATTTACATGGAACCCATATATTGTATTGCATATTATATCGACCTAAACCTATTTCATATCGCTTCAATGTGGCTGTTGTAACAGTGCAATTTCCCCTCTGGAATTAATGAAGTACCTGCCTGCCTGCTGAAGGTCCAGAAACAGCAGTAGGGCCGATATTCAGTTCCAGTTGATATGAGCAGAGGCTATTAGGTAAACACCTCCAACACCAACGTGGATGATAAGTGCACCAATATTGTTACTTGTTTCCTCTCACCCTCCGGATCACAATTCACCCTGATTCACATTTAGGGGCCACAATATGTAGTTAGTCAGCCTCACTAATTGAAAAAGGAGAAAAGCCTCAATTGGGTCCATGTCTTTTGTATGGGGGTTGTAGTGCATTGGCTACAAAAACCAAATGATAAACCTACCAATATCAATCACATATATTTTGAATCATTTGGAAAATGGACTACTGTTAAATCAGTTGTCTCTGCAGTACCCCTGTACAGGGGTCCGAGACCTGCCCTCCTGTAACGGGAACTTACCAGCCCAGCGACTTCTTGTTCGTGTTTGTTTTCTAATAGATAGTTTAGGCAGGTGAGGAGAAGATTTGTCTATAGCTTCTAACAGTCTTTCCCAGAGCCCACCCTGCCTACGCTCCAGCAACACCCCCTATGACCTGAGAGGGGGGATACAGCACAGGACCCAAATCAGGTTCACCACTGCTCTTCTCTAAAGGAGATGTCTGTTGACGTGGTTGCTAGAATTAGGTTTTAGCAACTAGTATACTTCAGCTACAAGGGTGTGTCGTTTACAAACCAGGGCAACCTATAAGAATAACGATGGTTACGTATTGTAACCCTAGTTCTATGAGTGGAGCGGAGCCCCACAGGGCTAGCTCCTATTGGCTAGCGAAACCCAGCTAGCTACATTGACTGAAGAAAAAAACATACACGCACCTGTGTCCAACCAGGTCCGGTGCACCACTGTATAAGCGGGCTACGCCCGCACATCTGCTCCTAACCGAAATTTTCAGCGAGCAGACTGCGGGGCAGCAAGTCTGTTCCCTGTGGGGCTCCGCTCCACTCATAGAACTAGGGTTACAATACGTAACCATCGTTCTATTTCGTGGAGCTCCGCCCCACAGGGCTAGCTCCTATTGGCATAAGCGGAGCTACACGACCGCACCATACACTCTCGCTGGCCCCAGTAAGGGAACCAGTCAGGACACAAGCCAGGGCTCCAAGGCGAGACCATACTAACAGTTGATCCGACCCAAGCACTGGCCCCACCCCGCCACACTCAGTCTATCACAGCCGAGGGCAAGGAGAGGTACGTGGGGCGAGAGCTGGACCAAAGCGGTTACTCCGTAACAAGCCCGTCCCAGCCTCACACATAAACAGGAACGGAACGTCACTAGACGGGCCCGCTCCTACCTTAGCTGAACCGGTGAGACCTGAGTGAGTCACGTCTGCTTTCCTAGCAGGAAAAGACCCCGCGGCTCAAACCGGTTCTCCAGTAGCGGCGAGACCTGCCATGGTCAATCCTGACTCTTTCACAGAAGACCCGGCGACTCGAGCCGAACACCTACATGAAAAATCCTGTCTAACGCTGGCTCGCACCGGCGGCTGTGTTTAGCACAGATGACGCCACAGAGACAGAGGACATGGATAAAAGGTAATAACGGACAAAAGGAGACGGGGACGACCAAGTCGCCGCCGCACAGATGTCCTCCACTGACACACCATTGAACAGGGCAACTGACGTGGCCACACCCCTTGTGGAGTGTGCCCGAACAGCACCAGGCAGAGGACGACCCGCAGTCACGTAAGACTGGGCGATGCCCTCACAGATCCAATGGGAGAGACGCTGTTTCGACAACGGAGAACCCACCTTCCCTGGGCCGTGGCAAACCAACAACTGGGGGGTGGTGCGGACCGCAGCCGTGCGCTGGACGTAACACATCAACGCACGCACAGGACACAACAAATGCAGGCGGGCCTCTTCCTCGCTCGCATGAGGTGGAGGATAGAAGGCTCCCAGCTCCAAATCCCGTGCCCTATAGGCGCCCCGGACCACCTTCGGAACGAAAGATGGATCCGTGCGCAACACAGCTTTGCTCCCATCACCCGTGATGAGAAAAACTGTCAACGCCCTCAGATCACTGACCCGCTTGCCCGACGTCAGAGCAAGGAGCAGCGCGGTCTTAATCGACAGCCACTTGAGAGATATCCGCTCCAGTGGTTCGAACGGCGCTTTACATAGCGCATCCAGAACCAAGAGCAAATCCCAAGGCGGCGCCGCAGCCTTACGCACAGGGCGAAGACGGCGCGTGCCGGCCAGGAAGCGTTTAACCAGGGGATGCCCGAAAACCGTAGTTTTGGCGAACCCCTCATGGCATGCGGAAATAGCACACGCATACACCTTGATAGTGGATGCTGCCAAACCGCCACCATGACCCATCAGGTGCTGAAGGAATTCCAAAATCGCCTCGACCGAGCATGACTCGGGAGCGAAGTCCCTTTCCTCACACCAACGCGCAAAAGCAGCCCATTTGCCAGAGTAAACCAAGGCAGTGGAAGCCGCGCGCGCGCTCTGAATTGTACAGATCACGGCCGGAGAGAGTCCCCTATCAGACAATCTCCGCCGTTCAAGAGCCAGGCCACCAGCGGCCGTCCCAAGACTGGAGGTGCGCAAATTGAGCCCTCCGCCTGGGACAGAGCGTTCGGCCAATGAGGGATGTGCCACGGTTCTACAGTAGTCATGGCCATCACTTCTGCATACCATCTCGCCCAGTGGCGGTCCGGCGCTATCAGTATCACTGATGCACCCTCCGACCGCACCCTGGCCAACAATGGTAAAATCAGCCCCATCGGCGGGAAAGCATACAGCAGCGCCCCCGGCCAGGGGGCATGCGCGAACGCATCCACGCCCAGCGGAGGCTGGTCCTGCTGTCTCAGAGAGAACCAGAGGGGACACTTCGCGTTCTCTCTCGAAGCAAAGAGATCCACCCCTGCTCTGCCGAACCGGGTCCAGAGCTGAGCCACTACCTGAGGATGTAGGCTCCACTCGTCCGGGTGAGGCCCGCCCCGAGACATCAGGTCCGCCCCGACGTTCAGACGGCCGGCAATGTGCCGCGCTGTCAGTGACCGGAGATTGACATGAGCCCATCGCCACAGCGTTACCGCCAGACGGTGAAGCGCTGGCGAGCGGACTCCCCCTTGTCGGTTGACGTAAGCTACTGTGGTCTGGTTGTCTGACCGCACCAGCACATCGCGCCCCTGTACCAGGTGTACAAAGTGGCGCAATGTCAGTAGCACCGTCTCCAACTCCAGGAGGTTGATGTGGCGCCGTTCTCCGACGGCCCACAAACCACCTACGGCCTGGGACAGACATGTACCACCCCAGCCGCTTAGAGACGCGTCTGTGAAGACAGCGACGTGAGCCGACACCCTGCCTATTGGAACACCGTGCGCTATTACGCGCCGGTCCCTCCAATAGTCGAGGTCTGCTGACAACGACCCCGGCATCCGCACAAGGCGCCGTCTGTGCCTCACAGGGTCCAGACGAAGCCGCGCGAACCATCTCTGCACGCACCTCATGTGAAGAAGGCCCAGTGACACTACCACATGGGCGGCTGCCATGAGACCCAGAAGGCGCATGATCGACAGAACCGCGATCTTTCGAGAAGGACGGCAAACACTGAGACTCTTCTCCAGTGTTTCCCTCCTTGAATCGGATAGCCGTGCTCTCATGGCGCTCGTGTCCAGATTGATACCTAGGTAAACAATCTGACGGGCCGGCCACAGAGCACTCTTCTCCCAGTTGATTGCAAACCCCAGGTCGGTGAGATGCCGCACCACCGTGGCGGTATGCATCAGAGCCAACAAAGGCGACGGAGCCAGTACCAGCAGGTCGTCCAGGTACGCCAGGATCCTGATGCCCTGCCGGCGCAGTGGCCTCAACGCCGCCTCCACACAATTGGAGAAGGTTCTGGGGGCGAGCGCATATCCAAACGGGAGTCTGGTATATTCGTACGCCACACCCAGGTAGGCGAAACGCAAAAACTTCCGATGCCGATGAGCTATCGGTATGTGGAAGTAAGCGTCCTTGAGGTCTATGCTGGTGCAAAAATCGCCGGGAAGGAATGCCTCCAGCATTTGTCGCACCGTAAGCATATGGAACTTCAGATTCGCCACCGTTTTGTTGAAAAGGCGGAGGTCCAAAATTGGCCTCACGCCCCCCGTCTTCTTTGGCACGAGGAAGTAGCGGGAATAAAATCCCTCGTCCCTCTGGCCTGACGGGACCACAGTTACCGCTCCCTTCGCCATCAGTTCTGCAATCTCTGCTGACAGAGCGGCAGCCTGAGCGGGACGCGGTATCACTGTCTCCACTACGCCCATGAAGGGCGGTGGGGGGCAACAAAACTGAATGAGATACCCTTCCCGTAGAACACGCTGCAACCAGCTGTCCAGGAGACATCTCTCCTGCCAGACTGTGAAGCGGTTGGAAAGAGGTTGTGCCGGAGATCGCGGGAACAGATCGAGGAACCTGCCATAGTTCAATTTGGCCCTGACCGCCACCGGACAGCTGAGAAACTCTGCTGTCCTGGCCCAAGGCGGGCCACCCTCGAAAGGGAGATGAAAAATCCCCATTGGGAGTTCCATGTCCCTGAACAGCGCGAGAATGAATGGCATTCCTGTCAAGAAGCACTTCATTCACAAAAAGAGGAAGTGAGCCGACACCGTCCGCATTGCTAACAAGCCGCCGTCGCTCATCCCATTGAGAGAAAACGGCGGAGTGTTGCAATGCGGGAAGCCCCGCCTTCTCATTTGCATGATCTGGCAAGGTGCCGTCTTTCGCAGACCGACTAGACGGGACATGAGAGGCGGGCAGTGTTAAATAGCCAGCCGAGGCAGTAAACACGGAAGTATTCTCACTGACCGGTGAGCGTGAAAACTCTCTACCTGTCGAACACACAGGGAGAGGCTCGAACGCTCGGCCCGAATGAACGAACGCCGTCTGGGGGTCTAGCGCATCTTTTTCGCCGCTAAACCCCGCCAGCGGTCGGTCCCGAGAAAACTTCGAACAGGGCAGTACAGCCATAGCACTTGGCCTGGGCGCACACATCCCCTCTGTTAAAAACCCAACCGGTCTGTTTAGAACAGGGGCGGCGAGACCTGCCGTGGTCAAATCTGACTTTCTCACAGAGGACCCGGCGGCTCTAGCCGAATATATTACATTCGCTGAACCGGCGAGAGCTGCGCGCGTCACGTCTGCTCTCTTTGCAGGAAAAGACTCCGCGGCTCGAGTCGGTTTACCAGCTGCGGCGAGACCTGCCATGGTCAATTCCGACTTTTTCACGGAAGACCCGGTGGCTCTAGCCGAATACATCACATCAGCTGAGCCGGCGAGCCCCGCGTGAGTCACGTCTGCTTTAGCAGGAAAAGACTCCGCGGCTCGAGCCGGTCTCCCAGCTGCGGCGAGACCTGCCGTGGTCAATTCTGACTCTTTCACAGAAGACCCAGCGGCTCTAGCCGAGAACATTACAGTAGTTGAAAAGGGAGGAGATGCGGACTGCACATTACAACCAGCTTGATAACGTTGCATCGTGTTTGTTTTATTGAACAGGGAAACTTGCTCACCGCCGCTCTCAACAGAGCGTGGTGTGGGCACAACACAGTCACGCATCTTCACGCACCGTCAATAGGTGCGCCTCTTCCTACCCCAAGCCGGAGGCGGAGCGGTGGGCGCGCTTGAAGACGCCGGACCGGTCCCGGCACCCTGGGCGGGGTAGGCAGGGGGAGGTCGCGGGGGAGGAGCCGCGTGCGCAGTCCAGGAGCCCGGGCGAGCCGGTCCATGGGCCGTAGCGGGGCGGGACCCCGTGGCAGGTTGTTTAGTCTTGTGTGTCCGCCGGCGCTTGCTCCCAGTCGCGGCAGCATCAGCCGGAGCACGCGGACGTGCCGGCACACTGCGCTCCCCCGGAGCCGCGAGATGGCGAGCGAGGAGGAGCCGGTCCTGCTCCTGGCTGCGACACTGCTCCAGGATGTTAGACACAGCTGCCCCAAACAACCCCTCCCTACTGACCGGTGAGTTGAGGAGGACACTCTTGCTTTCCTCGCGCAGACGGGTCAGGGAGAGCCATAGGTGGCGCTGCTGCACCACCGACGTGGCCATCACTCCACCCAGACAGGAGGCGGAGATTCTCACAAGCTGAGCCACGGCTCCGGCGGCTTCGGCCATCTCCGCTCTCCTGTCTTCATCCATAGAGGGGGGGGTTTGCTCCGTAGCTAGCTGGCCGATGTAAATGGCCAGCATAGCAATGGAGGAGGAGGCAGCCACGGCCTGCGCGGCCAGAGAAAAACCTTTGTCGGCCAAGGACAGGGTTGTCTTGTCTTTGACGTCCGGCATGAGAGGCTTCCTGGCCGAGCCCCAGGCGGAGGAACCAGGCACCAGGACCGCTGCAATGTCGGGTTCCAGAGGAGGAGAGCCGATAGCTGCTACGTCAGTCCAGCCGGTTACCCTCGTAGCTCTGCTGAACTGGCGAAGCGGACCTCTGATGGCCAACGGCCGCTCCCATTCAGCCTCGACGAACGCCTCCAGGTCAGGCATAGCCGGCAGGAGACGAGGAGCAGGCTGAGAGGGACGCCCGTAGCAGACGGAGCTCCACAGTGGGAGCCCCGTAGTCGCAGCAGCCTCCGGGACGGAGATACCGAGGTGATGCGCGGCTCTCTCCAGCAGCCGGGGCAGGTCGCGATCGAAGGAACCCCGCCCCGGGAAGGAGGCGCCACTAGCCGTAGTGGCTTCCGACGCAGAGAGAACCTCGTCTTCCCCGGAGAGCTCATCCTCATCATCCGTAGGCGCGAGGGAGGTAATCGGGGCCGCCGGTTGTTGCGGGGGCGCGCCGATGTCCTCGCCGACCAGCTGGACCAGACCTTCAGTCTCCAGCGGCGGCGGAGCGAAGAAATGCGCCCGGAGCATCCTCTCCATGGGGTCCAGGAGGGCGCAGATCTCGCAGGCGGGGGACGGAGCCAGACCCGCTCTGGCGTGCTGCGGCCCCAGACAGCGGAAGCAGAGGTGGTGTCCCACGTCGCTGTAGCGGGAGCCGCAGACACAGAAACGATCCGGCGGATCCATCGGCACCGGCAGGGGGTCATCTAGGGACGCCGCCAGGTCCGCTTGGGTCCGCTGAGTAGACATCTTCTGATCTTCTCCAGTAGCAATGCGAGCTGAAAATTTCGAAGGAGCAGATGTGCGGGCGTAGCCCGCTTATACAGTGGTGCACCGGACCTGGTTGGACACAGGTGCGTGTATGTTTTTTTCTTCAGTCAATGTAGCTAGCTGGGTTTCGCTAGCCAATAGGAGCTAGCCCTGTGGGGCGGAGCTCCACGAAATAGAACAATGTGTGCATCACCTAAAATTTCACATCACCTAACATTTCACATCAATCAATCAATCAATCAATCAAAGCTTTATTTGTATAGCGCATTTCATACCCAGAGGCAACACAATGCGCTTTACAGAGAACAAGGGAGGTGGGCATACGACCCACTCTCTACATATTCCAGAGGGAAGCAAAAAAACAGTAATCCTCGGGGGCCAGATAAGTGAGCTGTAAAAATTATTCCCTGACCCCTCTCAACAAGGCGATCGAGCAAGCTCCAGGAGTATGTTTGTCTACCGGCTAAGAACATTTATAAAGCAATACATTACATTAAATTAAATTTCAGAGTAAGAGAGGCTAAAAAGCATCATAGGAGAGAGGACATTCTACGGACATGCTACGACGACATCCACAGCAGACACGGGGGTATCTATCGGACTCTGGGAGGTCTGCTGGTGACAGTGGGGCATCCACTGGACCTGGTTAGAAGATAGGAGGGAGAGAGAGAGGCACTAGGGAGAGGGAAGGCAGAACAGGGTTAGTAGCACATAGAGCCATACAGACCACAAAGATATTGAAACAGGCAACCTGGGGCAAGCTCCTGGATTATATTTGTCTAATGGCTAAGAACATTTAAAGAACAATAAATTACATTAAATTACATTTTCAGAGCAAGAAAGGCTAAGAGCATCAGGTCCAGGCCTAAGCCGGATGTGGACTGGTGTGTGTCTGTGTGTGTGTGTGTGTGTGTGTGTGTGTACTAAATACTACGACATCCACAGCTCCACAGCTGACACTGGACCTGGTTAGAGGATAGGAGGGAGAGAGAGAGAGGCGCTAGGGGAGGCAGAAAACGGTTAGTAGCGCAGCCATTGAAGCAACACAGCTGTCAGAACAGAACAAGCCTGTTTCAGGGTAACCAGCTTCTGTACACTACTTGATATACATAGTGCATAGCAGGATAAATACCAATGTATACAGAGGATTCACAGGTAGGTTTGAGGCTGCCTTTCTGTGTGTCAAGGTCCTAGCTAGTGATTGTAGGCTAGGTCGAAAAGGTACGTCTTGAGGTCTCGCTTGAAGACCTCCGTTGACATAAACAAAGTACCATAGATAATGATGAGCTACTTTTACTTTTTATAATGCTCAATAAATGATTTATTTTGAATAGAAGCACCATTTCTAGAGGCAGATTCATGCAATATGTAGGGTATTACCAAATTACATCAATCACAATCACACAACAAATGGCAACATGGTTGGAGAGATTCTATAAAGATGGCCTATCATACCCTATATGGACAAAAGCTGTTATAGCTGCAAACGGGGGACCAACTCCTTATGAATGCCTATGAATTTAGAAAGGGATGTCATAAAAGCTCCTCTAAGTGTAATGTGTAGACATCCCAATACCTTTGTCCATATAGTGTATATAAAAAAAAACTATCAGTGCTTCTTACCTACAGGACCAAACACACCTCATGTGAGAGATATTGTGGCGACATGATCAATCAAGCAATCAATCAATCAATCAAAGCTTTATTTGTATAGCGTATTTCATACACAGAGGCAACACAATGCGCTTTACAGAAAACAAGGGAGGTGGGCATAGGCCCCACCACTACATATTCCAGAGAGAAGAAAAAAAAAACAGTATCACCCAGGGAGAGAAAAATGAGCTGTAAAAATGATTCCCTGACCCCTCTCAACAAGATGATCAAGCAAGCTCCTGGAGTATGTTTGTCCAACTGTTAAGAACATTTATAGAGCAATAAATTACATTAAATTACATTTTCAGAGCAAAAGGGGCTATACAGATCATAGGAGAGACATGGTAAACACTGGTGTATGTCTGTTTGAGCGTGAGTGTGCCTGGGTCCAGATAGAGGCAGAGGTCGGGGGTAGGGTGGGGGTGGGAAAAGGATACGGACCCGGGTTAGGGTGAGGGGAAGGGGGACTGGGCCCAAGTCCAGGCCTAAAGCCGTAAGTGGACTGGTGTATGTCTGTGTGTACGTGTGTGTGTGTGTACGTGTGTGTGTTGTGTGTGTTACCTAAATGCTACTCACTTTACCGAGACCAATGGGAGGGTGGGCATAGTCCCACATCCATTGTATGACCTAAACGGTGGTAGAGCAATTATCAGACTTTCTCAAAAGTGCTAGTTTTGTCAATGTTTTGATCTGAACCATTGTATATTATCATAAGTAACCTTAAAACAGGGCTAAACATGCATTTTCCCTTTACTACTCCTTTAAAAAAAAGAATCCAGCTCAAAGTGGGCTAAGCTAAACCGTATATCTGGTATAGCGCTATATAAGTGCATTCCATTTACCATTACCATTTACTTCATTCCTCAACAGGGAAACTTGCTCACCACCGCTCTTAACACAGCGTGGTGTGGGCACACCACCACCATCAATAGGTGCGTCTCTTCTTAACCCAAGCCGGAAGCGGAGCGGTGGGCGCGCTTGAAGACGCCGGAACTGAATAAGCAACGTGCGCCTAGAAAAGATGGCCTGCCGGCAGACCTATATCAAGAAATTAGTTACGAGGTCTCCCCACTGCTGGCCCGGGCCTTCAACGAAGGAATCAAACAGGGCATCCTTCATGAATCCTTCTATAAAGGAGTAATTTCTCTATTATATAAAAAAGGAGACAAAAGAAATATCAACAACTGGAGGCACTTACTTTAACTAACACTGATTACAAGATCTATGCAAAGGTAATGATGAACCGGCTTCAAAGCTGCCTGGACGCATTAATAGAAAAAGAACAAACCTGTGCAGTTAAAGGCAGATTAATGTGGGACAACTTGTGCACACTGCGAGAAATTCTGCACCAGAAGACAGGAAATGGATTTTATATTGTAGCTTTGGATCAAAAGAAGGCTTTTGACTTGATTTCAAGGAACTATTTATGGCAGACAATGGAACATTTTGGTTTCCCTGCGGCATTTGTCAACATGATTAAGTGCATTTATGCCAAAACAATGTGTCAAGTTAACATAAACGGTCATTTGACAGAGGAAATAAGCATAAAGAGGGGAGTGAAGCAGGGCTGTCCTCTTAGTAGCGCATTATACGTGTTGGCAATAAGCCCTCTGATGGAAATAATTAAAGATGGAGCGCGCCTGAAGGGAATTCCTCTGGCTGGGCAAGAGAGATCCATCATTTCTGCTTACGCGGATGACGTTAGTTTTTATAAGATCACAATCTAAACTTGACCTTGTAAAAGAACATTTTAATTTATATGAGTCAGTTTCAGGAGCCACTCTAAACCAAGAGAAATCGGAGGCAGTATGGATAGGGAAACCCGGCATGGAAACTCCCTTCGATATAGAAATAAAGGAAGAAATTAAAATATTGTGCTTAATAGTAAGTAACGAAGATTCTGCACAAAGGAACTGGGACAATAAAGAGACAGATTAAAGAAGAAGTATATAAATGGACAAATAAAAAAACTACATTCAAATCGAGGATCAACATCATGAAAATGTTCATTTTAAGCAAAATGATGTTTTTGAGTACAGTGTTTCCGCCGACTGACAAAACTGTTAAGAAAATAAACAAAGAAGGTTTCCGTTTGGTATGGGACACTACCAGAGAAGTGACAAAACGAGAACTTCTCTTCAAGCCAAGAGTCTGCGGAGGTTTAGGCTCCGTTGATTTTGGTATTAAATTGATGATAAGCCTGTGTAAAACAGTTGCAAAAGGCATGAGCTGAAATGTGAATTGGATTGGTGATGTCACAAAATGGAGGCACAAAATAGGAAGAGGTAGAAAATACATCCCATACTACAAGCTCATATATAGTGACTTTGTAAAAAAAATATGAACATTTACAAATTGACTGGTGCACTCAATCAAATAAGGAAATCTACGACACAATAGTCGACGGTGTGTATGGTGGAACGATTAGGTACAGAGGTCTGTCCACATCAGACAGCGAACAGGTCACTAAAAGGATCTGGGGGAAACTAATATCAGAATCCCTCAGAGACATAATGTGGCTGATCTCAGTGAGAGCGGTTGTAAAGTGGAGCTGCTATGTAACCACAACCAAATGCCCAATGCCAACATGCACAGACGATGAGACTCTGGAAAACCTGCTGCTAGAGTGCAGCAGGACTAAAGAGGTCTGGAAAGCTATTCAGAACATCGGGATGCCTATTAAAGTAGAACCAGAATCTGTTTTTTATGGAATAACTGACAACAATATTGATGAGAAATATATAGGTCTGTTGTATTTGATAATCTGCATAGTAAACGCACAAATATGGAAGACACGTTGCAAGATGTCCATTAACAATGTTGTTATCACTAGTGAAATTGTATTTAAACAAATAATTGTAGAGCTGAAAAGAAGATCTTTGGATATAAAACGGAAGCAAGGAGAAAAATCTGATGTTCTTGTTTTTTAATGTATGTATGTTAAAATATTAATTTCAGTTTGGATCAAATTATACTAAACACCCAAGCCAACTAGATACTCTATACGTTAATGTGGGGGAATTTTCAACTCAATTTGACATGCAAGAGCATATAAAGTATTGATGGTATCACAACATATGGATAAACATAAAAACATTTCACACAAAGTAAATATACTTTGTGACGGCTGAACAGCATCCACTAAAGGTGACATCTTACCATTGTTTTTGAAAGCGTGTAAAAGCTTTCGGCATTGTATGGGTGTGATGAGATGTCTAATATCCTCCTCACAAACAAATTGTAGGTCATCTGCTTTTTCCACACCTAGTTTGGATAACTCGTCAACTAGGGTGTGACACTGCTCTACATCCAGATTTGACAGGGCAGTCTTGATCACCATTTCAATGGTGTCCATCTCTTTACCTGAGGCACACAGAGTGATGTAGTGCAACAATATTAATATCAAATTGCTTATACTGTGGCAGAGGGTAATAATCTGCTAGGTTCTCCACATTCACACATACATAGTGAATGTATGACTCTGAATTAGGCTGCAGGCAGTGCACACCAAGATTAGCTATTGGCACTGACTGACACTGCTCAACAACAAGATGTACCTTTGACTGATCAATCAGTATCAATACAATTCTCCCAAATATGTAACCCTCGTCATTTTGATCCATAACTACAGTCAGGCCTCTTTTGTACATTGTGCCTTTGTATGTGACTGTGGGTGTTAATATTATGTCTTCTTTCTTAAGGCCTTTAAGCCTGACAGCCTCTTGAATACTAGCATTATATATTTTCTCATCATAATCATTTGCTTGGCCAATTTGAACCATTGGTGGGAATAGGTTCCCAGCATGCAGATATGCTTGCAACAGCTGATGTCTTCCAGCCAACATACTGCAGAGGTTTTTGAAGTTTTGTAGCTTTCTTGCACACTGTTTAAAATAGGTGTGTTAACTTTCAAAGCGCAGTGTCCATAGTCGATTAAGGGGACCAAATCGGGTGATAAGTTGTGGATAATGAACTAGATAATGGTGCTTTGGTTTCAAGGGTTTGTCGGGGAATAGGGCAGCTCTTAAATTGAGGTAGTCCTCAATTAGAACTCTAAGATAGGCTATTTGGTTTGCATCAATCTTGGGCGCACATATCATGTCTACTATCTGGCGAAGCATGAGGCACAACCGCCACACTTGGTCATCAGATGTAGTGTAGTGTAGTACAATTTTGTCTTAAACTATAGGCTACTTCGAACACTTTGTCAATACAGTCAAATTCAAATGCAGAAACTACAGAATCCAGAGGTGATCAACAGAGGGTGTTTGCTTAAACAAGAGCAAATACAGTCTTAGTGAGTGTCTTGCAGGAGAGATGCCCTTCGCACATAGGCCTAACAGTTGTATAATCTCTGTTTCTATCACTTGTCACAGGCTGCTTCCATCAGTTTTCACAGGTCACTTATCAGATTTATGGTTCATCTTATTATAAGTTAGGGTAGTGCCCACTCTTCTGTCCAATATCTGTGGGGTTTTCCCCAATTGTAGCCTACTGTTGATGTCTGGTGCCGATTTACACCTTATCGGGGCCACTTTCTGTGGGCCTCTTTCACCCCCTCCCTCCCCGTCCATTTATATGCCTAGTCGTTAGGCACTAGACTACCTTAGCACCCTAGGCTGGTGTCCTTAGTCTGCCCTGCCGCTACTCTGTGACAGCCAAGGCCCAACTTCTGATTTACACACACAGGGCCTACTCTGCCAGCGTTGAATCATCCATCATTGAGATACACAGAGTACATATAGTTTATTTCTAAGGCATGTGAAGACTACTTAAAACTTCTAAATTCACCACAGTAGCCTATAGGCACCTTGTTTTTGGTAGGCTGGTAGGCTACACTCAGTCAAGCACAGCTATCTACGATACAATAGTGAATGATGTCTACGGTGGTATATCGTCGTATTTTGTGGGCTATGCAGCCTAACTTGACATTTATGACTGTGAACAAGTCATTAAAAGAATATGGGGAAAACGCCTGTCAGAACAACTGGCTGCTGATATCAGTGAGGGGACTGCCAGTGAGAGTAACAGTGTTCAGTCTTGCTGTTATGGAAATAACCCAAAATGCCCAATGCCGACATAGAGGCCTATAGGCCCAATGATGACAAGACTTTTAGGGGGCTGGAATTTCAGAGGAAACATTGGAGGCCAAAAACAACCTGGCGAAGAACTGTGAGCTCGGAACTAAAAATGGCTACCTAACTTGGGACAAGGCACAACATGCTGCACAGGACAATATAGTATTAGCGGGGGATTTTAATACAGTTACAGACGCTAAAGATCGCATACCAACAACCCCTTTTAATCTACCACGTACAAGCAAGGTACTGAAAGAGACATGCGAGATGTTCAGAATGAAAGATGCTTTCAGGGTGATTTATCCAGATGAGGCGGGCTTCTCACGTTTTGAACAAAGGATCAAGACACGCATAGATAGGATCTATGTCTCCGATAAGATTAAGGTTCAGTAATATAGAACAGAGGTGTGGGTAAACTCGGACCATTTAGCTGTAAGAGCATCGGTTAGCTTTGATAGTGTCCCCAGTCCAAGACAGAATAGCTGGAAGCTGAACGTGAATTGTTTCAAAGACACTGTTGTATTAAAGAGTGTCAGAAGGGAAATCGAAAGAGTCAAAGACTTACGAATATCTACAAAAAGAAGTGTTGAGTTATGGGATGAGTTGAAGAACAGTCTAAAGAGACACCTAATTTATAAATGTAAATTCTTAAATAAGCAACGAAATGAAGAATATAAGGAATTAATGAAATTGTTTGTTGACATTAAATGTAGACATAAGAGCATAGGCGATTTTACCCTCTGAGAGTAGGGGGGGCAACATTTTGACGTGAGAAAAAAACAACAGTTCTGCCGTCTCGTCCCATCTATTTACAAAGAATGCCAGTTGTGAACAGTATGCTAATAAGAAATCCGTATAACAATTCAATATGCACAATGCAGCGAACTTCATCTAGACACCATGAGCATGTCTAGACTTTATGACCGAGCACTAGGCCATACTCAACATCACAACATCAAACTGCAACTGCCTGCTGGTGCTAGCTTCCTCGCCGATGGTGATGTTGCTAGTGCTAGCTTCGATAGACTCTGGAGCACTTCTGCATTCGATTGCACCTGCTGCAGTGTCATTTCGAGTGGTAGCTTCTTCATTAGCATTGGCAGTTTTATTTTATTTTTTATGAAGAAGTGGTCAATTGTTTTTAAAGCTCTTTTCACCATTGTGAGCAGGTTGGCTAGTTGTAGCTTGTTGAGCACTGAGCAGTACAGTCAGATCTAATTTTTTTGCGGTAACAGATCAAACCGGAAATAGTTGAGGTCGACGGACGAGTTGTGCCATTGGTGGATTATGAATATATATATATATTTTTTTTTTTAAAGGAAGCCTAGTTTAAGTAATAAATACAGTTTTAAAATGAATGGTGACCTAACACAAACTGGTATAACCCACAATTATGTATTTAATAATTGTGTTAATTAGTAAAAAAAAAAATATATATATTTTTTTAAGAATTTGAGCAGAGTTGGGCAGGCCAACCAGGGGGGGCAAGTGCCCCCCCTGCCCCCCCTATAAAATCGCCCATGCCGAGACCTGCACCCTCCCTGTGCCAGGGCGAGGGCCACAGCTACTTCACCTGCCCGTCCTCCTACAGTAACCGGGCGAGAGCAGCAGGAGGTGCCGCAGCATCAGAGAACATGCAGCGACCAACAGCAGCAGCAGAGAGAGGGCAACACTCGGCCCCGGCGAGTTCCCTGATTTGCGGGTCTGTCCATGAAGGTGAGGGGAGGAAGGAGGGGCAGAGTGTAGCCTAGCTCCCAGGCAGACAGAAGGTGAGGAAGGCCCACCTCCTTTACAAGCAGCAGCAACTAATTTCCTCAACCTAATGGGAAAGAGAGAGAGAATGTCCCCTGAGGATACTAAAAATAAGAAAAAGAGTAGACAGGAAAAAAATAAAAATAAACAATCCTCCTAAATGATGGGTAAACTTGGATTGTATTTTACTGTGACTGTACACCTTCCTATGAGCCTGAACATCACTACGATCAACCTCAAAAGTATACAGTCAGCAAAGCTTGGACAAAACAAATTACAAGTTCTTAAAAACATAAAAGCTGACAATCTTTGCTCAGGAACTTTGGCTGCAAACGACAGACAATTTAAGACACGTGAAAGCATGCTGGCTGAATGGATGCTCTGAGTTTTCTGCCGGTGCAGATAGAAACGATGGTGAGTGCTTTTCAATACGAAAGATGTAGAGATTATAAAAAAAACGTGAGCTGATACCTGGGCGGCGGCTTGTATTAGACTGTATACTGAAAAAGCAAAGACTACGGCTAATCAATATATATGCAAGTCAGAAACACAAGGAAAAAACACAATTATTTAAGAGACTCAAAGAGGTCCTGTGTGGACGACTTGATATTATTCTAGCAGGAGACTTCAACACCATCACTGAAGCTAATGACCGAATATCAACGGTAACTTTTAAGCCAAACAAAGCTAGTAAAACACTCAAAGACACGTGAGGTGCTTAAAATGAAGGATGTTTTTAGAGTTATCGACCCAAACGGGGTCGGCTTTACCCGCTTCAAATCTAGATCTAGATCAAAATGGCTGGAAGCTAAATATTAACTGCCTGAAGGACACAGATGTGCTACACAGCGTGCGGAAAGAAGTCAGGAGAGTTAAGGAGCTGAGAATCATCACTGGCTCAAAGGTAGAGCTATGGGAGGAGATGAAGAGATGCCTTAAAAGACTTTTGATTCTACAGTGTAAACTCTTAAACGGAAAACGAAATATGGAGTATGGAGTTAATTAAATTATATGTAGATCTTAAATGTATTAAAAAAAATGTATTTTAACAGCACAAGACAAAAGTAAATTGGAGGAAGTGGAGAAAAGGCTTGCAAGCTAGTATAATGAATATTTAAATACGGCTAAAATGAATGCAGGAATAGAGGCAGATGACCCATCAAATATTAACAAAATAAATCAGGAATATAAAGAAAGAAAATATCATAAGAGCATTAAGGCACTAAGAAACAAAGAAGGAAACATTGTTACTGAGGATGAGGACATTAAGAAAGTCATAGTGGACAACTTTAAGGATGTGTACGGTGCTGTGTCTACTGCTCCTCTGTGTCCCGAGGCCTTGTGTCCGAGGCTAAGCTGACACCTGTGTGCGAGACCAGAGGCCTCCTGTGCCCCATCACCAGAGAGGAGATCATCACCGCCATCTCACAGTTAAACAGGGGCAAATCCCCAGGGCCCGATGGCCTCCCTGCAGAACTGTATCAGACATTTGCCAACGAGGTCGCTGACAACTTGGCCTCAGCCTTCAATGAAGGGATCGCAAACTCACTAATGCATGACAGTTTTTAACAAGGAATCATCTCTCTGATCTTCAAAAAAGGAGATGAAAGTGACATTAACAACTGGAGACAAATAACCCTGACAAACATGGATTATATGATATGTGCTGAAGTTATTATGACAAGAATGTGTACAATTTTAGACCAACAGACATGTGCAATCAAAGGTCGTAATATGTGTCAAACGGACGAGTCCCATGTGTCAAAAATGATTCTCAAGTGTTCCCCATTCAAATGCAATGGGGATTCCCAAATGTCAAAAGAGTCCCCAATGGATGAGTCCCAAATGTCAAAAGAGTCCCAAATGGACGAGTCCCATGTGTTCCCCATTCAAATGCAATGGGGATTCCCAAATGTCAAAAGAGTCCCCAATGGACGAGTCCCGAATGTCAAAAGAGTCCCAAATGGACAGCGGAGGATTCCCAAATGTCAAAAGAGTCCCAAATGGACGATTCCCAAATGTCAAAAAGGTACCCCAGTGGACAAGATGCCCAAATGTCAGAAGGATCCCAAATGTCAGTGAATCCCATGTGTTAAAATGATTCCCAAGTGTTCCCCATTCAAATCCAATGGGGATTCCCAAATCCTGGGCCTGTGGCCTAGCGGCGTGCGGAGTTTCGGACCAATCAGAGAGCTCGATTTTCAAAGTTGTCCGATCGGCACGCAGTCCGGTGAGCGTGATCGGGCCCTCGGGGCCTAAGGGCCCTCTGTGCGTCGGACCGATCGGAGCATCCCATATGGGCCAATCAGAGAACGGGGTATTCAGAGCGGTCCGTTCAGCACGAAATCCGGCGTGCGTGATCGTCACCTCAAGGCCTAAGGGCCGTACGGGTTTCGGACCGCTCAATTTTTTTTAATACGCTACAGTAAACAGGCGTGTACAGCCGCCACAGGTCGGTGTACAACAGCAATAGGTTTACATGATGAAATTAAAATTGCTCTAATTGGCTCAAACCTCTGCACAGTAACAGTACACCATGGAGACATGAACATACTGCCATATCAGCCTCCTAGCCCCTGTCAATTTGGAGATATTGGCCTGGACACTTGCCATGCAAACCTATTGCCGTTGTACACTGACCTGTGGCGGCTGTACACGGCTGTTTCTCCAAAATGGATGGGGCTAGAAGGCTTTTGTACTTTGACAACACCTTTAAAAATTAAAAAGATGATGTGTACAACAGCCATAGGAATGTATGGCGGCCGGACACGCCAAATTTCTCCAAAGCGGTGGGGGCTAGGAGGCTATAAATCGGTGGTCCTACAGTACCAAAGGGTGCCTTGAACATACTCTGAGATCAGCCTCCTACTCCCAACCCATCATGAGAAACAGCCGCATACAGCCCCCACATGTCGGTGTACAGCCAAATATTACTGTAGCGTATTAAAAGAAATTGAGCGGTCCGATCGGTCCGAAACCCGTACGTCCCATAGGCCTCGAGGTGACGATCACGCTCACCGGATTTCGTGCCGAACAGACCGATCTGAATATCCCGTTCTCTGATTGGCCCATATGGGATGCTCCGATCAGTCCGACGTACAGAGGGCCCTTAGGCCCCGAGGGCCCGATCACGCTCGCCGGACTTCGTGCCGATCGAACAACTTTGAAGATCGAGCTCTCTGATCGGTCCGAAACTCCGCACGCCGTTCGGCCACGGGCGGGCCTCCGCCCTAACCGGAGGTCAGCCCGATCGGTGGGGGTCAAACTCAAAACCGGCCCGAGACGCTTTCGGGCACCGCAGGCCTCATCGGCGCCCTCCGGAGGGCGCGCGGTTCGAATTTGGCGCGGCCCCGCCCAAAAACAGCGTCCCGAGAGGTCACGTGATCGGGGACCCCGCTTTTGAGTGAAAAGTGGCTGGGCTGTACACGCGTGTACAACGCGCACAGTTTGCGCTCGAGCCCGTGTCGGCGGTACGTTCTGTACGGTCGCCACAGGAACACCCGAAACCGCGGGCGTACAACGCTCACAGGCTCCGCAGGGATGGTCGCCCTCTTTTGGAACGGGCCGGGATCTCCCCCGGAGCGCGGTAAAACCCGTAAAACCCGGGGTCCGTTCGGAGGGTCGCCGGGCGTCGGTCCGGGCCGCCGACGGGGGGCGCCGGCGCGAGCCGGGGACCTGGGCGGCTTTTTAGAGACCGCCCGCCTATTTTTGGCGGGCCCCGGCGGCCGGCAGAAGCGGAACGTACAGCCCTCGAAAAGTGTACAGCCGCCACAGTTTTTTAACGTGGGGCCACGTGGTGGCTGTACGCCACTTCCTGATGGGGGTAAAGGGAAAATGCATGTTTAGCCCTGTTTTAAGGTTACTTAAAGGAAAATGCTCGTTTTTGACAACCTGGACCTTATTTACGACATATTATAAGAAGTTTGACTCACCGAGATCACTTTTGTGTTGTTCGGAGGCCTGTAGAAGAAATTTAAAATCCAGCGCGAGCCAGTATATCCATGTAATGGCGTCGGACGGGGCAACGGGAATGCAGTTTCTCAAAATCCATTTTCGGCCGCTAAACGGTTGTTTTCATCAATCAGATTGGATGAATCGACAGTTGAGATTCCTCAACGCGAGCCATTGTTGTTTTTGTTTTCAAATACGGGGTCTTTAGCCTCTGTAATATGATCTTTACACGCCTCTCCCCCACTTGCTCCAGCACGCATGCGCACAGGCCAGCGCGCAGACTGGCTATTCTCCCTCACATTCTCTGCGCTACGATCGGATTGTTGCTGACGAATGATGACGACAATATTCTCGGCACCAACAACGATCGTAGCGCAGATAATGTGAGCCGGAGAATAGCCAGTCTGCGCGCTGGCCTGTGCGCATGCGTGCTGGAGCAAGTGGGGGAGAGGCGTGTAAAGATCATATTACAGAGGCTAAAGACCCCGTATTTGAAAACAAAAACAACAATGGCTCGCGTTGAGGAATCTCAACTGTCGATTCATCCAATCTGATTGATAAAAACAACCGTTTAGCGGCCGAAAATGGATTTTGAGAAACTGCATTCCCGTTGCCCCGTCCGACGCCATTACATGGATATACTGGCTCGCGCTGGATTTTAAATTTCTTCTACAGGCCTCCGAACAACACAAAAGTGATCTCGGTGAGTCAAACCTCTTATAATATGTCGTAAATAAGGTCCAGGTTGTCAAAAACGAGCATTTTCCTTTAAGATCATATACAATGGTTCAGATCAAAACGTTGACCAACGTTCTAGGTGGCGCGCACACACATGGATGGATGGACGGATGGTTGGCTGGATAGATAGATAGATAGATAGATAGATACACAATTTGTATTCTTGCCTTTTCATCGTGTCATGTGTTGTCAGTTAGTTGATTTTATTGTTATATGTTTCAGATGGAATGTAGCTCTGAGCTAAATCTGGTGTATCCATTTTAATGTTCTTGGACATTTTATGTACGTGCACATTGTCCCGTCCAAATAAACTTTTGAATGAATTAATGAAAACTAGCATTTTCGAGAAAGTTGATAATTGTCATATATATATTGTCATACAATGGATGTGGATGGGCATCTTGAAAAATCATTCAAAAACATGTTGAACCCTCGATTTCAAAGACAAGAAACTCAACTAGGTGTTAGTTGGCGTTCTGGCATTTTGTTGTTCTGTGTTTGCATGAATGGAGCTGGAGCAATTCGGTGGAGATGGAGCAATTTCACTTTATTAAAGAAACAAGGCAAATAATGGAATTTCGTTTGTCTCACTGTGTGAATGTCTGTGGAGGTGGAATGTGGCTGGCCTGTTGCAAAGGGGGATGGGGGAGCACAGAGTGCATCTCTGAGCATCTCTTATCAAGATCTCACATTCCAACCTGAGGGAGATGTGTCCCCCAATATCACAACTGTTTTGTGGTCAGTAGACAATGGTCAGTAGAACTGTGTTGTCGTCAGTAGACAATGGTCAGTAGAACGGCGTCATGTCCTACACTCCTACACCTTCATAGAGCTACCCTCCAGGAGAGACTTTGAACTCAGTTTCCACACTGATCGCTCACTGCGGAAATTCCTCTGCCTGTTCGCAGATAGAGCAGACAGGGAATGGAAGGACTTTGAGGCGCACTTCTCCGTCCCAGCTGACATATTGTCCATCATTGTTAAGTTCTGGACTGCGAGGGTGGCTAACCACGATGTAGAACAGCATCTCCACCGGTATTGTACCATCCTGCGGACGGTAGAGAAACTGTTAGACAACCTTGGGCTGTGGTTTGTTGTGCGGCGCTACCGTGTCAAACTCAACCGTGACAGTGAGGGGCGGCTTGCGTCCCTGCCAAACTCCATCTCTCTCGGCCCATATAACGGCAAGATTACTTACCCAGGACAGATCCAGCGGTGTTACATTTGCCAATCAACTTCACACCAAGTAAAGGACTGCGTTTTAGTCAAGTGTTGGCGCTGTGGAACAGTCGGCCACAAGGGGAAGCAGTGCACTAACACCGAGACCTGCACCCTTTGTCAAGGCGAAGGCCATAGCTACTTCACCTGCCCGTCTTCATACAGTAATCGGGCGAGAGCAGCAGAAAGCGCCGCAGCAGCAGCAGAGAACCAGCAGCGATCAACAAAATCAGCTCCTGGGAGCGGACAGCGCCCGGCCCCGACAAAACCAACACCAGTAGCGCCGGAGGGTGCACAATGCACAGCGAGAGCAGAGGCAGAACCAGAGGCTCGTGAGCGCACGCAGAGACACATGCACAAGGCGAGCGCATCAGCGGCAGCGGAGAGAGACCCAGCGGCAGCGGAGGGAGACCCAGCGGCAGCGGAGGGAGACCCCGCGGCAGCGGCTGGAGACCCAGCGCCAGTGCAGCAGGACCATCAGCCTCCAGAGGTGGCTGCATCAACCAAGGCGGCAGCAGCACCGACGGCGGCAATGGACGGAGCAGGCGTGATGCCATAGCCTCCATCAATGGAATCATCAGCGGCAGAGATGCTTCCGGAGGATAACAGCAGCGTTGGAATCCAACCATTACAGGGAAACAACCAGGACAGCCTTCCCAGCCACCCGGTGCCATGCATGGTACCTGACACAGCCAGCCTACGCGCTGAGTTGGACAATGCCGTGGCTCGACTGTGCGGCCCAGCAGAGGAAGCCAGTGGACTATGTAGTCAGGAAGCCCAGAAAGAATAGAGATCCCAGGAAGAAGCAAAATTCATGAATAATGTGTAGACTTGGCCTGTATCTAGCTGTAACTATATACCTCATGAGCCTAAACATTGCTACTATCAAGCTCAGAGGTATACTATCAGCAAAGCCTAGGAGAGAGAAGCTAGGGGTCCTCAAGAACATCAAAGCTGATGTCATCTTTGCATAAGAGCTATGGCTCCAAACAACAGACGATGTTAGAAATGTGAAAGCATGTTGGTTGAATGGACACTTCTCCACCGGCACTGATAGATCAGATGGTATAGGCATTTTCTTCAACACAAAAAACGTGAGCTCATACCTGGTCGCCTGCTAGTATTAAATTGTTTAATGAAAAAGCAAAAACTCAGATTGATCAATGTCTATACAAGTCAGAAGGACAAAGAAAAAGCACAACTATTTGACAGAATCAAAGAGGTTTTGTTTTGGCAACTTGATATCATTCTAGCAGGAGATTTCAATACCATTACTGAAATCAACGATCGTATCCCAGCAAGACCTTTCAAGCTTAGCCGAGCTAGCAAAATACTTAAAACTACATGTGAGATGTTCAAAATTAAGGATGTTTTTAGAGTTCTCCACCCTAATGGAACTGGTTTCACTCGTTTCGAAGCTATTTACAAAACGAGGATAGACAGGATTTATGTATCTGACAAGTTCAACGTACAAACGCATAGAACAGAGGCCTGGGTCAGCTCTGACCATTTGGCTGTAAGGACCACGGTCAGCCTCCCAAGAGCAGGCCCCTGGCAGAACAGCTGGAAATTAAATGTGCACTGTCTGAAAAACACAAATGTGTTACATAGTGTGAGAAATGAAATTCGAAGAGTCAAAGAATTAAGAGTTCTCACCGGCTCGGCTGTAGAGCTATGGGAGATGAAGAGAAGCCTTAAAAGGCACATCTTCAAAGTAAACTTTTAAATGAAAATCGAAATAAGGAGTATGATTTAATGAAAACATATGTAGATATTACATGTATAAGGAAATGCCTATTGACTGAACATGATGAAAAGAAGCTTGAATATGTTGAGAGAAAGCTTGCAGTTTTTAATGATGAAGTGCATGCAGGAGTAGAAGCTGATGGCCCTTCAAACATTAATACAATTATACAGAAATATAAAGAAAGAGTAGACCATAAATGTATTGTTGTGAACGTAGGGAGGGTGTACCAATTACAGACTGATGTCATTCACCTGCTTTCAGCTGTTGCCGCCGACTGAGGTGCCGTTTACACGACAACGATCCCTGCAACTTTTGTTGCGGTGTGGCCTTTCGTTTACATGACAACGGCGTTTTGCGGGCTTGAATCCGCAAACTTTTGACACCGGGTCCCAGAGTGGAATCTTTTAAAATGCCACCGTAATTCTCGCCATGTAAACTGGCAATACGCAATTCTTGCGAAAAAGGTGACGACACGGCCCCACTTCGTGCCTAATAGGCATGCGCGAATAGAAGAATATGAGGGATATAGACTACTTTACTGTTCACAGCTCAGTGCAGCTAGATAATGAAAGAAAACAAATACATATAGGCTTAGATAATACAAATAAAACGAGGACAAATTAAATATTAAGCCAATTGATCTAGTGACTAGTGAGTAAAAAGATTTGTCTCTAATCATGCCGGTCAATTTTACAGCTAAACCTAGGCCTAACAGCTATAATGGATTGTGAAGATGTGAGCCCATCATTCTTATTGCCGTAGGGCGGGAACAAAAACATATCAAAGGCAAGTCACCAGCGAGAAAAGGCCAAGATTAGAAGGGAAACCTTCAACAGTTAACCGTGGTCACCATGGAGCATCTAATCCAGTTGTGTCATGCCAACCAGCATTTCCTTAATATCGGTGTCGGTCCATATGTCCGGGAACATTTCAATGTCCCGGACAAACGGGAGAGATTCTGGTCATTTATTTATTTGTACTTGTCGGCCTGTTGGCCTTCTTCAGAATCTATCAGACCAACAGGCCCAAACGTCCAAATAAAATAACTGCATATGGACCCAGAGTGTGCAACACTTTTCCTTATGTTTTATGACCAGTTCTTCCAGTGATTGGCACCTCACAAGATTACCTTGGTATGCGATACCTTTTTGTTATCTATAAGCTTAGGCTTTCATGATTCGCATGCTCTATAGATGTCCGGGACTGCACAAGCACCACTGGACAGCCTTTCACTTTATTTTGTCACCTTACTTTGAATTACGGCTGTAGGCTAGTGTAATGGATTATTAACTGATCTAGTCAAAAAGGATTTACCAAGATTAGCTCAAACAGGTTAAGTCTGGTTTATTGAGAAAACAATACGAGCGCAAGGACTTCCGGACAACTCACATGAGTGCTTCATCCAAAGAAGTGAATTCAAAGCTTGTCATGCGCAGCCTTATATTCAAGCAAAACACAGGTACGGCGCTTTGAGGATGTGATTGGCTAACCCCTTGTACGTCATATGAAATGGCAGGCGTGGTCAAGAATACAGACACGTGACATGAGAAAAGGCGGCAATCTCTTGGAGACCACGGATGGTTATTCTGGAGTAGACAGATTTCTAGGTGTGTGGACCTCCTGGAGGTCATCCTGTCATGAATTAGGTTAGCACAGCTATGTGAAAAGTTGAGGGATGTGGTGAATTACAAAAGGAGATGATGAAACTATAATTTCTATGACACTGGTCAGGATGGATAAGATGGGGGAGGACCTTATCAACCCTCCTGGCCAGGACTGATGTGTATAGCTTGTAATCAGTATTAAGGACCGAAATCGGTCTATACGACCCACAATCTAGCTTGTCTTTTCCCTTCTTCGGAATAACAGAGATAGTAGTCTCCCTCCAAGTTGGTGGTATTCTCCCATCCTTTAAAGCAGTGTTAAATGTCCGAAGGAGGGGCGGCACCAACTCAGACCAGAAAGTCTTGTACCATTCTATAGAATAGCCATCTGAGCCTGGTGACTTATTGGGCTTCAGTTTTTATATGGCATTATTCAATTCTTCTTCCGTTATTTTTGCTATTAATTTTGTATTCTGGTCTTCTGATAAGGTGGGTAGATTAAGGGATTCTAAAAATTATCTAGTATGTTGTTCATCTTCTAAATTTGGTATGTGTGTATAGTTCTGTATAATAATTTTGAAAGGTCATTTGTATTTATTTTTGCTTATACAGAAGGGTCTTGTTCAGTGGGTCACTAATTTTGTAGACTGTACTATCCACCTGTTTCTTTTGTAATTTCCTGGCCAGGAGTTTTGAAAATCTCACTCCTCACTCATAATATTTTTGTTTTGTAAAGATCATCTTTTTTTCAATTTCAGTTGAGTACAGAGTATTTATCTTTTCCATAATCTCCTTTAATTTAATTAATTTCTCAATTGCCTTTATTTTTTCTTATAAGCACAGAGAGATATGATTCTTCCCCTAAAAACAGCTTTTAGCGTGTCACATATGATCTCTGGGCCAGTCGCCTCGTTATTATTTATTTCAAGAAAATAGCTTTATTTCTTCTTGTATCATAGTTTTTAAAGTGTATATAATTTAAGATACTTGAGTTTAGTCTCCATAATGTGTTTCTTGGGTTATTACTGATCTGCAGTGATAACAGGAGAGGGGCGTGATCAGAGATAGTTATGTACTCTATGGCGATCCCTTTTGAAAATAAAAAAGTAGTCAATTATTGAGTAGACACCGTGTGGATCTGAATAATGTGTGTAATCACGTTTTAATTTCCTATGGAGGGGGGTTTGAACTGATTCTTTTGAACAATCGATTTCAGGATTAAGGCGTACATTCCAACCCCCCCCCCCACATATAAGTATTCTTGTCGCTCCCGTCATCAGATCAGGGGGGTGTACACATTCAATAACGTTATTTGGACGCCCTCTATCTCCCCTGAAACGAATAAATACCTTCCCTCTTTATCCTTTATTTCTGTGCACTTTTCAAATAGGACCATGCGAGATATCAGAATCGCGACCCCTCTCCTGTGACCCGATTTGTAAGATGAATAATACACTCTCGAAAATCCCATCCTTGTCAATTTTTCATGTTCAGTAGAGTTAAGGTGCGTTTCCTGCAATAATACTATTTGTGCACCATCCTTTTTCATCTTACTCAATTTTACTTCTCTTAGCCAGGTTTAAGACCCCATTTACGTTCAATGAAATAATTTTAAGGTTATTGGCCATTATCCCTGAACTGTGGTACGCATATCCAAATTCTCCATGCGCAAATACCAGCACTCAAAGTGCATCCAAAAAACTCCCGTGAACATCGAGAGGTAGACATAACAAAATAATAAACACAGTAACAAAATGTTTTGAATCGGACAAACTTTGCTTCCGATAGTGAGGCTCGTTCTAGGTGAGCCTTTGAAGCGCCCGAGATGTCAGAGCGCCTATGAAGGATAACCTGCTCGTTTTAAAAAGCAGGGCCATTTGAGACGGCTGCCTAGCAGTTGTCATAACTGGTTTCCTCGCGTCCCGACATCGTTACAGCTTATAGTTCACAAAGGAGTCAGTGTCACTGTCAAACTCGGCTCTGTCGTATCCCACCCTTGACAAGGCTATAACCAGAGAAAATCTAAATTATGACAGGTTTATGATCTGTATGACGCCACACTGAAAATAAAAAGGATTAACTAAGATGAGATAGACTTATCTGCATTGGTAGGCCCTTTGTGGATTCTAGCAAAATCAGGGCCGCTTGAATTGCCTCAGCTGTTCTCTGATCCGCGACCGTGAGGCTCGTCCAGTTCATGCTGGCTCTGTCAGTCCCGCTCGAGGTACATCGGCTGCGGCTGTCTGCTGCCAACTGCGACTCGGATAAGCGTTGAATCTCCCGCTGGTCTGAGCTGGTCGTGGCAGTACGATGTTGACTGAGAATACGCGTGAAGTCATGTCCCTCGTCGCCTCTGCTGCGCTCTCGTACAGACGAGTGCCATCACTGTAGAAGACTCGTAGTCTCGCCGGGTAGGGTGTCTGGAACTCAACCTTCTTTTCCTTTAGAATGTTCCTCGCTTCAGCATATTCCATACGCCTCTTCAGGATTGTGGGAGGGTAGTCGTGGTCCAGGTAAAAGCGGGTATTGTTGTAGCATGTTTCTTTCTTCTGCCACGCTTTACGGATCACCTCTTCCTTCACTTTATAGCTGGCCAGCTTGGCTACGATATACCGGGGCTTCGCCTGTGGGCCCGTGGGTTTGGGTCCAAGGGCTCTATGTGCTCTCTCGATTCTCAGCTCCATATCCTGAGGGAAATCAAGCGTCTCTTTCAGTAGGCCTTCCAAGAAGCTGGACATGTTAGTTCCCTCTGCCTCTTCAGGTTTGCCGTAAATCCGAATGTTATCTCTACGGGCTCGTGCTTCCTGGTCAATAAGCTTGGACTCCATGTCGGCCTGGCGCTGCGAGAGGCGTTGAATTAGCGTAGATGTTGCCTGTAGGACCGATTCTGCTTCATCAATCCACCCCTCAGCTTCATCTAGTCTGGTGTTCGTTCTGCCCAGTTCTTGTTTGATTTCTGTGAGCTGTTTTTTATTATCCTGTTTAAAATCTTTGAGTTCATTCAGTATGTTTCATAGGTTCTTCCATATCGTCTCCATTCCCCTCGTGGGCCGGCGAGTTGCTACGGTTCATGTTAGCATAGTTTTCCACTGTCAGTTCATCGAAGTTATCAGTTGTTGACAAATCTTTTCTCCGTTTAGAGCTTGCCCTGCTTTCCATTCTTTACATAAATAACCTTCCTAAGATTATCATACACATTTACAGGGCGAAATTATAAAATTGTCGTAGAGCGCGGAAATCAAGCTGCCTTCTCCATGCGTGTGGAACCGGAAGTCCTCTTATGATGTGTCTTAAATAAATATGGTTTTCCTCAAGAATTTATTCAAATTATTAAACTATTATATGCAAAATCCCAGGTAGCCGTAAAAGTCAACGGAAGTCTACCTGAGTATATAGACATTCAGAAAGGAGTGAAGCAGGGTTGTCTGCTGAGTGCAGCGCTTTATGTTTTGGCCATCAGCCCTTTACTGAACAGAATAAAAAATGACTACAGAATAGAGGGTGTTTTAGTTTATGACACGAGAGTTAAGTCGTCTGCATATGCAGACGACTTGACCGTGTTTTAAAAAAAAAACAGCAAGAATTGGATGTTGTTGTTGTTGTTAGAGAGCACTTTCACTTCTGCAAGCAAGCTGCAGGAGAAAAACTAAACCATGAGAAAACCAAGTGTGTTTGGATAGGAGAAGAAGAGGAAAAGTCAACCCTGACAATGGAGGTGGAAGAGGAAATCAAAATCCTCGGAATATATTTTAACAACAAAGACTGCGCTCAGACAAACTGGGACAGAAAGGAAAAGGAGATCCAGTAAGAGGCAGACAAGTGGAAAGTCAGGGACACTAATTATACATCAAGAATAGGGATAGTGAAGACCTTTATTATCTCCAAACTGCTTTTCCTAGCGAATATCTTCCCGCCACCTGGGAAAAGTATCTCCAGAATAAATAAAACGTATGTAAAACTGATCTGGGGAAACAACAGAGAGGTCACAAAAAAGACATTTGATGTATACAAGTGTTGTAAATGGAGGACTTGGTGCTGCCCATGTTGGCAATAAGTTAATGATAGCTTTCTGTAAAAATATAACGAGAGGCATCTCAAGCAGAGCAGCCTGGGTGGGAGATGTGAACTCATGGTAGAAGCGAAGAGGCAGAGACAGAGCAGCGGTACCATTCCCCAAGCGGGGTCATCCCTGTATTCCCCGGGTCCTATGTTCCCCGGGTCCTATGTTCCCCCCAAAAAAGGGTTCTATGTTCCCCGGGTCCTATGTTCCCCCCCAAGACAACCTTGTTTTTCGCTGGCCGTGCAGGCCGTGGCTGCCTCCTCCTCTATTGCTATGCTGTCCATTTACATCGGCCAGCTGGCTATGGAGAAAACCCCCACCTCTATGGATGAAGACAGGAGAGCGGAGATGGCCGAAGCCGCCGGAGCCGTTGCTCAGCTTGTGAGAATCTCCGCCTCCTGTCTGGGTGGAGTGATGGCCATGTCGGTGGTGCAGCAGCGCCACCTATGGCTCTCCCTGACTCGTCTGCGTGAGGAAAACAAAGGTATCCTCCTCAACTCACCGGTCAGTAGGGAGGGGTTGTTTGGGGCGGCTGTGTCTAACATCCTGGAGCAGTGTCGCAGCCAGGAGCAGGACCGGCTCCTCCTCGCTCGCCACCTCGCTGCTCCGGGGGAGCGCAGTGTGCCGGCACGTCAAGGTTAAACAACCTGCCACGGGGTCCCGCCCCGCTACGGCCCATGGACCGGTTCGCCCGGGCTCCTGGACTGCGGGCGCGGCTCCTCCCCCGCGACCTCCCCCTGCCTACCCCACCCAGGGTGCCGGGACCGGACCGGTGTCTTCAAGCGCGCCCACCGCTCCGCTTCCGGCTTGGGTTAAGAAGAGACGCACCTATTGATGGTGGTGGTGTGCCCACACCACGCTGTGTTAAGAGCGGTGGTGAGCAAGTTTCCCTGTTGAGGAATGAAGTAAATGGTAATGGTAAATGGTAAATGGACTGCACTTATATAGCACTTTTATCCAAAGCGCTTTACAATGGCCTCTCATTCACCCACTCACACACACATTCACACACCAATGGCGGCAGCTGCTATGCAAGGTGCTAGCCTGCTCATTGGGAGCAATTTGCTGTTCAGTGTTCACTTTGCCCAAGGACACTTCGACATGTCCGATGATCATTGTACGACCCGCTCTACCTCCTGAGCTACAGCCGCCCCGGGGGGGGGGGTGTAGGCACATCACCCACTGCCCATAAAGCAAACACAATGCAACGTTATCCTGGTTGTCATATACAGTCCGCATCTCCTCCTGTTTCAGCTACTGTAATGTTCTTGGCTAGAGCCGCTGGGTCTTCTGTGAAAGAGTCAGAATTGACCACGGCAGGTCTCGCTGCAGCTAAAAGAACGGCTCGAGCCGCAGTCTTTTCCTGCTAAAGCAGATGTGACTCACGCTGCCCAGCAAGCAAAATACGTCTAATAGAAGTCTAGGCTAAACATATACCAGATATAGCCGGTTTAGCTTAGCCCACTTTGAGCCGGATTATTTTTTTTAAAGGAGTAGTAAAGGGAAAATGCATGTTTAGCCCTGTTTTAAGGTTACTTATGATCATATTCAATTGTTCAGATCAAAACATTGACAAAACTAGCACTTTTGAGAAAGTCTGATAATTGCTCTACCACCGTTTAGGTCATACAATGGATGTGGGTGGGCACCTTGAAAAATCATTCAAAAACATGTTAAACTCATTGTGTCGCCTTGGCCCCAGGTAGCTGCGCTGTCCTGCTGGACGCCCATGAGGCCCCCGGGACCAGGTGGGATGCCAGCGAGTGCTCGAGGGGCGGGGTTCCCTGAGAAATATCCCTCTCCAGCCCGACCATTTGGCTGTCTTTGAAATTGAGAGTTTAACATGTTTTTTGAATGATTTTTCACGGTGCCCACCCACATCCATTGTCTGACCAAAACGGTGGTAGAGCAATCATCACTTTCTCAAACGTGCTAGTTTTCTCAACTTTTTCATCTGAACCATTGTATATGATCATAAGTAACCTTAAAACAGGGCTAAACATGATTTTTCCCTTTACTACTCCTTTAATGCTAAGGGTAATGAGGGATGAGGTGCAGGTGATACAGGATACGGGAAGGTGAGTAGGCAACAACCAAGCAGGAACTGGAACCGGACCACTGGCTCCTCCTTCCCACACTGTGTCGTCAGCTGTCCCTACCCACCCAACCCTACCCATGTTTTACCTTTGGCTCTCCGCTTTCTGTTTCCCCACCTCTGCCTTGCGGCATTCTCTATGAGCCTGTTATGCTAAGTGCTTATTGTGCTTTGTTATATGATTCACTCAAATATCATATTATAGACTACAGTGATAGCTAACACATAATGGCCTACCATGTAGGCAACTTCTCTGTAACTATTTGTGCACTCTCCTGTTAGTCATGTCTCTCTTATGAAGTATATAGCCCATGTTTACTGCTCTGTATAAGTTTAATAGACAAACATTTTCCAGGAGTTTGCTCGATCGTCTCGTTGAGAGAGGTCAGGGAATAATTGTTACGGCTCACTTTTCTGGCCCCTGGTGAAACTGTTTTTTTTTTTTGTTGCTTCCCTCTGGAATATGTAGGGGTGGGAACTATGCCCACCCTCCCATTGGTCTCGGTAAAGTGAGTAGCATTTAGGTAACACACACACACACACACGTACACACACAGACACACACACACACACACACGTACACACAGACATACACCAGTCCACTTACGGCTTTAGGCCTGGACTTGGGGCCCAGTCCCCCTTCCCCTCACCCTAACCCGGGTCCGTATCCTTTTCCCACCCCCACCCTACCCCCGACCCCTGCCTCTACCTGGACCCAGGCACACTCACGCTCACACAGAAATACACCAGTGTTTACCATGTCTCTCCTATGCTCTTTTTAACCCCTTTTGCTCTGAAAATGTAATTTAATGTAATCTATTGCTCTATAAATGTTCTTAACAGTTGGACAAACATACTCCAGGAGCTTGCTTGATCATCTTGTTGAGAGGGGTCAGGGAATAATTTTTACAGCTCATTTTTCTCTCCCTGGGTGATACTGTTTTTTTTTTTCTTCCCTCTGGAATATGTAGGGGTGGGGCCTATGCCCACCTCCCTTGTTCTCTGTAAAGCGCATTGTGTTGCCTCTGTGTATGAAATACGCTATACAAATAAAGCTTTGATTGATTGATTGCTTGATTGATTGCTTGATTGATCATGTCGCCACAATATCTCTCACATGAGGTGTGTTTGGTCCTGTAGGTAAGAAGCACCGATAGTTTTTTTTTATATACACTATATGGACAAAAGTATTGGGATGTCTACACATTACACTTAGAGGAGCTTTTATGACATCCCTTTCTAAATTCATAGGCATTCATAAGGAGTTGGTCCCCCGTTTGCAGCTATAACAGCTTTTGTCCATATAGGGTATGATAGGCCATCTTTATAGAATCTCTCCAACCATGTTGCCATTTGTTGTGTGATTGTGATTGATGTAATTTGGTAATACCTTACATATTGCATGAATCTGCCTCTAGAAATGGAGCTTCTATTCAAAATAAATCATTTATTGAGCATTATAAAAAGTAAAAGTATCTCATCATTATCTATGGTACTTTGTTTATGTCAACGGAGGTCTTCAAGCGAGACCTCAAGACGTACCTTTTCGACCTAGCCTACAATCACTAGCTAGGACCTTGACACACAGAAAGGCAGCCTCAAACCTACCTGTGAATCCTCTGTATACATTGGTATTTATCCTGCTATGCACTGTATGTATATCAAGTAGTGTACAGAAGCTGGTTACCCTGAAACAGGCTTGTTCTGTTCTGACAGCTGTGTTGCTTCAATGGCTCAGTGTGCTACTAACCGTTTTCTGCCTCCCCTAGCGCCTCTCTCTCTCCCTCTTATCCTCTAACCAGGTCCAGTGTCAGCTGTGGAGCTGTGGATGTCGTAGTATTTAGTACACACACACACACACACACACACACAGACACACATCAGTCCACATCCGGCTTAGGCCTGGACCTGATGCTCTTAGCCTTTCTTGCTCTGAAAATGTAATTTAATGTAATTTATTGTTCTTTAAATGTTCTTAGCCATTAGACAAATATAATCCAGGAGCTTGCCCCAGCTTGCCTGTCTCAATATCTGTGTGGTCTGTATGGCTCTATGTGCTACTAACCCTGTTCTGCCTTCCCTCTCCCTAGTGCCTCTCTCTCTCCCTCCTATCTTCTAACCAGGTCCAGTGGATGACCCACTGTCACCAGCAGACCTCCCGGAGTCCGATAGATACCCCCGTGTCTGCTGTGGATGTCGTAGCATGTCCGTAGAATGTCCTCTCTCCTATGATGCTTTTTAGCCTCTCTTACTCTGAAATATAATTTAATGTAATGTATTGCTTTATAAATGTTCTTAGCCGGTAGACAAACATACTCCTGGAGCAACAAACATACTCCTTGTTGAGAAGGGTCAGGGAAGAATTTTTACAGCTCACTTATCGGGCCCCCGGGTGATTACTGTTTTTTTGCTTCCCTCTGGAATATGTAGAGAGTGGGTCGTATGCCCACCTCCCTTGTTCTCTGTAAAGCGCATTGTGTTGCCTCTGGGTATGAAATGCGCTATAAAAATAAAGCTTTGATTGATTGATTGATTGATTGATGTGAAATGTTAGGTGATGTGAAATTTTAGGTGATGCACACATTGTTATTCTTATAGGTTGCCCTGGTTTGTAAACGACACACCCTTGTAGCTGAAGTATACTAGCTGCTAAAACCTAATTCTAGCAACCACGTCAACAGACATCTCCTTTAGAGAAGAGCAGTGGTGAACCTGATTTGGCTCCTGTTCTGTATCCCCCCTCTCAGGTCATAGGGGGTGCTGCTGGAGCATAGGCAGGGTGGGCTCTGGGAAAGACTGTTAGAAGCTAAAGACAAATCTCCTCACCTGCCTAAACTATCTATTAGAAACTAACACGAACGAGAAGTCGCTGGGCTGGTAAGTTCCTGTTACAGGAGGGCAGGACTCGGACCCCTGTACAGGGGTAATGCAGAGACAACTGATTTAACAGTAGTCCATTTTCCAAATGATTCAAAATATATGTGATTGATATTGGTAGGTTTATCATTTGGTTTGTGTAGCCAATGCACTACAACCCCCATACAAAAGACATGGACCCAATTGAGGCTTTTCTCCTTTTTCAATTAGTGAGGCTGACTAACTACATATTGTGGCCCCTAAATGTGAATCGGGGTGAAATGGGATCCGGAGGGTGAGAGGAAACAAGTAACAATATTGGTGCACTTATCATCCACGTTGGTGTTGGAGGTGTTTACCTAATAGCCTCTGCTCATATTAACTGGAACTGAATATCGGCCCTACTGCTGTTTCTGGACCTTCAGCAGGCAGGCAGGTACTTCATTAATTCCAGAGGGGAAATTGCACTGTTACAACAGCCACATTCAAACGACACGAAATAGGTTTAGGTCGATATAATATGCAATACAATATATGGGTTCCATGTAAATACACAGGTGAACTGTATGTATGGATTAAAAATGTGTGTGCCACTGGTGTTATGGTGCTGCAGCTGAACCTACTGGGCTGGGGACCATCAACATCCACCTCCTTCAGCTCCCATTTGACCTGAAGGAACCGTGGAGGGATACAGTACTATTTCACACTGTGACTGACAGGATGGAGGTCTGTCTTAGCTGTGCTACAATCTGTTCTCAACTATCCAAATGAGAAGACATAGGGGTTGCCAAAAGACAGGTAAAGACAGGCACCACAGTCAAAAGATATAGAGTTGATGGAAATCCATCAGAATGTAATTTATAACTATAGCCACTAGAGGGAGATAAAAGGCTTTTTTTGTTGCTTGTTGTGACTGTTTTTTCTCGCTTTGTGGTATTGTTTAGGTATGGTACACTTAAATAGTCCACCTGTAACATACCACAACGCAGGAGGAAAAAGTAACAAGACAAAAAAACAACCTTAATCTCACTTTGCTGTGGTTTTCCCATCACGTTAAAATAGATTGAACGGCTATTCACTTGTTTAAACCACCTCATACGCTAAACAAAGCATGTTACTAGTGTTTGAATAAACCATTTTTAAACTATGTTCATACTTTCTCTGAGGCTGTAATCAAATAATGGAAGGGACTAAAGTCTGACTTTCATTCCGTTCCAAGTTCTCTTCTTGGGTGTCAAAAAAGGCGGTACAAGCTGAAATCCATGGCTGGGCGTAAGGTCAATGCACACAAATAATTGCATTGTATACGTGGATGTCATGATGGTGGTGAATGGACAGCGTAGTAGAACTAACAGTCCCCATTAGGACGCACTAGACTGTGCAGGTTGCAATAGGAACACATTGGCTTCATTATTAGAGATAATGAGGTGGCTCTTAAAAGAGCCTTTGGGGGATGTTGAAATGATGAAGCAAGTCAGGACAATTTTAGGCGCGTTCTCCGCGAATGCGGCGGGCCAACTGGATGTCCTTGGGCATGATGGTCACCCTCTTGGCGTGAATGGCGCACAGGTTGGTGTCCTCGAAGAGGCCGACCAGGTATGCCTCGCTGGCCTCCTGCAGGGCCATCACAGCAGAGCTCTGGAAGCGCAAGTCGGTCTTGAAGTCTTGAGCGATTTCCCTCACCAGGCGCTGGAAGGGCAACTTGCGGATCAACAGCTCGGTAGACTTCTGGTAACGACGGATCTCTCTCAGGGCTACCGTGCCGGGCCTGTAACGATGAGGCTTCTTCACACCGCCGGTGGCGGGTGCGCTCTTACGAGCCGCCTTGGTGGCGAGCTGCTTCCTCGGGGCTTTGCCACCGGTGGATTTACGGGCGGTCTGCTTGGTTCTGGCCATGATTTCATATGTCTTCTCCGCGAGTTGAAGTTAAAACTTTCCACGAAGAGTCTTGTAGGTTTACAGAAGGTAATGTGCCATTTTTATAACGTCCGCTGTCGTGCGCTGATTGGACGGCCTCTCTGGGCGACTTCATTGGCTGGCTATCGCCTCTTTCTCCGCATTGGACATTAACATGGAGCCTGGGATTGGATAAGGCGACAAAGGCAAAAGAGCGCCACTTTACGTAAGGTATAATTATCCGACCGCAGTGGTATCAGGCCACTCAGTTTCTGAAATACTTCGATACTGAACATGAGCGGAAGAGGGAAAACAGGAGGCAAAGCAAGGGCCAAGGCCAAGACCCGATCATCTCGCGCCGGTCTCCAGTTCCCGGTGGGTCGTGTTCATAGACTTCTCCGTAAGGGCAACTATGCCCATCGTGTGGGAGCCGGTGCACCGGTTTACCTGGCCGCTGTGCTCGAGTACCTGACTGCTGAGATCCTGGAGTTGGCCGGCAACGCTGCCCGCGACAACAAGAAGAGTCGTATCATCCCCCGTCACCTCCAGCTGGCTGTCCGCAACGACGAGGAGCTCAACAAACTTCTCGGAGGTGTGACGATCGCCCAGGGCGGCGTGCTGCCCAACATCCAGGCAGTGCTTCTCCCTAAGAAGACCGAGAAGGCTGTCAAAGCCAAGTGAAGTCGCCACTGACGTGAATTCTCCCAATAATCCCAAAGGCTCTTTTAAGAGCCACCCACTTCTATTCTTAAAAGTGCAACGTGTATTTCCATTGTTCTCTCTCCCGATTTGAGGCACATTCGCCTACATGAGCTTGATGCTTGAAATTTAGCTAATTCAGTCTGGTTTGAAGGTATTGCAGACATGTTTTTGGATTGCTTTAAAATATTCGTTATTGGGCATAGTTGTATTACTCTTGACTTGTCATTGTTTTAATTTAAAACCTGTTTAATTGAAACGCTTCGTGTTGCCTTTGTGGATGAAGTGTGCTGCATGAATGACCTAGTTCAGGGGTGGCCAACCCGCGGCTCGCGAGCCGCATGCGGCTCTTTGCCCGTCAATGTGCGGCTCCTCCATCCATCCCCCCAAAAAAGTTTGCTTGCGGCTCTTCCATCCTTTCATTAAAAAATAAATTCATTCATCCATAAGAACGTTTCTCTCTCTCTAGTTTCGCTGTGCATTTCCCGCCCATTTTAGTGTATTGCAGATTTGTCATAAAATCATGATTCGTTTCGCTAGTGAGGAAGTCGCGTGAGAACCACTTCAAACCAATCATATAGGTAGCAAATCACCTTGGTAACAAAATTATTAGGTGCGTTTACATGGACAGTTTGAATCGGTTTCAAATAGGTTTGGAAGACCAAACCGATTGAAAATATGTCATATAAACACCTCAATCCGACTGAAATCCCAATCGCTTTCAAGGAGGTAGTTTAAACCTTTTCGAAACCGTTTGGTCCGTCATGTATACTACCTTGAAACGGATTGATGCTGCGTTCTGCGTTCATTTTGCGCATGCTCAAGACTTGACTAATCAAGGCACGCTCGACAGTTCCGTAGTCAGCTGTTTGTAACCATCGTAACGCAATCACTCACGGCTGCGTGCGCGTTCGAAACATTTGTTTCGTTGTCGCATGTAAACATCCAACCAGTTTACTTTGTATCCCATGTATACGCTCAAGCTGAAATCAGCTTGAAATCAACCAGATTGAAAAATATTTGTCATGTAAACGCACCTATTGTAAACTAAATAATTTAAGTAATAATAATAATAATAAGACAAAAGCTAACGTAGCCTAGGCTACTGTACACAACCAAAGAATGGCTGGAAAGAAATGCGCAGCTAAAAGAAAATCTGAAGACGAACACAGGACATTTTTTACCCGAGTGGGGAGAGTAATTTTTTCTTCATAGAACGTAATGGTAAGCCATTCTGTCTGATATGCCAGACATCATTGGGACATTTCAAAGCCTCAAATCTCCAGCCCAGTCCAGCCCAACCCAGCCTAACCCAGTCCAGCCCAGCCTAACCCAGCCCAGTCCAGCCCAGCCTAACCCAGCCCAGTTCAGCCTAACCCAGCCCAGCCCAGCCTAACACAGTCCAGCCCAGCCTAACCCAGCCCAGTCCAGCCTAACCCAGCCCAGTCCAAAATATATTATGTCAGAAAATATCTTGTTGTATGTATTCATTTTAAATAAATTAACTTTAAATGTATATTTAATGGACAATAATGTTTTTCTTCTTATTTTAGACTGGGGTGCCTTGTGATTTTAAGTACTTATGAAGGGTGCGGTGACTGAAAAAAAGGTTGAGAAACGCTGGTATATATGGTGTGGCTCTGGGTGGTACCACAGTAATTGTTGTGGCTCTTAGTCTCTGACTGGTTGGCCACCCCTGACCTAGTTTGTCATGCCTGTTTGTCCTACCTAATTAGACGTCCTTGTATAAATGGCTTGATCTCCTCGTAGACTTATACAATAATGGACGAAATTTAGCCACAATGCAAGGGTCACAGCATGGCGGCGATCAGCTCTGATCATTGACTGCGCAGTCCTGATCTTTATGAACGAGCGCCAAAAAGACATGTTGAATAAACTACGCGTCGATCTGATCCCTGTGCACGCCAGTTGACCATGCACATGCATCAGATAATACAATAGTTTTTTACCCTACAGTTGAAATTCATAGCCTCCCATTATCAGTGCTGTGGAAGTGTATTATAATGAAACACCAGCGTGTGTAGGCCTACAACACGTTTTCAGTGCCATTAGATTTTGTCTCGCAATTAAGTGTTTTATATCGGAATTATTACGGTTGGGTGTGCGCCCGCGTGAACTCGGTGGCCATACATGGAGATGCGCTTTTATGGAGTTGGTTGGGTGGCTCTTAAAAGAGCCTTTGTAATAGTAAAGAGGACAGAAAGAAGACGTTTACTTCTTCTTGGGGGCTGCCTTCTTCGCCTTGGCAGCCCTGGGCTTGGCAGCTTTGGGCTTGACGGCCTTCTTGGGGCTCTTGGCTGGGGCTTTTTTGGGTGTCGCGGGCTTCTTGGCCTTTTTGGGGCTCTTTGCCACCTTCTTAGCTGCGGGCTTCTTGGCTTTCTTGGGAGATTTCTTGGCGGCTGCAGGCTTCTTAGCCACGACCTTTTTGGGCTTCTTGGCTGCAGCGGGCTTCTTGGCTGCTACCTTCTTGACCTTCGGGGCGGCGGGCTTCTTAGCTGGCTTCTTTACCTTCGCCTCGGCTGCTTTGTTGATCTTGAAGGAACCGGAGGCGCCAGTTCCTTTGGTCTGTACCAAAGTGCCCTTGGTGACGAGGCTCTTGACGGCGATCTTGACGCGGGAGTTGTTCTTCTCCACGTCGTAGCCGCCGGCAGCCAGTGCCTTCTTGACCGCTGCCAGGGAGACACCGCTCCTCTCCTTGGAGGCGGAAACAGCCGTGACGATCAGGTCGCCGACGCTGGGTCCCACTTTCTTGGGCTTGGCTGCTGCCTTCTTCTTGGGTGCCTTGGCCGGAGCGGCGGCTGCGGGAGCTGGGGCGACTTCTGCCATGTCTATCTTGAGTTTGCTCTGCGGTATCACACGTACTGTATGTCGGTCCTGCTGAGTGTGAGTCCTCGACGCTGCGAGGGGTTGGCCTTAAACGCGCCATGAGAACCGTGTGGACTCAGCTCCACCACCGAGGAGCTCTCGGTTACCAAAATGATGTTCCTCTTGTGTTTTCTCCTGGTGTATAAAGGGCTAGAAATCAAAGTTGGAGTGGAGCACAAGTCCGAAAGCGAATGTGACAGCGAGCAGCCTATTTGTCGTTCGAAATAAAGTGGTTTGGGAGGCGGCGGCCTCGTCTGTTTATTCGCGACCGGGTGAAAACACCGCCGTTGATCTCTCGGATGGAGCCGTGCGCACTAGGTTTCCAGTGGCATTTGACTCCTAAAATGTCTAAAAGTGCATGCGATTATGGACAGAAATCGTTGCCCAGTGAGCCAAGTTGTCTGGCAAGGGGCTAAAATGATTTAGGGTACACAGAAGTGGTGCCGATGTTTTTAAACGGGGTCTCTTTTGGTGTGCGTAAAGCACAGCGTTGAAACTGGGGCGGAGACCTGGTCCCTATCAAGCTGGTGTCTGCCAGTGTGTATAGGCTACCTTTCGCCCTCCCTGGGTGATTCACATTTGGATTCCCAGCAGAATGACTCCGCCTGGTCTTTTTGGACTGTCTGTCGCCTATTACACCCCTCGTCTGGGGCAATGTCCTCGTTTGGTTGGTAGCCTATGCAGTGAAGTGACCTGAGGCGCACCGGCTGCGTTACATAGGATTGCAAAAAGTGACAAGCAACCATCACAACACACACGCGTCGTTTTCTTTTTACTGAATTTGATGACCTTGCTATAAAAATGTCTGAATCGCATCTTGAGTGGGCTATTGTGCCATGAGAATTATAGAGAACGCAGGAGCCCAGTCGCCTAGCCGATCCTATCGCAGCCCATGTAGTGAAGATAGGCCTATAGCCTACATGGAAGGACATGTAGGCGCTTATTGTTGAGTGATATGAGCAATTATTAATTTCTAGAAATGTTTATCTCAAGCAAGATTGTGTTCTTGAGCACAGTATTTACACCTACAGGGAATAACAAGATAAGTGACTAAGCGCGAACTGCTAAGAATCAATCCCCTATAGCCTACCATGTTAGACTATTGCTAACAACATGAGTAGAAACTCGAGAATCCAGAGGCGATCAACAGAAGGTGTTTGCTTCAAAAAGAGCATACAGTCTTATACAGAGAATACAGTCTCAGTGAGTGTCCTGCAGGAGAGATGCCCTTCGCACATAGGCCTAACAGTTGTATAATCTAGGCTATCTGTTTCTATCAGTTGTCACAGGCTGCTTCTATCAGTTGTCACAGGTGGCTTTTCAGATTGATGGTTCATCTTATTATAAGTTAGGGCAGTGCCTTCTGTCCAATACAGTTGATTCAGCTGTCTGGTGCCGATTTACACCTTATTGGGGCCACTTTCTGTGGGCCACGGTCATCCCTCCCTGTCCACTCTTCAAAGACTGTTCATTACAAACTTTAGTTTTAATATCCTTTGTTCAAGTCCTAATGTATATGCCTGTCATATGGTCCCTCAATTCCTAGTCCTTACGCACTAGGCTACCTTAGCACTCTAGTCTGGTGTCCAGCTTCTGATTTGCACACACAGGGCCTACTCTGCCAGTGTTGACTCGTCCATCATTGAGATACACAGAGTGCATAGGCTATAGTTTATTTCTAAGGCATGTGAAGACTACTTAAACCTGCAGCTTAACCCTAACCCAGCTGCAAATAAATCGCTACACTCAGTCAAGCAGATACAGCTATCTACGATGCAATAGTGAATGATGTCTACTGTGGAATAGTTTTATTTTCTAGGCTATGCAGCCAATTTTTAGATTTATGACTGTGAACAAGTCATTAAAAGAATATGGGGAACACGCCTGTCAGAACAACTGGCTGCTGATATCAGTGAGGAGTGATAGCGGTGAGAGCGACAGTGTGCAGTGGAGCTCTTATGGAAATACCCCAAAATGCCCAATGCCAACATGGTGCCCTGGGCTCAATGCTGACAGGACTTTTAGGGGGGTGTAATTTCAGAGGAAACAAGGGAGGCCAAAAACAACCTGGCGAAGAACTGTGAGCTCGGAACTAAAAATGGCTACCTAACTTGGGACAAGGCACAACATGCTGCACAGGACAGGACCAGATGGAAGCAGAGAGTCACAGCCTTATGTTCCTCAACGAACCGAGAGGATTAAAAGTAAGTTGAGTAAGGAATAACAATCCAACTGCAGACTGTGTCCTTTTGTTAGTGTGACCATATCTAGGCTACCTAGCAACCTGCTTTGGTGTCCTTGTGGACATATCAGGGTTTGTCGTTTGCTAGATTTTGAGAAAGCTGTCCTGTGATGTGTCATGCTAGGTTCAACACTGACCTGAGAATCAACTAGGCTAAGGGCTTCAAAATTCACAAAACGAAAAAAATGATGTATTTCAACTCAACAATGTATTTTAAATTCAACGGAGTCATTGACTTTATTTTCTGCAAATGCCATCATTTTGCTTACAAAGACTTCACGCGCCACTCGCCCATTATATGCCAATGGGTGGGAGGTGCAAACAAATGTGGGTGGGAGGTGTAAACAAAATGCTTCAACAATGGATGACCATGGAGAAAATGTCCATATGTGTGTCTCAAATAATTCATTTTCCCCATAGGGATTTTGGACTACACTCCACAATGGCGGCACTGCTACATCCAATAAAGTGACGTCAGACCACACGCCCCACAGCAGGGAAAGTGGGCTGGGGGTGAGGGAGTTCCTGAGCATGCGCGGTCAATTTGGTTCGATGGAGAAACGAGGACGTCAGAGTTCAACGCAGATATAGACGGGAGCCTTGCCTAAACATTTGCATACTCCCCCTACATATACCGGGTGACTACCTGCCGCCTTACAGTGGTTTCTGAGAAGCAACATCTAGAAAAATGCCCGAACCTGCAGCAAAGTCCGCGCCCAAGAAGGGCTCTAAGAAAGCCGTCTCCAAGACTGCTGTCAAAGGCGGCAAGAAGCGCAGAAAGTCCAGGAAGGAGAGCTACGCTATCTACGTGTACAAAGTCCTGAAGCAGGTCCACCCCGACACCGGCATTTCCTCCAAGGCCATGGGGATCATGAATTCCTTTGTGAACGACATCTTCGAGCGTATTGCCGGAGAGTCCTCTCGCCTGGCGCACTACAACAAGCGTTCAACCATCACCTCCAGGGAGATCCAGACCGCCGTGCGCCTGCTGCTCCCCGGTGAGCTGGCCAAGCACGCCGTGTCCGAGGGCACCAAGGCAGTGACTAAGTACACCAGCTCCAAGTAAAGAGGCGGCTTTTCACGGCTTCAATCTACCCAAAGGCTCTTTTAAGAGCCACCCACATATTCTATAAAATAATGCAATTCCATGGTGGGACTAGATTTTTATGTTTAATGTTCGTATACATTGTGTGCTAGGGATGCGTGCTGTAATTAATTGATCACCGAATGTGTAATTTTTTGACCATCTCTCTGTGGATCAATGGTCTCTGTAATCCTGGGGCATTGCGCGCCTTTTCTTATTCTAAGCCCCCCGGTAACGTTAGAATACACGGATCGCAGGCTTGGTCGACAGCAAGGATATTTACGATTGATAGTGTAGCTACGAGTCATCCCCGTCGGTAGCCGATCACGAAATATGACCAAGTAGACTGATTCTAGACTATTAGTAGCCCATTACGGTGGGTGACAGTTGAGTGGGATTCAGCCCTCTTCTACAGGAAAACAATGCCAGCAGTGTTGGGGGGGGAGCAGCCATTCTTGCATTGCCTCGCAGCCAGACTCGACGCGAAAACAAATATTTCACAATAGAAACTGGACTTCCAAGCCGTCCGGGACGATTTGAGTGGGAGACCTAGGCTAGGAAACTTGCCCTGCGGACTACAACAAGCTACAACAATTCATTGTAACGCAATTCCAATCTGAATAACAGCGAAAACGTATTTTCCGCTTAGAAACTCCGCTAGCTGATAGTCGTTCTTTAATTGATTGTTGTTGACGTAGTTAATAACGGCACTCGTCTGATTTTATTCTAACGCTACCGCTCGTGCGCTGTAATTGTGTACCGCTCGTGCGCTGTAATTGTGTACATCACTTAGAATATCTTCTTACAGTTAAATATTTAATCTGGAGGTTTTAAATAAAATGTATTCTACATTCACTATGAGCATCACTTGAGCATTCGACAGAGACATAGCTTTTAATTGTAGATGTGGGTGGCTCTTAAAAGAGCCGTTGGGTCGGTATGCCACAAATTATTCAGAAAACGCTTATCCGCCGAAGCCGTACAGGGTGCGTCCCTGGCGCTTCAGAGCGTAGACCACATCCATGGCGGTTACGGTCTTTCTCTTGGCGTGCTCGGTGTAGGTCACTGCATCACGGATGACGTTCTCCAGGAATACCTTCAGCACACCGCGGGTTTCTTCGTAGATCAGACCAGAAATACGCTTCACGCCACCACGACGAGCCAGACGACGGATCGCAGGCTTGGTGATGCCCTGGATGTTATCACGAAGAACCTTGCGATGGCGTTTGGCGCCTCCCTTGCCGAGTCCTTTTCCTCCCTTACCGCGGCCTGACATTTTTAACACTTCGTCTATCAAGTTGTTAGCTTGACTGCTGCACTCCAGAAGTGTGGCGTGTTTATTATGTCGTGAATGCGGATGTGATTGAACACAGTGGGCGCATTTTTCTGCCTGGGTGGAGCCCCACTGGATAGAACCTCCTACCTCAGCCCAACCCTTCAAGCAGCACGTCCTCAACCAGGCCAGGCCCAGCCTGGCCTATGTGCGTGGCTGGCTTGTTTCTGTTAAGGAGGGGTAGGACGGAAGCTAGTCATGCCACTGAAATAGCTGTGAATTGAAATGACATGAAATAATGTCTGATAAATGAAGATAGGTCTTGTCGCCTGGACACATCAGTTCCAATACTAATCCAGCACAATAAGAGTGGGATAGCCAGTTACCTCACAATAACTAGCAGCAGCATATAACATTAATGGTAGTGGTCAGTGGCTAAAGAAGTTACACTGATGATTCCTGTAACGTTAACTATTTTGCTGCAATTGGTTCAACTTCTGTTTCTGGACAAAGGTAAGGGATAAACCCAGATAACACAAGGCCAGCGGACCTACAGCGGTTACCCAATGAACGAGTTGGCGGACCTCAGGTGGAATATAACACAAGGCTTGCGGACCTTCAGCGGGTATCCAAAGGACGAGCTGGCTGCCTTGAAAATGCACGTTTATCATAGTTTTTAGCATAGGCCCATAGACCTCCATTATCAAGGGGGTGCGCACACAGAGGAAAAAGGAGCTAGCTTACTACTGCACGGATCGGTTAAATGTTGGTGTGTATGGATCAGTTTCATTGAGGACAAAGCGACATTTGAGCTAAACTTGCTATGACAGCGGCGTTCCCCTTTAAATTACTGCACATGAATTCAATAACTTACATAGCACCACCAGGTAACCACATTTTTACATAGCTTCTATAACATCCAGTGACAAAAAGTCTCCAACCCCAGGGTTTGAACTCCTGCCCTTCCACATGGGAGTCAGGCACTTTATCCACTATACCACCAGGGATCTGGATAATGTGCGGTGTCATAGTGTTTTTGTTTTGGTGTTCTGGGACCACTGCCTCTTGTGGTGGCAACATAGAACTGCAGGTCAACAACACGACGGAGGGAAAGAGGGGAAGGAGGGCAATAGTATCCAGCTGCAGCCGTGCAGCCACCGAGATAGGACCTGAGAATTAGGACCCGGGAAATAGGACCGCACCGCAGGTATTCTGGGAATTAGAGTCCACTACAGCCTATATGTATTGCTAGTTGTCATATATGTAATCATCCAGATTTGTGACAAAAGATTAAAAATTAGACTAAAAATGACCTCAGTGACTGTAGCTAGTAGCTAGCTCGTTAGCTAAGCGCTGTAAAGTTACTCGAAGCTCAAGACTACTTTTCATTTATTGAGATAGCAGCTAACAGCTAATCAATGATATAACACTTGCAATTGTTATATACCCCAATTATTTTAAGGACAGGCATTTCAGGACAAATCTGGCTGGAATAAGACAGTCTTTATTATTCCCGGCGCGTGCATTATGCCGCCCCTCTAACGTTATTTGCAATTTAGAATACCAGCAATAACGCACAGCATAAGGAAACAACCGACAGCGCCTCTCCCCTCCTCCTCCTCCTCGTCCTCTCCCTCAGAACCGGACTCCGAACCGGAGGCGGCCATAGAGAGTGAGTCCACGGGGGGGCAGAGGAATTTCCTCAGCAAAAAACGCAGCACGATACTGCCTCTCTACCAACGGCAGGAGGTAGCACGGCGCGCACGAGGGAGGCACAAGCAGACCATCCCTCGCATGCTGGGCCCCGAGGCAGACGAAGCACAAATCGTGCCGGTCCAGCAACACGGGGCCCTTAGAAGGGCTTTTGGTGGGGCTGGAATGTCTCCCAGTCCCGCCGCTTCCAGGTTGCTGACCGCTTTCTTCATACTTGAGGTAAATCTTCACACTCAGTCAATATTTCAGCTCGCTGAAATATTTTGGGAGCAGTTTGATGGGTTTAGCTCTCTTTTATACAGTTTAGAGAGTAAGGCACCTGTACCTGATTGGCTGTCAGATGCGTTCAATTTTAATATTCATATTCAGTCTGCGTTGCCTTGGCAACGGGGTAAACCACTAGGAGCGAAGCCCCCCTATGGGGCGAAGCTCTGCGAAATAGAACCACACACAGTCTAGTCTATTGCAACCAGCGTTTTAACGACATGCAATAAGCGAGATTAGACTACAATAAGGTTAGAATTATTATTGTTTATTGCAAGCGGTCTTGTTGTTAATGTTTGGACTGAACTGGGCTTTAGAATAGCAGGCTAACGTAAATATTGCAAATATAGGCCTAATGTCTAATTTGCATATAACAACAATCAAATGTAGGCTATTAGGCTAGTTGTATAATAATATTGATGTTCTTGTGTGTTATAGCCTACTGTGTGGTGCTGACGATTTAGTTAACATTGCAACCATCTGTCTGTCGAGTGCGCATCTGTCTTTATGTATGTGTGTGTGTGTGTGTGTGTGTGTTTGTGTGTGTGTGTGTGTGTGTGTGCGTCTGTCTGTCTGTGTGCATCTGTCTGTAGGTGTACATCTGTATGTCTGTATGTGTACATCTGTCTGTCTGTATGTGTAGGGTGGATTCAGGTAATGTGGGACAGTTTTTAGTAGATGCTCCGTTAGACTTTTTAAACAAATATTAACTTAACCCAGTGATGCTTCAATAAATCATTTTAGGCCTTATAAAAATGTATGAGCTGGAATTAAATTGGAATACAATCATTTTTAGAAACTACACAACTTCAAACCTACCATGACCCCCTCTTTCACTTAAGCAGCATGTTCAGTTAATGTGGGCCAGTCATTTTTAGATTAAAACAGAAGATTTATTTTCACTGGATATTAACATGAAAATTAACAATGAACATTTTTATTAGATAATTATTAATCATGTAATTCAATGTTTAGGCACTATAGGCCTTTAGGTTTAAAAAATATCATGTGTAGGCTAGTTAAAAATATCATGTGGTTAAAAAAAAAAAAATGTTTCAATCATGGAGGTCTATGTCAATCACTCTTGTCAATGTTCCTGCAGTAGACTATTTGTCATTCAGTCTACATTTTTAGGAAACACTCCCTGCAAATGAAAACTCCTTCATCAAGAGTCCGTTTTCCTCCGCACAGGACCGGTGATACCAGAGCTCCCACATGACACATTTGACCCAGTCCTCTTCTTTTTTGGGGTCCTCTGTATCCCCATAGGTCTCCTGGCAGCCGTTGCATTTTGTTTGGTCTTGACTGACGCCCACTTTTCCTTTTTTGTTTGTTTGGACCACCTTTTCCTCTAGCTAACCATAGCCCTACCCTTTAACCTTTGGACTACAACGATCATTTCATTTAGCTAGCTAGGGGATAGGATTAGGGTAGGATTAAGGTTAGGGTAATGGTGGATTAGACTTTGGTTTAGGTTAGGATTTAACTTTAGCCTATAGATAAAAGATAACTAAATAAAGCATAACATGCTGGTCCACTTTACCTGAACAATGCTGGCCCACAATATCTAGCATGTTCAGGTAATGTGGGCCAGTGACATAAATCATTATTTTCATAAAAATGAAACACTTTTTCCCTGTGGTTAGACTACTTCATTATGACCCAGTAGTATAACTTGTTACCAAATTCCAATTCCATTAACAGCCTTAACACTGAGAAATAGAATGGCATATGCCACTGAACTTACCAAGTGTGTTCACTGTATAGACCCCCTGTGAAGACAGACCACGCCCACTCTGATGATGTCAGACCAACCCAAACCATTGTTTCGTGGCAAGAAGTGTTGTAGTAGCAATCCAAGATTGGTATGATAGATATCTATGGAAGGGAGGCTAGCCTCCCTTAGGGCGGGTTCTTTTCTCTTAAATCAATGTAATGCCTTTATTTCTTGCTAATTTGTGATTGGCCAAAACGCTGAAAAATTAACGCAAGGGAGGACAGTACTCCGGCCCTGTCTGAACAGGATTCAGATATTGACATTTTGTTAGTCCAATCACATTCCAGATTCCAGATTTACCACAGTGAAGGCCGATTGAGTCTGCGTTGATGTCTGTGTTTCTCTTCCATGTGTCATTGGAGACTTTTTGTGTGTTCGTAGCTCCATAATATAATACATCCGAAAGTATTATACGACATATTATACATCAAACTGTTCGTCTATTTGTCTTGATTCTAGCCATCTAAATATCCAAGCTGACATAAATACTTTTTGAGCTAGAGCCGTCTGAACACGACAGTTCCACTGGCTGGCTATAGCCGGTAACGTTAGCTACGAGGTGCACGTCAGGCTACGGCATAAGCAGGCGCGCAGATTGGCTGGAGGCGCAAACTGTCGGCAACTCGTCCAAAATATTTCTAGAGACTGGGTCGCAACACCGGATCGGAGAAATCCACAGCCTGGCTCCTGCTTGCGTGAGAATTGCTTAGCTTATTCCTCAAGCTTCCTCATCCAGTGATGGATGGGTGGATGGAAAACTTTCAACTGAATGTTCATATTGTTCTGATAATTGTAGGCTATAGCAACAGTGGCAGCTTTGACAGCAACCCAAATGAGCTAATCCCATAGCTGTACCATTGCTAGCTAGCCATGAGCGAACTGTTGGATACTGTATTGCTGTGCAACGTATTCCATTGTCCAGTTGTCAAATCTATTTGCCAACAAACTGTTTGAGAGCCAGCACACCTCAGTGTCATATATCACCTAACCTCTCCAGCACCTCACCAATATCAATTATTTTCTCTCTTTAGAGAAGAGTACAATCCATTACAACAACTATTGCTTACAATGTTTTATTGTTGTTTTGTAATATTTTATCATGAATATGATAAATAAATGCTGCATTTAGTTAAAGAAAGTGTTATTCAGTTGTTCATATGCTACAATTGACTGTAAATCCACTTTAAAGCTAATATTTAAAATAACAACTGACTGAGGGAAAGTCCCCCCCGGCGCCCATGGGCGGTTCACCTCTCTTCCTCCTGTCTTCCTCAGTTTTTTGAGTCACCAGCCTCCACTGGTCTGTGTACACCTGTCTGTATGTGTACATCTTTCTGTATGTGTACATCTGTCTCTGTCTGTCTTTGTGTGTTTGTCTGTGTGCATCTGTCTCTATCTGTGTCCATCTGTCTGTCTGTATGTGTGCATCTGTCTTTCTGTATGTGTACATCTGTCTGTCTGTGTACATCTCTGTCTGTATGTGTGCATCTGTCTGTCTGTCTGTCTGTGTACATCTGTCTGTATGTGTGCATCTGTCTGCCTTCTCTGTGTGCATCTTTCTGTCTGTCTGTTGGTCTGTGTCCATCTGTCTGTCTTTATGTGTGCATCTGCCTGTCTGTCTGTGTCCATCTGTCTGTGTGCATCTGTCTGTGTGTATGCATCTGTCTGTATGTGTGCGTCTGTCTGTCTGTATGTGTGTGTGCATCTGTCCGTCTGTATGTGTGCGTGAGTGGGTCTGTCTGTGTGCATCTGTCTGTCTGTCTGTCTATCTGTCTATCTATGTGTGCATCTGTCTGTCTGTGTGCATCTGCCTGTCTGTCAGACTGGGAGGCCCTGGAGATCTGTCTCTGTGTCTGTCTGTCTGTGTCTGTCTATTTGTGTGTGAGTTTGTGTGTGTGTGTCAGTGAGTGGGACGCCCTGGAGATTGTGGAGCACAAGTGGGCACAGGAGAACGTGGAGGACTAGCTGATGTCTCGGGACCTCAACTTCAGTGGAATCTTCTGCCACTTGACACTCAAATTGACACCTTCATTATTATTATTATTAAAATGCTCAATGTTAATATGCAATGATTGTGTTTGTGTGTGTATTTTAATATTTATTGTTGCCATTTTAATATGAATTGTTAGTATTTATTTTTGAATCAATGTTTTGATAAAACTCCCTCATAGTTCGAATCTGAATCCATGCTTTAGTCATCTCAAAACTGATTAAAACTTGAAAAAGGATGGACCAAATTATGAAAGAATTGGTAAGGTGTTGATAAAAAAGAAGAATCCTATGCTTTAGTCATCTCAAAACTGATTAAAACTTGAAAAGCATGGACAAAATTATGAAAAAATTGGTAAGCTGTTTAAAAAAAAATGAAGGGTCATATTTCTTGTCGCTCCATGGCTGCAATTACTACTCCCACTCACTGGGTGGCACTGTTGCAAAAGATGCACGGCTGCAGCTGGACTGTTCTCAAGGAGGGAGGGAGGGAGTGACAATCGGACAATTCAAATTCTGAAAAAATGTCACACTACATCTACCATGTCATGATTATACTTCGTTTTTTCATGACATGGGAGATTTATTGAGAAAGTACTTGCAGTAGCTGCATACAGTATTGTTTACAGTCAAACATTTTGAAGCGCTGTGGGCTTATTTTTTGATATAAAAAAAAATCTGTGAAGATCATTATTGAAGGACAGTCTGAACTGAAAAAACTGTGGTTGTATGGATATATCTAGTACAGTTTTACTGCAAATGAGATTTCTGTAGACACACCCCTTCCCTGAAACAGCCAAATTAGGTAATTCCGAATGGGGAATAGGTGACATAATAGCCTATATGTTTAGAATGTCGATGTCAATGTCATTGTATTTCTACAGCACTATTCATACAAATGTAGCACGTAATGCTTCACATAAAGGGAGGAGGATAAACACATAAATCATATAAACACAGTGGGAACAGATTTAAAAGAAACAATAAAGGGAAAATCATTACAAATTCCTGCCTGGAAAATGCATGTTTATCATTTATATCGTTTTTAGCAGAGGCCCATAGAACTCCATTATAAAGGGGGTGTGCGCACAGAGGAAAAAGGAGCTAGCTTACTACTGCACGGGGGCTTCTTCATTGTCGGGTTTGACCAGAAGAGAGACTTTGACCTCATAAACCGGGAGTATGTATAAATAAATAATATAAAAAAATATGGGTTTCCAGAAGTATTTATTGATATGATTAGACTATTGTATGCGAAGTCGCAGGTGGCCGTCAAGGTTAATGGGAGTCTTACTGATTTTATTGAGCTAAAGAAAGGACTGAAACAAGGGTGTCCTCTGAGCGCAGCGCTCTATGTTATAGCCATCAGCCCACTACTCAACAGAATAAAGAATGATAAAAGAATCAGAGGAGTTAAACCGCATAGGACAAGAGAGAGGGTAGCTGCCTATGCCGACGACGTGACTGTCTTTATAAAAAATCAGAAGGAACTCGACATAGTGAGAGAACACTTTCATGAGTATGAGCAGGCTTCAGGAGCCAAGTTAAATGATAGCAAAACTGAGTGCATCTGGATAGGAGAGGAAAAGAAAAAACCTAACCTGCTCATAGATGTAAAAGAAGAAATGAAGATATTAGGAATTTTATTCAGCAATAAGGATGTCATACACAAAAATTGGCAGAGAAAAGAAAAAGAAATAGAAGAAGAGACTAACAAGTGGAGATTCAGGACAAGTACATACAACTCAAAAATACAGATTGTAAAGACCCTTATTATATCAAAACTACTTTTTTTAGCCAACATACTCCCACCACCTGCAACCACAATGCAAAAGATTAATAAAATGTGTGTTCGTTTTATATGGGGAAGCAACAGGGAAGTGGCAAAGAGAGCCCTGATGTATAAGAGCACGGCACATGGTGGTCTCGGTGCTGTAGATGTTGGCCTGAAGCTGAACATAGCTTATTGTAAAAACATAGCAAAAGGAATACAAAATAAAGCAACATGGATAGGGGAAAAAGACCAGTGGAAACGAACAAGACGTGGACCAACCGTACCTGGCCACAAGGTGTCATATGCAGTCTTCGTAGACAAGTACGCCGGTCTAAATATTGATTGGTGCTCTCAAACTAGCAAAAGCATATATCAACAGATAAGTGACCACCTCTATGGGGGGATGGTATTGTATAAAGATTTAACAGAAGACCAAAGTAAACAATTAATCAAATATTTAAACTGTGATGATATATCTGGAGTCATGCGTGACACTATGTGGCTGACGGTAAACGGCAAACTACCCGTCAGAGAGGTGCTGAACTACCTCCCCTCAGTCAGGACAGTGGAGTGCCCAATGCCAACATGTAAAGAAATAGAAACAATAGAACATCTTATAATAGAATGTGATAGAGCCAAATATGTATGGAAAAAAATGCATGATATAGGAGTCAAAGTGCCTTGTGAATGGAAAATGGTGTATGCCAATTTTGACAGCACCGACAACCATAAACTGTTTTATTTATGTATCTGTGTTATGAAGGCCCACAATCTTAGTCTTAGTTTCCCCAAATCAGCTCTATTTTCCCCTGTTATTTTCCTTATTATTGCCATACATTTCATATACACTTATGAAGGTGTACATTGTTATTGTTAGTATATATAAGTTCAGTTAAGATTTATATAAGATATGTTAAGTATTTAGCAAGCGCCAGGTTAGTGGGCGTGGTTTTGATTGGCGTACGTGACTTGACGCATGTTTTCTGTTTTATGGCACGAGCCCTGAGGTAGTCTGTGTGTTAGGTGAGGAAGAGCGGTCACGTCCCGATCAGCCAGAAAGTCGGCGAAGTATAGAAAGATTAGCCTCTTCAAGGTGGACTCGTTACTGTGTAGCCTACTGTGTGATGCTGTCTAGGAGACCTGCCTGACTGTTAGTAGTAGATCTCTAGCTACCCGCATCACCGCGGGAGTTCAGCGTTTGTAGTGAGCTAACAGCGCTAGCCGGTTTAGCTGTGTGTTCCCGTTAGCCAGCCTTGCTAGCCGCCGGCTACTAACGTTGGCGCATAACTAGCCGAGAAAGAAGACTAAAGCCAAACGAAGCCGTCGCCTCCGAGGTGAATTGCGACCGATCGCCAACACCACCGGAGCGGACCGGATCACCGGAGCTGAACCTCTTCACACCTCTTCACGCCTCTTCACACCTCTTCGTTTACTACGAAGACGCCCCATTCCCTTCCAGTTGCTACGTCACCCCCCCCCAATCTGCTGCCTTCCTCTCAAATCACCTACGAGCTCCAACCAGGCCTCAACGCGCTCTTTTTCAGTCCGGGACTCGAAGCCTTTTCAGGCCAGGTACCGTGTGTGTGAGTGAGTGTGTGTGTGTGGCCGGCGGGAGGGAGTATATTGGGATGTATATATAATTTGTATGAATAAATGTGTTTGTTTATATTTGATACATTGCTGTGTGTTTAGTTGTCTGTATTGTTTAGTTTAACCGCTAATCTAGTATTGGGTTTGAGTATTATAGTGTGATTAGCTGAGTTATAGCTTGTATTATTATATATTATGATATATATGTTTATTCAATATTATATGCTAGTTTAAAGGGTTGCTGTCGCCCCCTGCCTCTATCCTCCTACACTGCCCATCTAGCTCAGAATTAGTTAGATAGCCAGCCCTTCCTAAAGTCATACAGTCCTTTAGCTACTCCCTGGTTACATTTGGTCCTTCGAGCCGGATAGGTTTGTGTAGTGATAGCATGGCTGAGCGCAGCCAACCAGACAAGACAGTTAGCCCCCCTTCTCCGCCCCCTGAGCCAGAGCCACGACCACAGAGAGTCCCCCGGTTGCCTCAGAGGTTACAAGAGTATGAGCTTGAGCTCGAAAGCTCACTGAGTGGTAGTGAGGAGCGCACTCCACCGGACACAGTGGTCGGAGAGGCCGAGGTGTCCGCCGGCGCGCGGGTGGCTAGCACCGAGACAGCCATCAAAGAGCACCAGCCTGAGGATGAGATGGCAGAACAGCAGGGTTTTGCCGTAGAAACGGAAGAGCAGGAAGGAGAGCGGTGCTCTGTCCGCTCAGAAGAGAGGTACAGGCCCGAGGCCCGGTCTGACAGCGCCTGCGCGCGGAGGAGGGAGGGCCTCAGCCTTAACGATCTGCCTCCCAGCACGGCGCGCTCGAGACCTAGCTCCCGCCGTTCAGTGGCTTCCTCCCGGTCCAGGGTTTCCGTGGGCAGTTCTGCCTCTGGGGCGGATAGCATGCACTCCAGAGGGAGTAGTGCCGCGCTGTCAGAATGTATGCGCCAACAGGCCGAGATGGCGTTAGAGCGTGAACGCCTCCAGTTCGAGCGCGAACGCCTCCAGATGGAAGGAGCGGAACGTGCGGCGGAGAGACAGCGTCAGGAGGCGTTAGAGAGGGAACGCATCCAGTTCGAGCGCGAGCGCCTCCAGATGGAGGGGGCGGAACGTGCAGCGGAGAGGCAGCGCCAGGAGGCGGAACGTACGGCGGAGAGGCAGCGCCAGGAGGCGGAACGTACGGCGGAGAGGCAGCGCCAGGAGGCGCTAGAACGTGAACGCCTCCAGATGGAGCGCGACCGCCTCCAGATGGAGAGAGAGCAACTGCACGCGGAGAAGATGGAGGAAGCGATGCAGACCATGCGTGACATGTGCATCAGCAGAGCTCCGTCGGCCCGTAGTTCCAGAGCATCATCCGCACGCCCATCGCGAGTGCCATCTCCTGAACGCCCCACCGACGGCTCCATGAACCCCGCCATGACTGTACAACTACAGGCCCAGCTGACCACATTGAAGGAAGAGGACCAGGGACCCGACCGCTACGCGGCCCAGAGTGAGCCCCCGTCGCTGCCCGGGAGGGGAGCCATTCCACAAGAGCGTAGCACACCCCCAGGTCCTCCAGCGAACCAAAGGGCATGCAAGCCGGAGACCCAGACAGTCACTCCAGCCCCTCCGACCATCCACTACAGGATGTTTCCCCAGGTGGAGGGACCCAAGTTCCCCTTCTTCAAGGACGAGGACAGGAGCCAGTATGTGGAACTACGCATCTGCCTAGACACGCTCCTGGACGACTCCTGCTCAGAGTCCTACAAATATGCAATTCTCCTTCAGCATGTGAGGAACCCCAGAGCCCACAACATGGTTCTGGCCCATGCCTCCTCACCGACGCCTTACACCAGAGCGCTCGCCGACTTGGATGCCCGCTACGGTCGTCCTTGGAACCACGCCCTTGCTGAACTGCAATCCCTCGAACAGCAGGCCCCCATCAAGGATGAACGGGCGCTGGATGACTTCGCGCTCCGCGTGCACACCTTGGTAGGAATGCTGAAGACGCAGGGCCCAGCTGGCGCCAGCGAGATCAACAGCACCTCCAACGTAGAGCGGCTGCTCCGCAAGATCCCACGCTTCCGACAGGAGAGGTTCCGGCGACAGCAGCGCATTCGTAACCCCGGGAAGTTGGGTCTGAGCATGGCTGCCTTCGCGGAGTTCCTACTGGAGGAAGTGCATGACACCAACGTAGACGCCATGAGTTACGCTGAGCCGAAGAAGGAGAGGGAGAAGGGAGACCGCTGGGACAGGCCGAGCTCGAACAGAGGACGCCCAGTAGGAGTGCTGCACACGGAGGAGGAGCCTCGGAGAGAGAGGAAAGCCCGACCTGAGGGAAAGGATTCCTCTCAACCCCCTCAAAAGGGACGGAGAGGTCCACCGCCATGTCCGTACTGCACCAGCGAGCACTGGTTCAATGAGTGCAGTGACTTCAACAGCCTGAGTACCGAGGCCAAGCAGAGGTGGCTCGAAGAGAACAAGAGGTGCTGGAATTGTGGGCGCGACCATCTGGCTAAGAACTGCACCTTGAGGCGAAAGTGCAACCGCTGCGAGGAGGTCCACCTCAACATCCTACACGAGGTCTCCCTCGCCAGGTCCACGGAGGGCACCAGAAGCCCTAGGTCCAGTAGCGCACCGGAAGAGGAAACACCTGTCTACTACCTAGACCCAACCCAGAGCAGCGGCTCCAAGGTCCTACTGAAGGTGGTGAAGGTCCGACTCCACCACAACAACGCTGTGTACGACACATACGCCGTTCTAGACGATGGGTCGGAACGGACCATCCTTCTCCAGGAGGCAGTGCGCCAGTTGGGGCTCCAAGGGACTGAGGAGAAGCTGACTCTGCGCACGATACGTCGCGACCTTAAAGAGGTCACCGGGGCGAGGATCAACTTCTCTATCTCCCCGGCGGGGCGGCCGTCGGACAGATATCAGCTTCAGAATGTCTTCACCGGAGACCAGCTAGCGCTCTCCCGCTACGACTACCCCCTGGAGAGATTACGCGCAAGATATCCCCACCTACGGCGAGTAGACCTGCATCCGATAGAAGGAGCGGAGCCCACCCTTCTCATCGGCTCGGACAACGCTGCACTGATCGTGTCGCTCCGTCCTCCGCTGAGAGGACCACGAGGCTGCCCGCTGGCTGTTAAGACTGTGCTTGGGTGGGCCCTCCAAGGCGCTACTGAGTGGAGAGATAGAGACGGGAGAGCTACGTCATCCCTCCATGTCCGAACCGAAGAATTGCAGACCATCAACTGCCTTCACACCAGTGTGGACTCCACGAATGCGGCGCTACTAGACAACGTCCAGAAGCTGTGGACACTAGACGTTACGCCCTACAAGAACGAGAAGCTCTACGTACGGTCAAAGGAGGACGCCTACGCCATAGACCTCCTTAAAGCAAAGACAGTGCGTATTGAAGTCCAGGGCGTGAAGAGATACGTCACACCACTACTCCGAAGAGAACCCATGCCAGAGTTTCGAGTGTCCCCTCGAACCGTCCTGCAGTGTCTGACCAGCACTGAGAAGCGTATGAGGAAAGACGAGGTCCTTGCTGCTTCTTACAGAACGGAGATGAAGAAGCTGACGGAGTCCGGTCTGGTGAAGAAGCTCGAGCCAGCCGAGGCGAATCAGAGTGCCGAGTCTTGGTACCTCCCGCACCACAATGTGCACCACAACGGGAAGAACCGAGTGGTCTTCAACTGTAGCTACCAGGTGGGGAAGCTCAACCTCAACCACTATCTTCTCCCTGGTCCAACCTTGACCCCAGCCCTCTTGGGAGTCCTGGTGAGATTCCGTCAGCAGCCGATCGCAGTCAGTGGTGATATTAAGCGAATGTTTCACCAGGTCAGGATGTTGGAGGAAGACAAGCCACTCATGAGGTTTCTCTGGAGAGAGGACCCGAGCGACCCCGACCCCTCTATCTACCAGTGGGAGGTGCTACCCTTCGGGACGACCTGCAGCCCCTGTTGCGCCACCTATGCGCTACAGACTCATGCCGCACAGGAGACGGCACCTCCTGGAGTGTTCGACGCCGTCCATAAGAGTTTTTACGTGGACAACTGCCTCCACAGCTCGAAGACAGCCACGGAAGCCCGCCAGCTAGTCCAGGACCTGCGTGCTCATCTCCAGGAGGGTGGATTTGAGATCTGCCAGTGGGCCAGCAACGACCCGCAAGTCATCAGAGACCTCCCGGAGGAGGCCAAGTCGACCAGCAGCGAGGCTTGGGTCTCTCACTCACCAGATGACGCTCAGGAGATGACGCTCGGACTTATCTGGCAGTTCCAGACCGACACTCTACGCTACCGCAACAAGCCTGCCAAGCCCCAACGTGTCACGATGAGAACGATATACAGCACTCTAGCGAGTCAGTACGACCCACTGGGATATATCGCTCCCTTCACGACGATGGCCAAGGTGCTTGTCCGGGAGCTGTGGGCCCAGGAACGAGGATGGGACGATCCTCTGCCTCGTCACCTAGAAGAGAAGTGGAAGGCCTGGGAGCAGGAACTTCCCACTCTCCAGCACATCCAGCTGCAGCGGAGCTACTTCCCTCCCTCCACGGACCTAGAGAGGAGTGTCATCACGCTACATGTGTTCTGCGACGCCTCGGAGATGGCGTACGGGTCCGTGGCGTACGTCAGAGCGGCAGAGCTTGGAGGTGAAGTCCACGTCTCGTTTGTCCTGGCACGTTCCCGAGTGGCGCCGAAAAAGCAACAGTCCATCCCAAGACTGGAGCTGTGTGCTGCCCTGAACGGTGCGCAACTGGGAAGGTTCCTGCTCGACGAGCTCCAGCTACCTCTGACGAGCGTCACCATGTGGTCAGACTCAACTACCGTCCTCCAGTGGTTGAAGTCAAGCTCATGTCGGTATAAGGTGTTCGTGGGCACCCGAGTCGCAGAGATTCTGGAGTTGACTGAGGTGAACTGCTGGCGTTATGTAGACACCAAGAGGAACCCTGCTGACGTCATCACGAGAGGGGCAACTCTCCAGGATCTGGCTGAGCCCCACCTGTATCACACGGGACCAGACTTCCTAAAGGAGCGGGAGTCAGAGTGGCCAGCCACGCCTGCGTTAGCAGAAGACAGAGAGGACAAAGAGCTGCGGAAGACGTTGTTCTGCGGAGCCACCCAGGTCGTAGACCCTGCGACTACTCCGGGAGAGGAGTGTGAGACGCTCGAAGAGCTGCAGAAGAGGATGTTCTGCTCCAAGGCCGGTCTACCCCTAGTTAATCCGCTCAGTGCCGAAGATTACACCGCTGCGGAGCTCCTGGTGCTGCAGAGTGCCCAACAGGATGCCTTCTCCCGAGAGCTGGAGTGTCTCGAGAAAGGGAAGCCGATCCCCTCGGACAGTAGACTCCGCGGCCTAGCTCCAGAGCTCGACGGTGGTCTCATTCGCGTGGGTGGCAGACTGCGCCGCGCTCAAGATCTAGACCTAGACACAAAGCATCCCATCGTGCTTCCCACTAAGCATCAGGTCACCAGGTTGGTCATCAAGCACCATGATGACAAAGTGCAGCACGCGGGTGGAGAACGTGTCTTCGCGGAGGTACGACGGAGATTCTGGATCCTCCATGGACGGGAGGCGGTACGGAGATATCAACGGTCCTGCTCGGACTGCCAGAGGTGGCGAGCCACCCCGCCGCAGCCCATGATGTCCGACCTGCCCGAGGACCGGCTGCGACTGAGACAGGCTCCATTCCACTCCACTGGGGTCGACTGTTTCGGGCCACTCCTAGTCCGGAACCGGCGAGCCTCAGAAAAGCGGTGGGGCATCATCTACACCTGCCTGACGACGAGAGCAATGCACCTGGAAGTTCTGCACCAGCTCACAAGCGACAGCTTCCTCATGTCCTTCAAGAGGTTCACCTCCAGGCGAGGGACCCCTAAGACCCTCCGGTCGGACAGAGGCACCAACTTCGTCGGTGGTGAGGCCGAGCTGAGGGCAAGCTACGCCGCGATGACTGAGGAGGCCCGTGACAGACTCGCCTCCCAGCAAGTGAAGTTTGAGTTCAACCCCCCAAATGCTCCACACTTCGGGGGAGCCTGGGAGCGGGAGATTCGCTCAGTAAAGAACGTCCTGCGTACGATTCTCGGACAGAAGGTGCCTACAGATGAGGTGCTGGAGACTGTACTAGCAGAGATTGAGGGCATCTTGAACTCCCGGCCCCTAGGCTATACCTCCAGTGATGTAGCAGATCTGGATCCCATTACGCCCAACTTCTTGCTGATGGGGCGGCGAGACTCTGCACTGCCTCAGGTAGTCTACGACCCTGCAGAGCTCACCGGAAGAAGATGGTGGAGGCACAGCCAGGTGCTCGCGGACCAGTTTTGGAGGCAGTTCATACTGCACTACCTGCCGACCCTGCAAGTCAGGCAGAAGTGGACGAGGGAGAGGGACAACTTGTCCGAAGGTGCCGTGGTACTGGTGATCGACCAGTCCCTTCCACGCGCCGCCTGGCAGACGGGCAGAGTGACCAAGGTCCTGCCGGGTCAGGATGGAAGGGTGCGGACGGCCGTCGTGGACGTTGGTGGTCGCACTTACACCCGACCTGTGGCACGCCTGATCGAGCTCCCTCAAATCACAAAGGACACTGTCACCTCATACCTCACGCTGCTAGAGCAGCCTAGCCAGTGTGCCTTCCATAGTTAAATGAAACCGAGGGTTTCATGGGGCGGCTGTTATGAAGGCCCACAATCTTAGTCTTAGTTTCCCCAAATCAGCTCTATTTTCCCCTGTTATTTTCCTTATTATTGCCATACATTTCATATACACTTATGAAGGTGTACATTGTTATTGTTAGTATATATAAGTTCAGTTAAGATTTATATAAGATATGTTAAGTATTTAGCAAGCGCCAGGTTAGTGGGCGTGGTTTTGATTGGCGTACGTGACTTGACGCATGTTTTCTGTTTTATGGCACGAGCCCTGAGGTAGTCTGTGTGTTAGGTGAGGAAGAGCGGTCACGTCCCGATCAGCCAGAAAGTCGGCGAAGTATAGAAAGATTAGCCTCTTCAAGGTGGACTCGTTACTGTGTAGCCTACTGTGTGATGCTGTCTAGGAGACCTGCCTGACTGTTAGTAGTAGATCTCTAGCTACCCGCATCACCGCGGGAGTTCAGCGTTTGTAGTGAGCTAACAGCGCTAGCCGGTTTAGCTGTGTGTTCCCGTTAGCCAGCCTTGCTAGCCGCCGGCTACTAACGTTGGCGCATAACTAGCCGAGAAAGAAGACTAAAGCCAAACGAAGCCGTCGCCTCCGAGGTGAATTGCGACCGATCGCCAACACCACCGGAGCGGACCGGATCACCGGAGCTGAACCTCTTCACACCTCTTCACGCCTCTTCACACCTCTTCGTTTACTACGAAGACGCCCCATTCCCTTCCAGTTGCTACGTCACCCCCCCCCAATCTGCTGCCTTCCTCTCAAATCACCTACGAGCTCCAACCAGGCCTCAACGCGCTCTTTTTCAGTCCGGGACTCGAAGCCTTTTCAGGCCAGGTACCGTGTGTGTGAGTGAGTGTGTGTGTGTGGCCGGCGGGAGGGAGTATATTGGGATGTATATATAATTTGTATGAATAAATGTGTTTGTTTATATTTGATACATTGCTGTGTGTTTAGTTGTCTGTATTGTTTAGTTTAACCGCTAATCTAGTATTGGGTTTGAGTATTATAGTGTGATTAGCTGAGTTATAGCTTGTATTATTATATATTATGATATATATGTTTATTCAATATTATATGCTAGTTTAAAGGGTTGCTGTCGCCCCCTGCCTCTATCCTCCTACACTGCCCATCTAGCTCAGAATTAGTTAGATAGCCAGCCCTTCCTAAAGTCATACAGTCCTTTAGCTACTCCCTGGTTACAATCTGTATCACTGTTTTTAAACTATGGAAAACCCGGTGCAAAATGTCTATTGATGGCACCTTCATTGGCTCATGTATGGTTTTCAAACAGATCAAAACCGAACTCAAAAGGAGAAGGACCATTGATCTAAACAGGACACACCCGAGACTTAACTGGGCCACAATTGATCTGACCTGACTTGAATTGTTTATTGTTTTGTAATATTGTATTGAATTGTAGGCCTGTTATTCAACTGGCTATTGCACAATGGCACTTTGAATTTTTAATATGATTATTGTTGTTAAACTGTCAAGTATTGTATTTTTTGTAATGTACTAAAATTATCAATAAAGCTCTTAAAAACGTCGTCGTTAAAAACGTCGTTCCTGAGAAGCAACGAGACCTAGAAAAATGCCCGAACCGGCAGCAAAGTCCGCGCCCAAGAAGGGCTCTAAGAAAGCCGTCTCCAAGACCGCTGTCAAAGGCGGCAAGAAGCGCAGAAAGTCCAGGAAGGAGAGCTACGCTATCTACGTGTACAAAGTCCTGAAGCAGGTCCACCCCGACACCGGCATTTCCTCCAAGGCCATGGGGATCATGAATTCCTTTGTGAACGACATCTTCGAGCGCATTGCCGGAGAGTCATCTCGCCTGGCGCACTACAACAAGCGTTCAACCATCACCTCCAGGGAGATCCAGACCGCCGTGCGCCTGCTGCTCCCCGGTGAGCTGGCCAAGCACGCCGTGTCCGAGGGCACCAAGGCTGTGACCAAGTACACCAGCTCCAAGTAAAGAGGCGGCTTTTCACGCTCCAATCTACCCAAAGGCTCTTTTAAGAGCCACCCACGTTTACTGTTAAAGAATGCAATTCCATGGCGATTGAGCTTGTAGAGTTTGTTCCAAGATTTTGTTCCAAGGTTTTCGTATGTCTTGAATGCTACTAGGCTATAATTAGTCTCCGCATGCGCCTTTTGTTGCCCAATCTAGGATTGTCGTACTTTCTCTAAAGCTGGGGTATTGCGCGCTTTCATCCGCCACTGTGAAACGACATAGCGAGAGATTTTAACTTGCGTTCCACCACATTGCATACTTTAAGTCATCTAATGCCACATTTTTTTTGATTGCCTTTACCTTTATTTAAACGTAATTCAGTGGCCACAGATTCAACTGGCCCACAAAAATTGAAGTCTGCGGGAATCGGCTAATAAGCACAAATCAGTGCTTGGTCATATTTTGTTTAGATTGGATATGATGTACAAGATGACGTAGACTACAAGATGACTAAGATATGTAATTTGTAAGTAGACCTATGCAATTAGTAGCCTATTGCGGCAGGTGGCAACATTTTGATGAGGATGGGACTCAACCCTGATGGGGAGAATCTGTTTCTGCAGTGACGATTTCAACAGTGTTGGTGGCCAGCTAGTTTTAGATGAGTTTAGTAGGCCTACAGCAAGGTTGGACATGGAGATGGGTCAAAGACGTGACGCTTGTTTTTCTGTGTCCCTTTGGTTAAGTTTATATTTTTTAGGTAAAAAATTGAAAATAAACTTATTACTTGCATACATTATTTTCTGACAACCTGCCCTAAAAAGTTGTGGTTTTAATTCATTTCGAGAGAATTGTTGAGTAAAAATGGCAAAAATGTCTTAAGTGTTGTAACCATAAAAACTGAGTAAAGAAAAATTAAAATTGCTCAAAAGAGCTGAAAGTAATAAAAACAAAACATATAAACTAGTTTGGCATAATCTTACATAAGAACTATTTTAAAGTTAATAAAAGTGGAACTATATTGTTCTTCATATTATAAATAATCCGGGGAATAATGTCAGTCAGGTCAATTTACATAAGTGTCTAGATGGTGTAACCACTATATAAGGAGTTTTTTATTATTATTTTTTTAAAAGACAATTTTGGTGGGAAATGTATCACAGAGAAGGACCCCTCTCTGCTCTTCAGGGTTGCATGTCAAGGTTAGTAACTCTCTTAGAAATATTGAGATAATTTGACATTTTAGGGTATTGTCAGGTATGATTAGGTTTACATGTCAAATGGTGTAACCAGTGAAAAACATTGATTATTGATCTTTATCATAAAAACAAGTATTTACTTTAAAAAGTATGTTTGAAAGTAGCTAGGTCATAGCTAGCAATATTTTATGATGCAGCACAAGGACAACTAACCATCTTAAGAAGAAATGTTTAGTTTATTAGTCAGTTTTATTTATGTTCCAAGTATTCTTTCGAGAAAAGGGGAATTGTCATGTACATCATAGCCTACATGTTATTTTGCCAGTCATTTTATGTTGTGTTGAGACTCAGAGATGGCCTGCCTAATAGGTCAGATACTTGTCTGCCATTTCATCATTAATACAATATAATAAATGTGGTAAATGTGGATGGTTACACCAATTGACACTGGGTTGTGTCAAATGGTGTAACCAGTGTTCCTGAAAATATGAAATTATACAGGAATATTAATTATATTCCTATTCCTATCCAAGCATTATGTTCTACTGTAGTGTAACATATTTTTAGCCATTTTGACATACATTTCCAAAGATTATAACAAAAACAAAGGTGTTTTCAGCATACCATATGACCCGCTCGATGTTGCAAAACTGGTGAAATATTAAAATTTGAGATCACCCTGATAAAATCTATTCCTAGGTAACATGTTGCAATTGATTATTATTATGAGTACATCAACATACTCTAGGTTGATAATATATTGAATTGACCACTTTTCTCTGGTTACACCACTTGACATTCAGGCGCATTTGGTCTTACTTTTTGAAGAAAAAAAAGTAGAAATGTAATTTAAAATGACAAAACCAACAAATACAAAATCCACATATTCACACACCTGATGCATGCTTTTAAAACAATATTTCCCCCATTTTTTTTTTCCATCTTTCCCACCCTTATTTGTCACTGACCAAGATACAGAATATGCATCGCCAATAAGAATTAACATGCAGATAATATGCAGTCTAATAAAAGCTGGAACAAGGTATACACTGTAAATTCATACAGCATGTATAGTATATTTACATGCAGATGACCATGGTAAGATAGTATCTATACAAGCATAGATGGCCTACAACCAAAAGACAACCTACGATGATTAATATGAATGTTATCATCAATGCAGGATATGCTGTAGCCTATCACTTTCAGCAATTCCTGAGCTTCATACGATATGGAGACATGGCTTTTAATTGTAGATGTGGGTGGCTCTTAGAAGAGCCGTTGGGTTGGTGGACTACAGAAGTGAGGAGAAAAAGCTTATCCGCCGAAGCCGTACAGGGTGCGTCCCTGGCGCTTCAGAGCGTAGACCACATCCATGGCGGTGACGGTCTTTCTCTTGGCGTGCTCGGTGTAGGTCACGGCATCACGGATGACGTTCTCCAGGAATACCTTCAGCACACCGCGGGTTTCTTCGTAGATCAAACCAGAAATACGCTTCACGCCGCCACGACGAGCCAGACGACGGATGGCAGGCTTGGTGATGCCCTGGATGTTATCACGAAGAACCTTGCGATGGCGTTTGGCGCCTCCTTTACCGAGTCCTTTGCCTCCTTTTCCCCGACCAGACATTTTCACACGTTTTTTTAAGACTGTTTTCTACGAAACCGTCGAGCTGAGTGATAAATTTACGACGTGTAGCATGTCTATTATGTCGAAACTGCGGATGTGATTGAACACAGTTGGCGCTCTTCTCTGCTGGGTGGAGCCTCAAGAGTCACGAGATAGAACCTCCTACCTCAGCCCCCCCTCCCCTCACACGTTTCAAACTGCGCCCGTGGAGTCAAATAAAGGATAAGAGCAAGAGACCAAATGTTTAACGTTTGGTCGCAGGGCCGGCCCTAGGATTCTGGTGGCCCTAAGCAAGATTTTTTTTGGTGGCCCCCCAAAACACTCCCAGCGCAAACACCAAACTAAACGCAAGAAGGAACCGTTCATCTCTTCGTAAGTAATGCCGCGTTCCAGGCAACCCGTAACCTGTGTTTTTCCAACCAAAAACAGGGAGCGATAACACAGATGATCACTTCATAATGTTGGACCACATTAAACATTTTCCCCTCTGGGAAATTAATACTCTCATTGCGTGCGCCACTTCTTGTGCCAAGGAGCGGTGCCAGACGGGCCAGCAGGGCGAACAGCGCCGGACTGGGCGCCGTTCTGAGTGCGCTGGGCAGCGGGCTATGGAGATGGGTGCGCCGGTCGGGAGGTAGACACTGCCTCCGACCTGGTCGCTCTCGCTCTCTCCCTCCTGTCACGGCGATGAGACGCCAAATGCTGATGCTGCCGCTGGGCGGGTGTGCGCGCCGTCGCCGCCTTGGCGTGGGGGACAGCAAGGTGCTTGGAAAGCAGCTTCTGGTCCTCCTCCAGCTTTCCAAACTGCTCCAGTGCCAGGCCCACGGAGGACCCGATCAGGCGGTCAGCGGAACATGTCTCTCCATCATCTTGGTGATGGAGGTGCCCAGGATGGCGATGGAGGAGATGGCTGCTGCAGACTGTACAGCCAAGATCGAACCCAGTATGGGCAAGTGAGCTTAAAGGCAATACTGCCAAGCAACACAGTGACACCTATTATATAGAGTAGTGTCTCAACTTGCATTTAAATGATAATGTAAACTTCAAGCATTCAAAGTAAACTGCAGACACTTTCAGGTGGATTAAAATAAAGTGTCTGCACATTAAAATGATTGACTTCATAGAAAACTATATCTTGCCTATAGACTATAGATGTAACATGTCATTGGCTGTATAACTCCCATCTCAAATGTACATCTTGTAAACTCCTGTCTGCAGACTCTGAACCAGCTCACTTCTCCTTCCACTACTGCTCTGCTGTTAATGAATGTGAATGGGAAGTCTTCACAAAACTAGCAACGTTTTGGAAATTGGAGAGGAAAGATGTCAAGCAGAAAGAGGAAACTACAGGTGGTGCTACAGTAACCAATTCAAAAAGCCAGTAGGAGAGCACAGCACATGAGAGGTGGTGGTGGGAGGAGGAAAGGTAGAGGAAAGGTGGGGGGGTGGAAGGGGGAGAGCAGTTGAGGTGGGGGGGGACATGGGGCGGAGGTCTGCACTCTGAGTGCAAGCCCCTCTAGTTGATTAAAGTGAACACACTGAAACAAAGGATATAACAATAGAAGTTGCATCATATAATGATGGTATGCCCTTCAAAATGTGGATGAATGGCTGAAGTGATCAGAGTCTCATACAACAAAGGAGAGAGAAAGCTGTTGACAGTACCGTGTATTGTAAAACATTTTGATGTATTGTAAGCTCAATTTTGATAATTAAACAATCTGGTCAATGGGTTTGTGAATGACAGTCAGAAGATCCAGTATAGTAAGTTTGGTGTTAATTGATTGAAAAATGTGGGATGAGATATGTTTATTCATTTTTACAGGTTTTGTTTGCTTTTCTTCATAATTGAAAATTAACTTCAGCAGCTGTGTGCTCAGTCAGTGGCCAATCAATCAATTTAGTCATTGTAATCCTCGGCGGGGGTTGGGTAGGGTTGCCAACAGCGATGTCTCCGATTGGTGGAGCTTGCATTGGATTGTGGTTAATGTAGTTTTCTCTGTATGAAGTGTTGGTTTCAGAGGACAGAATTAAACATATTTTAAAAAATTAAATTTTGGAGTTAAAATCCAGAAAAAAATCACACTACATCTATCATGTCATGACAATTTTGCACAGATTTTTCGTGGACTTTGGACATTTATTGAGCGAGAATTTGTAGTAACTGTACAGTATTGCTAATAGTAAAACATTTTGATGCATCACGCGCTCAGTTTTTGATATTTCAAAAATCTGTCGGGATTGTTTGGTGTGGGCTGTCTGCTGATGCAGTGTATGCATTTTGATTGCAATTGAAAAAAAATGTGGGAGGAGTTAGGTTTAGATATGTTCTTTTCCATTGACCATTTCTGGGTATAATTCAGAATACTGTTAAAAAAAAAAAAAATCTGACATAAAATTCTGAAAAAAATCACACTACATCTTGGATATGTTGTTAATGTTGTCACTTTTTATGAGGATGGTCAGACATTGAATTCGTAGTAATTGTATACAGAACTGTTAACAGTAAAACTTTTTGATGCGCTGTGGGCTCAATTTTTCATATTTCAAAAATATGTGAGGATCGTTTGGTGAGGACAGTCTGAAGATACAGTATATCAATTTTGGTGTAAATTTAACAAAAAATGTGGGAGGAGATCGTATGAAACCTTTGTCTCAATTGGGACTACGTTCACATGTTGGATTTACAGTGATAGCACCTATGGCTGATTTGTTGTGATTTTTTTTTACCTTTTAAATTTTAGACTGTTGCTGTAGCACCACCATCAGGTTTATTGATCTACAGTGCAGGTTGAGGACTTTGGGTATAGGACTGGATCTATTTGCAAAGTTTGGTGATTTTTTGTCCACGGGAAGTCAGACTTCAGTGGAAGATGGAGAATAATAATAAAAATAATAATAATAATACACTTTCCCTGGGAGGCTGAGTAATGTGATGCCTCTATAATTGGCACACACCCTCTGCTGGAAAGGAGGGTCCGGCCGATAGTCGAACCTCAGATCGAAGAGGAACAATGCGGATTTCGTCCTGGTCGTGGAACCACCGACCAGCTCTTCACTCTCGCAAGGATCTTGGAGGGGGCTTGGGAGTTTGCCCAACCTATCTATCTATCTGTGTTTTGTGGACTTGGAGAAGGCTTACAACCGGGTCCCTCGAGAGGTCTTGTGGAAGGTTAAACGGGAGTATGGGGTGAGGGGATCCCTACTTAGGGCCATCCAATCCCTGTACACCCAGAGCGAGAGCTGTGTCCGTGTCCTCGACAGTAAGTCGTCTTCCTTTCCGGTGGGGGTTGGCCTCCGTCAGGGCTGCGCTTTGTCACCAATCCTGTTTGTGATTTTCATGGACAGGATATCGAGGCGTAGCTGCACGGAGGTGGGGTTGCAGTTCGGTGAGCTGGGGATCACGTCGCTGCTATTTGCAGATGATGTAGTCCTGATGGCATCATCGGCCTGCGACCTCCAGCACTCTCTGGATCGGTTCGCAACTGAGTGTGAAGCGGCTGGGATGAAAATCAGCACTTCTAAGTCTGAGGCCATGGTTCTCAGCAGGAAACCGGTGGTCTGTCCGCTCCGAGTAGGAAATGAGTCCTTACCCCAAGTGAAGAAGTTCAAGTATCTGGGGGTCTTGTTCACGAGTGAGGGAACCATGGAGAGGGAGTTTGGCCGGAGAATCGGAGCAGCTGGTGCGGTTCTGCAGTCGCTTTACCGCACTGTTGTGACGACAAGAGAGCTGAGCCAAAAGGCAAAGCTCTCGATCTACCGGTCTATCTTCGTCCCCACCCTCACCTATGGTCATGAAGGATGGGTTATGACCGAAAGAACGAGATCACGGATACAAGCGGCCGAAATTAGTTTTCTCCGGAGGGTGGCTGGGGTCTCCCTGAGAGATCGGGTGAGAAGTTCAGTCATCCGTGTGAGACTCGGAGTAGAGCCGTTGCTCCTTTGCGTCGAAAGGAGCCAGTTGAGGTGGTTCGGGAATCTAGTGAGGATGCCTCCTGAGCGCCTCCCTAGGGAGGTTTTCCAGGCGTGTCCAGCTGGGAGGAGGCCGCGGGGTAGACCCAGGACCAGGTGGCAAGATAACATCTCCGCACTGGCCTGGGAGCGGCTAAAGATTCCCCAGGCAGAACTGGTTGATGCTGCCAGGGAAAGGGATGTCTGGGGCCCCCTGCTGGAACTGCTGCCTCCGCGACCCGACCCCGGATAAGTGCGGATGAAGATGGATGGATGGATGGATAATAATAATAACAATAATAATAATTATAATTATAATAATGCAGTGTATTTCAAAAGCATCATCTTCGTGTGGAACAGAACTTCAAGGAGGCCAAAAATGTTGAATCATCAAATTTATTGAGCATGCCTTTTACATGGGGTCAAATCTTCGGAAATACTAAGGTTCACAGAGAGGCGCCGAGCTTATGTCCTGGCTTCAGGTCAGGAATCACATGACAAACAAATTTTCATACAAGCAATGTTCATAAACTCCAGTTATGGTCACAAACGGTTCAACTGATCTTCTGACTGGTCAAGGTATCAGCTGGTCTTTGGCCCCCCTCCGGACAAAGAAGCTGCTTGGGTCCTTCCTGTGTCCTCCTAGGATCGCGTTACAAACTGTAGGCTACTGACTTCAGAGGTGAACTTTAGGTCACGCTGACTCAGACAGGACAAAGGAATGCTGACTCGGGGCAAAGACCTCTGTTGAGACTTGAATTAACACAGTTCAAACTAAAGTATCTAACTAGAGTAACTAAAGTAGCTATCACATCAACAAAAATGTCAAAAGAAGATGTGAGATGCAAGCGATGCATGATGCAAGAAAGAAACTCATGATGTGGACTTTTAGCCAATATATCCGGAGATGACACCTGCTCAGGTCCATTAGAATGAAATAGAAAGTTTATTTGCATAGATACATTGGAATTCTTGTCATCGCTTGTCCTTGCGGTGTCTTATCAGCACTAATCAGTTCATCATTCCAGTCCTAGCTACGCAGCTAAACATTAAAGGTTCCCAAACTGGCAATTTACTATCCGTAGTCTAGCAGTCTAATGGTGCGTTCCAGGCAACACGTAACCCGTGTTTTTCCAACCTTCTACACGTGAAAATGCACTGGAATGTCAGTCAAATCCGTCACTTCCTACCCGTGAACTCGTTCCAGATCAATGTACTCCCAGTTGCGCTCTCTGACGTCACACAGCCCTCTAAACAAGATGGCAGCCCACATGGGTACGGCGACAAAGATAACTTTAGGGCAACATAAAGTGAATTTGTACATTGTAATCAAAATAATACAAACGATTATGCACTACAATCTGCTATGTGTATGTAATGATGCCCAAATATGTTGATGACAAGAGATAGCTAGTGCTAGCTAGCGCTAGCTAGCTAACGTTAAGGTAAACATGAACTTGACCATGCAAACGGCAAAAATGCGATGATGTCAATATCAATGTCAATTATGTAAGGTACAATTTCTTAGCATAGCGAAATTAGGCATACAATGTTAGCTTGACAGCTCTGACAGTGTGCCAAATCTCAAGCTTTTGACAAATTGGCTTGTTTACATTTATCCAGAATTCCAAGCACTCAGACAGTTTGCCAGGAACGTTATGAAGTCGTGAGTCGTGATTTGAAGTCGTAACTTACGGGCTCAAAATCCTATCTGGAACACGGCATAATCCTCATCTAGCCTACTTATCCCATCCAATCATGGATGACTGTGTGTGTTGGCAGTGCAATTAAAGGAAAATTCAAGTCTATGATTTTGTAGCATCTAAACACATGTAATGTGTCATTTACAATGAACTTAAACCATTTTTAGCAATAAGTTCAATAAACTGAATGTGGTGGTTACAGACGCTATTATTTTGAAAGACTCGATTGATCAGCATGCATTGTGTGAAACTGAGCTATTGGGAGGAGGCGGAATTCGGCAGAACAACAGCGGTAGCCATCTTTATCTCTCAAGCGAACATTTGTCAGACCCTTTATCTAGCTATATTTGGTATTGAAGAAAAACAGACAGTTGCAAAATGTCATGGCAACGATAATTTAACTTAAACTCCATGGGTGTTAAGTGTTGATGGTAGATAAAAGTTTACCAGATGTCCTTTGGAAAATCTCTTAACTTGGCCACTTGAGGTTATGATAACTTCAGAGATAATTTACATATGAATGAATCCCCATTACAGGTATACTATTAAAGGGGAACACCGCTTTCATAGCAAGTTTAGCTCAAATGTCGCTTTGTCCTCAATGACACCGATCGGCACACACCAACATTTAACCGATCTGTGCAGTAGTAAGCTAGCTCCTTTTTCCTCTGTGCGCGCACCCCCTTTATAATGGAGGTCTATGGGCCTCTGCGAACAACTATGAAAAACATGCATTTTCAAGGCAGGAAGCGCCAGGAAGCCCCCTACCGGTCTCAGTAGTATGTTGTCTTGTGAAATGAATCGCCACCCCATGGTGTGTACCGCTCGGTTTCATTGAGGACAAAGCAACATTTGAGCTAAACTTGCTATGACTGCGGCGTTCCACTTTAAGTTGTGGTTAATAAGCAGATCACAATGGGACATAATAGGTCTACTTTGTTACCATAGTTAATTTTAAGTTAAAAGTTTAATTGTCATATATAACCATTACCGGTAGCCTACAGCTACATTGGAATTATTTTCTAGTTTGCAGAAAATGTCGGAGGCCAAGACGCTGTAGTGGCTTCAAAGGTGTTATCTTATGGATCTGGCAAGTTTTTTCTATAACTTATTGTAATACTTGGTATTGGTCTGGTATGTCCATGTTTTCTTCTATCTCACAGCAATCTATCTTTGGCAAACACCGATCAAACGATAACACTGCAACATAAACAAGGAAAGTGGATGTAGTAGGCGGGCTCTAGAGACCAGAACCAAGGGTGTAGTAGGTGGGCTCTAGAGACAAGAACCAAGGGTGTAGTAGGTGGGCTCTATAGACAAGAACCAAGGGTGTAGTAGGTGGGCTCTATAGACAAGAACCAAGGGTGTAGTAGGCGGGCTCTAGAGACCGGAACCAAGGGTGTAGTAGGCGGGCTCTAGAGACAAGAACCAAGGGTGTAGTAGGCGGGCTCTAGAGACCGGAACCAAGGGTGTAGTAGGTGGGCTCTAGAGACAAGAACCAAGGGTGTAGTAGGTGGGCTCTAGAGACAAGAACCAAGGGTGTAGTAGGCGGGTTTTAGAGACAAGAACCAAGGGTGTAGTAGGTGGGCTCTAGAGACAAGAACCAAGGGTGTAGTAGGCGGGCTCTAGAGACAAGAACCAAGGGTGTAGTAGGTGGGCTCTAGAGACAAGAACCAAGGGTGTAGTAGGCGGGTTCTAGAGACCGGAACCAAGAGTGTATTATTGTGTAGCTCTACACTGGAATTGGAATAAATAGAAACCGGGCTGTCCTCCAAGGAGAGGCTGGTGACGCGAGGCTAGTTCAGGGCTAATCTTTGAGTAGATTTTATGATTTATTTTCATGTTGCAGTTAAAAACTGTTAAAAAATATAGTGTAGGTAGTATTTACACATTATTCTACATTCACCTGCTGAACTATATACTTGAAGTAAGATTTAAACTATGTGTATGGGTTGCATTAACCACCCTCCAAAATCCTTTTTACAGCATATATTATGCTTACAACAGTGTCAGCCCCTAGTCGTATAGGCTTACAACAGTGCCATTGGGCAGTAAGGAATGTGTGGCAAGTGGTAACCAAAAATACCACAATTCACAGTACACATTGGCTGTGGATGGCCTACTGTACGGTACATTATACCAAGAATCATTGCATCTCTATACAATACTTTAATCAACTTATATCAGTACAAATATCTCAATATATTAATCGAGCTGGATAGTAAACAAGGTGAACCAGGTAATTTAAATGCAGGCTAGTTGATTTATTCACCAAACAGTTAAAATAAAACAATCAACACATTTGTTACAAAACTTCAGTGTGAGTAAAAAGGTAAAACACAAAACGTAATCAATATGCTATTTAATAGGCTACAGGCATTGCCTAATTAATTGGACATCACCTCTAAACTAGGCTAATGCATAAGAGATCATGCTAAAAAAAAATTCAAAGACTATCTGTATCCTTCTGAAAATACGTTTGAAGATATATGCCATAGTTTTCTAAAATTACATATTTACTAACACAGGAGAAAGAACACATACCTCTTACTACATTCATATTCACATTATTGACTGAATGATGTTTCTGGGCTTCTTATTCTGTCCACTCTGAGGATACAGAAGGCTATTTCCACTGAACAGCGATTTAACCGCCTCAACTCAAATACATCCTCATGGGACGAATCGGGCTCTTTGCATTACTTATATAACTCTTATAACTAAAACATTTTATGCCATATTTTCTTTTCACTCATTTACAGCCCCTCAAATGGGTAATCAGTTGGTCTGACTAGTAAAAGCTTTGCCACGTTCCTCGCATTCATATAGTTTCTCTCCTGTGTGGATTAATCTATGGGCAACTCAAAATCCTTTGTAAAAGCATTTTTCACATTCCTGGCACTAATATGGTTTTTCTCCTGTGTGGAGTCTTCTATGATTAGCTCACTTACAAGAATGAAAAGATCTGCAACATTCTACACCCTGGTATGGTTTCTCTACTGTGTGCTCTCGCCTGTGTGTATTCTTTTATGGTACACTAAATTACTCTTATGACTAAAGGCTTTGTCACAATCCTCACACTGATATGGTTTCTCTCCTGTGTGGCGTCTTCTATGGCTAATTAAATGACTCTTGCATCTAAAAGCTTTGTCACATCCTTCACACTGATATGGTTTAATTCCTGTGTGTATTTTCATATGACGAGTTAAATCTGCCTTGTGACTAAAAGCTTTGTCACATAAATCACACTTAGATGGTTTCTCTCCTGTGTGGCATGTTCTATGTTTAATTAAATGACTATTTCGTTTAAAAGCTTTGTCACATTCATCACACGTATATGGTCTCTCTCCTGTGTGTATTCTTTCATGAACAGCTAGTTCATAACGATAATGAAAAGCTATGCCACAGACTTCACACTGACATGATTTCTCTCCTGTGCGGCTTCCTCTATGACCAGTTAAAACATTGCCATGTATCTCACCAGAATGTGGTTTCTCTCCTGTGTGGAGTGTTCTATGCTTAGCTAAAAAACTCTTGCGTGTAAAGGCTTTGTCACATTCCTCACACTGATATGGTTTCTCTCCTGTGTGGATTATTCGATGCCTATTTAAATCACCATGACGACGAAAAGCTTTGTCGCAGCCCTCACACTGATATGGTTTCTCTCCTGTGTGATTTCTTCTATGGATTGCTAAATGACCCCGATATCGGAAAGCAATGCCACATTCCTCACACTGATATGGTTTCTCTCCTGTGTGGACTCTTCTATGGCTAACTAAATCACCACGAAGACGAAAAGCTTTGTTGCAGACCTCACACTGATACAATTTCTCTCCTGTGTGGACACTTCTATGGCCAACTAAACTACTCTTAGAAATAAAAGCTTTGTCACATTCCTCACACTGATATGGTTTCTCTCCTGTGTGGACACTTCTATGGTTAACTAAATTAATCTTATTAGTATAAGCTTTGTCACATTCCTCACACTGATATCTTTTCTTTCCAGTGTGGACACTTCTATGCCTAACTAAATTACTCTTACGAATAAAAGCTTTGTCATGTTCCTCATGTTTGTATAGTTTCTTTACTGCCTTGCTCTCAGCCTCTCCAGAAGAAACATCTTCACTCTCGGTGCCATAGTGGGAACTGGGAACATACGTGGTCTGGGGGCTGGGGCAGGTGTCGGGGCTGGAACAAGGGCTGGAAATAGGTCCAGAGGACTTAACCCCTGTTCTTCTTGATTTTACAGGTGATGTCCGTACTCTGGTAGACCGAGGCCTGAGACAGTAGGCTGTTGGTTCAGGCAGCAGTCCTCCTCTTGCCTCCTCTTCCAAATTCTGAGCTGTAGGACAGTCTGGAGTTACAGAAGGGGACTGTGAGTCATTGGCTGGTTCTGGTGCTCCATCCTCCCCTTTATCAGACTCCGTTTTGATTTGTTCTTTAGTTGTGGTGGTGGATAAAGAGTCTCTTTCTCTGTTCTCCACAGTTGGAGTTTGGTCAAAAGGTGGGAGTTGAGACGAGTCGTCCAGATCAAGAGAAGTGAATTTGGAGTCTGTAGTATCAGACTGCAGCCCTTGAAGCTGTTCTCCCTCCTGACTTGTCCAAAGCTCCCTTTCCTCTTCAATCTGTGGGGGCTCTGGAAGAGAGCACTGCTGGATATCTGGTGAAAAAGGGAAAAAAAGATAAATAATTGGATAAAACCTACATCATTATTCTACAACCTAAGTGTCGACCAACGAGCTGTATTTTACAGCTGGTGCCATTTTTTGTTTACCAGGGGTAACGAGCTCTAGAGCCGCGTTCTAAGTGCTTTTTAGGGTTATAGCAACGTTAACAATTGTTTTTTTCAAAACTGCAGAAAAAGTGATAGTTGGCACTAGAAAACATTAGGTAGCTATTTTAACCTCGCTAGTTAACACTCAGTGTGCAAAATCACAACACTTTGGGCTAACGCAGCTGTAAAACATTGGTAGTCTAGAACAGGGGTTCCCAACCTTTTTTACACCGAGGACCGGTTTCATATAGCCAAATTTTCCGAGGCCCCCAAATGTGTCTCTAGCCCACTCAGGGGCTGAGTTGTGGGATCCGTGGCATGGATAGTGGCGTGATGGTGAGACTCCGCCCCCTTGGGTCAGAGTGCGGCGAGTTTACATAGAAAGTCAATACAATTCTCGCGAACTGGGCGGCGGGCGGCACAGGCGGCGCGAATCGCAGAACTCGGCGGCGTGGCGGACAGGATTCGCCGCGCGGAGACATTCGCAAAAGTTAAATTTTTTTAACTTTCTGCGGCGGATTCGCGCGACGACCCATTGATCCCGCGGCGAGATTGGGCAAACTGGGCGGCGCAAATTTTCTTGCCGCGCCCGGTGTGAACACAGCAGAAGGCCAACAAAAAGTTATGAAAACAAGGATGTTCGACCTGATCTCTTAATATAAGCTATAATTAGCTAACAAAAGGCTGACTTTGCAAGCGGGAGAGATGAGCCTGTGTTCCACACCCATGTGTGTGACTCATAGGGAGAGGGCTGTAAATGATGTTCCATGTCCCGGTAGGCCAAATCAAAACGCTCCCGTTTCGCCCATCTATTAAGTATTATGTGTTTTTTGCCTAACAAAGTGTAAGCTTCGCGATTGCTCGACCAACAGAATCTTGGTCGGATTTCGACCAAACAATCAACTGTACATCAAATTCATTAAAAAAAAGAAGTTATATTGTATGTATATGTAGCCTGTAAGCTGTCGATGCCAAACAAGCACCTTTGAATTTAAATGAGAGAGAGGAGCTGGGGGTGGGGTTGGGGTGACCAAGAGACGAACCCCAACTACACTAGTGAAATTTTTGAAGATGATCGAGGACAAAGTTAGTCCTCGAAGTGGAAAAATACAGGGAGTTGTATGATCCCCAGCACATGCTCTACAAAGACACTAACAAAAAAATGAAGCTTTGTGATGTCATTGCGAAGGCCATTGGAGAACCAGGTATATTCTATTTATATCCACATGTAAACAAGTCGCAACACAAGTTCAGTTCAGTCTCTGACGCGCGCGGAGAAATGCGCTTCTGGAGTGAACAACGCTCCTGTGCGCGCGTGAACGGTTCGGAAAGCCTGTGTGAACATAGAGTAACATTACAACTACAAGTCAAATCCTCTACTCTCTCTCTCTCTCTCTCTCTCTCTCTAAACCCTCTTCTTTTCAGGGGACCCAAAATGTAAGCTAGTCGCGTATGATAGGCTATATTATTTTTCAGGAATCTCATGCATGATCGGACAGATGTATATATATATATATTATATATAGAGAATACATAGATTGTTTTCGCTTTTTTTCAAAATAAATAAATTAAACAAATAAACCGGGGCTATTCATAAAACATCGCCCAGGCCAAACGATGACAAACATTGGCCCACGCCAATGATCTGCTATAACAATGTTGTCTTATTGCCCAGCCTCAGGCCCTCACCCAGGTTCAGAGTAACACTCGGCGCCGATCAAGGCGCTCCCTCTCTGGGCCACGAGGGCAGCTTTATCCCCCGGTCTGTTAGCTGCTAGCACCCTGGATCTTTGAAGGGGGATTTCTCAGCTAGCACTAGTCGGTTACAGACCGATGTAGGCTACTAACATTCAAATGAGGAGAATATCTGATTAAACTGATTTCAGATTTAAATGTTTGATACATCATTTGAAAGCGTATAATCTGAACTTTCGTGTTACGTTGAACAAGTGAAAATGACTTTGGCCTACTTGGAAACCAAAACACCAGCTGCGGTCACATTAAGCCTCCCCGAATAACGGATTCGGGTAAATCTCTTGTAAATATCATTGCTTTTGAAATCCAGAATGTGGAATTAGTTAGGAGAAATTTATTTCAGTGTCGGTTAACTCACATCCATCTGCCTCCATGCTGTTCCTCTCTTCTTCTTCTTCTTCTTCTGTCAGTTTAATCGCTTCGTCTTCTTTGGCGTTTTACGGCAGTTTGCATCCTTGTTGTTGCATTACCGCCACCTTCTGGAGTAGTTAGCTGCTACATCGTCCGGTGTCAAACTTTTCCTATCGGTTCTCCACGAGTAGTTGGCTCGACATCTCCTGTAGTGATGGCTCGACATCTCCTGTAGTGATGGCTCGACATCTCCTGTAATGATGGCTCGACATCTCCTGTAGTGATGACGAAACGAGGCATTCTGAAGCACCGAGCCTTTTTTTTTAGGCACATTGGCCCTCATTCATCTAACTGGCACACATTCTATCGCACAAATGATGGTAGGACTGCATCAACGTGCGATCTATCAAACAATCCTATGCCACCAATCCCATCCCAGTGAACATTTTTTTAATTGAAAAGACGTTTAAAAAACGACTATAGTCGATACCGGCTATTTGAAGACATTGATTGAACGTTCACATATAGACCATATTTCACTGAGATATTACGCTGGTGAAATATGGTCCAAATGTGAACGTTTAATCAATGTCTTCAAATAGCCGGTATTTCACTTTGCACTTTTGAACCAGTTTTGCAGGTAATTTCACTGGTTACCATAAGCCGTATTTTAAATGACTTTTCAACTGAAGAATGCTCACGGAAACATTTAACTGTAAAAGTAATTCTGGCTATAGGATTATAGAATGACCCCCCCCCCCCCCAGGGCAAAAAAGTCCTTGAGAAAGGACGAGTAACATGAAAAAATATTTGCCCTTAAATAAATACAAATACAAAAAAAATATATATATATACAATAAAAAAAGCATTTATTTCTTGGGGCTGTGGTCAAAGCCACCCTCACCAGACCTTCCAGGAGCCTGCTGGTGGTGGTGTAGGGTTTGATCATGGCCTGGAGGTAGGAGGTGGCTGTTCCTCTCATTGCCCTGAAGGTTAGCGCCAGAGTTTTAAACTGGATACGAGCCGCTACAGGGAGCCAGTGTAGGGAACAGATTAGGGAAGTTGTGTGGGAGAACTTGGGGTGGTTGAACACCAGGCGAGCAGCAGCGTTCTGGACAAGTTCCAGCGGTTTAATGGCTGACGCCGGGGCCCCAGCGAGGAGGGAGTTGCAGTTGTCCAGGCGGGAGATGACCAGGGCCTGGATGACCACCTGTGCCGTTTCATCAGTGAGGAAAGGGCGAATGTGTCGTCATCCACTCCGAGATGTCAGCCAAGCACCCAGCTACAGTGTTATATATGTCCAGGCTCTTTCGCTGTTGCATTGGACTTCATGAAGGCCTCTATAATATTAGGGGGAAAAATTAATCAAGTATATTATACCATGAAGTAAGAAGCTTTGACATTGGTGAATATATATGACCTTTAACCCCAGAGTACAGCAACATTGCTGTGAAGGCCCTCTTTTTCTTCTCGCCCCGCCCCCCTTCATATTGAAATTGGACATCAATTTCTTGGTCACTTCCTCCACAAGATTTCCCACCAGTGTTCTAGCCAGTACACCTCAATTCTAAAATAATACATTCACAGGGTCTAATGCCGTCTCATGTCACGAACATTATGTTGGGGGCCAATTCATAAACTAATAGCAATAAAAGTTGAATATTGAACTACAAAAAAGTTATCATGTATAATCTTTAAGCAGAAGAGAGAGAGAAGAAAAGAAAAGAGAGACAGATAAAGTGGGAGGAGAGAGAAGAGGAGAGAGACGAGTGTCATACACTACAACCACACAGTCAAAGAATAAGACACTACTCCCAACGTTCCCTGGTGTACATACAAGGCAAACTCCTTGCGCAGTCATCGCCGGTACTGTTTCTTGCGTTTCATGGTGTTCAGGTAGGACCTGACCTCAGGTCAGGCAGCAGGGCAGGGGCTCCCACACAGACGCCTGTTCAGAGTTGCAGAAATAAAATCAGAGGACGAGAAATTAAAAAGGATAGAAGTTGTATTTCTCTGATGTGGCTGGTGAGGAGAGAAGGGTCTGGCTGCGGAGCTCCACTGTCAGACCCCAACTCCACTGTCAGACCCCACCTCCACTCCTGGACGCTTTAGTCACGTGCACACATCGGAAACGGTGCGTAATCTCACAATACCCGGTCAGCAGACATAAACTGCTTTCTCCGTTCGTTGGTCATTATTTCCTTAGATCTGATGAATACTGTGAAGCGTGCGTGTGAAGGTTTGGGGTATAGTCCAATAAAGTCATCCCCACCGGGGCCTCGAACCCCAATCTCCCAGGTGGGAGTCCAATGCTCTCACCACTACTCCACTACTTGTGCAGTGGAGATCAGTGGGTTGGTTTTGGTGTCCTCCTTCCAGTCCCTAGTGTGGGTTGGGGTTAGAATAAGGGTTGGGGTTGGGACAACTCTATAACAGTGCCTGAGTGTTCCTGAGTGTTGTGGAGGTTGCACGTATGTATATATATGATTATTATTATACATTTTTATACAGACTGGTATGTATGTATGTATGTATGTATGTATGTATGTATGTATGTATGTATGTATGTATGTATGTATGTATGTATGTATGTATGTATGTTATGCATACTATATGTATATATTCCTTGTTCTCTATTATGTATACTCTATGTACTATGTATATTCTGTATTCCAACCTATGCTGTACTTTCCTTCTGCTGAAACGCCAAATTATTAAAGTTCATATCTATCTAACATTTGTGCAAATACTTTTCTGCCACTAGGTGGGGCTAAAATCCAACACATTGATGGATGGGGCTAAAATCCAACACATCGATGGATACCTCACATGCTAATGAATTAATGAGCATCTCAGATTTTCAGTGATTTAACTCTTATGTATTTGTTGAACAGAATGCTTAGTGACTTCATGTCTGTTATTCAGCCAAAACTTCCTTTTCATGTTCTGTGGTGGTTGGATTAAAGTGTGTACAAATGTAATGTATGTGTGTGTGTGTGTGTGTTCGTGTGTGTGTGTGTGTGTGTGTGTGTGTGTGTGTGTGTGTGTGTGTGTGTGTGTGCATGTGGATGCATGTGTAGGTGTGTGTGTGTGTGTGTTCGTGTGTGTGTGTGTGTGTGTGTGTTCGTGTGTGTGTTCGTGTGTGTGTGTGTGTGTGTGTGTGTGTGTGTGTCTCAGTGAATGATGTGTGACTAGATTGGTCTCCAGGTGGAGGTGCACAGAGCCCTCCCTGTTGAGCACAAACTAAGCTACTGGATTCACTCTGCCCCCTCCCCCCCACCCTGGACCGCCCACCCACACACCAGACAACTTCCCACTCTGCCCCCTCCCCCCCACCCTGGACCGCCCACCCACACACCAGACAACTTCCCCCTCAGCTCCATCAGCCACTACTACTTCTGCAGCTTCTGACCAGCCTTCAGTAGCCAGCGCAGTTCTGACCAGAGCTGTCAGGGGAACACTGAGGAAAATGACCCATATGACAACAGAGATCGCTGCCTTTGTCCTGACCATATCAGGCTGGATCCTAGTGTCGTCCACTTTGCCGACTGACTACTGGAAGGTCTCGTCTGTGGATGGAACCGTCATCACGACAGCCACCTTCTGGTCCAACCTGTGGAAGACCTGCGTCACAGATTCTACTGGGGTCTCCAACTGCAAAGACTTTCCCTCCATGCTAGCACTGGACGGTCAGTTCAATATACAGTATAGAGAGAAATATAGATGTGGTGTGTGTGTGTGTGTGTGTGTGTGTGTGTGTGTGTGTGTGTGTGTGTGTGTGTGTGTGTGTGTGTGTGCGCGTGTGCGTGTATATATGCATGCGTGTGATCTCTGTCAGATATCGTACACATTAAGCACCTTTTTCCTTGAATGGATGAGTGAATGAATGAATGAATGAATGAATGAATGAATGAATGAATGAATGAATGAATGAATGAATGAATGAATGAATGAATGAATGAATGAATGGCTTGCTTTGAAAAAAGAACATCTGGAACTTAATAGACCCAATGCTTTTCTGGCCTCAGTCCATCAGCACCAAAACAAAGGCTAGCAGTATGGTGAACGCATACCCAGTTGAGGGAGAGAAAGTGTTTGTTTGAGAGTATTTGAGAAAGTCAGAGTTAAGATGTGACATACAGTAGTATTTTAGTCCTTAAGTAGGGCAAGGTCATTTTTCTTTTCTTTTTTACAGATTATTGAAGGGTAAATTGTAAGCTTTCAAATCATGTGCCAAGCAATGGAAATATTTGAAGAGGATAAATTATGCTTCTGTGAATGTTGGTACACCTGAAATCACTAAGCTGAGAAAAAGTGCCTCCAATATTGTTGTTCACACACTTTGCCTACTTTGTTGACCAAATATGACTGTTTAGTGATCCTAAACTGTTGTTTGTTATATTGAGTGGGTCAAAAAAGAGGATCCAAACTCTGGTGGCTGACACAAACGTTCCGTGCTGACAGGCGTCTCTCTGTCCGTCCTCCTCGTCAGTGTACATCCAGGTGTGTCGAGGGCTGATGATCGCGGCCGTGTGCCTGGGCTTCTTCGGGGCCGTACTGGCCCTGCTGGGGATGAAGTGCACCAGGATCGGGGGCTCGGAGACCACCAAAGCCCGGCTGGCCAGCCTTGCAGGCATCCACTACATCCTCAGTGGTGGGTACTGATCCATGAACGCTGCATGTTGTGAATTAGGATGATCATGTTACCTGTGTTGGATTATTATGTTTCCTGTGTCGGATTATGTTACAGTACCTGTATGAAGTTTATCATATCAAGATGATCATGTTACCTGTGTGAATTTGAATTATTTAGATCCAAAATCTGTGTAGATGCTTTAGGGGAGTATATACATTTTTGGAGAGAACGTGCACACAGGATCACGTGTGGGTTTGTTTGTTTGTTTGTTTGTTTGTTTGTTTGTTTGTGACTGTGTTTTCTGCAGGGCTGTGCTCTCTGACGGCGTGCTCGCTGTATGCACACAGAATCACATCGGAGTTTTTTGACCCTCTCTTTGTGGCCCAGAAGTAAGTGTTCAAGCTGGAAATGGCAACTCTGTTGATGAAGACATAATCTCATGAGCAACATTCCCAGCATGCTGAGTGTGTGGTCGTCTCTTGGCCAGGTTTGAGCTCGGGGCCGCTCTCTTCATCGGATGGGCGGGGTCAGTGTTATGTATACTGGGAGGTCTCATTTTCTGTCTCTCGCTGACAGAAGGCTTCAGCATCAGGCAAGCGTGTTTGAATAATACTTTAATTTAAATGTTGTGGCTATGCATCATGCATTTTGTAACAGGCAACAATGCAGAACTTTATAGAGACATCAAACAAAACAGCCTGTTCATTATGAAACCTGACCTTCAGTGACTGAACGAGGCAATTTCATTCAAAGAGTAATTAAGTTATTTCAAATTAAGAAATATCAGACGATAACATCGCGTCTCATAATGATAAAGAGCAAAGGACACATGTATGATGATGAGTGAATGTTTCCTTTGTAAGCATGTGGTTTATGTGTAAGTCACCTTGGGACTGAGAGGACAGGAGGTAACACACTCCTTCCATGATCTGGACAGCAACACCAAACTCTACAGAAGTTACAAAAAAAATTGGAGTACTGTATTCAGAGGATAATCAAAGTTTGTACAGATAAAAGAAAGCTGATGTAAAGGAATGTTCACGACTGAACCAAAGCCAACTTCTCTCTTTGTGTCTTCCTCATCCCCTCAGCCGAGCAGAGTACTCTTACAGGCAGGGTGCTGGGTTCTCCTACAGTCAGGGTGCTGCATCCTTTGGAACGACACGCCACAAGCACAGCAAGCCTGGAAACAGCACGCACAAAGAGCCCAGAGACCCCTCGGAATCTGCCACACAGTTTGGAAAGAATGCTTACGTTTGACAACGTACTGTTATTATTGTTATGTGATATTGTCATGTAGTCATATGTCATGCCATGTGATATTGGGGGAAGGGCCATAAACTGTTTCAAGATGTTGAGAGAACATGTCGAACATGCATGTAGGGTTTTTAGATTGAATGCATGCTACTGTACACCACTTCAACTACAACAACACTCTAAAATGATGGAAGACATTGTAGATGATTATACTGGCTGACCTGTGATTGAGCTACACATATTCATTAAAAATGGTCAATACTGTCAAATAATAATAATAATAATAAGTTATTATAAATATTATTCTTATTATTATTATTGTAGTTATTATAATAGTATTATCAATAATAATAACAACAATCATTATTATTATTATTATTGTTGTTGTTATCATTATTGATTATAATATAATAACTACAATAATAATATTCGAATAATAATAATAATAATAATAATTTAATTACCCAATCCAAGGGGTCTTTATTAGCCACACAAGACACACAAACACGTGTGAATGAATGGAGACACAGCACACATGACACACACACACACACACACACACACACACACAAACAAATCTAAAATTGTCACAATTATACTGTGAAATCATTAGGAGAAATGGGCAGATTGTGTAAATCCAGATTACGTAACGAGTTTCCTATCAATGAACAAAACGAGATAGAGATAAGATTGTTTTCCTTACAGAACAGGACGTTTGGCAGGAGACACCATCTCCCAGGTCACCTTGTAAAACACGGCTTGTCCAAGCTTCAGATCGCTGACTGCATATGACTCAGAACAAGTTTGATGTCAATCACATATCCTCAGACATCATTAAAGTAACTGTGAAAGTAAATATAGAGAATTCTGCCCAAACCGATCTGTGATATATCTGTTCAATAAACCCCCTTTACACAGTACTGGTGAGCATTTGAACATAGACATCTGAAAAATTAGTTGTAATAAGTGCATACGTATTCAATATTTGTATTATGACATAGTTTGAAGAAATTGTGAAAAGGACATTTGGCATAATGATTATATTGTTTGTTTTGTTTCTGTTTTTGTTTTGGTAAACGTATCGCTCCATACACACAACCTGAGACTGAGCGCTCCTTCAACAGTCTGTGTTGTAAACCTGGAGCAGTGCGTGTCTCAGATGTCTTCAGACCGGCCCGGCAGGAGAGCGGGAGAGTCAATAGACGTCATTGTGCACCATTGGGAAGTTGTCCTGCCCTGGTAATATGGCCCTCACTGAAAGATGGACGACCACCTCTGACAGGATGGGGCCCTGACCTGTCTAGACTGACCAGAGATGCAAGAACCCCCCAGACCTGCCTGTTCTGTCTAGGATGTGGGATCGGAAGTTTTGTGACCCACAATGTGCTGTCCATCTCCACCTTCTGATCACTGGAAACCCTAACCCTGTTACGTAAACCTCCCGGCCTCACAGCCAGGGGGAGCTCCACCCACCTGGCCACCCAGCCCAGCCCCCACTCCGGACATCCCGAAACATGTGCCAGGTATCTGCTGGATGGGAGAGCATCTCCCTCACCAACCCTGGGGTTTGATATTTAGGTGGAACATCGATGTTTTAGAAAAGTCCCTGTTTCTGGATTTTAAGATAAACTATAATAGCAGTGTCTGTCCAATTCCCATAGTTTATATATATTATATTTTATGCAAATGATATTCTGTTTGATAACCCAAATGATCCGAAGCATTTCACTGTACATGGTACCTGTATCATCTGTCACAATATGACAAACAAACCACCTTGAACCTATCCCACATCTCTGTGCAAACACATCTAAACAATGATAATATAATGCTGAGATATAATTTACTTCAATAAAATCAGCTAAACTGTGTGCTTTTATTATATTTTCAATTTTATTTTTACACTGACAGTACACATCCATGAACCTTGCTGTAAATGTGTCCTTATTAGCCAAGGCAAATTTTCACTCCGTGGGTCCGGTGTTTAAAAAGCCACTAAAAACGGGAACATAACTCAACGCACTTGTAAATGAGGATCTCAATCTCACCTCAATGTGTTTTTGAGTATAAATAAAGGTTTTGAATTGAATAAAAGCATGCAAACAAATTAAAGATAATTAAAAGCTATGTATACAAAACAGTACTATATCAGTAATATGCTTCTCCGTATACAGGCCAACACAGAATGTGTAGCACTGTTTGGGTGTTGTTTCAGCAAAGCGCCATCAGAGGGCAGTGTGTGTCTGCCTCAGCCAAAGACCCACATCCTCTAGTCATCCTCCTAGAGCTTCCATTCCAAGACCTCCTCTCTCATAGACTGGCATCACATACAAAACCTATGTGTAAACAAACAACCAGTAGATATTCATGTCACTTTAAGAGCAGATCCAAGACCGTCCTGGGTGGAATACTTCATATCTCTGGCTTACCAGCAGGTATTACAGCCTGTAATGAGGTGGGGCCCTGCCAGCTACAACACATAACCCACCTATTGTTCCATCTCTCGTGTTCCCTCAGTAATGAAAAGCATGACACGGGAGGCGAGCCGGACTCTCCCTGTAGGCCCCACGTATCACAACTCTGCAGCCATTTCAATATTCACCCGACTTATTCACTTCACTTTGCCAATAACTTTGCCAGTAAGCCGAAAAACTTGAAACAAAGAAGACCCTTCTCATCTTCACTCACCACAAGAAAATCCATCACTCCCCATGGAACTAATAACATGAAAGCCCAGGATTTAAGTCTCATTACAACAGCACAAAGACGGTGTGTTTAATTATGAGAAGTATAGCCCCAATAACCTGCTACAGCCTAAGGCAATGCCAAAGGACAATGTCTGTTTAAGGAACTCTGAAGCAGTAATTCCTGTATAAATCCCTCTTGAACAAGTCAAGTTTGTTTTTTGCAAAATATATGTTTGATATGATAAAACATCAAATCATGTTTATTAAACTTTTACTAAGGGACTCTTACCTGTCACTTAATTATGACTGTGCTCATTTAGAGGAATGAGCACAGTCACATGTCCCCAACTGAGTGTTTTGATTTTGAGGTTATCCTCCACAAAACCTCAAAATCAAAACACTCAGTTGGGGACATGGAGGGCATAACTAACTGTAGGCGTAATCGGAGCTGAGGTGCTGAGGTGAGCATTCTGAACCAACGCAATCTACACACTGTTTGCCGGTGGTTCTGGGAACCTGAGCACCAGCTGACTCTCACCCACATCCCAACAGAGAGGCTGGGAAGACGCCCTGCTCTGAACAGACAGTCTGACACCAGCAGGTCTGGTCTGTCAGAGACCCAGCAGTCGAGCTGAAGATCCAGCAGACGCTGGCTGGATGACAGCCTCCCCTCCGGACCGGATCAGAGTGAGGGACATCTGAAGAAATAAGTCAAAAAGAAAATAGGCTGACAAAGAAGCAGCCATTTAGGAAGGTAGATCTATAGACAGTCTGGATAGACGGCATCTGGGATGAAGATCCGCGTGGTGCAGATCTGGGGCTTCCTGATGACGGCGCTGGGCTGGATTTTTGTGGCGTGCTCCATGGCCATGGAGGGCTGGAAGATCACGTCCATCGGGGGCATGGGCGGCTCGTCCATCATCAAGGTGGCCTGGTACTGGTCCAGCCTGTGGAGGGCCTGCTTCACCGACTCCACTGCCGTCACCAACTGCTACGACTTCCCCATGCTCTGGTCTGTGGAGAGTGAGTATCACATCCTCTTGCATACATAGTAGACTACTGCACTGTATACGTCTGGAACAGTAACCCCATTTCTTAAGAAACTTCTCAAAAAACCCAACATTCTAAAGTTGGCAGTTGTTGTTAGAATGTTGGAAGTTTAAAATTCAGCTGTTAAATCCATTCAACCAACGGCAACATTCACCAACAAACATGGCACACCAATCCTATTGGTGTTGGTTAATTTTGGTTGGAGCCATGTGCAGAAACCTTAAGCCATGCCTGGCGTTGCGCTGTGACCTCCAGACCACATCCAGATCGTTCGAGGCCTGCTGATGGGAGCTCTCTCGCTAGGCATGCTGGGCTTCGTGCTCAGCCTGATGGGGATGGAGTGCACCTTCATTGGGGGCAAAGACCGGCCCAAGCACAAGAAGATCTTCACTGGAGGATGCTGTCACATTATCAGTGGTACTGTACACATCTTCCTCTCTCTTTGACGATTGGCGTCAAGTGTTGCTGTGACCGAGTGTCAGATCGGAAGCTGACTGCTCTCCTCTTGACTGTAGGTGTTCTGTCCACGTGTGGATATGCTGTCTACGCACAGTATGTCTCAGGGGAATACTTCAATCCCCACTTTGACGGATTAAAGTAAGTGCATCAGAATCAGAATCAGATTTATTTTTGGCTGATTTTTACACATACTAGGAATTTGTTCTGGACTGTTGGTGCATAACTGTGATGGGTAGACAACAGGGTGCAAGGACTAGACAGGACAGTGCAAAATACATAATAGCTCAAGAAGTAAAGGGCAATGTGTTTGATGATGTGCAATGTGTTTATTTACAAGATAAGTGTTCAGTATGTTTACTGTGCATACAGTATGTGTGTCTTGTGTAATGTAAGCATGTGTGCAGTGTGATCTTATGTACAATACAATCAAGAGCTGTGTGTAAGTAGTGCTTCAGATCTAAATCGCAGGACCCGAGGGGGAGGGGGGTATTCGGCCACACAATGACACACACCATCGCACACACAGTGAACGGCGACATGGCACACAGCGCGCACACACACACACACACACACATGCAATTTTCAGGGGTCGCCAGTTGGAATTTGTTCCCTGCATTTCTCCCATCCAAGCTGTCCTCTAGTGGCCAGGTAGAGGCCACGCCCCCTCTCTCGCTGTTAAGATCAAGAGATCAAGATTCCTTTTATTTGTCACATGTTATGTACGGTGTACAGTCACAGTGAAATGTTGCTGCCAGCTACAGGATTATGCTACAAATAAACTCTAATACTCAGTTCCAAATACAAATTTACAAGTTACAAATTTACATTTCGCAAAAATTACAATTGTACAATTTAACAGAAAACACAATAAGTACCTTTTCTACTGTAAACGTATAAAATGAAGCTGGGATGGGATAGATAAAGGTCTGGATAGATGGTTATCTCTCCCTCTCTCCCTCACAGGTTTGATCTGGGGACTCCTCTGTTTCTGGGCTGGGTGGGATCAGCGTTTCAGATGACAGGCGGTTCATTCTACCTGGCATCGGTGTGTCAACTGCTGCTCAACGATGAGCCGTGAGTACTATAAACACTGTAGTATTTATACATTTACTATCTATCACAGACATAATACTGTAATTATACACATTTAAATACCAGCAAACCAGTGGTGATGTGTGTTCTGTCTTTGGTTCTGCTCTGTCCCAGGACGCTAGTCGTCCCTGCTCTCCTGGAGGCCAAACCCAGCGTAGCGCAGGACTCTGTGTCCGAGATCACCTCCAAGACCAGAGTGTCCTCAGTCTCTGAGCTGTCCTCGAAGTCCGCGCCCTCAGAAGTGTCGGCCATCTCCTCGAGGTCAGGTCGGTCGTCAAAATCTGGGCGCTCTTCAGAGACAGAGCGCTCCTCAAAGTCCAGCCGTTCCTCAGTGTCGGAGCGGTCGGAAAGGTCGTCGAGGTCGGGTCGCACGTCGAGGTCCAGCGGATCAGAACGCTCCGGGTCGAGAAGCAGCAGCGGAACCGTGTCCTCTTTATCAAACGGGTCGAAGAGGAGCGGGAGAGAACAGTTCATTAGAAACTCCTACATATGACCTGTAGACTCAGAGTTATTTATTTACTTCTTTTTTTTTATCATTATTTTATAATCCAGTACACTGGGTTCTAGGGATTCCTCTTGCCTGAGGGCCAGAGGGCCTGAGGCTCAGAGGAACTGAACTCAGTAGCATTTCAGTAGCATGATAGGAGAAAAATGCTTTTATGCCATCAGGTTCGATTAAGTAAACCTCATTTTTAGGTACACCCAATATTGGATGCATTTTGGGAAAGAGTGTTCTGTGTGTGTTCAGAGCTTATAGTCTGAAAGTTATGTTTTTGGTGCGGATTTACATTTATGCACTTAGCAATATGTTGGATTTGAGGTTGAGATGCAGTTCAAATAATCTTAAACCTTTCAAGTTACTTTTGTTATGTTCGTCATTTGTATCAAGAACAATTTCATTTTTACTGATGCTTTTACATTGTGACATGTATCCTACTTGCATGTTATGTTCTGTTGGGTATTCTTGAATACCTCTATTTTCTCAAAAATCCAAAATATCATTGTCCAACACAATTTACTTATTCTTGTAATGGGAGTAAGAACCAATGACATAACACTAATAACAGCAAGTGCTTTCCATTGTTGTGGTGGTAAGACCAGTTGGTATAATATACATTACAGGTTGTCAAGATAATCATCTCTACACTCAGTTTAAAACTTGTTTTTCACTTTTTCTGGCTCTGGCACCCTAGACAATGTAGTGTATTGTTTATACATAAACAGAGTTGCATCAGCATTTTCATGTAAGCAGACCCATTCAATCTGAGGTGAATACACTTGATTTCAGCACCAGAAGAAATGCACACAGCTTGTATATTAAATAATTCCATTACTCTTATATTATTCCATGTCGAAAATAAACTTCAGCTGCTCTCTGATGAACAGCTAACTCTCTATCAGGTCTGGAATTGAAGCTTTGTCTGAGGCTGGCTAGAGGGCTTCTCATCGTATTGGGTGCCTCTCTTTACTACTCACATGAGATGTGAGAGATGTGTCCACTTGTGAGGGGTGGACAGAGAGACAGAGGAGGTAGATGAGCAGTGGACAGAGAGACAGAGGAGGTAGACAGGCCAGTGGTTAGAGGTGGACAGACACAGAGGGTAGCCGCCACAGACAAATATAAGTGCAGATTGCAGCGCATCATCTGCTCCGCTGAGAGGGTGATCAGCTGTAGACGGCTGTGCATACAGGACCTGCACGCCTCCTGGACCCTCAAACGGGCCAGAAAGATCGTGTCCAACCCTCCCATCCTGGTCACAGTCTCTTTGACCCACTCAGGCAGGAGACTGCGGTCCATTGGGACCGGGTCCAAACACCACAAAAACAGCTTCTTTCCCACGGCAATCAGATTCTTTAACAAGGCTGGTGTACCCCTGCGACGCCCCCCTCTAGACGGATTCTATACCCCCTGCACCACCTGCTCACAACCTCTGATTGATCCACATACATCAACGGCACACACATTGTACACACTGTATACGTAGAACATCGCTCATCTACCACATTACACTCTGCACACACATACACTCACACTCCATTCTGTATACTGTATATTACGTACATTTTATTTGTGCCTCCCTTTTTTTTAACAGTATCATCATTTGTTTGCACTGTATTCTGTATTTGCATTGTTTTTTGTACTGCATTTGCACTGCCATGTCTTTGCACTGTCCTGTCCTGCACCCTTTCCTATGTTGTCTGCAACAGGGTTATGTATGGTATGTGTGAACCATATACTGTGAACCATATACTGTACAGTACATGGCTAATAAACAGATCTTGAATCTTAAGATAGGCCAGTGGTTATAGTTGGACAGAGACAGAGGGTAGACAGGGCTGAGGTGGACAGAGAGACAGAGGAAGACCAGTGGTTAGAGGTTTCTGGTATGAGCCCGGGAGTGCAAATTAATACTTTTCATAACCACAGTGAAATGCAATAATTATTAGGCTAAAGAATTGTTTCTAGACAACAATTTACAATGAATGATTTAAAATGTGATGTGGAGTGTTTCTGATGCACAGGAGAAGTCATTGTTAATAGCGTAAGACCAAATATCCACCAAATATCATTAAACCTTGAAGCCATGTGTCTTCCTTGACTTTTCTTTTGAAAATAATTCATGGAGAATCCACTTCCGGTTCGTAGTTCGGTCTGTACCTCCTGTTGTGTAAATACACTATATTGCCAAAAGTATTCGCTTATCTGCCTTTACACGCATATGAACTTAAGTGACATCCCATTCTTAATCCATAGGGTTTAATATGACGTCGGCCCACCCTTTGCAGCTATAACAGCTTCAACTCTTCTGGGAAGGCTTTCCACAAGGTTTAGGAGTGTGTTTATGGGAATCTTTGACCATTCTTCCAGAAGCGCATTTGTGAGGTCAGACACTGATGTTGGACGAGAAGTCCTGGCTCGCAGTCTCCGCTCTAATTCATCCCAAAGGTGTTCTATCGGGTTGAGGTCAGGACTCAGGCCAGTCAAGTTCTTCCACACCAAACTCGCTCATCCATGTCTTTATGGACCTTGCTTTGTGCACTGGTGCGCAGTCATGTTGGAACAGGAAGGGGCCATCCCCAAACTGTTCCCAGAAAGTTGGGAGCATGGAATTGTCCAGAATCACTTGGTATGCTGAAGCATTCAGAGTTCCTTTCACTGGAAATAAGGGGCAAAGCCCAGCTCCTGAAAAAAAAGCACACCATAATCCCCCCTCCACCAAACTTCACACTCGGCACAATGCAGTCAGACAAGTACCGTTCTCCTGGCAACCGCCAAACCCAGACTCGTCCATCTGATTGCCAGATGAAGAAGCGTGATTCGTCACTCCAGAGAACGCGTCTCCACTGCTCTAGAGTCCAGTGGCGGCGTGCTTAACACCACTGCATCCGACGCTTTGCATTGCACTTGGTGATGTATGGCTTGGATGCAGCTGCTCGCCATGGAAACCCATTCCATGAAGCTCTCTACACACTGTTCTTGAGCTAATCTGAAGGCCATATGAAGTTTGGACGTCTGTAGCGATTGATTCTGCAGAAAGTTGGCGACCTCTGCGCACTATGCGCCTCAGCATCCGCTGACCCCGCTCTGTCATTTTACGCGGCCTACAACTTCGTGGCTGAGTTGCTGTCGTTCCCAATCACTTCCACGTTGTTATAATACCACTGACAGTTGACTGTAGAATATTTAGGAGTGAGGAAATGTCACGACTGGACTTGTTGCACAGATCACTGGATCACTCTAGTTGATAAACCAATCAGAATTAGAGTATGGCTTAATTAGGACCTCGAAATGTAAACATTGGACATGAGCCTGGGGATGCAAATGTGGGGAAAATTATGGAAAATTGCATACATTTAACTAGCTACAAATAACTAATACAAATAATATTATAGCATTTCCAGATGCAAGTTGGACCAAATTTGTAGGCTACAGTTCTCTACAGTGGCTGGATCTCCAGACTATAGAAAACCAAATTGAAGAATGTTCTGTCAAAAAGTATAACCTAGCAGGCTAGACAGCCTCATTCCAGATGTGCCTGCTAATCTGGGCTACCATAGAGAATGCTATACGCAGTATGCCAACATATGAATCATTGAAAGAACCTGCAAGAGGAGAGAAAACAGCACAGGAGCCCGAAGGTTTAAAATTAAAGCAACTTTGTCACTGCCAGAAAAAGTTTTTGGAGAGTTGTACTTCTATTCCAATTGATAGGGTTCTACTCTGGAATTTGTCCATTTTCTTTTAGCCTATAGTTCATTATGATGTCATCAGTTAGAATCAATTACAATGTTAGAATGCATTTTAGAATGATCCCACGCGTTTGTTATTGGTGGTGTGCACTCGCTAGTGCCACGGCGGAAGAAGGCCGACCATTTAACGTAAACATGTGTTCAACCCCCGACAGGGGCATTGGTCGGACCGTACTCTTTCAAAGGGTTTAACTGTAGCTGTTCTGACCTTATATTGTGTGTTAATGCTTATCTGTTATAAGCTGAAGCATACATAATAATATAATCACACTAACTGTGAAGGACGAATCTATGGCTTCTTCTACCTCTTCTTTGAAACCCATTTTCTCTTCCTCCTAATTTTTCACCACCTCCTCCTTGATTCGCCCTCCTCCGCAGGCAATGTCTGGGAGGACTGTAGTGGGTTCAGTCTCGCCTGTTTCACTTTTACAGACGACAAACATGATCTGAGGAGAAAAAAATATGCATTGGCTCCCGGTTAACAAATTCCATCAAGACTATTCCAGATTGAGACAAAATAAATTAGCATGAAAATGAAGTGTCTCTATGGAGGAAGAGTGATAGGTTATTGAGTAATCTAACAATATACACTATATTGCCAAACGTATTCACTCACCCCAGGGCCGGCCCTAGGATTCTGGTGGCCATAAGCAAGATTTTTTTGGGTGGCCCCCCAAAACACTCCCAGCGCAACCACCAAACTAAACGCATGCACGTACACACATAGAGATGGACAAGTGAATTAACAACAAAGCTTTATTTGGACAGGATATTAAAAGGTTACTTAAACAATTAACAATTGAAATATTCAAACAGATAAATAATCAACATATTTAAATCACAATTAGTGTAAAATATTCTAAATTAACACTACAATATTGCACAAAACAATAGCTATATTCTACTGTAAAATACAGTGCGCCCTGGGCCAGGATGGCTGGGTCGAAGAAGGAACTGTTCATCTCTTCGGGGTTGTCAGCGATCTGGTGTCGGTGCACAAGGTTCCACTAGGCACACACTTGCCAAAAATATCCTGTCTCGAAGTTACACTTTGCGTCATGTGACTGTGAAATCAAACCACAATCAGCCTACAACGCTCGTTTTAGATACAATACCACACAGACTATTGGGTGTCGCTGTGGAAACTCATCACTTTACAAGTCCCATGCATCTCGCCGTGAGACGAGTGAGATCATTTTAACTGAACACAACTTCTAGGTAGCAAAGGTCTTCAAGTCGGTCCTCTGACATGGTAAAAGCTGCCAATCGTCCCTCTGTGTAATTCGAGACGTCCCCTATGCACCTGTGACTTTGCGCTTTTGTGCCAAGTCTCGTTTTAAAGTGATGATGAGTTCTCTGTGGACCACACCATCGTTCTCCACGAGGGGAGGTACAGCTAAAGTACCTATAAGCCAGATTCAACGGGAGATTTGAAGAGTGAAGTTGGGGAAGGAGGGAGGGGGAAGGGCCAGAGGTGGATTGCATTCAACTGCATGTGGCTTATTATAAAATCATTCTGTTATGAGATCTTTTCATTTTATTGCAGATTAAATAATAACACCAGTTTTTGGATAGGGGATACATGACATTATGTAACAATATGTAAAATATATATATATATATACGGTCAATGGCAGACAACAGAATCGTTGCTGGTTGTCGGTCGCTGCTGTCAGTTAAAAGTTTGAAGAAATTTGGCTCACAGACCAGGGACTGTAAAAGTAGCCTAAGTAATATGTGTGTATTACAAATGTTTGCCATGTAGGGGAGGCATTGCATCTTTGAGTGTGTCATGGGTCACACCTTTCGAAACATTAATAACTTAATGGCATGTTTCACTTGTTGTCTTTGATGCGTTGGTTGCGCGTCCAGCTTGGCCCCCACATTGCTGCTTGCAGCTATATTTCCATCTGTTATGCTGTTGTGGGCTCCATTTGCAAACTGTGGCCTACTCCACCTGCTCTGCGGGCTGAAGCCTACTCCACCTGCTCTGTGGGCTGAGGCCTACTCCACCTGCTCTGTGGGCTGAGGCCTACTCCACCTGCTCTGTGGGCTGAGGCCTACTCCACCTGCTCTGTGGGCTGAGGCCTACTCCACCTGCTCTGTGGGCTGAGGCCTACTCCACCTGCTCTGCGGGCTGAGGCCTACTCCACCTGCTCTGCGGGCTGTGGCCTACTCCACCTGCTCTGCGGGCTGAGGCCTACTCCACCTGCTCTGCGGGCTGAGGCCTACTCCACCTGCTCTGCGGGCTGAGGCCTACTCCACCTGCTCTGTGGACTGAGGCCTACTCCACCTGCTCTGTGGGCTGAGGCCTACTCCATCTGCTCTGCGGGCTGTGGCCTACTCCACCTGCTCTGTGGACTGAGGCCTACTCCACCTGCTCTGTGGACTGAGGCCTACTCCACCTGCTCTGTGGACTGAGATTTCCACCGGCTCAGTTTGAGTCTCCAGGCTGCTCCGGCTACCTTCCTGCCGTCTCCTCCTGTCTGCTGCTGGGTCTGCTGTGCTTCATGATCACTGCTTTGCTGTGCTTCCTGCCCGCTGCATTGCTGTTGCTGCCAAACGGCAGACTGTGAGCCCCGTAGCTGGTGCGTCTCTTGTTCCAGGTATCTCTCTCTCTCTGAACAAGCTGATTTGTTCACATAAATTAAGCTGAAAAATTAACAATGAAATCTTACTTGTGTCGTTGTGTTTTTGCTATGGAGCTGACTTGTGTTGGGACTGTGCACTGGGGAATGTGTACTCTCAGGCGGTTCTACCCAGTGTGACTACCAGCACCATGCCCCACTGTGAACTGGCTGTGCAGGTGTTGGGACTCTACAGTATACAGACTCCTTCAATCATATGAAGTTGCTTAGTCTTATATGTCTCTATGTTTTGAAAAACTGTAACACTTCCTGAGAATACTCTCATTGATCTTATTAAGAGTAATGATGACCAATCAGTGTTTATTTATTCTTTATACTTTTACTCTCAGGCAAGGTTGTCTTTTACTCAGGCAATGAAACTGATCTCATATGATGCAGGGAAATCTTGAAGGACTTGAAACATGAAAGTAGTCAATCAATCAATCAAAGCTTTATTTGTATAGCGCATTTCATACCCAGAGGCAACACAATGCGCTTTTAGTAGTAAAGTAGTAGAGTGTGTCTCTGTACCTAGCGTAGCCATTAATGCATTCCTGATAAAGCCTTGTTATATGTTTTTTGTTGTGTATGTTTGAAACCTAAATGTATCTAAATGTTCTATATGCTGCCCTCTTGACCACGTCTCTCAATTGTTTTTCACCTGGTTAAATAAAAGTATAATACAATTTTTTTTTTAAATTAATAATAAAAAAAATAGAGTATAACTGACCCTGGTACCATGATGGTGGTTTGAGCCACACACCTTGGAAAGGTATTGGGTTTGTGACCTCCGCCCCAGCGACAGAGTAGGACGAGACGTCATGTTTTTGGTGGGGAGTGTTTGTTTGTTCTTTCATTGGTTTGTTTGTTAGCAGGATTACGCAAAAACTACCAGACCGATTTTCATGAAACACAGTGGAGGGGTGTAGCATGGGCCAACTGAGAACCCATTCAATTTTGGTGCGGAACCGAATCACGGAACCTACACGGCCGACCATTCACCTCCATTCATGTTTTGGACAAGGATTACACCAAAACTACCAGACCAGTTTCCATTCAACTCAGTGGAGGGGTATAGCATGGGGGGTATACTGTAGCATGGGTCCTCCCTTTGTCGTGTTCGCCACAATAGGTTGCACATTTGCCTGTGAATACTACAGACCTTTTAGAAAAGTACAACAACTGAACGGCTGGCGGTGAAGGCCTGGCCTGGTCTGGCGGCGTGGAGCGGGCAAGCCCTCGGGGACCAGAGACGGGGAGGCGGCGTCCACCCAGAGCGAGGTGAGTCACAATCCACCTTCAATCATATCTGCAAGCCGGTGGATAAAAGCCCATATTAGAGTGTTAGTTAGAACGCAGTCCATCAGGACTGTTGGCCCACAATGCCAGTTGAGGACTTTTGGCATAGGACTGAACCTATGTGCAAAGGTTGGTGATTTTTGTGCATGGGAAATCAGATTTCTTAGGAAGAAGTTTCAGAGGGGGAATATTGGCAAAAACAAGAGGTCCCAGTAGCTGAGCTGCCCGGCCCCTGAATTTTGCGCTGTGGCATGTGACATTTAGGAGAAATACCTGTATGTAATGATGCACTTGCTGGGAATCAAATCATCAACATGGGCCAGTAAACACGCTGTTAGGTTTCATATGTTCAAATTGAACAGCATCCTTATATTGTGACACAGTGAGACAGAGTACTGTCATGGTAGGTTAAAAGCCAAACCCCTATCTACAGTATATGTGTGTGGATAGGAGGATGGGGGCTCCCTGGAACAACACGTCTCCCCTGACACTATCTCCTCTTCAATCCTGGGAACAGAGAAGATGCTGACTGAGTAAAACCCCGTAATGATGTCCGCAAGAGTCGGACAAAGCTGGCTTGACAAACAGGTATCAGTTTTGTCTTCTGCAGAGCACAGTTCCCATAGCTCATGCTGGAGTCCTGACACCTGTTCAGGCTTACTCTCCTGACATTTCATCGTCTTCATTGTTCCCGGTCAAACGTTTCCTTAGCTTTCCATCTTCTCCAGTCTTCCTGGTGCCTGAGCATCTGGCCAGCTCCAAAGGGGCGTCATGAAGTATCGCACAGTGGTGATGTACCTGGAGATCGGCAGCTTTGTCTCCTGTCTCTCCGGTTGGATCCTAGTGTGCTCCACCCTGCCCACTGAGTACTGGACCTTCTCGGAAGTGGGAAGCATCGTCCTCACCACCTCCAACTACTACTCCAACCTGTGGAAGGACTGCATCTCCGACACCACTGGTGTCTCCGACTGCAAAGACTACCCTTCCTTGCTGGCGCTGCCCGGTAGGTTGTCTGTTTTTACAATTTAAAGGCATAATGAGATTAGGTGAGATGGTGGCGTGCCTAGGGAGGATAAAAGAGTTCAGCGCGTTTCATTTCCATTTAATGGGTACAGTCATGCTTGTTTAAAGCTGCAATCACTGATTTTTTTTCACATTTTGTATCGTTTCCATTGTTTGAGCCAAAGCGTCCTAATAGCATCCTACTTCAATGACTTATCTCTACCGGTCGCCATGTCTTGTTATTCCAGCATTTATGTGTTGTGAAATTATGGCCGATAACTTTGCTCCGCCCCTGTGCTTTAAATGTACATATTACATGTTTTGTGCCTTTAGTTTGTAAACAAATCTCTTACTGCCATCTAGCGGTAGGAAATCGCTTATTGAATTCTCTGTGTAGGCCTTTTTGTGCGTGGCTGTAAGCCAGCGCACCAATGATAGCAAATATCCAGTTGTCACTCCCTCCCTGGCTCCTTCCCTGGCTTCCTCCCTGGCTTCCTCCGTCCCGTTGTTGACCTGCAGTTCTATGTTGCTACCACAAGAGGCAGTGGTCCCAAAACCTGCAGTTCTATGTTGCTACCACAAGAGGCAGATAGACTGCATTTACCGTTTTCGGCCACGGGAGGGCAGCAACAGGCTTAGATAGACTGTGTTCCTTGTTCAGTTTCAGCAATTCAATGAGTATTTGAGTTAGGCTATTTAGTTTATTATAGTATAGAGTATAGTCCACGCCATGGACCCCACAACTCAGCCCCTGAGAGGGCTAGAGAAACCGTCTTCACGGGTGGGGGCAGGTAGGTAGCCCGGAGAGGGCTCCACTGCCCCCGACCCAATATGACGCGAGGGGGCGGAGTCTCGCCCCCATGCCATGCACCCCACAACTCAACCCTTGAGTTGGCTAGAGACACAGGGTCTTCACTGGTGGGGGCAGGTGGGTGGCCCAGAGAGAGGTACACTGTCCATGACCAGCTCTGAGCCGAAGGGATGGAGTCTCACCATCACGCCAGTATCCACTCCACAGATCCCACAACTCCCCTGAGCTGGCTAGAGACACACGGTTTTCACTAGTGGGTGTATGGAAATTGCCCGGAAGTAACTGCACTACACCCGAACTGCTCTGACCCGAGGGGGCGGAGTCTCGCCACCACGCCATGCACCCCACAACTCAGCCCCCTGAGTGGGCTGGAGACACACTTGTCTTCACCAGTGGGGGCAGGTGGGTAGCCCAGAAAGGGGTCCACAGCCCCCGACCCAATATGACATGAGGGGGCGGAGTCTCGCCACCATGCCACAGACTCCACGGCCAATGGGCCTAGGATATAGACAATTAACTACCGGTGGAATGGTGGTGGAGCATCCATCGGGGACCCGCTGTAGGTCCGCTAGCCTTGTGTTATCTGGGTTTATCCCTTACCTTTGTCCAGAAACAGAAGTTGAACCAATTGAAGCAAAATAGCTAATGTTACATGAATCATCAGTCTAACTACTTCAGCCACTGACCGCTACCATTAATGTTATGGAAGCTGCTGCCAGTTGTTGTGAGCTCATGAGCTAACTGGCTATCTCGCTCTTATTGTGCTGGTTTAGCATTGGAAGCATTGAAATTGATGTGTACAGGTGACAAGACCTATCTTAATTTATCAGACATTATTTCATGTCATTTCAATTCACAGCTATTTCAGTGGCATGACTAGCTTCCTTCCTACCAGTCCTGAACAGAAACAAGCCAGCCACGCACATAAGCCAGCCTAGACCAGGCCTGGTTTAAATCACCATCACTGTGGCCGTTTCCCTACACTACAAGATTATTCCACAAGGAATTCAAGGAATAACACAAACTCAACCATGAAGTAGTCAAAGTCAACTTTATTTATATAGCTCTGTTCATACAAACAAATGTAGCACAGAGTGCTTTACAGAAAATGTAAAAACAGCTAATATAGAGAATGAAACATGACAGATCATATATGGTAAAAGAGAATAGAAGGTAAGAGAAAAGAAAGTAAGTAAAAAATGTAAAGTGAGTATGTAAAAAAAAAAGGTAAAACTACATGCTGAAAGAGAGATTAAAAAGGTAAGTCTTAAGATCTTGCTTAAAAGTTCCCACAGTTTCAGCCATCCTTAGGTATTCTGGCAGGGTATTCTAGAGACTGGGGGCGTATAAACTGAAAGCTCCCCATGTCTCTTGGTCCTGGCTCCAGGAACCGTTAAAAGTTCAGTGCCAGAGGATCTCAGGGACCTACTTGGTGTATAACATAAAAGCATGCCTGATATGTATTCAGGTGCATGGCTATAGAGTGCTTTATAAACTAATAAAGGAATCTTAAAATCTATTCTTAAACTGACCGGTAACCAGTGTAGTGATTGTAAGACTGGCGTGATGTTTGCCCTCCTTCTGGTCTGAGAACACATGCTGCAGCATTTTGTATCATCTAAAGTTGACTAATAGCTTTCTTTGATAGACCCGATAGGAGAGCGTTACAGTAATCCAACCTGCTACTGATAAAAGCATGCAATAGTCTTTCAGTGTCCACCTGGGAGAGAAAAGGATAGCAATGTTTCTCAGGTGATAAAAAGATGTCCTTCTCACATTCTTAATATGGGCCTCAAAATTAAGATCCGAGTTGAACATGACACCTACTGTAGGTTTCTGACTTGGCATTTGGTGTACCGTGTCAGTGTTTTTAAGTACCAAGATAGTCTGTCCCTTTCAACTTTATCACCCATGATCAGCACATCTGTTTTGTTCTGGTTTAACTGAAGGCAATTCTGTGACATCCATGCATTTATATCAGCAATGCATTCTACCAGGTGGTCAACTAAGCTGTAGAATCGGGTGTCGCAGAAATATAGAGCTGGGTGTTATCTGCATAGCTATGGTAGCTAATATTGTGCCTCCTAATTACATCATGCAGGGGTAGCATATACAGACTGAAGAGTAAGGGCCCTAGAATGGATCCTTGTGGGACCCCACAGGTCATTGAAGTGTTTTTTGAGCTGTGGTCACCAAGCACGACGAAAACCTCTGTCCCAATTAGGTCAGGAGTGGACCGGAGAGGCCGGCCTAGTTCTCAAGTCTTTCAATAAGGATATCATGATCAACAGTATCAAAAGCTGCACAATAGGTCCAGGAGGACAAGGACAGAGAGCTTTTTGGCATCAGCATTGAATCCGAGGTCATTTACAGCCTTGACCAGTGCTGTCTTCGTACTATGATGAGGGCGAAAACCAGACTGAAGTATTGAAGTATCAGTGATGCAATTTGCATCTACGAAGTCATGTAACTGTTTGAATAAAAAAAATCTAGGATTTTACATAAGAATGGGATGTTGGAGATTGGTCTAAAATTACTGAAGACTGATGAGTCTAGGTTATTTTTCTTCAGAAGGGGTTTGACCAGGGCAGTTTTAAGAGTTGATGGGAAAAAGGCTGTACTGAGGGAGCAGTTAACGATGGCTAAGGTGTCCTCACAGAGTTAAAAATTGTCTTAAAATACTTGGTCGGCATAGGATCAAGAGGGCATGTAGATTACTTAAATTGTGACACCACTTTGCTCAGCATATCTGTGTTAACCGGTGCAAACAAGCTCCTCCCACTGCTCTGTGGAGGAGGGTCAGCAAGCAGAACATTTGGTCTTGCCTGGGTAAACGTTATTACTGTTCGCATTGTTTGTTTCTCTTCTTTTTTTTTTTTTAATCAAATGAGTCAGGCAGGATTTTGTACCTGATTGTAAACCAAGCCTGTCCTCTCTGTCTCAGTGTCTCTAAGCTAAACCAGGTCTGTCCTCTCTGTCTCTAAGCCAGGTCTGTCCTCTGTCTCTAAATAGGTCTGTCCTCTCTGTCTCTAAGCCAGGTCTGTCCTCTCTGTCTCTAAGCCAGGTCTGTCCTCTCTGTCTCTAAACCAGGTCTGGCCTCTCTGTCTCTAAGCCAGGTCTGTCCTCTGTCTCTAAGCCAGGTCTGTCCTCTGTCTCTAAACCAGGTCTGTCCTCTGTCTCTAAGCCAGGTCTGTCCTCCGTCTCTAAACCAGGTCTGTCCTGTCTCTAAACCAGGTCTGTCTCTGTCTCTAAACCAGGTCTGTCCTCTGTCTCTAAGCCAGGTCTGTCCTCTGTCTCTAAACCAGGTCTGTCCTGTCTCTAAACCAGGTCTGTCCTCTGTCTCTAAGCCAGGTCTGTCCTGTCTCTAAACCAGGTCTGTCCTCTGTCTCTAAGCCAGGTCTGTCCTCTGTCTCTAAACCAGGTCTGTCCTGTCTCTAAACCAGGTCTGTTCTGTCTCTAAACCAGGTCTGTCCTCTGTCTCTAAGCCAGGTCTGTCCTGTCTCTAAACCAGGTCTGTCCTCTGTCTCTAAGCCAGGTCTGTTCTGTCTCTAAACCAGGTCTGTCCTCTGTCTCTAAGCCAGGTCTGTCCTGTCTCTAAACCAGGTCTGTCCTCTCTGTTTCAGTGTTCCTCCATGCTGTCAGGGCTCTGGCCGTCTGCTCCGTGATCACCGGGTTCTTCGGTGCCGTGCTCACCCTGGTGGGCATGAGGTGCACCAAGATCGGGGGATCGGACCTCGCCAACGCCAGGGTCACCTTCGCAGGGGGCATGACCTACCTTGTGTCTGGTAAGACGTTTTCTTAAAAGAGTAATGTGGTATTTTGTATTTACATTGTAATCCCTGTTATAAAGTTATTTACGATCATATACAACAGTCCGTCAAAATATTGACGAATTGTGCACTCGAGATATTAGTGCTCATGTCACAGCTAAGTACACAACGGATATCTATAGGCATATACAGTATATGGATCCATTACATGGTTACTGTGACATGAGCAATGAGTAGTTTGTCAAAATTGTTATATGTGCGGTTGTACAGTATATGATCGTAAATAATGTTATAACAGGGCTTATGATGCTAAATACCGAACTACTCCTTTAAGGACTTGGCTGATCCAAGTGTGTGTAGCCTACTTGTCTGTGTGGGCTCGGATGACGGCAGCGGTGTCCTTCTCCTAGGGTTCTGTGGCCTCATCACCTACTCATGGTGGGGCAACAAAGTCAGAGCAGAGTTTGTGGATCCGAATTTCAAAGCACAAAAGTAAGTTGATGTTTAGACAGTGAGATTGAACCACTTAAACAATACTGATTCATTTGGAGGACTCGTCATATTGTAATTTTGCTCTGATTGGATATTTTCTGTTCTCTAGGTTTGAGATCGGAGCAGCCGTCTTCATTGGCTGGGGCGGATCACTGCTGCTGATTGGTGGGGCGTCTGTGCTGAGCTACTTCTCTGGACGGGAGGGTCTCCACACCACGTAAGACCTACCGCTTCATCTGTGTAGAACTTAGCTGTCATCCAGACGTTTCTTTCTATAAAGTTGAACTCTTTCCCAACCATCTCACATGATCTTCATGATTCCAGCTCCAAGAGGAAGCCCCGCAGACCGGCAACCTACGCTACGGCCCGGACCAGACGCACCTACATGCTGCCAGCCTCCTCCTCCAGGGTGACCATCATGCCCCCCCTGTACCACCAGAGCAGAGAAACCAGGGTGGGCAGGACCACCAGGACCTTCAGCAGAGATGACTTTGTGTGACCAACAACGACCTGAGAGACGCAGCATCTGACAGAATGATGCAGAGACTGTCTACACAGGGACGGGGCACAAACTAATTTGCATCGTAGTAAAACTATATATCCATAGCTGCAATTGGGTAACAATTTAACTCGGTTACAAATGAGCTAGGTTGGACTCAAATTCTAAATGGTTGTATAATTAAGCAATAAACCACTCGAGGCCGTGTGTTATAGTGATTTTATAACAGCTAGGGGGCGCTGTTATAAAATCACTATAACACATGGCCTCGAGTGGTTTATTGCTTTTATACAACGGTTACTACATCTATTAGTGTAAAATAAACACACAGCAATGTAAAATATTAAGATTTATTCACAACGAAGCATCATTCCCTCAATTCCGCCGAGCAAAATAGTTCTCCTAACAAAAGGAAAAAAACAACAACTACAATGCATTTGGATCAAATGGGAGGCGCATTAATACTGAAAATGGAATGATATGCGGTCCCAGGTGTGTGTTACAAAGTATTTTAACACGGCTTCCAGACAATCAGAATGCAGAACCAGAACTAACCGTTGTATAAAATGGACATTAATGTGACTCAGGTGTTTAAACAATACAGTATGATTGTTTTATTTTTGCTTAAGTGACCAAAAGTCAAATAATATGTACCAATATGATTTCAAAAACATTGTTCAATTCCTTGTATAAATATTTTGGATACAAAGACACATATACTTACTTTCTGTCACAACACATACAAATGTCTTACCAATTTCATGTACAAACCCTGGAACTTTTGACAACACATTACCACATACTGTAAAGTACCTTGATGAAAAGGTACCTCAATTGGAGTGTAAAAAAAATAAGAATTGTCTTAAGTACTTCTATAAATACTATCTATAAAAATCAAATACTGAAAACTGCCACAAGGCAGAGGATGACTATTAAGTCAGTCAAGTTTGTCAATGGAAACAATACTACAGTATACGTGTCTTCCAAAGCAATTCTATGGATATTATTGTAGACCAGTCCCATATCAAGAGTACAGTATACAAACAGTATACAGTTATATATCATTAGTATATAGTTATATATCATCCGAGTCGCTGAAATCACTGATGGAGACCAGACTGCTCTTCAGGGTGCTGCTGTTTCCTGAGATGATCAAAACAAACACAGAAAACAACTGTTATTTACCTGCTTACTAACGTAAATACTGTAGACACTAACGTACTGTACATACAAACCAGAGCAGGTTAAAGCCTAGTTAGTATACGGCTGGACTGGTAACATTCTCCACGCCGCCTACAGAGCCAGGTGATAGCACCCGGTGTCTCCATGATCTCAGTGTTGAGCCAGAGATCACCGATACATTTGTCTGAGTTGTGTAAACCAATATCCACAATTTATTGCGGGGTGTGTGATAAGTATGCAAAGCTGCTCTGTGTGAGCAGACTTAAAACAGGTAGGTAGTTAACTGCTAATCTGCAGAATCTGGAGAGATGCTGAGTGTCGTGTACGTGCTGCCATGTTGGTCATATCAGGTTACACTAGTAGTAGGCTCGTTCCGGCCAACCAAAGACATAACTTCATCACGTGTGAGAAATTCAAATTCAACTTCAGTGTTTCCCATTAATTACCTGCCACAGTCTCATAAAGAACCTAAAATATTTGTACACTTCTCATAACAACATAAAAGATCTCAAATCGTGTTTTGTGCCCACTGTGGCTTCAGCAAAGCAGCTTTCGCTCCCAACCAGTCAGTCAGTCAGTCAGCCAGTCAGTCAGTCAGTCAGTCAGTCAGTCAGTCAGCCAGCCAGTCAGTCAGCCAGCCAGCCAGCCAGTCAGCCAGCCAGTCAGTCAGCCAGCCAGTCAGCCAGCCAGTCAGTCAGTCAGTCAGTCAGTCAGCCAGCCAGTCAGCCAGTCAGTCAGTCAGTCAGTCAGCCAGTCAGTCAGCCAGCCAGTCAGTCAGCCAGCCAGCCAGTCAGCCAGTCAGCCAGTCAGTCAGTCAGTCAGTCAGTCAGTCAGTCAGTCAGTCAGTCAGCCAGCCAGTCAGTCAGTCAGCCAGTCAGTCAGTCAGACCCCCCCCCCCACTAAGCCTGTTATCAATGCTTAGTAATCACTGTTCCTGAGTGTCTGCCCCCCTCCCCCACGCGCAGCAGAGTCGGATTTCACTAGAGTATGAGAGAAGCTGACATACACAGTCATTAATAGTAGGTAAAAATAAATAATAATATCTCCTCCTCGGGTCAGGCTGGGGGGGGCAGAATTTGCAGATCAAAAGGGTGATGATTACATTGTGGAAGAAACACAAAAAATTTGGAATGAAGTGGTGAAAAAATATAAGTCTGCTGGAGATAGGAAACTTTTGGTCTGGCTGTACACTCAAAAAGGGTCAGACCTTTAAATCTTTTCGAAATCTTTAAGAAGAATTCAATTTAGAAAATAGGGATAGGTTTATTTCCAGCTAAGGCATTTTTATGACACAGATATTAAAGAAGGACTTTCAGAAGAGTGTAATGAAGTGATTGAAGTATTTACAGGGGCATACGAACAAACACCTACAAAGATAGTATCTAGATTATACAGATGTATACAAAAACGAAATGGGAAGAACACAATGTACGTGAAATTGAAATGGGTAAGGGAATTGACCACTGATCTGTCAGAGAGTGATTCCATCTGTAGAACGCAACATACTTCTACTAGTTCTAAAAGATGGAGTGAATTCGGATGGAAAAATATAATCCGCTTCTTTATTACTCCAAATGTTAAAAATAAATACCTAGGTGAGCAGCAGCAATGTTGGAGACAGTGTGGACAGATGAATGCTGATCACTCACACATTTTTTGGTCCAGTATTAAGATAAAAACATTCTGGGAGAGAGTAGTTGGAATGCTGGCAGAGGTTTTTGGTTACGGATTCCCAGTGACCCACGGATTGTGTATTTGGGTCTGATAGCAGATGACATAATTCAGAAGGAGGACATTTATCTCTTTAAAATCTTAACACTCTCAGCTAAAAAGGCCATCACAAGGAGTTGGTTGAAAAGTGAGCCACCTGGACTGAGACAATGGCTGGACGTTGTTGAAGAAATATACCACATGGAGAAGCTGACTTATTACATACGGATTAAAGCAGGAACTCTTGACCAACGATGGGATAAATGGACTGCATATAGGGAAAAAATGGGCAGGATTCTTAGCCGGTCTGTTCTAAAGTCAGATGCTCTAGATGGATTTTTTTATTTTATTTATTTACTATCTATCTCTGTTTTGATGTGTGTTATGATGTTGTTGAAGGACATCTAAATAAAGAGCGTAATAAAAAATGTAAAAAAAAAAAATAAAAAAAAATAAAGAATCACTTTCGGCCATTACTATACACATTTACCTATTTTACAGAACACACCCACAAACACAGCACGATTCATTCTCCAAAAACACAGGTGTAGAACACTTTAATGAAGCCTGCTGCCTCTTACCCAAAACCGTGCTGATATTCAATTTAACAGCGCTCCCTCTTCTGTGATACTGCTTATTTAAAGTGCTCTACACAGTAGTACAGTGATTTGAGACTAGGGTCCAGAGCTGACCTGATCTCTGTGCCTTCCCGGGGGCCGTGCTCCAGACGCTGGTCCCAGAGGAGTCCAGGCTCTTCCTGACGGGGGCGGAGCTGGGGGCGATGGGCTCTGATGGCCCCGTGACAGCCAGCTCCTCCAGGGACGACACGTCCCAGTCCTCGCTGATCTCATCCATCTCCGGGTACTGGGACACGAGCATGGCCGAGACACGGGAGGTTAGAACCGCAGCTCAGAACGCAGAGGAGCAGAGCACAGGAGCGCGCTTCTGCGCTGCAACGTCCTCTGAGTCTGACTACTGCTGTGAGTGTGTGTGTGTGTGTGTGTGTGTGTGTGTGTGTGTGTGTGGTGGGACTGCCCACTCTGGAAAGATGTTGTGTTTTTAACTTTCACCAGCTATCAACTCAAAGGGTCTGTTGTTCTTACATTGTAAACACAAGCCCTTTTCAGAATCACAGACCAGTCCCTAATGATGAAGGCGCAGAGTTGGGTTCCTCACCTTCAGTTCCCGTACCAGGTCCTTGCTCTCTGGTGAGGTGCTCACGCCCCCTACTGGTATCTTTGGTGCTCTGTCGGCCAGCTGCTTCACCAGGCTCTTGGTCAGGTCCTTGATCTGGTTATCTGTAGACAGGCAGATTATTAATTAATATATACCGGACGACATCAGTGTTTAATATATATACCAGAGGACATCAGTGTTTAATATAAATACCAGAGGACATCAGTGTTTAATATAAATACCAGAGGACATCAATGTTTAATATAAATACCAGAGGACATCAATGTTTAATATAAATAACAGAGAACATCAATGTTTAATATAAATACCAGAGAACATCAATGTTTAATATAAATACCAGAGAACATAAATGTTTAATATAAATACCAGAGGACATCAATGTTTAATATAAATACCAGAGAACATCAATGTTTCATACAGAGTACATTTCTTCTAAAGCAGAAGGAATCAAAGGTGGCAAGATCAAGACTCGTCGTCATTATTGAAAAACAAATTCTTACTGTTGGTGGTTTTCTCCACGTTGCCGTTGTGGTCTTTGGAGTGGTGGAGCTGGTCCAGGTGGATCTCCTCCATCTCGCTGCCCTCCGTCCACTCACCGTCGTTCTCCACCGCCGTGGCCGCCCTCTTGGCCGTGCGGACTGCAGGACTGCTGGTGTTGACCGCTGGGCCCGGGGGCCGCCGGGGTTCGGGTGAGAGAGGCTGAATGTGTTGGGCCAGGTTGGTGTGAGCATGGACTGGTTTAGCAGGGGTGGGCCTTGCCCGGGCCGGTGCGGGTTCAGACTGTGTGGTCCTCGGTTGAGGGGCTTGGTGTTGATGTCTGTGTTTGTGAGGTTGTTCCTTCATTTCCTCCTCCTCCGTCTCGTCCTCCTCAGACTCCTCGTCTGAACTGAAAGGTGGCGTCCTTGGGAAACAGACAGTATTTTAGAAACGTAATATACAGTACTATGCAAAAGTCTTAGGTCCCCTAAGAAAATTGTTTAAAGCAATTTATCTGGAGTGTTTATTTGCTCGTACAAACTAGAGATGCACAATATTATTTTTTTCAAGCCGATACCGATAACTTCCTGCTTCTCAAGACCAATACCGATAACCGATAATATATTTATATTTATTCGTTTTAAAATGTAGATTCACCTGTAGTTTTTGCACACCTGGAGGTAAGAAAGACTGGTAGACAAAGGTGGATTTAAAAAACATCACTTCCATTAACAAAACAAAAACCAAGAACAGTTCTGTCTCTGCACATTTGTTTTTTTCTTCAAATAAACTGGTCCGAGTCCTCTGTATTTCCCTGAACAGTGAATGAACTACTGAATCACTCTTCTTAGCAGATAAACAATTCAGTGCAGATGCTAGGTTGTTGTACTGCTAAAATGCTATACTCCATAAAGTAATGGAAACAAAAGTCTCTCTCTCTTTCAAATGAATAACAAATGTAAACATTAGCCTTAGTAGAGTGTTTATTTACACCAAGCTTCTCTGCAGGGGAAGTTTACGACAGGCAGGAGAAAAGGAACGCTTGATTTGTCTCAAAAGAAAAAAACTTCCCACTTCCCAATCCATCCACATCATAGTACAGACAAACCGGGCGGAGCCAAGAAAGAAATCAAACAGACCTATTCTTAATCATACAATACAGTAATGGCAAGCTACGCAATCCCGCTTTATTATCAGAGCTTTTTTTTACATTTTTTTATCGGAGCTATTCTTAACGTCATAATTCCTGATATCGGCCCGATAATTATCTGTCCGATATTTATCGTGCCTCCCTAGTAAAAACACTATATAACATTACAGTCAATACATAGAAACATTAATAATAATAAAATGTTTAATCCTGCAATAAGCTTGGGAAGCCTTTACCACAGGACTACTAAAATGACACAGCAGTGTACCAAAGTGAATTTTGTGTTCTAAGGGAGGCCACATAAAATACCAACTTCTTTTAAAAACAAGAAATTCATATTTTGGTCAATGATTCAATAGAGGTTTTTTTTTTATTCACAGAGTGCCTCAGATTCTCTTCAAACTGCCAACCTACACCATGTACAGTTAGTTTTTTATTCTTAAGATATTTGTATAACTTTTTAGGTGGGCTAGCTTGCCCAACTTGTGATATTCCCACAATTTCTTTCTTTCTTTCTTTCTTTCTTTCTTTCTTTCTTTCTTTCTTTCTTTCTTTCTTTCTTTCTTTCTTTCTTTCTTTCTTTCTTTCTTTCTTTCTTTCTTTCTTCATACTTTGTGCTAGAAACTTCATTCAAACTTTAAAATGTTCACGATGTTTAGCTCTTTAACGGATGTATTCAGATTTTTGATATTTTTAATAGTTTTTTAGAAATGTAACTTTTAAAACTATTTTTTGTCCCATTGAAACTGCTTGAAACTGCTTTTGAAATGTTCAGAAACTTTGTTTTTAGAGTGGTGGCAGCAGTTGTTTTGAAAATATTCACACATTTTGTAAACTGCTGGCACTCCTGCAGTTTTGAACACTCACACACATTCTATATCAAAATGTTCACACAACTGTGCTGATTCATACAATGCAAGTATCTAAGCTGTGTGACTTACAGTTTTCACTGTATGATGATTTGTTCGGCAACTGCACTCCTCATTGAAACGTATGGCAAGGCACTCTAACTTTTGAGCTGTTAATTTTGTATTTTTACCCTTTTTCTAACTTGTCGCTATGCCTACCGTTTTAACAGCTCATACACATATTATATATTGAAATGTTCACACAACTGTGCTGATTCGTACAATGTAAGTATCTAAGCTGTGTGACTTATACAGTAGTTTTCGCTGTGTGACGATTTGTTCGATAACTGCGCTCCCCATTGAAACGTATGGCAACGCTCTCTAACTTTTGAGCTGCTAGTTTTGCATTTTTACCCTTTTTCTAACTTGTCGCCATGCCTACAGTGTTTAAGCTATACGGACATATTATACATGGAAATGTTCTGCAAGTTCTCAGGATTCCTATGGTGGTACTAGCAGTAGCTGTTACATACAGCTGCAGCAGCTAGCCCACCTCACATGTACTTTCTAGTTTTGTATTCATGTTTATTTGTGTTTATTCCAATGTTTTATATCGTGTTTTACAAGCAAATATTTTCTTGTTTTTGTACAGTACTGTACATACTTACTTAAACTAATTTTGAAATAATATCACAACCAACAATCATATGCAAAAGACTGACACAGATTTACTATTCTAGATGATAAGAAGACGAACCCCAAAGCATGAAGAACTGACACCTGATTGGATGAACCTCAAGGTGTGACTGAACCAGGAGAAACGTTCAGCCCTGTAGTCATGAGAGGGAGCGTACCTGGGGGTGGAGGTCTTGGGCTGGGTGTTGGTCCTGGTCCGGGGGGCTGGCTGGGGGGTGTTAGCTTGATTGGCCGGTGGTCCTGACATCACTTGTGTGACCCTGGAAGGTAGGCTGCTGGACCGCGGCCTGTTCTGAGACACTACACACACACACACACGCACACACACGCACACATACACCCACACACACGCACGTACACACACACACACGCACAAACACACATGTACACACACACACATACACACACACGCACAAACACACATGTACACACACACACATACACACACACACACATACAAGCACATACACATACACAGACATACACACCCACGCACACCCACACACGCAGACAACAACGACAGCAGATGTTCCTGATAATTATGTTCATAAGCTCCTGTACATCTTCAGCTGCACCAACCACTTGCCACAAGAGGCAGCAGAGCACTGTTACATTTCACCCCGCTGTTCATTCTGGTGAACGCAAGACTGCTGCTACGCTTTGCCTAGTCTCTCTCCAGATGCAAACATTACGTTGAATCACTGCGAAACCAATGAATTGCCAAGATTTCATGAAGAGTCTGTGGCGTTCGCAGAGAAGCCGCAGAGATATGTCACGCACATCCAAAAAAATGTCACAATGCGACAAGCTACTACCCGCGGAGGTTTGATTGAACTTCAGTGTACGAGGACGGGATTTCCGGTCATACATGTCACATCCGTTTTCTTGTAAACAAGCAAGCCTGGCCAGGAAAATCATCTCTTTACATTTTAGCCATTTTACATGTCTCTCTCTGTTATTATGGAATAGGTGGGCAGACAGGTAGATACACACTGTTAAGGCAGTTTGCCAGGCGTGATGCCTCCTGCTGGTTTGTGTGCAACTAATGCCTAATTATCTTTTTTCTTTTTTTAAGCTTCCCTGCCACCACTGCTGGTGCAAAGAATTCCATGAGCGACACCTGTGTTTATGGACACTTAAAAGAGGTGATGAAAATGCAAACAATTCATGGTACAAGCAGCTTGTCGCTTGAACCATTAAAGGGGTCAGGCCTGTGTGATGTAACCACAAAGCACAATACTGAGACTAACTAATTATCAAACAAATAAGAATAGTGAAACTTGTCAACTGAACAGCACTCAAACAAAGCTCATGGTCTTCCACACCAGAACGGTACTCATGGTTCTCTCACTGGTACCTTACACACCAGAACGGTACTCATGGTTCTCTCACTGGTACCTTACACACCAGAACGGTACTCATGGTTCTCTCACTGGTACCTTACACACCAGAACGGTACTCATGGTTCTCTCACTGGTACCTTACACACCAGAACGGTACTCATGGTTCTCTCACTGGTACCTTACACACCAGAACGGTACTCATGGTTCTGTCACTGGTACCTTACACACCAGAACGGTACTCATGGTTCTCTCACTGGTACCTTACACACCAGAACGGTACTCATGGTTCTCTCACTGGTATCTTAAACACCAGAACGGTACTCATGGTTCTGTCACTGGTACCTTGGCTGGGTTTCCCAGGTTTGGCCCGGTGCCCCTGGGCGGAGTCCTTCCCCGTCCTCATGCCCTGCAGCGCCAGCTCCAGCCTGTGGCTGAGGTTCTGGCGGTGGCGCCAGTAGTCGGGGACCTCCCTCGCCACGCGCTCTCTCTCCGAGTGCAGCTTAGCCACCAGCTCACTGTACTCCCTGGTTCTCAGGCCACTCAGACCCTGCAAACACACATGGACACAGTCACCATCAGACCCTGCAAACACACATGGACACAGTCACCATCAGACCCTGCAAACACACGTGGACACAGTCACCATCAGACCCTGCAAACACACGTGGACACAGTCACCATCAGACCCTGCAAACACACATGGACACAGTCACCATCAGACCCTGCAAACACACGTGGACACAGTCACCATCAGACCCTGCAAACACACGTGGACACAGTCACCATCAGACCCTGCAAACACACGTGGACACAGTCACCATCAGACCCTGCAAACACATGTGGACACAGTCACCATCAGACCCTGCAAACACACATGGACACAGTCACCATCAGACCCTGCAAACACACGTGGACACAGTCACCATCAGACCCTGCAAACACACGTGGACACAGTCACCATCAGACCCTGCAAACACACATGGACACAGTCACCATCAGATGCTGCAAACAGTCACCATTTTGTTGTTGCTTGTACAGCCCCCCTGTTGTAGATTTTCAGGGCGTAGCTTTTGTGTATTTGACCGTTACAAAGCAACTCAAATTAAGTTTCGACAAGCAATCATTTTCTCCAGTTTAGGTAATAATTTCATAACTTATCTGAATAAAAGTTATAGTCATAACAAAAGTAATTTTACTCCATGAATGGATGGATGTACCCAATGACACCCAAACCAATTTAGTCTCCTACAGCGTTGACAGACTTGGGTGTTGCGTTAGCGGCCATCTCCATGGTAACTAGGCATGCCACGGTTGTCGGTGTTACCGGTGTTACGGCATCTGCGGTGTATCAGTCATTACTTTACCACCATACCGTTATTTCCCCCCACCGTCGTTTTACCCATTTAGTTAATTTAATAATCAGCGCCCACTTATCAAATTAAAAAAACTCATATTTGTAAAATAAACTAAGCGAGTTATCAATGCAATAGTCAGAGTAATTACCGCTACTATGAAACAAGTGTGTGTGTGTCTGCCCCTTCGCGTGCGCACGCAGCACAGAGCAGCTGCCGAGTGGAGAGGAAGCCGTCAGCCTGCTCTGTTTACAAGGGGAGGAGAGAGAGCTGTCAGCCTGCTCTGTTTACAAGGGGAGGGGAGAGAGCTGTCAGCCTGCTCTGTTTACAAGGGGAGGGGAGAGAGCTGTCAGCCTGCTCTGTTTACAAGGGGAGGGGAGAGAGCTGTCAGCCTGCTCTGTTTACAAGGGGAGGAGAGAGCTGTCAGCCTGCTCTGTTTACAAGGGGAGGGGAGAGAGCTGTCAGCCTGCTCTGTTTACAAGGGGAGGGGAGAGAGCTGTCAGCCTACTCTGTTTACAAGGGGAGGGGAGAGAGCTGTCAGGGGGGAGGGGAGGGGAGAGAGCTGTCAGGGGGGAGGGGAGGGGAGAGAGCTGTCAGGGGGGAGGGGAGGGGAGAGAGCTGTCAGGGGGGAGGGGAGAGAGCTGTCAGGGGGGAGGGGAGGAGAGAGAGCTGTCAGGGGGGAGGGGAGGGGAGGGGAGAGAGCTGTCAGGGGGGAGGGGAGGGGAGAGAGCTGTCAGGGGGGAGGGGAGAGAGCTGTCAGGGGGGAGGGGAGGGGAGAGAGCTGTCAGGGGGGAGGGGAGAGAGCTGTCAGGGAGGAGGGGAGGGGAGAGAGCTGTCAGGGGGGAGGGGAGGGGAGAGAGCTGTCAGGGGGGAGGGGAGGGGAGAGAGCTGTCAGCCTGCGCTGTTTACAATGGGAGAGGGAGGCTGTTTGTTGAACTAGAAGGGCTTTATTGATTGTTCTTTTAAAGAATGTATGTATGATGTCACTTTTAAAGAGATGTTTTATCCTACCTCCAAATGACATACTACTATTCACGTAAGCCAGCAGTGTCAACTCAAGGACCGGGGGACATTTCCGGCCCTCCTCCCCCCTCCCTCAGGCCCATGTCAAAAATATAATGTAGTCCGGCCCACTAAATTCTTTTTTTAAATGTAGTTATGTTTTGTAGTTGTTTCATACCTATTCAAGCTACCCATTCATATAAAATTGAAATAAAACCCAATTCTATAGTCTTGGTTAAAAATAAAAAACACCAGAAATATTGAGCATTCTTGTTGTACTTAAATGTTGAAGTGGCCCTCCTATGATATTACAATACCAGTAGTGGCCCCAAGCCAGTTTGAGTTTGACACCCCTGACGTAAGCCTATTATGTCAACTAGTTGGCTAGATGAAGTCAGCTCGGGTACACGCAAGCCGTCATCCATCTTATCCCTAACCTCGCCACCGAGGACTGGCTGTTGCCATAAACTAGCTGGCTTATTCTTGCAGCCTATTCTAGCAGCCTAGCAGTGTTCCATTCATAACCACGCAGATTTGCTCAGGTGCAGTCATGAGTATCCTGAGTTTGCCGTTGTATGCCTCCACGCTTGCCTGCAAATGCACAATCATAGTAAAGTAAGATAGAAACGTTACGTTACATTGTGCTTCTTTAGAAGCGCTTTAATAATACACAACAGTGCTGTTCAAATTAAGGCAAAGATCTAACGTCAAAGATTAAACTAAGCGCTCTCTTAATGCAGACGGTGTTAACGGTAATACCGGTGTTGTCATGGGTTTATTAGTCGGTGGGGAAAAATCCACCTTGCGGCATCCCTAATGGTAACCAGCTGATCATTTGCTTCAGATGGAATGTCAAATGTCAGATTTGATTGGCTTTTTCTCGCAACTAGTTGCACAAAATTTAAAATGTTCAATCAACTGGATGCAACCAAGTTGCAAATTAAGTTCGCCGGGGATGGTGCATGAAGAAACCAAGACGCAACTAAAGCTAAAAGCTGCTTGGTGTGACTCCAGCCTGGGGGTTGAGAATGAGCAGAGGGGCATAGCGGGTACCGGTCTGACGCCCAGGGCCTCCAGCTTCTCGGCGAGCGCCTGCTCCAGAGCCGGACGCAGCTCCCTCCTGATGTTGGGGTTCTTCCTCAGAACGCTGGCCGCCGCCACCGGCTGCTTTCTCACTTCCTGTTTCTGCTCAGGCCTCGTCACCTCGGGCTGCTCTTCCGAGACACTGCTGGAGTCTGGAGGAGGAGCCACAGACGGGACACAACTCACAAATACTACTCATTAAAGGATAAAAATCCACGGACAGAGAAACCCTTCCTTAAGATACACGTATATGCACACAAACTTGGACTTTGAATCATCACTGATGTCCATGCGAGTTGCATGCGGAATTTTAAAATAAGATCACGACAAATGACGGGGCTTTGGTTTTCAGATGAGGCAGGCAAGCGTGAAAAGCATGAATACTAGAGAGAGCTGAGCACGTGTGCTCCTTGGTTCTCCACGCGTATGAGTCCCGGGCCTGAGATGAACAGCAGCCACAGGATCCACAGAGAGACAGACACAGGAGGTCAATGTCCCTTCACTTTTGTCATAAAACAGCCAACTTCAGTTGACATGGCAGGCATTCCAGACCAGGCCAGATCAGACCAGGTCAGACCAGGCCCGACCATACTACAGTAGACCAAACCAGACCAGACCAGACCAGACCAGACCCGACCAGGCTAGACCAGACCAGACCAGACCAGACCAGACCAGACCCGACCAGGCTAGACCAGACCAGACCAGACCAGACCAGACCAGACCAGACCCGACCAGGCTACACCAGACCAGACCAGACCAGACCAGACCAGACCAGACCAGACCAGACCAGACCAAGACCAGACCAAGACCAGACCAGACCAGACCAGACCAGACCAGAGCAGAGCAGAGCAGACCAGACCAGACCAGACCAGACCCAGACCAGACCAGACCAGACCAGACCAGACCAGACCAGACCAGGCCAGGCCATTCCAGACCAGACCAGACCAGGCTACTCTAGGCTAGGCTAGGCTAGACCAGACCAGAGCAGACCAGACCAGACCAAGACCAGACCAGGCCAGGCCAGACCAGACCAGACCAGACCAGGCCAGACCAGACCAGACCAGACCAGAGCAGACCAGACCAGACCAGACCAGACCAGACCAGACCAGACCAGACCAACACATCCATGCATAGCAGCATGCACGTAACAAGGTGCTGCTGCCATAGTAACACACAGCGTTACCTTTCTCCTCTGAGAGCTCCTCTATGGGATCCAGTTTAGGAGCAGGGAGCGGCTGTTCTGATTGGACAGCACAGGGAGGTCAGAGGTTACAGGAGTGAGAGCTTGGGGGATGGTGATGGAACACTAGTGTCTTGGTTGTTGTGACATTGCTGACTTGAGTGTTCGGTGTGGTTCTTGCCTTGAGGTGTGGATCTGTGTAACTTAGCTGCCATGCGAGTGAGGGGCGTGCAACGATGGGAAGACATGTCATTTCACCGTGAGGATCAAATAAGGGCGACATCTTGATCTGTCTTTTGAGTGTGCAACTGTCGGGCGGCGATGTTATTCTAGTAACTTACCACACACCACTCTCTTTGGTTGAGGCTCTGGGACTGGAGCAGTGACTATCACTGAAACACAGAGCAGAAGACTCGGTCAATCCCTCAACACAACCTCCCCACAAGAGAATACAAATAAAAATCCATATTACAGTAAGTAAAGTGCATACCTGGAACTTCAACTGTTTTGATTGGTGTACTGGCAATGTGCTTTATCTGTGAAATCAGAGTCAGTTAATGACAAGCTCGTGAAACCACATAGTAAATCTCAAGCGTTTAAATATGTCTATGTTGCTGTGATAGGTGGAGAGGGATCTGGGGTCTGGCTCTGCTACAGCTGCTGATGACAGCGCAGGTTTAGGAACCATGATTCAATCTCATAGGCCTGATCTGGGAGTGTGGGCCTCACAAGCTGCTCCCAGCAGACTCCAGGCATCAGACTGGATTCACCCTCACAGCAGAAGTTACCATCACTTACTATTCCTATATCTTATATTCTCAACTGTCAGGATATTCAATTCGGGGCAGAAAAATCGTTTAAAGAAATCTCCCGTTTTTCATGCTGCCCCGACTTGACAAAAGTGACCAGTATTATTTCCTGTGGTAGGAAACAGTACTTTATAAGTAGGTTTGGTGTTTAGAGTCAAAAATATCATATCTACTGTAGGCCTACAGTAACAGCTCATATACCAGGGGCCTCTAGCGTGTAGAAATGTAGCCCCTGCTGCAGGTGATACCCTCGTCCAAGGTGAGCACGACTCCAGCACATTCTGACTACCGCTATACAATGAGTGGCCATCAGTCTGGTGTCACTAGGGCCACAACTAACATACTATTAGACTACATAACACATCCAACCACCAGCAACGATACAGACTTTTCTGAATGAGTGGCGCCCCCACATGGCTTCACTGGGCAGTGTGCTGTGCTGACCTGCTCTTCTCCTGGCTTCACTGGGCAGTGTGCTGTGCTGACCTGCTCTTCTCCTGGCTTCACTGGGCAGTGTGCTGTGCTGACCTGCTCTTCTCCTGGCTTCACTGGGCAGTGTGCAGTGACCTGTTGTCTCTGAGGCAGGGTGCGGACTGACCTGCTGTCTCTGAGCCAGGATGGTGAGCTCCTTCTCCTGCAGGCGCTGGTCCATCTCGTGCCTCAGCCCCCGGCTCCTCTCCTGCTGCTCCGACATGGAGGCCTGCAGCCGGGCCAGCTCTCTGTGCAGCTGGGGAGAGGCTCCAGTCAGCACCAGAATCATCACAACTAGGGGTGTAACGATACACTAACCTCACGATACACCATACTGGGTTGACCATAACAATACGATACGATACACTAAGGGCAGGTGTGAAGCGTTGCAGTAGCGCTGCTGTTCACACCAATAGTGCATTTCTCCACATTTCTACTCCAATACACTTTGTGAATTTAGAGCTTAACTATTGTAATATCATGGATAGGCCTAGAGACAAAAGACATGTTTGTTACCAGCGTTGTGTAGCCAGTGTTCACTGATATACAATAAACATATCACAATATTGTTTTCACCTTGACGATACGTATTGTGACGTTTCTGTATCGCGATATATTGTTACACCCCTAATCACAACTCAACAAATAACCCAACTAGTCCCATCGTCATGTCCAAACATCCTGATATAGCATAGCATCGTATCTGGGGGCTTTTAAAACGGCTGAAGGGTCTGTTACAGAAGGCCAGTGTGGCCAGAAACATATATTTTCTGCAACTTCAGTGCTCTCTCCTGGGTGTCTAGTCGGCTGTCTGGACCTTGCTCTCCTGCATTCAACCACACACCAGGGTTTACGCTACAGAACAATCAGCCCGTTGGCCTGTCGCCCTGCTGTCCTGCCCTGAGCTGTCTGACTCGCCTACAAGCTGGGCCAGCAAACCATAGCCTAATGGCGAAATGAGGAATAAAAGGGAAATAACAATTTTATAACAACTTGATAGATACAGAGAATCTGTCACAAAAGGCATGTTAATCAGACATCAGTTCCCCCATATCTGACGCCTTAGGAACAGGAATTTGGCATGTCTGCTTTTATGCTGTCCTGCGACTCTGCTATGCGGCGCTACTCAAATTCATATAGGCCAAATATTGTCTGTCACATAATGATGCATCCACCATGGCTGTCAATCATGGTCGATGGACGATACCACTGTCCTATCGCCCCTAAACTGAAGTCTTGATGTTCCTTGCAACGTTTCAATGTCAGAATATCAGAGGAATTACCTGATTCTTTTCGCTCTCGTGTTCAGCCTTAATTTTCTGCAATCTAGATTCCCACTTCTCATCCTGGAAAAAGGTGTACACATTTAAAGGTACGTATTCAGAGTTTGGGGTATTGTTCTTAAAAGGTAGTTTAGTGGTCTATATTCCTTGAGCGTGGATTGGCCCACCTGTTTGTGTAGCTTGTGTTCCAGCCGGTGTACGGCCTCCCTGTCCTGATCCGCGTCTCTCTCCGCCTGGCGAGGGGCGGGGCTGGGGGCCGGCTCCTGACGAGCCACCTGACTCTGCTGGACGCAAGCACATCACATCATTTCCATTACAGAAGTCATTTAGCAGATGCTTTCATCCAAAGAGACTTAGAATAATTGCATATGATGTAGGTCAGTGTACTACGGTACTACTCACCAGAACTTGCAAGTGTATCTCCTTTCTAAACATCAAACAAGTAGCTAAGAGCACATTCTAGTGCTGAAGGCAAAGTGCAAGAGTAGCAAACTAAAAATACAATAGGTGCTTGAGAAGGAGGATCGTTGTAGTACTTCTTGAAGAGGTAAGTTTTGAGCCTGCGGCGAAAGATGGCTAGTGACTCTGCTGTCCTGACGTCAGTGGGCAGTTCGTTCCACCACTGCGGGGCCAGGACAGAGATGAGCCGATGACAGCAGAGCTATAGAGCTATGCTTTTACAGTGAGGGGTGTGTTCACCTGAGAAAGTTGCACGTTGTTCCTGAGGATCAGGTCCATCTCTCGTCTGAGGCCTCCCGTGGTGTCTTCCAGTTTCCTGTTCATCTGCTCCAGCTCAACCTCTTTCCATCGCTGCACCTCCTTCCTCAGCTGCTCCTCATACAGGGACTTCTGCTCTTTCTCCTACAGTAGAAAAACACACTCGAAACAGTCGAAAGGCAGCACGCACCCTGGCTGGCCTGCACTAGACTTAACAGATAGCTGGATACTGACTCAAATACATCAATTCAGATATTTAACACATAGATTAAAGCTGCTACATAGAATTGATTTTTTTTTATTTATATGCTATTATTCTAACCTCTAATTCTGTGTGAGGTTAGAGCATGTAGAGTAGATGTAGCTTGTTAATGCCCTGTGTAACATCTCTGAGGCACACTGGATAATGTAAGCCAGCTGTCAGTTCTTACTCTATGTCGTCGAGTCATATTCACCTGAGTGGCTTTGATCTGGAGCTCCTGCTGCCGCTGGCTCAGCTGCTCCATCAGAGCGCGCACCTCCTCTCTCAGAGAATCAAGCTCCGCCTTCCTCGCCTGCTCTGAGCCAAGCTCTGAGACGAGCACAAGAGAATGATCAAAGAGAGGCATGATTAACACATCCAGCATGACATCACAGTTAAAATGGAGGGAAAAGACAAGATGAGTCAGATTTAAACCAGGTGAAAGGCAAGTCTCTCACTGATATTACACTAAGGATACCTGGGCCTCTGTTGATAGATATAATACCTGGTGTGGCTGCATCGTACCAACTTACCGGACTCAACAGCCTTACTCTCAAACCCTTCTGTCTCTCTCTTTCTCCCAGTCTCTCTTTCTCCCAATCTTTCTTATTCCCAGTCTCTCTTTCTCCCAGTCTCTCTTTCTCCCAGTCTCTCTTTCTCCCAGTCTCTCTTTCTCCCAGTCTCTCTTTCTCCCAGTCTCTTTCTCCCAGTCTCTCTTTCTCCCAGTCTCTCTTTCTCCCAGTCTCTCTTTCTCCCAGTCTCTTTCTCCCAGTCTCTCTTTCTCCCAGTCTCTTTCTCCCAGTCTCTCTTTCTCCCAGTCTTTCTTTCTCCCAGTCTCTCTTTCTCCCAGTCTCTTTGTCCCAGTCTCTTTCTCCCAGTCTCTCTTTCTCCCAGTCTCTCTTTCTCCCAGTCTCTTTCTCCCAGTCTCTCTTTCTCCCAGTCTCTCTTTCTCCCAGTCTCTCTTTGTCCCAGTCTCTCTTTCTCCCAGTCTCTTTCTCCCAGTCTCTCTTTGTCCCAGTCTCTTTCTCCCAGTCTCTCTTTGTCCCAGTCTCTCTTTCTCCCAGTCTCTTTCTCCCAGTCTCTCTTTGTCCCCGTCTCTCTTTCTCCCAGTCTCTCTTTCTCCCAGTCTCTCTTTCTCCCAGTCTCTCTTTGTCCCAGTCTCTTTCTCCCAGTCTCTCTTTCTCCCAGTCTCTCTTTCTCCCAGTCTCTTTTTCTCCCAGTCTCTCTTTCTCCCAGTCTCTTTCTCCCAGTCTCTCTTTCTCCCAGTCTCTTTCTCCCAGTCTCTCTTTCTCCCAGTCTCTCTTCCTCCCAGTCTCTCTTTCTCCCAGTCTCTTTTTCTCCCAGTCTCTCTTTCTCCCAGTCTCTTTCTCCCAGTCTCTCTTTCTCCCAGTCTCTTTCTCCCAGTCTCTCTTTCTCCCAGTCTCTTTCTCCCAGTCTCTCTTTCTCCCAGTCTCTTTCTCCCAGTTTCTCTTTCTCCCAGTCTCTCTTTCTCCCAGTCTCTTTCTCCCAGTCTCTCTTTCTCCCTCCCTCTAAGGCTGTGGACTTACGCATGTCATACTCCTCTGGGTGACGACGTTGCATGTGGTTCTGGAGAAAGGAGGAATTCATGAAGGCTTTATCACAATGTTGACACTGAGGGAGAAACAAAAGCACGTCATTACATCTTTGTTCCCATAATATTTTGCAAAGGCTTTGAGGCACAGTTTGTGTGGACTGAATAATGTGTATTAGCCTACTGATTCAAAGATTTGAAAAATAAGCAAAGGCATTTTTACTGTTACCCCCCGACATCATTACAATTACTGACACCAGACATATTAAATCAATAAGACTGTAACAAATATGCTTGTGCTTCAAAGTGCATTTGTCATATCATTCATGAGAGCAGAGAAGGACAGCAGAGAAAGACCTCTGGCTCTCATCCTTCAACACCAACACTATGGTCTATGGTTGCCATGGCGCCGAATGGAAGCCGGCAGTTGAGCTCCTCCTTTCTTAAAAAAAAATAAAAATACAATAATGATGATGATAATAATAATAATAATTTGTTATATTTATAAAGCACTTTTCATTGAGAGACAAACTCAAAGCACTGGAAAACGGTTTAGGCAAACAAAACACCAGTGAACTGTGATGTGGGTTTCCTTTCCTAGTACAGCATGAATGACCTTAAATGACCTCCTCAGCCCAGCTCACTCCCAGAGAGACAGACAGAGAGACAGAGACAGACAGAGAGACAGACAGAGACAGAGAGACAGACAGACAGACAGACAGAGAGACAGACAGAGACAGACAGAGAGACAGACAGAGTGACAGACAGAGACAGAGTGACAGACAGAGACAGACAGACAGACAGACAGAGTGACAGACAGAGACAGACAGACAGAGTGACAGACAGAGAGACAGACAGAGAGACAGAGACAGACAGAGTGACAGACAGAGACAGACAGACAGACAGACAGACAGACAGACAGACAGAGACAGACAGACAGAGTGACAGACAGAGAGACAGACAGAGTGACAGACAGAGACAGAGTGACAGACAGAGACAGACAGACAGACAGACAGACAGACAGAGTGACAGACAGAGACAGAGTGACAGACAGAGACAGACAGACAGAGTGACAGACAGAGAGACAGACAGAGTGACAGACGGAGAGACAGACAGAGAGACAGAGACAGACAGAGTGACAGACAGAGACAGACAGACAGAGTGACAGAGACAGACAGACAGACAGAGTGACAGACAGAGACAGACAGACAGAGTGACAGACAGAGAGACAGAGTGACAGAGACAGACAGACAGAGTGACAGACAGAGACAGACAGACAGAGTGCCAGAAAGAGAGACAGAGTGACAGACAGAGACAGACAGACAGAGTGACAGACAGAGACAGACAGACAGAGTGACAGACAGAGAGACAGACAGAGTGACAAACAGAGTGCCAGAAAGAGAGACAGAGTGACAGACAGAGAGAGAGAGAACAGAGAACCCCACTCTGGAGCTGCGGCTGCTTGTTTTTCAGTGCTCACTGCTTTCAGCCTGTCATGTTCTTCTCTCTCTGCCTCAAACATACAATAAGGAACTCCTTGTTTGACATAATTGCATTGCTGGTCTGGAATAACTTTGGAAATCATCAGTGAAATTTAATTATGTCGGTCACTGTAAGACAGAAGTGTGCTGTGTGGGATCGTTTTGGCATCTTTTCACTTGTCCTGAAGTGTCAGAAATAGGGATGTTAATAGTTAATCGACTATCAATTAATTGCCAATAAGAATTTACTCGAGTAAGATTTGGTTACTCGATTAATTGCTTGTTAATGGAACAGAACTTAACGTTGATAACTGAACGTTATCAACGGGGGCGTGAAATGTAATCATGATTTAGGGTTTGACTGCACATGAGGGCGCCACGCCATGTAGTGAAGACTAATTGGGATGCCGGGAAATTTAAACGACACAGCGGAAGAAGACAAAAAAATTAAGCGAGCAAAGCGCAGTCCAGCGTGGGACGTTCTTATCAGTTAATCGACTATCGTTTGTTAAGGTTAACAGTTATGGATTAATGAAATTCCTTGAAATTTGCAACCCTAGTGAGAAAAAAGAGAGAAAGTCTGTATGGTTAGGGTTATCTCAAACGGATCATTATTTGGCTTATTTGGGTATATATTTATGCTCTGCAGTAAAGAGCCTATACAGGTCAGCTAGTGTGAACAATTCTGAGAGGTAGACTGGGGATAACTAATATCTAGTTTTATAAAACTAATATAAAAGTATTTTTCTCTTAAACATGTTTACCTACGAAACAACCAACATGACGTTACCCATTCCTGGTCACATGTTGTTCTGTCAACAACTGAGCTTCAGAGGGCATCGACGCCTCCGCCAGCACAGATCTCTCACCTAGCAACAAGGGTTCTCAGTCAGGTGAACAGCATAGGCCTGGTCAGCCAGTACATCCTCATCCTCCAGAATGTTTGTGCTCCATTATCCAAAAGACAAAGATCATTATGTGCCCAACTCCGCTCTGGGATCTTGCCTCTGCACCTTGAAACTGGACGTTACCGGGGGTTACCGAGGAAGAGCGGATTTGTGTTTACTGTAATATTGACTTTGAGAATGAGTTCCATTTTGTGTTTTATTGCCCCTTATATCATAAGTTGCGTCAAAAATTATTTGAGAGATGTAAAAATATTGATTTGATGTGGTTGAGTGATGCAGAGACTAAAATAGATTTTTGATCATAGGGTATTTGCACTTGCAGAATATTTAGAGAAAGCTTGGGATAAACAAAGAGAACTTATATGTGATGCACTTATTTTGGATTCTGACGAAAGACTTATTTTTTATTTATTTATTTTCTGTTATTGTCTGGTGTAATGTACGCGTAGCTTGCAACCCGTGAGAAGTGTATGTGATAGTAACTTTTGTTTATTGTTTAAGGTGTCTTATAATCCTGTAAGGGATAGGTCCTCGGACATGACACGAAAATAAACTTTCATTCATTCATTCATTCATTCATTCATTCCTTGGGCAAGACACTGAACCCCAAATTGCTCCCAATGAGCAGGCTGGCATCTTGCATGGTAGCTGCCGGCATTGGTGTGTGAATGTGTTGGTGAATGGGTGAATGAGAGGCCATTGGAGAAAAGCACTATGTAAGTGCAGTCCATTTACCATATGTGTCCAGATGATAGAAAACTAAGGTTAAACCTGCAGTAACATTCTGCACTATTAGCCTGCTACTAGCTAGGTACGGTAGGACCTAGAAACCAGGGCCAATTCAGCCTGCTTCAGCCTCATGGTTTTGGGGTTTTTATCATTAATGTAACTGCTGTAGCCAAACAGCATTATACAAAGACAAACACACATCCCTCTCGATTTATCAGAGCAATACAGCAAAATGTTTACACTTACGAAAACCTTACATACTGCCGTGCAGCAAAGAAAATGGCACTTGTCTAGAAGGGGGAATATTTATGAGGATGGGGGAGGTGGGGATCAGTCATCTTGAGGGCCACGCTTGCCACTCTTTTGTAAGTGGATTAAAAAAAAACAATTAGGCTATCACCAGCTGACACCATCTGCTGGGGTCCACAAGCAAGCAAGGCTGATAATGATTGAATTCGCCATCCCAGTAAATTGGCCATATTCTATGTCTACTGGGACAACATGAATGTAGGAAAGTGAATGACCTCTTCCCGTTACGTCCTTAACACCTAATGACAACTGAGCAGAGCTGCTGCTCCACACACAGCTTGGGACACAGACAATAAAACAAAGGGGGGATCAGGAGGTGTGATAGCAAGAGGAAGGGGGGGTGGTGGGGGGGCTGACAGCCTGGAACACAAAGCAAATGGCTACAGACCCCCTGGAGCAGGCGAGCGTTCAGTACCTTATGGCAGCCGCTGAGGCGCGCGGCCAGCATGTTCTGCTGGCTCTTCATCATCCTCTTCCTCTGTTTCAGCTCCGCGCTCAGAGCCTTGACCTCCTCCGCCTGCCTCTGCTCCCGGGCCAGCAGCTGGTCCCTGTCGCGGGCCGCGGCCGACAGCCGCTCCTCCGACGCCCCCAGGCCGGCGGCCAGGTAGTCCTGGGTGTGCAGCAGGTACTCCACGGTGAGCTGGGCCAGCCGGAAGAGCTTGAGCAGCGCCGGGTCCACGGGCCCCTGGCAGCGGCCGCAGCGCTCGCCCTCCACGCTGCAGAAGGCCACGGCCTGGACGTGCTCCTGCAGCGTGTGGAAGTCCAGCTCGCTGGCCACCAGCTCCACATCCACCGCCGCCACGCGCCGCCAGTCCACGCTCTCACGCCGTGCACGGAACGCGAAGGGAGGGACGGCGGCGGCGGAGGAGGAGGAAGTAGACATGGCCGCTCCCCCCTGTCCGCTGGTGGCTCGCTGGCTGAGGGGGGAGCTCAGTAAGGAGGGGGCGCAAGCTGACGACTGGCTCCCTCGGGGCTCCGGCCAAGGATAATACACATTGTTGTAGAATGGCTGAAAAAGACCAGACATGAATACTGAGTTATTCTATCAAAATAACGACACAAAATCATCTCCGATAAAACACAGAGCGTGCTGCTGCATGCCTGCAGCGCACAAAACACATCACAGAACACGAAGCGGAGGAACAGGGAGGTAACAGCACTACACTAGGGTAATAACAGCACTACACTAGGGTAATAACAGCACTACACTAGGGTAATAACAGCACTACACTAGGGTAATAACAGCAAGGATTCCTCTACACATTCACCTGCAACCGTAATCAACAACCACCACACGCAACGGTTATCTACCGTTTAATGTTGCCGTCGTTGAAGCCTTGTTCGTCTTACCATCTCGGATGTGAGCAGCCTGTACGGAGTCAAGGACGAGTCTCTCTACCGCTGGACTAGCACCGCCCCTTCCAGCTGCGTCCTCCCGTCACCATGGAGACACAGACCTGGCCTCCCTGGAGAGAAAACACTGTTACTATTAGAAAAAAACTGTTATTGGAGGTGCAGCACGTTATAAAACACTGTGACTGTAGGTGCAGCACGTTATAAATATGGTTATTGTAGCTGAATAAGTGTCAAATATACCTATTATACACCTACCATCTACTAGACCTGCAACGGAGATATAACTCAGGCTGCAGCACTAACGTTAGCCTATAGCTATCTTTCCTTCAGATAGACTGGGGTCTGTGGGGGGCAAAGAAGTACTGCAGAAATAGATGAACAAGGTAAGGTAACGTTATCTAGCGTGTTCCTCCCTGCTCAGCGCCAGAGCGGAGTTAGGCTAGTTGAGACGGGTTCAGGTTGAGACGGGTTCAGTTCTGCACGACACGCCGAACAAAGAAAGCCAGGAATGAAGTGGGATTTGGGCTGGAAAACTGTTAGCTAGCAATCCGACGTAAATTCGCGTTATAACCAAGTTTGTTCGTATCTATCAAAACTTGCTAACTAGTTAACTTGAAGCTCACATCGTGTTTAGGGAAAGCTAGACTAGTTCAACAGTGTTATCCCGGGATAACGGGCAACATGGTTGCAAGTTTACCTTAGGGCTGCAACCCTTTGAGGGTCGAGTAACTTGGGCTTTAGCCTGGCTAACTAACGTTATCGCAAAATGTCGATTCTTTGGGGTAACGTTAAGACCCACAGCAAAGTATATCATGATTAATTTGAGAACTTACCACGTTTAAAAGTACGGTAAGTTTACTTTCGGGAGCGGAGCTGAGCTGATCTGAGGGCTGCTGGGTTTGGAGTCGAACGCAGACCAGTGGTGACGTAGCTGGAGCACATTCCAGCTCCACTCATCCGAGGCCCTCCAACCGGGGGCCGGGGGGGGCTGGGGGTGCCGGGGGGGGGCTGGGGGGCCGGGGGAGGCTGGGGGGGCTGGGGGGGCCGGGGAGGCCGGGGGGGCCGGGGAGGCTGGGGGGCCGGGGGGGCTCGGGGAGGCTGGGGGGGCGGCAGGGAGACCCGAGGGGGGGATATCCATATCTATGGGGATATCGGTGTGATTGATTTACTAGCCAGAGCGGAACCCGAGGCGTGAGGCATCCCCTGTTTTGATTAGCCTATTATAGTGAGAGAGAATTATGCTTGTGTGACTCGGAGTTCACGTTTTCGACGAGGCTGAAGTTGTTTCTTGTTTCGCAATTGGCGGTCGACCTTTAAATCGCATACTGAAAGTCATTATAAAGTGTTTTACAACAGGTGCTTTAGCCTGAATTATTTGTAGCTGTTAGTGCACACAGTGCCCGTTGGTCCGCTATGGTTTGTTCTGCGCATTCTTTATATCTAACGATCTATCTGCAACCTGATATCACGCAGTCATTCCATAGCCCTTCTCTATGAGGCGCCGAATGTAAACCCTTGCATCTCTAAAATAAAAGATCAGTTTTACCAGATTTAGCACTAACACAAATTGAACAATTTCCGTATGTCACTTTTTCCCACATTTAGCGTGAAATTCGTGTAAAATAAGGTAACCTTTTTCACAGTTGATGTTTTGTAGTCTAATTATTTGATGTGGATCTGAACCATTGTATATGATCATAAGTAACCTTAAAACAGGGCTATAACATCGCTATAGTGATACTATAGGAATGTGTTTGTTCTAAAAAAATAACTACAGAAACACTATATAGTATACTATAGTTATACTATTGAAAATAATATAGGAACACTACAAAGATCTAAATATATAGTATTACTATTGAAATATTATAGGGCTACTATATAGCTATATATAGCTGATAAAATAGCACTACAGAAAAAACTATAGTAATACTATAGCTGGTGAAAAATACTATAGCACAATACAAACTTACTATAGAACACTATACAATTCTTATAGTATACTATAGTAATACTATAGTCCAATTTCGTAAGGGGATATAGAAGCTAGAAGCGGTCAACGTCAACCTTGACTGAAAACACCCAAACTTAACCATGTAGGCTAATTATTGTGGATTGTTGAATGGCAGTGTATCGTTTCATCTTTATGCCTACATATCAACTCCTTTCCATTGTATGTGAATAAATTCCTGTTATTCTAAAAATATCCTGTTTCTGTCCATTTCTGGGAAAGGCTAATAATTGCTGTCAAATGATCACTCCAGTTTATCACCGTATCCCACTACCATTTCAACTATGCACAGGATGTTGTGTTGTGGTCATTTTCATTAACAATTGATTAGCCTAATCAGTTTGTTGTATGTATTAAGCCTTTTTTGAGCGGTATGTGTTGACTACTCTTCTTTTTTGTGGTCATTTTCATTAACACATTTGATTAAACAGTCAATTGTATTAAAAGACTTTTAGCCGGAACCCCGTTGTTAGAATTAGGCTACCTTTATTTGTGGAACTTGAACTTGTGTCTGCGTTGCTGGCTTGCCATCATGTTAATAAAAGCTAACACTGCTTCAGTGTTTCCCATACGTTAATTCATCCATGGCGGCCCGCCATGGATGAATTTGTCCCGCCATAGCTGCAAAATTTAGGTTATCAAAAGTTTTGACTACTCATAAAGAAAGAAATAAAAACTTGAACGCTGTTTGCGCTGTGCTAATGGTACTCTGCTGGGCTACTCCCCCTCCCCCGCAAATCGCGTGGATTGAAATAGGTAGGTTGCGTGCCAATCACACTTGTTGGAAGTGAATTGCACACAGCTGCATTGATTCACGCTGGAATTCCACACGGAGTTGCGATACAGTTGTTTGAGGTAAGTTAATATACAATATACAATACAATCCATATTGAATATCCACTGTAGTTGTCTACTTGTCCAAACATAATTTGGGCTATGCTGCAACATTCATTTACCAGTCTATTTAACGCGAAGCTAGACTGTTAATTAGCCCTTCTCAGTCCTGTTGTCGCATGCTCGCTCATGCCAGACAACAGTCCTTTCCTGCTCCATTCACTTCGCCGTCAAAATAAATAGGTGTCGGCCTATTTAGGAGAGGCGCTCATATTTACAAGTGTCAGATAAACATGAAACTTCACTTACCTAAGCAAAAGGGTCTATTTAAACAAATGCTGGGTTTTGAAGCCTCGGCGCTACCATTAAATAACTTATTTAGACGCATTCTGTCCGAGTGAATTTATTTTTCCGAGGTAGTCTTCTTCTGTGGGCGGCTGTAGCTCAGTTGGTAGAGCGGGTCGTTCAATGATCGAAGGGTCAGTGGTTCGAATCCCAGCTCCGACTGTCCACATGTCGAAGTGTCCTTGAGCAAGACACCTAACCCCAAAATTGCTCCCAATGAGCAGGTTAGCACCTTGCATGGCAGCTACCGCCCTTGGTGTGTGAGTGTGTGTGTGAATGGGTGAATGAGAGGCCATTGTAAAGCGCTTTGAGTGCCGCTAAGGTGGAAAAGCGCTATATAAGTGCAGTCCATTTACCATTTACCATTCTGTGGTGGTGGCGGTCTCTTTGAAGCTTCGCGGGAAAGGACTGTTGTCTGGCATGAGCGAGCATGCGACAACAGGACTGAAAAGGGCTAGACTGTTAATTAGCTACCAGCAACGTTACCTAGCTAAAGTTAGGCTAGCACTAGCTAACGTTAGCTAGATCGGTTTGCATGTAACGTTAGTCAGGCCAGTGTCATTGAAAAACGGGACTGTCTTAAGCTTAGCTAATATGTTTGTACTCTTGACGTTCAGGTCATGAGTACCAGACCAATATATACATTCTTCAAGAAGAAAGTGAGAGTAGAAGCAGATGAAGAAACTGCTGCGGAGCCTGAGGTAAACGTAACGCAAAAAAAAAACAACCCTGCAGTAACGTTGGCTTGCTAGCTAGGATAACGTAGCAATAGATGCCAAGTCAATAGCCAAACATATTGCCAATGAATAATTATTATTCATAAGCTTTTGTCAAAAAACAAAGTGGATTGACTAACAGTGAAATGTTTATTTACAACAGGAGAGACGGCTTCTCCAGGCAGGAGAGCCTCCTCTCCAGCCAGCAGCCGCAGCCAGCAGCCAGCAGAGCCAGTGGCAGGAGAGGGACAGAGAGAGAAGGAGGGGCTGACTGACTCTCAAGCAGGAGAGCTTCCTCTCCAGCCAGCAGTCTCTCTCTCTCTCTCTCTCTCACACACACACACACACACTGTTAGTGCCAGAGGCTCATTACATAGTAGGAGGGAGGGAGAGAGGGTGAGATGTCCAGGCCCTCTGCCCTGGTGTGTGGCAGCTGTTGGTGTCAGAGGGGAAGCCTCGTTCAGACTGCATGATTGCCATCTCTGAGGGATCTCTATTAGATGATGGTCAGCTGGCTCTTTTGAGCAACTGCAGTCATTTCAGCTTCCACTGGCACATTTCCCCCCCAGATTTATCTTTTTCAGAACTGACATTTTTTAAAGGCTCATGTCCCGCAGTATGTTGCATTAAAGTCTTTTGCACAGTAGATGGAAATGTGGTCTTTGCACATTGTGCTGTTTGTCATGGTGTTACCTGTATTTTCATTTTTAAAAAGACTGGGCACGACACTGGATGTTATTTAATATTGATTTGTATTTATTAAAGTCCCGTCTCGTTTACCATGATTTTGTGACTACTTCTTTGCCATCCCCTTTCATAACCAAATGTGGTCCGATGATTAAATTGCTATGGCTTCTTGATTTTGCTCTCAAAGTGCGCCAAATTGATGCATTTAAATTAACAATGTTAAAAATGTTCTCCCGGGGGGGGGGGCATGCCCCCGGACACCCCTAGAGGCTTGGAGGTCCACCCCCATAGCGGCCCAAAATCCTGTGGGAAACACTGCTGTTTTATGCTTTATCAACTGATGATAAAGCATAACAATGATGTTGTAAAATGCATGCAGCACTGCCGATCTGAACGATTGATTCATTATTACCATGGAACGGTATTGGGATTGATCAAGGGCGAATGTGAAATAGCCACGAACTCAGCGGGTTAACTCGCCTGGCTCTTCAACTCGCTTGTCACTGGCTCCGTGGAGGAATTTAGCCTGGCTGCAATAACGTTATCGCGAACGGAATGAGTACCATCTTCTAGCAAACAAAACATCTTCAGCTATAATTAACCTGTTAAAACTAAGATGCCTGGGTAAAAAAGTAATGTCTCCAATGGATATATTTGAAACAGGTTAATATGCAAGCCAGTTTTCTTTGCTAACCCAAAGCGGGGAGAGCCGGGAACGTGCATCTACATTTCACATAAACGTGAACCTGTTCGTGGACGCGCGTAGGCCAGAAATGCACAACTGCGCAAGTACAAAAGGCAACGGAAGGCCAGAAAAGCACAACTGCGCAAGTACAAAAGGCACCGGAAACAGTCAAATGACTACAAATTTGCCAAGATGGCGCGGTTCAATAGGGCTTCACTTGTGATAGCGGTCGGTGAATGGAGTGGCTGTATCCAGTTCTATTAATACATCCATGGCCCAGCGACAAGGATAACTTTAGGGCAACGTAAAGTAAATTTGTACGTTGTAGTCAAAATAATACAAACAATTATGCACTACAATGTGCTATGTATATGTATTGATGCCCAAATATGTTGAGGACAAGATATAGCTAGTGCTAGCTAGCGCTATCTAGCTAACGTTAAGGTAAACCTGAACTTGACCATGCAAACACCAAAAAGTCGATGATGTCAATAAATACAATTACGTAACGTACAATTTCCTAGCATAGTGAAATTAGGCATACAATGTTTAGCTTGTCAGCTCTGTCACCAAATCTCAAGCTTTTGCCATATTGGCTTGTTTACATTTATCCAGAATTCCACGCACTCAGACAGTTTGCCTGGAACGCTATGAAGTTGTGAGTCGTGACTTGAAGTCGGAACTTACAGGCTCAAAATCCTATCTGGAACGCGGCATAAGTTCCGTCCTAAAGTCCATACTAAACCCTATGTTCAAACAAGTTAGTTTGATCTTAAAGTTGTGCTTATCTTTGGTTGCACCACAGAGACGTAAGTTTCATGTTAGTTACACTGGCATAAAGTCCACACTAACCAAAATATTGTCGCAGAATATTACGTTTTCGCTGTCTTAGCCAATCATCGCCACCCGGCTCAGGCAGGCTGCGCTGTCAACATTGCAGTTGCTCCGTTTGTGTGAAGCAACAAAAAGACGATACGTTTGATAATTCTTTTCCCCTATTTACCAAATGGTCTTAAAAGGCTATGGTTTATTATAGCCTATTGATTAACCTACTTGTATCGAGTGGACGATAGCATACTCGTCCGGTTTGCATTATAATTAACCACAATAACGATGTGATCCTTTCGGAAATTCAAGTAGGCTAGCCTAATCAATCGCTGTGTAGGCTAACGTTATAGTCATTTTAATGTACAGTAACATGTTAACGTTAGCTATAGGCTACAAGTTCGGGCTGTACGTGTAACTGTCATGATTGTGTACAAATATGTCTCGTGACAGTATAGCTATTTGAACACTATAAACGGTTATCGATAACATGTCTCATGCCCCATGTCTTTGAACACTAATTAACGGTCAACATAAAAGCTTACTACAACAACGTAGCAACTGCTTCAAAAACTAACATTACCGAAACGAAAGGTAGGCTATAAGGCTAATAAAATCAGAGAGGCCTAACGTTAACTATAATGTCCAATCAACTGTAGTCACCTTTTATAGCCGCAAAATGTAGGTCTATAGGTCATATAATTCTTAACTGTATAACGTTACTGTTTCAGGGATTTAGTCGACATGGCCAAAATTGTCTAAGGGGTGTAGCCTATCGAGCAAAACGCGCTGCCGTGGCAAAATAGCATTTTCTTCATGATCCTCCTAAAATTATCTCTCGACGAAGCGCCATGGCTACCGTTAAAATTATGCCAACTGAATACTTGGGGTCAATGACGTGACGCCTACTTTTTCTGTCCAACTGAATTTTTTACCTTAAAAAAACATCAAAATACTTAAAAAGATAACATGTATTTCTAATACCTTCCCCATATACATACCCACTCTAACCTCTCCAAACATTTTAGTTATTGGTCATTTTTCTGCTATCTGAAGAGTCAAAACATCATGTGGGGCGACCGTCCAGCCTTGACTTCTATTTGGACAACCGGTTTAAAATCACTTTAAATTGATTTAAATATATCCCTTGCCCTATTTGGCATAATTTCAAACATGTTTTGCATTCATTGACAAAATTATGAAGAATTTGAACATATATTTCAATCATAATATACAAACGAATGTTGTCCGAATATGTTCACTTTATGAAATATCATCGGGGGTGACCATCAAGAAAACACAATTGTGGGACTTTTATTTTGAAACCACCTCAAGGACAGATAGTGCATCAGCCAGCCACATGTGAGAGACCCAGACAAACAACTGGCAGGTTAGTAAGTCTCTCTCACATTTGCAAATACATCTCTTTTATAACTGCTGTAATGTACTTGCCACTTTTGGATATCATGTGGGACGACCGCCCCAAAACTGTGAATAATAACTTTTATCTGCAAATCTATATTTTGATGATAAATTTGATAGTGACATGTGGTAAGAAGTAGCGAGTTTGGTTTCTGTAGCTAACTGTTAGCCTGTAATATTTGACTGAACTTGAAAATATCATCTGGGGTGACCGAGTATCATGTGGGGCGACCACTGCTGAGTGTTTTACATGATAGATATATGTCCTGTATTTGTAGTTTCTATATATTTATATTGTATTCATGATTTATACATAAGGTTCTTTGTTTTAGCATTACTCTTTGTATACTTTAAGATATATTTTTCTAAATTTCAGTCATTTTCCATTCCTATTTAGGAATGAACGTTTCTTTTTGATTATTGTACAATCTCATGAGAGAAATTTTAAAACTGTATAGCATGACATTCCATTTAGGTAATTGTACATGTATTAGTCATGTTTAACTAGTTTAACCTATTTTCTAGATGGCACCACAAACAAGCAAACAGAAGACTGCTCGCTACAGGCAGCGGGTCAATGCAGACCCTGCAGCAAGAGCCGACTATCTTGCCAGGAAAAAAGAAAGTTAAAAAACTATAGGTAACATGCAGTACATCTTTCTCAGTTGTATTTCAAACTGTCATGTTGGTAGGATTACGAATGACCTTTTCTGTAATATATTGAACTTAAGTTTGTATGTAAGTTAGGCCACCAGAATCAGTATCACATTATACATCAAGAAATCAAGAAATTATTTGTTTATCGCCATTGACTACCGTACATATTTTTTCCGAATTAAGGTCCCATCCATGGGACGTCTTTTCCTGCTTCCGCTTAGGCACTCTATTGTAGGCTAGACATGCAACGTACACAAACACCATCCACGTGACACAGGGGTCAGACGTCAGGGGTCAGCTAGCTAGCTAACTACTGTACCAGTTAGCTAACAACTATGTGGACACAGGCTGATCTACTGTACAAATTAGACACAGGAGTGTTCTCATATGGAACGAGGCAAGCACAATTGTTTTAAGTCCAGCAGTAACCTTAGTGGTTTAATTTCTGTCCTTCGCCTGGCTATTCTTGTCAGGGTGAATTGACCAGCTTTATTCATTCATTCATTTCAGACACAGAGGCAATACAATGATACAGGCACAATATTTTGAAATAAGATGCCGTTGGTCAATGTTGTGTTTTTGTTTTTGTATTTGCAAAAAAAGACTCTATACACCCATCAAAATAGATACACAAAACAAAGCCAAACGTGTATCAGTAGTGCACTAGTACTACTACCAAATAGCCTGCTACTGTTGAGTAGGGGTCCATGTCACATTCCTGAATTTCCGGGCATCTGCCCTTTTCTTTTTTAATAATATTATTAATTCAATAATCTAATTCAGGCCAAATGTTCCAATATATAGTCCTTATAATCAGTTCGTTTTAAGTCCTTCATCCATTCCCTTACGTTAGGCTATAGCTCCCATATTATAACGAGACTTGAATATGACGAGACGTATTGAACAGGTTTCAGTAATGACGCAGAGGTTTGTAGGCCTACTTGTGAATAAATAGGCTGTCCCCGTCCCATATGTTGTCACTCTGTCACCTTCAAGAGATAAATAGGCTTACTATTTTAAACCTAACCGCAGATATGGGCAAACATGATTTAGGCCTATTATCAGATCTGTATGATAATTGAACAACGAATTGATTTGTTAAGTCAATGATCAAAAATAATGATTTTCTAATTTCTAATGAATTTCTAATCTGATAATTTCCCTAATTCCCAATCGAAAGAATGTAGGGAATTTGTTTAGAAAGGAGGTGCACTCGTGCTATTAGTAGTAGTGAGTAGAGTGGTATTACAGTCACTTTGGATAAAGCCAGTCCTGCTTGTGAACTTGCTGGCTAGCATAATTTAAGCATAACAAGGGGAATGCGCACCAGCCATGTAATGCAAACGGAGATGGAAATGTACTGTATGGTCAGAGTAGGCTTCATGGACCGCTGTGCTTAACCCTCCTTCTCTTTCTCATACATTGACAAAACCAATGATGATATGATAAGGACACGAAAATGGACCTTTGTGACATGTTTGTTCTTGAAGCATGTAATGTGCATTACACTTTAACTTTTGAAATGTTTAATGTTTTTAAAGGAGTAGTAAAGAGAAAATGCATGTTTAGCCCTGTTTTAAGGGTACTTATGATCATATACAATGGTTCAGATCAAAACGTTGACAAAACTAGCACTTTTGATAAAGTCTGATAATTGCTCTACCACCGTTTTGGTCATACAATGGATGTGGGTGGGCACCTTGAAAAATCTTTCAAAAACATGTTAAACTCTCGATTTCAAAGACAAGAAGCTCACCGAGGGGGTAATTGGTGTCCGTTGGTGTTCTGACATCAAATTCGCCGCAAAGTATGAATCCTGTAGGGTTTTATTGATCATTTTATGAAATCCATTGACTTGTATTGAAGCGACCGTTCTAGATGTGTAGATCAATCCGCAGAGGGGATTCAGGAAGCGGAACTACTTACGGTAGCTATTGTTATTGTTTATGTTGCTAGGCTGCCTAGTTTGCGGACGTTTACACATGTATGTGCTGCGACTAAATAGTTCTATGCTAAATATTTTAAAAAGCCTTTCCAGATGAACTAGAATCTTACTTTATGGCGAATTATATGTCAGAACGCCAACTAACACGTTGGTGAGTTTCTTGTCTTTGAAATTGAGAGTTTAACATGTTTTTTGGATGATTTTTCACGGTGCCCACCCACATCCATTGTATGACTAAAACGGTGGTAAAGCAATTATCAGACTTTCTCAAAAGTGCTAGTTTTGTCAACGTTTTGATCTGAACCATTGTATATGATCAAAAGTAACAATAAAGCAGGGCTAAACATTAATTTTCCCTTTACTACTCCTTTAACATTTGTGATATTTGAATGTTCCTGACGAAGCTTGTAACCTACCGTGCGTTTCACATTTTAACATTTTTTTACTTTTGTGATATTTTAATGAATTGAAGAATATTTTTGACTTGACCACTTGGAAATATTGTAATAAAAGCTTTGTACAGTTTTCATTTGTCTGAACTGTATTGTGTACATTTTAAATAGACTTTTAACTACCTGCGGTTTTCTCATCATTTGGGGCGACCATCTGTCATGTGGGATTGTGGCCGTCTCGGGGTCAGGGTCAGAGAGGCTGGCCTCTCTTCCTGACTGAGACGGCCCCATGGGGCCTTAAACCATACATCACAAGCTTATAAGGTACAAGTCAACAACATATCACATGATTTCCAGTTAAGATTACTTCATGTCATGACCCCCCTTCACCTCCCCGTCCGGGCTGTCAGGTGGTTTCCAGTGAAATAGGAACTTGGTAACTTTCTGCTGTGAAATGGGGAACCTACAACAGGCGCGCCCTACATGTCGATCAATCATTTACACAGTTTCAACAGGGTAACCAGCGATTGGCAATATCAGTACTAAATTCAAAATAGAATATCCATCAGTTTAAACTCAAATATTAATCAATGGTATACTATGCTTAAGTAGATACTATCTGTACAAATTGTTGCCACTTTTTTGATGCTTTGTCACTTTTTTGATGCGCTGTGTTGTGACACTTCAGGGCCACCGTATCATCCCCTAATATTATGGCCGGAAAAAGAAGACCTAAGACGCAGCTTACCAATGTGTTTTTGCACACACTTTTTAAAGAAATGTGTAAGCATAATTGACTGCTTTGAGGTGTTCATAGAGTGTCCTTCAGATTTACAAGCTCGAGCTCAAACATGGAGCAACTACAAGCAACACAACACTATAAAGTTTCTTATTTCAATCACCCCTCAATGTAGCATCTCGTATGTATCAAAGGCCTGGGGTGGACGTGTGGCAGACAAACACCTGACCGAACATAGTGGGTTCCTTGACAAGCTGCTGCCAGGGGACTTGGTACTGGCTGACAGGGGTTTCACGGTAGAGGATAGTGTTGGCTTATTTTGTGCAGAATTAGTAATACCTCCATTCACATGTGGGAATAAACAGCTTACCCGCAAAGAGATTGAATCTGCTCGAGAAATTTCTCATGTGAGAATCCATGTTGAAAGAGTGATTGGAATGTTTAGGCAGAAATATACAGTGTTCAACTCTGCCTGTATGCCTCATTAGAGTGGAACAAAATGGCAAAGTGGAGGACAGCCTTATTGACACGATTGTGTTAAAATGTTGTGCTCTATGTGAAACCATAGTGCCTTCAGATTGATGGAAGGAATAATAGTTAATGTAAAATGTTATTCAAATAACATGGCCTACAGATCAGATGTTACATTCAGCACTGCATTTCGTGTAAACCATCAAAATTTGAATCTGGGGTTATTCTGTCAATATATAATTCTGAAGGTGTCCACACACAAAAGTCACAGAATGGTGATTTTGTAACATGAATCTGGCACTGTACTTGAAAGTAATAGTGTTGTCTGTTAAGTTCCAGAGTCACATCTGATGTTGAGGATGCAACCAAGTAAAAGTATTTTTCTTTTGACAGTTCTAACAGTGTCTTATTTTTTTGCGAAGTAGGGGCATTTGATTTCCAAGCACCCAGAGCCACAACAGTCACAAGACACCTTCCCATCTGGTGATGCGCCGAGATGAGGGTACTGTGATGATATGTAGAGTCCGGTGGGGGCTACATCAAAATTGAGGTGTTTTGATGACATGGTCTCGATGTATGCCTCCTTTGCCATGGTCTCCTGCTGAATGCCCCACCTGAAAATATTTATTAAAACATGTAGTTAAGTTTGGTGCATAAATATGGGCTACATATCCATAATATTATTTGACCCATGGACTAACTCCTTAACTTAGCTCCATCCTTCTGAGTGAACAACAACTTTGAAATTTCAGAATTTGCCTTGAATATTAAAATGAATGTGTAATACCTTGTTGCTGCAGTTGTAAACTTTGTTGACTCTGGGTAGCATATGGTGTTCACAAGTGATTTGGGGGGCTGATTATCATTGCTCTTTATAACTGCACCAAACTTGGAAGCAGTTATTCTGCCACATCTGTAGGTGTACCACATCTTTGATGAAGCCTGTCCCTTTGTCTGCTGTTCAACAAGCTCACACTGAGCATCTGTGATCAACAAATCCTCAAAAACCTTTTCAGATTTGACAAGAAGCTCTGTGTAGGTCAAACCAAGACTGTCAGTTTCATAAAGTTGTCCTAATGGTTTAGGATAGCCATCTTTCAGAGCTGTAGGGACAAAGTCTTGGGAGTGTTTTGGAGCTATACAGAGCACGGCTGCTCTTGGGTTTGCTTGCTTGAGTTTGTCCAGAAAGTCTGCTATTTCATTTTCTGTAGGTTTAGGTGTAGCATCACAGGGCCCTGACTTCTTTGGTGTAGCTTCCCTAACCACATTCTTGTCCACTGGATGCAAAACCTTTCTACACTGCGTTCTGGGGCAGGTCATATCTATAGCTGACAGTTCAGTGCAGCGGATTTTCTTTGTCTGTGCTGGCTTAAGTCACTGGCATGGCAATGATATGCAACAACTGCAAACATCAACGCTGCTGCATGTGAACATGTCTCTCCGAGCCAGTGATGCCAACTTAGCGACTTTGTCGCTAGATTTAGCGACTTTCCAGACCCCCCTGGCGACTTATTTCATGAAAAGCGACTAGCGACAAATCTAGCTACTTTTTCGGGTCATTTGGGGAATTATTGTGTTGACAAGGAAGCGAGCTCAGCTCACGAGTCACAACGAGAGAAAACCTTTTTTGATGCCTTTACGTCCTCTCTACCTCGCTCGCCCACACACACATATTGCAGCGGATAACTGAAAAAAAACGTTCACATGGTGATGCAAGCATGAAATTTGGCACAAATACTCTCTAAGGGCCACTCTTGGAAAAAAAAAAAAATTCAAGATGGTGACAATTTTTCAAGATGGCTGCCATTAAGTTCGAGTGTTGCTTATGTCAATCGTTGAAATGGTGATGCAAGCATAACTTTTGGCGAAAATACTCTCTAAGGGCCACTCTTTTGGAAATAGGCAATGTCCAGTAAAAAATTCAAGATGGCGACCATTTCCAAGATGGCTGCCATTCCTGTGGTATGCTCTAGTCCAGGGGTGGCCAACCAGTCAGAGACTAAGAGCCTCAAAAATTACTGTGGTACCACCCAGAGCCACACCATATATACCAGCGTTTCTCAACCTTTAGGCTGGACTGGGCTGGGTTAGGCTGGACTGGACTGGGATGGGTTAGGCTGGACTGGGCTGGGTTAGGCTGGACTGGGCTGGGCTGGGTTAGGCTGGACTGAACTGGGATGGGTTAGGCTGGACTGGGCTGGGTTAGGCTGGGCTGGACTGTACTGGACTGGGCTGGGTTAGGTTGGACTGGGCTGGGTTGGGCTGGACTAGACTGGGCTGGAGATTTGAGGCTTTGAAATGTCCCAATGATGTCTGGCATATCAGACAGAATGGTTTACCATTACGTTCTATGAAGAAAAAATTACTCTCCCCACTCGGGTAAAAAATGTCCTGTGTTCGTCTTCATATTTTCTTTTCGCTGCGCATTTGTTTCCAGCCATTCTTTGGTTGTGTACAGTAGCCTAGGCTACGTTAGCTTTTGTCGTAGAAGAGAATGACCCACGCAAAGCAAATTATTTTGTTTACAATAATTTTGTTACCAAGGTGATTTGCTACCTATATGATTGGTCTGAAGTGGTTCTCACGCGACTTCCTCGCGACCTAGCGAAACGAATCATGATTTTATGACAAATCTGCAATAAACTAAAATGGGCTGGAAGAAATGCACAGCGAAACTAGAGAGAGAGAAACGTTCTTATGGAATTGATTAATTAATTTTTTTAATGAAAGGATGGAAGAGCCGCAAGCCAACTTTTTTGGGAATGGATGGAGGAGCCGCACATTGACGGGCAAAGAGCCGCATGCGGCTCGCGAGCCGCGGGTTGGCCACCCCTGCTCTAGTCACTGTGTTCAAATGATGATTCAAGCATAAAATTTGCCACAAATACTCTTTAAGGGCCACTCTATTGGAAACAGTGGATGGCCAGTAAAAATTCAAGAGGCGGACCCTTTCCAAGATGGCCGTCATTTTTGTCGAATGTTCATTTTGTCTGTGTAAATTTCAAATAAGTCAATGTTTGTCAGAATCCAGATCTTTGTGGTCAAAGAATATATTAGGGATGTTACTTTAATAGTGTATTCTGTCATTTGTATCAGGTCAACAGCCTTGTGGTTAGAGTGTCCACCCTGAGATTGAGAGGTTCTGAGTTCAATCCCCGGCCAAGTCATACCAAAGACTGTTAAAAATGGTACCCAGTGCCTCCCTGCTTGGCACTCAGCATCAAGGGTTGTATTGGGGGCGTCATGTCCAGGGAGCTGTACTTGTACATCAAGCTGCCTCAATGTACAGCATCAGGAGATTCATGGACCACAAGGTTCTCAAAGGCTACATGCTTACTTTTCTATTCACATTTGCAATTGCACAGTGCTGTGCAGGTGAAACCCAATCTGAAACATTTGCACCTTCCACAGCACTCTTCTTTGCAGCCACACTTGGCTAGTTGTTGACAACTTTGTGCAACTGGTGTATTCGCTGTCCAGAAGACCCACCATTGTTCACCAAGCTTTTTCCATCCCCAGTCAGCAGGACTCTCTGCTTCTGGATGACGCTGGGTTGCCACACCATGCTGTGGCACCCTCCCTGCCGTGGGTGGGCGTGAGGCTGCCACAGGGCCACAAACCGCTGCCGCAACGGCACTCCGACCAGCCCCAGAGACCCGGAAACCCTGCTGGGCAGTTCAGCACCATGGACAGCGTGGCCAGGTGGTGAATGGAGTCTACAGGCCATTCACCATCGCCATGGCAACCCTGCCACTCATCTCGTTTGCCCTCTCCATGGAGCAGCACCGGCTGGAGACATTCGGCTGATGAGCTGGGTCTCCATAAAACAGAACACTCGGCAGTCCAGGGACTCAGTGAGTAGGGTATAGGAGAAACGCTGTCTGAATTTCTGGTCCCAAGCGCGTGCCAAGCGTGCCGCGTGCCGGTAGCGCGACCTGTCCTAATGCTGACGGCAGGTTGTTATGGAAACACCACAGCAAATGCCTATCTAAATCATCTATCTAAACTCGTAGATGCAGGCGTAATTTGGATAAAGTTTCCACATATTGGGATTCTATGGTGGTACTATCAGGCATGAAATTGTATTAAAACGTAATAATATTAACATCAAAGTGGTTTAAAAACGTTTTAAAATCCGAGCAATGGCGGCTGGTACAGGAATTCATCCGGACCGAAACGCATTCTGGGAGGGAGGCTGCAAAGGCAGGCCGCGAAGGATCCATCAGTTGTATCCTTCAAATTCGTCAAAAGTAGGCCGCATTTGTGGGCTGCATTCAGAGGACTCTTCGTAGGCTGAATCAATTGGGACAGCACTTGTCGCCCCGCTGTGATGTAGCAGCCTTCAAATCCGGCCTAGGTAGGATGCAACCCTTGAATTGGGACAGACCCCTTTTGAATGATTGACATAATGAACATTCAACAGAAATGGCGGCCATCTTGAAAAATGGTCGGCATCTTGAATTTTTGAGTGGCTAACGCCCTTTTCCAAAAGAGTGGCCCTTAGAGAGTATTTGTGCCAAATTTCATGCTTGCATCACCATTTGAACGATTCTCTTGAAATATGCAATTATCTGCTGCGCTAACACCACACGCTGGGATCCCTCCCGCAACAACCAATCATATTGTCCGAAACGGCTAGTTTACCTAGATACTGGTGAAGTTAGGTTAAGTTTTAATTAAGCCCTGTAGGCTTAATTAGGCTTATATTATTTTTCCGTTATTCTTTATGTTTACAGACCTACGTTGTTTAAAAGAAAAAAGCTACAGTAATGTTATACAGCAACAAAAAAATAAGTTTGTAAATAAGTAAATAATTAGATTTTTTTTCCATGCCCATCATCACATGGCTGATGTAGGCTACTTGGGCACAAAAAAAATTATAATGCAAATGTTATGCAACAAAAAAAACAAGTTTGTAAATAGTTCGTTTGTATTTTCACTGTCCACATCCAACCAGAATGTCCATCGGTGTCCTAGTCATTTTAATTTTGCCAACAAATCCCACCTTGAAGTACGACCAAGCATCTAGACTTTTGTATACCTTCAGGCTTTGCTTCGTGTATTTCCCTGGCATAGAAATCAAGTAGGCGTACATATAAATATCAGGAAACTCGATTTGTGGCCAAATGTTAATGTCCATGGACCACTGGTTCTTTGGTAAGCTGTATGGGTCACTGTCAAGTCCAACTGCCTTTAATTTGAGCAGATAATCGTGTGGAATAGTCACGATTTCATCGTTTCCCTTACCAGAGGCAGCCATGCTGCGGGATGTTTTGCCACTCACTGCGACTGAGGGGGCGTGTTCCAGTGGGAGAGTGACGTCAATGCATATCCTCTATTCATGGATTTCAAATGTATTCCTAGACCTGCCATATTGGGGACCAACACAGGTGTTTAAAATGAATGAATTAGTTCTACTGCATAGGATTCTATGCATGCAGTAGAGCCAGTCAGATACATTGAAACACCTGTGTTGGTCCCCAATATGGCAGCTCTAGGACTACATTTGAAACCCATGATTACCGTTTTACCCGCTGGAACCGTGATATGACATATATCCACTGGATGACTGCATTGTTTTCCATAGGTCAATATAGGCTACCTTATCTACAGTATTTTCAGATCTCTCTAGATTGCAGGAAAGTGTGGTTATAGGGGATCAAAACAGCCCCTCCATAACATTGCACTGATCACACATTAATTCAGGACTATACACTAGATGATAGCCCTACACTGATCACAAATTAGTCCAGGACTATACACTAGCAGTCACCATAGCTCTATATTTCTGATCACACATTAGTCCAGGACTATACACTAGCAGTCACCATAGCTCTATATTTCTGATCACACATTAGTCCAGGACTATACACTAGCAGTCACCATAGCTCTATATTTCTGATCACACATTAGTCCAGGACTATACACTCAGTCACCATAGCTGTGTACTGATCACACATTAGGTGCAGGATTATACACTAGATGTCACCATTGCCCTACAGTTCTGCACTCGTACATTACAGGAATATGGGTCTGGAGTGCTGACCCATATTCAGCAATAAACGCCCTGCTGGGCACTTTAGGGTTAAAGTAGAAGAGTCAAAATGTCATTACCCTGTCTTTCTTTCAGTTCTGCTATAGAGCTTGGTCAGCTATAGAGGTACAGTATGGAGGTTGGGTTAGGGGTTAGAGGGGTGCCGTGGGGTGTCACACATCAGCCTAATACGGAACTGGGCTCCATGCTGACGTATTTGGACCCTCCTAGCAGCATATCCAACATTTGTTGTGTCAAATTGAACTCAACCTGGAACACTACCACCAACATTCACTTTACTGAGTTCAGATGAAGGTTATCATTTCAGTCACATTAGGGTTAGGGTTAGATTTATTGAGCATGTCCAGATGAAGGTTATGAGTTCACTTGCATGAAACTCTGTAGTGACATGTCTGCTTTTTCAACACATGCTCTGAACATAGCGCTTATGCTGATGCTGCTTCTTAGTAGTCCTCCTCTGCTGGAGAAGTTGGTACGCGGTTGGTTGAATCATTTCCTCTTGACACATGCACACTCACACACACGCACACACACATGTACACACTCACACACACACACATGTATACACGCACGCACAAACACAACAGAGTACCATTTCAGTACTAAGAAAGAAGACATTCTCACTGAGGATGTGGGTCTGAGAACATGTTCTGGCATATTACGTTAGTAGTCCTGGTCCTTCATGGATTCATCACCGTTTCAGCAGGTAATTCATACATCACACACTGTGACTTAAAATGCGTTTCCCCTTTTGCTCACATTATGTCAAATCTTTATATTTTACAAATATTTGTTATTGTATCAGTTGGTTTAGAAAAGGGTTAAATATTGCATTTAAGCCTCCTTTTTTACAGTATATCGTATTTTGTATATTGCACTGTATTTTGTTTGCACTGTATTTAGTATTTGCAGTTTTTTGTATTTTCACAGTTTTTTGTACCGTATTTTCACGGTCACGTCTTTTCCCTGTCCTGTCCTGCACTCTGTCCTCTCTCGTCGGCAACAGCGTATGCCTTAACCCTAGTCAAATTCCTAGTATGTGTGAACCATATACATGGCCAATAAAAATGATCTTGAATCTAAAGCACAGATCTAACTATCTTACTCTATCAGTAAATATCCAGGTACAGATAGGAACTTTATTGGATGGGTCGATCATGGGTATGGATTTGGATCATGGATGGGAATTGAAAATGAAGAGTTGAAAGTGAGGAATTGAAATTGAAAGTTAAAGGTTTTAGGTACAGTACAAGCAAAGATGTTAAAAAGACATTGCATGACCAGTAAATGTTCACCAGTAAATGTAATGTATCTGTATCTTCAGCTGTCACCTCTCTGCGCAACTAATATTTTCTTTAATTGTTCTTCTAACAATAATAATAGTTGAAATATATCTTATTTTATATTGAATTGCAGTTAAATCATAATTTAATCACACTATATTAATATGAATGATAAACCATATAATACACATGGTAATGTACAAAAGCCCAAAATATTTTACGGGCCTTTCAATTCTATTTATTGAAAGTTGTCAAGTGAAGAGTTGAATTTGCTGAAATTTTACCATGATTATTACTTAATGTTCTAGATGCAATTCAGAAGCCTGATTCAGTATATTATACTGTCCATATCATGTATCTGAACTGATGATAGTACTACTGTCAGATTTACCCTGAACTGATGATATTTCACTATTATCTTTATTTTAAATAACAAGTTTATACAGTAAGTGCAAATAAAGTGACGTGTTTCACGTGAACATTTGTTGGGTATCTTTATCTTTATCTTTCTTTTACAATACAGGCTACTATACCCTCTTGCACAAAAATTCCTTATTTTTTTCTTTCTCTTCTCTTGTCTTTTTTCCGCAGATTGTGAGACAGGCGTCCTTTATGTTGCCAGTGGGGAGGATACCACCCTTCCCCTAAACGTCTTCAATCCGCATGAAGTAGTGTGGAAGCACAACTCAGAGGTTATACTGAAAAGTAAGGCAGGCAGGGTCAATCCAGGCCAGCGTGAAGACATCACGACTATGGGGTCTCTAAAGCTCAGAGCTTTGACATCAGCGCAGGCAGGGGAGTACAGAGCAGAGGTGTTCAACAAAGATGGCCAAACCATCAAAGAGTGGTCCTGCCGTCTGTCTGTGATTGGTAAGTAGCTTCTAAGCATATAGACCCTTTGTTCTGTATTCAGCCTAAAAAGAGTGAACGGACGTGCAGTGTACCTAGGGGTGTAACGACACACTAATCTCACGATACGATACACGATATTGTGTTGACAATAACAATACGATATGATACACTAAGGGCAGGTGTGAAGCGTTGCAGTAGCGCTGCAGTTCACACCAATAGTGCATTTCTCCACATTTCTACTCCAATCAGGCCCAGCGGAAGGTGATTGGCCGCTCTAGGCAAAATAATGACAGTGCGCCCCCGACAAGTTGTTGAGCTGGGGGGGGGGGGGGGGGGGATGCTAGCAGACAATTCAATTCTGAATGTCGGTGGATTTGTTGAGGGGGGGGGGGGTGCTAGCGGAGATTTGTGCGCCCCTAGTGCCTCGGCGCCCTAGGCAATTGCCTTGTATGCCAAGTGCATGCGCCGCCCCTGGCTCCAATACACTTTGTGAATTTAGAGCTTAACTGTTATAATATCATGGATAGGCCTAGAGACAAAAGCCATGTTTGTTACCAGCGTTGTGAAGCCAGTGTTCACTGATATACAATAAACATATCACAATATTGTTTTCACCTTGACGATATGTATTGTGACGTTTCTGTATCACGATATATTGTTGCACCCCTAAGTGTACCACACATCAGCCGCCCTTTGTCTGGTTCGGTTACCTATGCAGTTGAAACAGATAAAATGGGAAGTAGTATATGCTGCCACTGACAAGCTGCTGTGTCTCCACAGATAAGGTCTCCAAGCCTAAGGTGACGTTGGCATGTCCCCAAAAGTCCAGCTCGTTCACATTCAACTGCACAGTGGCCACAACACAAACAATGACCTTCGAATGGAGGCTAAACAACATTCTACGGGGAGAAACAGAGCAAACCATCTCTCTGAACCAACTGAAAGGGGTGGAATCCTTGACATGCTCGGCAGTCAACAAGGTCAGCAGGGAGACGAGCGACAGCTTCAAACCTGTGTGTGAAGATACAGGTATGTCAAATGGACTGGCAGATTGCAGGAAAGTGTGTTTATAGGGGATCAAAACAGCCCCTCCATAACATTGCACTGATCACAAATTAGTCCAGGACTATACACTCAGTCACCATAGCTCTATATTTCTGATCACACATTAGTCCAGGACTATACACTCAGTCACCATAGCTGTGCACTGATCACACATCAGGTGCAGGATTATACACTAGATGTCACCATTGCCCTACAGTTCTGCACTCGTACATTACAGGAATATGGGTCTGGAGTGCTGATAGGGTTAAAGTAGTAGAGTCAAAATGTCATTACCCTGTCTTTCTTTCAGTGCTGCTATAGAGCTTGGTCAGCTATAGAGGTAGAGTATGGAGGTTGGGTAAGGGGTTAGAGGGGTGCCGTGGGGTGTCACACATCAGCCTAATACGGAACTGGGCTCCATGCTGACGTATTTGGACCCTCCTAGCAGCATATCCAACATTTGTTGTGTCAAATTGAACTCAACCTGGAACACTACCACCAACATTCACTTTACTGAGTTCAGGTGAAGGTTATCATTTCAGTCACATTAGGGTTAGGGTTAGATTTATTGAGCATGTCCAGATGAAGGTTATGAGTTCACTTACATGAAACTCTGTAGTGACATGTCTGCTTTTTCAACACATGCTCTGAACATAGCGCTTATGCTGATGCTGCTTCTTAGTAGTCCTCCTCTGCTGGAGAAGTTGGTACGCGGTTGGTTGAATCATTTCCTCTTGACACATGCACACTCACACACACGCACACACACACACATGTACACACTCACACACACACACATGTATACACGCACGCACAAACACAACAGAGTACCATTTCAGTACTAAGAAAGAAGACATTCTCACTGAGGATGTGGGTCTGAGAACATGTTCTGGCATATTACGTTAGTAGTCCTGGTCCTTCATGGATTCATCACCGTTTCAGCAGGTAATTCATACATCACACACTGTGACTTAAAATGCGTTTCCCCTTTTGCTCACATTATGTCAAATCTTTATATTTTACAAATATTTGTTATTGTATCAGTTGGTTTAGAAAAGGGTTAAATATTGCATTTAAGCCTCCTTTTTAACAGTATATCGTATTTTGTATATTGCACTGTATTTTGTTTGCACTGTATTTAGTATTTGCAGTTTTTTGTATTTTCACAGTTTTTTGTACCGTATTTTCACGGTCACGTCTTTTCCCTGTCCTGTCCTGCACTCTGTCCTCTCTCGTCGGCAACAGCGTATGCCTTAACCCTAGTCAAATTCCTAGTATGTGTGAACCATATACATGGCCAATAAAAATGATCTTGAATCTAAAGCACAGATCTAACTATCTTACTCTATCAGTAAATATCCAGGTACAGATAGGAACTTTATTGGATGGGTCGATCATGGGTATGGATTTGGATCATGGATGGGAATTGAAAATGAAGAGTTGAAAGTGAGGAATTGAAATTGAAAGTTAAAGGTTTTAGGTACAGTACAAGCAAAGATGTTAAAAAGACATTGCATGACCAGTAAATGTTCACCAGTAAATGTAATGTATCTGTATCTTCAGCTGTCACCTCTCTGCGCAACTAATATTTTCTTTAATTGTTCTTCTAACAATAATAATAGTTGAAATATATCTTATTTTATATTGAATTGCAGTTAAATCATAATTTAATCACACTATATTAATATGAATGATAAACCATATAATACACATGGTAATGTACAAAAGCCCAAAATATTTTACGGGCCTTTCAATTCTATTTATTGAAAGTTGTCAAGTGAAGAGTTGAATTTGCTGAAATTTTACCATGATTATTACTTAATGTTCTAGATGCAATTCAGAAGCCTGATTCAGTATATTATACTGTCCATATCATGTATCTGAACTGATGATAGTACTACTGTCAGATTTACCCTGAACTGATGATATTTCACTATTATCTTTATTTTAAATAACAAGTTTATACAGTAAGTGCAAATAAAGTGACGTGTTTCACGTGAACATTTGTTGGGTATCTTTATCTTTATCTTTCTTTTACAATACAGGCTACTATACCCTCTTGCACAAAAATTCCTTATTTTTTTCTTTCTCTTCTCTTGTCTTTTTTCCGCAGATTGTGAGACAGGCGTCCTTTATGTTGCCAGTGGGGAGGATACCACCCTTCCCCTAAACGTCTTCAATCCGCATGAAGTAGTGTGGAAGCACAACTCAGAGGTTATACTGAAAAGTAAGGCAGGCAGGGTCAATCCAGGCCAGCGTGAAAACATCACGACTATGGGGTCTCTAAAGCTCAGAGCTTTGACATCAGCGCAGGCAGGGGAGTACAGAGGAGAGGCGTTCAACAAAGATGGCCAACCCATCAAAGAGTGGTCCTGCCGTCTGTCTGTGATTGGTAAGTAGCTTCTAAGCATATAGACCCTTTGTTCTGTATTCAGCCTAAAAAGAGTGAACGGACGTGCAGTGTACCTAGGGGTGTAACGACACACTAATCTCACGATACGATACACGATATTGTGTTGACAATAACAATACGATATGATACACTAAGGGCAGGTGTGAAGCGTTGCAGTAGCGCTGCAGTTCACACCAATAGTGCATTTCTCCACATTTCTACTCCAATCAGGCCCAGCGGAAGGTGATTGGCCGCTCTAGGCAAAATAACGACAGTGCGCCCCCGACAAGTTGTTGAGCTGGGGGGGGGGGGGGGGGGATGCTAGCAGACAATTCAATTCCGAATGTCGGTGGATTTGTTGAGGGGGGGGGGGGGGGGTGCTAGCGGAGATTTGTGCGCCCCTAGTGCCTCGGCGCCCTAGGCAATTGCCTTGTATGCCAAGTGCATGCGCCGCCCCTGGCTCCAGTACACTTTGTGAATTCAGAGCTTAACTGTTATAATATCATGGATAGGCCTAGAGACAAAAGACATGTTTGTTACCAGCGTTGTGTAGCCAGTGTTCACTGATATACAATAAACATATCACAATATTGTTTTCACCTTGACGATATGTATTGTGACGTTTCTGTATCACAATATATTGTTGCACCCCTAAGTGTACCACACATCAGCCGCCCTTTGTCTGGTTCGGTTACCTATGCAGTTGAAACAAATAAAATGGGGAGTAGTATATGCTGCCACTGACAAGCTGCTGTGTCTCCACAGATAAGGTCTCCAAGCCTAAGGTGACGTTGGCATGTCCCCAAAAGTCCAGCTCGTTCACATTCAACTGCACAGTGGCCACAACACAAACAATGACCTTCGAATGGAGGCTAAACAACATTCTACGGGGAGAAACAGAGAAAACCATCTCTCTGAACCAACTGAAAGGGGTGGAATCCTTGACATGCTCGGCAGTCAACAAGGTCAGCAGGGAGACGAGCGACAGCTTCAAGCCTGTGTGTGAAGATACAGGTATGTCAAATGGACTGGCAGAGTTTAGACATAACTATATTCCTGTGGTTTTTGAAGGTATGTTAAATGGACTTTGCAGAGTTTAGACACATGACTGGTGCATTGTGTTGCCTCTGGGTATGAAATGCGCTCTACAAATAAAGCTTTGATTGATTGATTGATTAATTGATTGATTGATTGATTGATTGATTGATTGATTGATTGATTGATTGATTGATTGATTGATTGATTGATTGATTGATTGATTGATTGATTGATTGATTGATTGATTGATTGATTGATGGTGTAGAGATGTTAAACATTCCTCTCTGGTTATTCTCTAGTCACGCTTTCTCTGTCTCTTCCTTACCCTCCCTCTCTCCTCCTTCTCAATCAATCAATCAAAGCTTTATTTGTATAGCGCATTTCATACACAGAGGCAACACAATGCGGTTTACAGAGAACAAGGGAGGTGGGCGTAGGTCCCACCCCTACATATTCCAGAGGGAAGCAAAAAAAACAGTAATCACCCGGGGGCCAGATAAGTGAGCTGTAAAAATTCTTCCCTGGCCCCTTCTCTCCTTTCAGATGCTGGTGACGGTGGTTCTAAGCTGTTGGGGCTTCCCTGGTGGACCATGCTGGGCATTCTGGCCGGCGGAGGGGGCCTGGTTCTCCTCCTCATCCTCATCACCATCGTGTGTTGCTGCCGTGGTCATCACAGAAGGCAAAAGCGTCAGGACGGTAAGCAGCACTCAGTGTTAAAAATAGTAGATTGATAAGAAAAACGGTAGGAAAAACACAGACGTTTATTGTCTGAAAACAATAAATTGGCTTATGGCAACATAAACTAGAAAGTTGCATTTCCTGCAGAAAATCTATATGAATGCTGAGCGGCTGAAAGAAATTGCTAACGCATTGATGAAAATGCATGAATGTGAAAAATTTGATAAATCTGAAACTTCAAATGCATCACACTGTGTAGCTAATAAAAGTTCTTATCACCTGGAAACATCAGTTCCAATGCTAATCCAGCACAATAAGATCGTGATAGCCAGTTAGCTCATGACCTCACAACTAGCAGTAGCTTCCATAACATTAACGGTAGCTATCAGTGGTTAAAGCAGTTACACTGATGATTCTTGTAACGCCAGCTGTGTTCGGAATCGCTCCCTCGTTCCCTCACTCCCTATTCCCTATATGGGGTTCACCATGTAGTGAACTACCTAGGGAACGGAGAAAATGTAGGGTGCATGTACTGTTCCCCCTGGTAAGCAAGGTGAATTGTGGCTAATAAATAGTCGACTATATAGGGAACGAAAATTCCGTGGAGAATTCGGACACTACAAACAAAATGGCTGACGCCCTATATAGTGCACTATATAGTGAATAGGGAGCGATTCCGAACACAGCTGCCATTTTGCTGTGTTGATTCAACATCTGTTTCTGGACAAAAGTCATTTCCTGCCCTATGCACTTCCCTTTAGATGGTGAAGTAAGTAAACCAAGATACAGTGGCTTATCTGGACACTTGATTGAGGCAGCAGGTAGCATTCTAACTATGAGCTAACTATGGATCTTTCAGATGAAATGGGCATGCCCACTTTATACCTACTGTATAACTTGTACTGAAATGTTATATAAATAGCCTATGAAAATGTACAATAATGGTGTCTTCCTTCCTTTCCTACTAAATGCTAAATATCCAGAATATCAAAGTACAGAAAATAATCATAGAATGGGAGTATGGAATTGTGTAGGCTATAGTGGTCAGCATTTTTCTTTTTGGCCCATAAAGTTTACAGGCCAAACAAACACAAATGTACAATTCCTTTGTTGTTTTTTTTGCACAGTAGGCTAGGTCTATTATTTTGTTTTTTAATTTGCAGTGTTTTTACATTATTCTTTGTGTTTTTTGTCAACCTTTCGTTGAATAAATTTGGCTTCAAAATGTTGTCTGATATCCTTAGTCTTTATGGTAGCCTATCACTGTACCGGTAGTTCCACCCACATAAACATTTGGGTTAGGTTACATGTTTCATAAGCTCACTAAAAATCTAAACATTATATTATACAAACAGTATATGTTTATGAAGATGAAATAACCAGACCAGGCCCAGCCTGGCTTATGTGCGTGACTGGCTTGTTTCTGTTCAGGACTGGTAGGATGGAAGCTAGTCATGCCACTGAAATAGTTATGAATTGAAATTACATGAAATAATGTGTGATAAATTAAGATAGGTCTTGTTGCCTGGACACATCAGTTCCAATGCTAATCCAGCACAATAAGAGCGGGATAGCCAGTTAGCTCATGAGCTCACAACAACTAGCAGCAGCTTCCCTAACAATTAATAGTAGCGGTCAGTGGCTAAAGCAGTTACACTGATGATAACATAAAGTCATCCCCGCCGGGTCTTGAACTCTGGTCTCCCGGGTGGGAGTCCAATGGTCTGACCACTACTCTACTTGTCCAACACACAAAAAGAGTGAGATCATAGTAGTGGGAATTCCTGATAATTTATTATTTAGTAAACGGAAGTGGCAACATGAAAAAGTGAGTGCATGACAGCTAACAGTGCAGCACAGGTTCCGCAATCAACTTGACAGTCCAAAATGGCGGCGCCCTGGCTCAGCAGCTGGGTGTTTTGGTCCCATAGCAGAATCAATGGAGTGTCCAAGGGGCCAGGAAGCGATTTACTTCCTGAAACATTTTGATCAGCGCCATCTTGCCGAATCGACCCCTTTTGACATGCGCAGTTGTGCTTTTCTCAGACCCCGCCGCGTTCACTATAGCTCAATAGCTCAGTTTGTGGTGCTATTTTCCATTCGCTGAGTACGGTTATGATAATAATAATAATAATAATATTAAGAATAAGAAGAATGAATATGTTATAGATATGGGTTTGTGTTAGGATTCAGGGCGAATGGAAAATAGCACCACAAACTCCCCTATTAGCCGCGTTCCTGTACCGCAACAGGAGCATTCTGTTCCGGCTGCTCCTCTGCTATGGCTACGGTTTCTGGAGCTCTGTAGCCTGGCTGTACGATCGTGAACTTGTGAACAAAATAAATACCACATACGAGCAAATATAACCTGCTCCGCTATAATGAAACTAGTAAAACTAAGATGCCTGCATAAAGAAATAATTTTTCGAAACTATATTTGACAGAATCGTGATTTGATGGCATGTACTTAACAATGCTAATGCAGGGACATGCAATACAGCGAGGAGCGCGGTGAATGTGCATTAAACATCCACATGAATGTGTAAACTTCGTGGACGCGGCCGGGTCAACAAATCAGGTGGTTAAAAAGCTCAACTGCGCATGCCTATGACGCAAAAAAACACAACTGCGCATGACCCTTCAAAAAGCTTCACTCTCAAGAACGAGGCGTCAACGTAGTCACCGCATCCAGTTCTATTAATACATCCATGGGAGTGTCCCATCTTGGCATTCAATACTCTTTGACGGAACTAATCTGTGGAAGGACTACTGCCTCTTGTGGTGCCAACAGAGGACATTTACTGGACTGACGGAAGGACAGACGGACGGAGGGAGTGATAACCAGACAAAGCCATTTCTAGGGGCGTGGCCAGCCCCCCCGCCCAAAAAGCCTGGAAGCTGAAAAGCCTGGAAGCATAGCTGAAATGGGAAACTGGCAGAATTGGAAGCTGAGCTGCATTACCTAAAGAACTAAGAACTTGTTTGATTGACGCTGAGAGAGCATGCATATCAAGGGATGATGCATTAAGCAATTAGACCTCACTTCCTGTTTATGTGGTGTGGCGTTGACCTTCAGTGGCAGCCATCTTAAATTGTGTCTATTCCAAAGGGACTCCCTGCATGAATAAAGGTTAATGTCTTATAACGTATTTCGTCTCTTCATTTCCCTCCACAGATGAAGAAGAACTCAGGCTGGCTTCGCTGACCCAGCAGCAGCAGCCCCCGACCGGCCCGGCCAGACCACAGCACCGGCACAAGTGCCCCAGTGGCCCCGAATGCTCCCACCCCAGGTCCGTACAGAGAGCTCAGAGGAAGACTGCGGCCCAACCCAGAGCCCAGGCCGAAGACCGGCCTCCACAGGCACCCCAGGTTGATGACGAGGAGTGCCCCCCACCGCTCCCCCAGGCCAGGAGGACAGATCCCGCCCCCACGAGCACTGAGCACCGCCCACCTCTCCCCCAGGCCAGGACACGCCCCCGCAAGCACTGAGCCTTTCACCATCAGCGCTGAAAAGGAGAGAGAAAGAGAGAGAGAGAAAAAGGCAGATTCAACCATGGAGTTTGCTTTTATCTGTCTTTTCTTTAACTAGTTCTGATACCCGTTGGAGCAGTAATCAGTAATTGACCATTTAGTCAAGAAAACATTCCAAGAACACTGGGGGCTTGAGTGGGTTGGGAGGTATAAAGGTGAAGTTATAGACAGGGTTGGGAGGTATAAAGGTGAAGTTATAGACAGGGTTGGGAGGTATAAAGGTGAAGTTATAGACAGGGTTGGGAGGTATAAAGGTGAAGTTATAGACAGGGTTGGGAGGTATAAAAGTAAAGTTATAGACAGGGTTGGGAGGTATAAAAGTGAAGTTATAGACAGGGTTGGGAGGTATAAAGGTGAAGTTATAGACATGGTTGGGAGGTATAAAAGTGAAGTTATAGACAGGGTTGGGAGGTATAAAGGTGAAGTTATAGACATGGTTGGGAGGTATAAAAGTGAAGTTATAGACAGGGTTGGGAGGTATAAAGGTGAAGTTATAGACAGGGTTGGGAGGTATAAAGGTGAAGTTATAGACAGGGTTGGGAGGTATAAAAGTAAAGTTATAGACAGGGTTGGAAGGTATAAAAGTGAAGTTATAGACAGGGTTGGGGGGTATAAAAGTGAAGTTATAGACAGGGTTGGGAGGTATAAAAGTAAAGTTATAGACAGGGTTGGAAGGTATAAAAGTGAAGTTATAGACAGGGTTGGGAGGTATAAAAGTGAAGTTATAGACAGGGTTGGAAGGTATAAAAGTGAAGTTATAGACAGGGTTGGGAGGTATAAAAGTGAAGTTATAGACAGGGTTGGGAGGTATAAAGGTGAGCTTCTATTTCAGCTCCACTCTTTCAGCACATCCGACATCCATTTCCTGATTTACTGCATTTTACAACTAGGGTGGATGCTTTTTTATTTTTAGTGAATAGTGATACATTTCATTTTATTAAAAGTTGAGGACCATAGTGCATTGAAGAACCAGAGAATACCATAAATAGTTTTTTTTAAGTTCATTATTGTGCAGACAATATCAATACTGTAATCAAAAGTTGAAATGGGATTCGATTGTTTTTGTTGTTTTGAGATAGAAAGATTCACCAGTCTTATTCTTCTAGCAAACAACATGGCTTATATGTAATTATGACTACAGCACAATGCTTAGTGCAGTTAAGATGCTGTCAGCTGTACTGAAAAAGTTCAGTCAGCCATAAAGTTCTCCATCAGAGAAGATAACATGGCCATGTACAGTACTGTATGACAGTGCAATAGGATCAGTGTTGTCGGGCAATCCTATTTTGTCAATGTTTAAAAAGATTAACAGGTATACCCTAATTCATAAGAAAATCTATTCTGAAAGGTGTTAGTTAAATCCCACCCCATGGTTGCCTATATTTATCTGGTTTTGTTAACATGGTGTTATTTAAAGAGAGAGGGTTGGGCAAGCTAAAAAAAGAGGAGAGAAACGGGAGAGGGGAGGTGAAAGAGGGGTGAGCTACAGTAGGAGAGGAGAGGAGGGTAAGCTAGGAAAGAAGAGAACAGACAAAGGGGAGATTCTCCTCCCCTCCCTGCTCCCTTTGTCGCCCGTCTTCTCCTGTATCTCCTCCCCTCTGATTAAACCAGTGCATGTTGGTGTAGTTGTACGCTGAGGAGAGAGCGATGTCTTGCAATGTTACCACGTGTTCTGTATATGACGGCTGTTATGAGACAGAGGGGGAAGCTCAGAGAAAGGAGAGGACCTGAGAGGGAAGATGAGAGACTGGCGAACAGGCAGGAGGGCAGGAGAGGTCTTGCATTGTATATGTACTGTTCATCTCTTATGTATATGTACTGTTCATCTCTTATGTATATGTACTGTTCATCTCTTATGTATTTTATGAGGTTCTGTTGCATTGAATGGTCTTATACAGGTAGCATTATTTTCTTACAAAAATAGGTATGAAATCATGCTTCACTGTTCATGCACTCTGTTCACAGAAATGTGTGAGTTCTGACCTGGCCCACATCCTGATCAAAGCCACATCCTGGCTACCTCCGTCATCATCTGAACTTAGAACGATGAACCATCACTCCACAGCCTGCAAGAACTAGTCTACATCAGGATAGTTGCTGCGGTTATCTGTGAAAGCACCGTTCAATGCAACATTGTGCATCGTCCTCCTAATGGTGTTTAAGCACTGCTCTTATCCACTCTTGTAGGCCTATCAATCAATCAACCAAAGTTTTATTTGTATAGCTCATTTCATACACAGAGGCAACATTATGCACTTTGTATATATATATTGTGTTTGTATACAGTTATATATATAATAAAAAATAAATAAACTTTTTAATCTTGTAACCTTTGTAATATAGCTCAGTGTGTAGAATAAATCCGGGCAACTTAAAGTCCAAGGCGCAATGTTCCAAAAAATGATTTAAAACCTTTAGTAGTCTACCCTAATGTACTTTATTTAGGGTTGAAAACATAATTTTTCAGGTAATTATTGAAATGATTGTAGAAATGAATGTCGTTTACTTTTGATAGCAATTACTTCAAATGTTGCTCTTTTGTCAGTGCTGTTGATGTTTTTCCTTTCACTATTGTTTTTATGTGAACAAAGTCTTTTGAAATTTATATTCTAGTCAATTCCAATTCCTACTAATGTACAGGTTGGAAACAAAACCAGCACATTTAGGGTTTGTGATGAGCTGTTTCAACATGCTCCCTCTAACCTTTTGATTGTGTACCTGGATGTTACATTTGCAACACCCTCTTGTCGTCAAACAAAATACTGAATAAAAAGTTCACTCATGAATAATTTATTTAATCCCAAGAATACGGCGTAATTATTCTACAATCAAAACATTCTTATAAACCAAATATGACTATTTCATATTTTAAAAGCTATTACTCTAAAAGTGAGGCTGCGACTCCAGTTTCATGTCATATTCTTTATCTCCTGCAGCTGAATGCATGTGTAGGTGTGTGTGTGTGCGCATGTGTGCGCGTGTACGTGCGTGCGTGTTTGGGTCCTGCAGCAGAATGCAGTGTGTAGGCGTGTGTGAGAGAGACGGAAACAGCGTGCGTCAGATGCAGAGCGATGAGCCCCCTGGTGTCTCTTCCTGTTGTGGTTTTCATTGTGCCCCTCTGACTCTTGAGCACGCTTGCAGAGAATGACTGTGCTGGGTGGCACTGAAGGTGTCTGCACACTAACCCCAGACCTGCAAACATGTCCCATTTTGGCTACAGTCACCTTTTTTATGTTAACCATGGTAGTTTCAGTGAATCTAGAGGGTTTTAGTTTTGTATGTCATCCCCTTTTTCACTACTCCAGAGTTTGCAGGTCTGTAACCCAACCAACACCACGCTGGATCGGTGTGCCATGTTTGTTGGTGAATGTTAGCATTGGTTGGATGGATTTTGCAGCTGAATTTTAAACTTCCAGCATTCTAATAACAACTGCCAACTTTAGAAGGTTGAGTGTCGGGAGTTGGTTGGCGTTGGTTGGCGTTGGTTGGGGCCGTGTGCAGGCACCTTAACACACCGAAGCTCTTGTATTCACAGAAATCACCTCATTTTTGTAGAGCTATAGAAAGGGAGGAAATCAGGCAAATAATGAATGATTGCGAGCATGAATCCAAACTGAAGCCAGAGTGGAAGATGCAGGGTAATGACATAAGGCAGACATGGCAGGGTGTGAACACAGTGACGGGGGAGGAGAGGAGACATGTTAATTGCAATGGTGAAGATTTGACCTTAGCTAATGATTAAAATACATTCTATGCTATAAGTTTGATAAAGCAGATTTCTCCACTGAACCTAACTTAGGCAACAACTTGACTGTGGCTCCTGGTCATAACAGCTGAGGTGGTTCTTAGAACCTTTAGAAAGATCAGTCCCAGAAAGGTAGTTGGTCCGGACAGGACCAGAGTTTCTGAGGGAGTGTAGGTAACAACTTCGCCCTGTGTTTGGACGGCTCTTTCAAATGTTACTTGATACACACTATATACCCATGGCATGGAAAACTTTGCCCATAGTGCCAGTACCAAAAATATCCAAACCCTCTATTTTAAATGATTATGGACCAGTTGCTTTAACATTAGTGGTAATGAGGAGCCAGGAGAGGGTTGTTTTAACCCGTGTCCTTAGGAACGTACAGCATGACCTTTGACCCCTTATGATCTGCATAGGAATGGGAGAAGCACGGAGGATGCTCTCTATTATGCTGCATCATATTAATGTCATCTTGATCGGCCCAAACGATATGCTTGTGTTCTGTTTGGTGATTTTTGTCAACATTTAATACCATTAATATCAGACCCCATATCATGATGGAAAGACTACAGCAGTTAGGAGTAAATATAACATTTTCATATCATGATGGAAAGACTACAGCAGTTAGGAGTAAATATAACATCTTCATATGATGATGGAGAGACTACAACAGCTAAGAGTAAATATAACATCTTCAGATGGGTAGAGTCCTGTCTGACCGATCACAGTGGGTCGGAGTAGACGGGCGTAGTCTTCTCCTACTTATACCACTCCCATAACTAAAACTGTGGCTCCACAAGAGGGCGCTTAATCCCCAGTTTTATTCACCCTCTGAATGTAGAAGTTTGACCCTGTTACTATTCAATTTGCTGATGACACTGCAATCATGGGTTTGATTGAAGATGATGATGAAACCAGCTACCAGGGGCGGGTAAATCAGTTTGTTGGGTACTGAGTAGATCCATTGATTTTAGGAATGGCACTAAAACCCATACAGTGTGTGTGTGTGTGTGTGTGCGTGTGTGTGTGTGTGTGCGTGTGTGTGTGTGTGTGTGTGTGTGTCTGTGTGTGTGTGTGTGTGTGTGTGTGCGTGCATGTGTGTGAGTGCCGGCACGTGTGTGATAGATACTCCTGCCATTTTTGCCATAAACTTTATTGATGACAGGATTGAATAAGAGCAATATTCAGAAAAAAAGACTAGCTGATCTTCAAACATTGTTTTGATACTGGAACCTCATGCCGATTGGTCCCAATAGAGCGTGTCAGTGAGGTTCCACCACATTAGCAGCGCATGTTAATTTCCCAATAGGCTTTTTAAAAAATATAGTTAGATAATTTAGTCATGAACCCAGCTAATAACTAATCAGACGAATCGTGACCAGAAATCCTTATGATAGAAGCCAAAAGTCCACGTGATATCAACCTTGTTTTAAGAAAATCACGTTTTATTCGCGGTAGCATTGAAAAATACTACACTACCCACAATCCTCAAACGGTGTCGTTACCATGGATATGTGTTCACTGTCGACGGATGGTCGCAGGCTACTGAGTGAGTGACGTTTTTCATTCATTCTTGATCTAAGAACGTTAAAGGAGTAGTAAAGGGAAAATACATGTTTAGCCCTGTTTTAAGGTTACTTATGATCATATACAATGGTTCAGATCAAAACGTTGACAAAACTAGCACTTTTGAGAAAGTCTGATAATTGCTCTACCACCGTTTTGGTCATACAATGGATGTGGGTGGGCACCTTGAAAAATCATTCAAAAAACATGTCAAAGACAAGAAACTCACCTGGCATCTGGCACTCCTAGTTTTAACAGCTCACACACATATTATATATCAAAATGTTCACACGACTGTGCTGATTCGTACAATGTAAGGCCTTGTCCACACGAGCCCGTGTACTTTTGCAACCAAAGTTTTTCGGTCTCCGGTTTCACAAAAATCTTCGTCCCGAGTGGCGTGATAAAAAAGTATATCTTCCACACGAAACCGCAAAATCCGCTACCAAGTGATGTAATATACAGTACATGCCAAAGCAGTAGGTGGCGATGTAACTTCAAACGGAAAGGCCATTTTAACCAATCAGAAGCCAGAGTCAATACTGGAACAGGAGTGCAGAAAGGTGGAAAATACGAAAACACAAACAACAATGGCGACTCGCAGGGACACCAGCTTATTTAAGATCCACAAACCAAACCATTGTTATATGCACACTGAAGAAGGCCGGATGGCCGAAAACGTTTTGTGCCAATAAAAATACACAAGACATTCCTTTGAGTGCGTTCCCCGTCTATCTTTATTCTGACTCGCAGGGCAGAATCTTTTGTTTGGACAGATACAAACATACAACGCAAAGAAGACGGTAGCTATCGGTGGCAAAGGCAGTTAGTTAACGTTACGATGATTCCTGTAGATGTTTTGCTGCTAATGTGAGTTTGAGTTTGCCTCCGTTTATGCCTGAGAAACAGAAGTCGAACCAACGCAGCATCAAAATAGCTACAGGAATCATCATTGTAATGTTGGCTAACTGCTTAAACCACCGACAGCTACCATTAATGTAATGGAAGCTGCTGTTGTGAGCCAACTAGCTATCACGGTCTTATTGTGCAACTTTACAGCTTGCTATTAGCAGACAGCACCATACAAAACCACACTTGCACATCATTAGAATTTCAGCCATTTATTTGGGATTCAACATTCAAAACTGAATACTACCTGAGTACATTTCAACCTGCTGCCAGTGCCATCAGTGCTCGGTTTGTTTACATTACGCGCGATGCTTGCGTCCATGAATATCCGACGGAATGACGTTCCATGTAGTGTCCGAAAACCGTTTGATCATTCCCTATGTAGTTCACTATATGGGGAACACTACATAGGGAATAGGGAGTGAGTGAACGATTTCGAACCGTTTCGAACACAGCTACTGTTTACCTCCGTGTTTACCTGTGTTTACCGTCGCTCTGACGTCAAACAATGGAGACGAGCAATAAAAGACTGCGGTTATCATATCCACACGCAACCGCTGAAACCGGAATTGTCCAAAAACTTCACCCTGGACCGGTTTCAAACAAACACGGTTTCAGGGGCCCGAAAGCGCGGTTGCATGTGGACGAACAGTGCAACCGCGAAGACAAATACACAGTTGCAAAAGTACACGGGCTCGTGTGGACAGGGCCTAAGTATCTAAGCTGTGTGACTTACAGTTTTCGCTGTATGACAATTTGTTCGGCAACTGCGCTCCTCATTGAAACTTATGGCACCGCACTCTAACTTTTGAGCTGTTAATTTTGCATTTTTACCCTTTTTCTAACTTGTTGCTATTCCTACAGTTTTAACAGCTCATACACATATTATATATCGAAATGTTCACACAACTGTGCTGATTCGTACAATGTAAGTATCTAAGCTGTGTGACTTACCGTTTTTGAGGTATGACGATTTGTTCGGCAACTGCGCTCCCCATTGAAACATATGGTGCCGCACTAACTTTTGAGCTGCTAATTTTGCATTTTGACCCTTTTTCTAACTTGTCGCCATGCCTACAGTGTTTAAGCTATACAGACATATTATACATAGAAATGTTCTGCAGGTTCTCAGGATCCCTATGGTGTCAATATATAAGCTGTTACATTTATAGTTTTCGCGATAGGACTGTCTGAAGCGGACCATGTCTAGGATCAGAGTGTCAGTTGGGATTAGACTGCTGGCAGCTGTTGCTTTTTTGGAATTTGTGTGCATTTGCAGCCTCTTAAAGGTACAGGCACCCTTTTATAACTAATGTGGTAGCACAGAACTCAGCCAAAGTGGAATAGAGACACATGATCTTCACTGGTGGGGGCTGGTGGTTAGCCCGGAGAGGAGTACACCGTCCCTGACTGGCTATGACCAAAAGGGGCGGAGCCTCGCCACCACGCCACTATTCACGCCACAGAACCCACTTTTCAGCCCCTGAGTGGGCTAGAGACACACAGTCTTCAATGGTGGATGCATGGAAATTGCCCGGAGGTCACTGTACTGTCCCCGACTAGCTGTGACCCAAGGGGGCGTAGCCTAACCAGCATGCCACTATTCATGCCACGGGCCCCACAACTCAGACCATGAGTGGGCTAGAGACACACGGTCTTCACCGATGGAGTCAGGTAGGTGGCCCGGAGAGGGGTACACTGTCCCCGACTGGCTCTGACCTAAGGGGGGCGGAGTTTCACCACCACGCCACGGGCCCCACAACTCAGCCCTTGAGTGGGCTAGAGACACATGGTGTTCACCGGTGCGGGCGGGTAGTGTCATGGAATTTAACACAGTCTCAAGACTATTCAGATTCATATCTTTTCTATTCATCAAGTCCCCTGAAAACCCCTAGGTTTCAATCTCCCTTTATAATTATAAACACCCAACCCTCCCTGTTGTAATTGTAAACAGACTCCTCTGCCTCGCTCTTCATCCCTTCTTTGTTCAAGTCAGAAAGGCCACACCTTGTCCTTCCTGCCCTGACTCAGACCTTTGTCTATATTCAAAGTATATTCAAAGTGAGTTTTCATCCCCCGCCCACTGGGTGATATCCGACTCAGCCAATCAAATGACACCTATACTACCTCGTTGGTTTGAAGCAATATAAGGAGCAGTTTTGGCGATCTGACTTTCACTTCTCTGATAGAATCACTCTGTGTTTTTACTATTGAAGTCCGTTTGCAACCGTATTGTTTCTTAATAAACCTGACTGAACATCTTTTTAAGCGAACCCAGGCTTTGGCAAATACTTTCATTTTTAAGCAACTACAGTAGGTGGCCTGGAGAGGGGTACACTGTCCCCGACCAGCTCTGACCTGAGGGGGCGGAGTCTCGTCACCACGCCACTGTCCACGCCACGGACCCCACAATTGAGCCCGAGTGGGCTAGAGACGCACGGTCTTCGCCAGGGGGTGCATGGAGATTGCCCGGTCCATAGTAGTTCTAGCAGTAGCTGTTATATACAGCTGCAGCAGCTAGCCCACCTCACATTTTCTCCAGGAAATGTACTTTCTAGTTTGAAGTTAAAAGCTAACATAAGCTGGGGCCGTCTATATACTGGGCCCGTCTCATTCATGACGGCGACAGGCACTAGCCTGGCAGACTGCATCGAATAGTTATCAAACAAGCTTGGGAACTAACGTTAGCTGGCATATCCAATAATTCCCCCAAAAGAACCCCTTCTTTGCACAAGCTTTTACCAAACCTAGCTAATAAGCACAAGCTACTGAGTGCAATGTTAGCCCTGCTAACGGAGAGAACGGATTTGGAGATTGTTGCAGCTGGTACTAAATGAGGCAAAGGAACATAGAATACAACAAACATGCGGAAAATGTATTCAATCACTTCTTCTTATGGCTTTCCAGCAGTGTCGATGCAACTATTACTGCACTCCACAGAATGTTGCTACATACTTCACGTCCGGATCATGTAAACAAGCCGGATTGCCAGGGGCCTAATTTATCAAAGAGCATGTAAATTCAGGTGTAAAAGATGGCGTACGCCGAAAACGAGAAAAGAGCGGACTGCCGCGTACAACGAGAATATTTACACGCTTTTCGGATCCATCAAACATGGCGTACATGCTGCTGCGCCGATTTCTCAATGATAAATCCCACCATAGACCCCACGGTGTCGTAGAAGAGAGCGGACGTGCACACACCTCGTGTTCCGCCCTCTCCACGCCCAAATTCAACCACATATGGTCAAAACTATGACAGTGCACAACGTGGTTCCCCGGAAGGAACCGACATAATATAGCGTGGAGCAAAGGCAAGACAATTACATTTATGGAAAAAGGCGTAAAGAAGAGAAACTTTTCGGAGACGGAGGTGCATGTGCTTGTTGGTGAGGTCCACGCGAGGAAAAAAATCATCTTCGGAAGATATTTGTACTAGCCTACAATACATTCAGTGGTAGGCTATGATTGATTTAGGACCAAAAACAGGGAACGATAACACAGATGATCACTTCATAATGTTAGACCACATTAAACATTTTCCCCTCTGGGAAATTTTCTGGGAAATTAAGACTCTCATCTAAATCACCCGGTAAATCACACTTAAGCATTTATTTGGCTGCCAATAGAAAAACATATCAAATGAATATGGCTACACAATGAAATGTTTAATGCATAATAAAGTTTACAGACAAACTCAAAGAAAATGACTGAAATTGTTTCTCCAGACTCTGACGTGGGGTGGGACTCAGAGGAGGGGGAGTCTGCAGTAGTCCTTGACCTGACGGTCGTGCCCCCGCCGGTTGCAGCCTCCACCTCCAGCGCCACAACCTCCACGGTCCCTGAGGGAAACCGTCTGGGCTTCCTCTCAGACGCTGTGCTGGAGGCCCAGACGGGGACCCTAGAGGCCCAGAGGGACATGGCAGAAGGGATTGGGGCAGTTGTGCAGCAGTTGGCGTTAGTAGTGCAGTCAGGTCTTGCCTGACAATATTGTAGTGTCTCTAGTCACAGGAGGTAGTCAAACTTACAAAGGAAGCATGTGTCAGAGACTTAACTCCTCTCATAAACACTTAGGCTACATGTCTCATTTACCCAATGTGAAGATCAATAATATTCACCTTACAACACAATAGACAAGTATCTCAATGAAATTATGCAATTCATGTGTATTGGAGTGCACCATGCAATACATTTCAATTCAATTCAGTTTCAGTTCAGTCCAAATCCATTCCACGTTACCCCCCCCCCCCCCCCCCCCCCCACCAGTTCGCAGCACAAAGTTTCAGTTCAGTCGCAGATTAATAAACAACAGTGTCAATTCTATTATTCCCGAAGTGAAGGAAAGAGTATCACTTACTGTGCACTCACACAGCGAGCGACTTGGTCGACGAGAGCGGCCGGCTGCCATTCATTCTCAATGGAAGCTGGAGACATAGGGCGACGGACACCTCGGCGGCAGCGAGCGACGTGATACCAGCGATCTGAGCGTAGATTTGAAGTTGGGCAGAGTTCAACTTTATGCAAATTAGCAGCGACATCGCCGAAGCAGCAACCAATAGCAGAGCAGGTTACCTCAGAATGGCAGTAGAATACATCTTCAATAATGTGAGTGACACATGAATGACCCGCCCCCCCGGCGTCTGCAGCTCTTGGCTGCCGGGGAGCTGGCGATGTGATGCACGCAACCAGAGCGACCACTGTGGCCCTAGTCACTCGCTGTCTGAGTCTAGAGTAAGCCCATCGCGGCAGTCGGTGGATCTGTCGTCAGCTCCGTTCTCCGTTCTCCAACCAGGCTACTTCCTGGTATAAGAGGTTGTCATTTATAAGCTGAATCCCAAATCGTGCACTTAGGCGAAAGTGCAGAGCACTCGCGGCCTTGTGGCCTTACATGCGCGTTCCCGCTAAGTCCACAAGGGCTCAGGGTAGTCCCAAAACGGAATTGCTAGGTCCACAAGTGCATAGATATGAACACGAGATGACTCAAAAGCTGAATCCCAAATCGCGCACTTAGGCGAAAGTGCAGAGCACTCGCGGCCTTGTGGTCTTACATGCGCGTTCCCGCTAAGTCCACAAGGGCTCAGGGTAGTTCCAAAACGGAATTGCTAGGTCCACAAGTGCGCCACGCCGCCATTTTGCGCACTTTAACCGCACTTACCGAAAGTCCGCAATTTCACGGACTTAGGAGCAGAAAATACCCACAGCCCATCGCGTCTCATGTGACACAGTGCTTGAGTGCATCCGAGTCATGATCCGAGTGCATCACACATAAATGATGACATTTGCAGATAACACAACATTTATCTTGAAATCCACATGCTGCAAACATATCCCCCCCAACCTAATTTTTAAATTATTATTAAATTAAAACAGACGTCAATCTTTTTTCTTCTTTTTATTTTTTTAATAAATCTTTATTAATCAAGGTACAAAATAGTACAAAATGTACAGTACAAAACAATACAAATTAACAACAATCAATCAATACAAAGAATGAAATAAAACAAATTTAAAAATAATACAAGAGCCAGGGTACATATATCAAGCCTTTCACACAAACAAATCAAAGAGGTGCACAAACTCACTGTCTTCGTAGCCTTCTTATTATTGGAGGAAAAAATAGTCTTTATGTATTGTTTGGTTTCATTTTCTAGAATTTTGAACAGGGGTTTAGAGTTAGTAAATTTGGATTTGTGAATGTGAAATTTTGCTAAAAGAACTATTAGGTTAATAATATAATATTCTTTGGTTTTACTGCCAATATCTTTAATGAAACCAAACAAAACATTCTCTAGACATAGAGTGAAATCAGGGTCAATATTATCAATAATAAATCTACTTAGATCCTTCCATAGTTTTTTTGTATGAGTGCAATGCCAAAATAAATGAAAACAGACGTCAATCGGTCAATTTGCAGAGCTGAAGGGAGCGTCAGAGCAGCCTCTGCGTCGGAGGAACGCGGCAGCCAATGAAAACGAAGTGGGAGGGGCATTGAGCGAAACTGGAAGTGCTGTCCCATTTAATTCACGGCCCTGCACCCTCTGGCCCTTCCAGCTGACGTCAATTAAGTGCTCAGGCCTCAGGCCACAAGTGCGAGGGGCCGCAAGTGCGGTTTGCGCACTCAGATTGGGATTCAGCTATAATGGATTGAGCGGTGCAAAATACGGCCGCCATATTGATCCGGTACCGCTGTCATGTGACAACCACTCTCCTCAGCAGTTTCAGTCAGTAAAAGTAACCCTGCATCAAGAGATAACTCTAGAAGATAAATAGTAACAAAAAATGTTGTCTTTGAACTATCCATAACAGTCAAATGACATACATAATAAATAAATAAAATAAAAAATTACAAAGTGCAAAACAGCAGCATCCAACAGTTTTAGTTGTATCTATCAGCTAACAACTATGTATTTATCATCGTTCACTTAAAAGAGCCGGCACATAGAGCCGTATCGTTCGCGACCAACCCATCACTAGTTTACTTGTGGAGCTCCGTACCGGACCAAGATGGCGGCCGCATTTTTCATCCGGCAGCAATCAACAGCTGAATCCCAAATCGTGCACTTCGTGCAGAGCACTCGCGGCCTTGTGGCCTTACATGCGCATTCCCGCTAAGTCCACAAGGGCTCAGGGTAGTCCCAAAACGGAATTGCTAGGTCCACAAGTGCGCCACTGCCGCCATTTTGCGCACTTTAACCACACTTACCGAAAGTCCGCAATTTCGTGGATTTAGGAGCAGAAAATACCCACAGCCCACCGCGTCTCATGTGACACAGTGCTTGAGTGCATCCGAGTCATGATCCGAGTGCATCACACATAAATGATGACATTTGCAGATAGCACAACATTTATCTTGAAATCCACATGCTGCAAACATATCCCACCCAACATAATTTTTTAATTATTATTAAATTAAAACGTCAATCGGTCAATTTGCAGAGCCGAGCGAAGAGCTGAGGGGAGCGTCAGAGCAGGGGGGGAGGGACGCGGCAGCCAATGAAAACGAAGTGGGAGGGGCATTGAGCTAAACTAGCTTGGGAATCGTTGGCACGCCGCTGGAAGTGCTGTCCCATTTAATTCACGGCCCTGCACCCTCTGGCCCTTCCAGCTGACGTCAATTAAGTGCTCAGACCTCAGGCCGCAAGTGCGAGGGGCCGCAAGGGTGGTTTGCGCACTCAGATTGGGATTCAGCTATAATCTCGTTTTGGTAACTCCAGGTTTAGCGATAGACAAATTTCGGCATGACACACGCAAGGACGCAACGAGATCTTGCGTGGCCTTTCGAAGCTATCGTTGCTTGCGCTTATGTAGTTTGCGTCGACTATGAATCCGGCCTTACAACAGACTAATTATGTACAGTCTTGTACCATAGCCTCCCCCCACCCCATAATTATCTGGGTTCATGACTCAATTCTTGAAATATAGGCTAAGGATTTTTTTTTAAGTCTATGGGAACTAACAATGGGGTGCTATAATGTGGTGGAACTCCCCCCCCAAAAAAAACAGGGGGGTCACTGACACGGTCTATATGTGTGAGGTGTGTGTGTGTAAGGGGGGGGGGGGGGGGGGGTAGGATGTAATATTCAACTTTGTCTGCACAGTGTGCTTGTGTGTGCTCAGTCACAATATCAACTGACTGAGGGTATTTTAACAAAATTGCATTGACTGAGAATCCCCCACCTCCTCCATCCATCCCCTGCCTGTGGGATCAGGTCTGTCTGAATGTGTGGGCCTGCCTGTGGGATCAGGTCTGTCTGAATGTGTGGGCCTCATGTTTCGTGTGTGTGGGGCTGGGGAAGCAACACGAACCTTATGTAATGTCCATGTGTAACTGAGTGAAACATGGAGTAGCTGGTGAAACTCACTCCTCAAAGCAGCGCTGACCAGGACCGGCCGCTGCTTTCAGCAATATAAGCGGTCGCTTAGCCACAACCACTAGGGGGGGGCCACATCACAGGAGGAAAATATAGGCTATATACTGTATATATATAGGATATATTTTATTATTATTATTTTTTTACATATTGTTACATTATGTCATGTATCCCCTATCCAAAAACTGGTGTTCTTATTAAATCTGCAATAAAACGAAAAGATCTCATAACAGAATGATTTTATAATAAGCCACATGCAGTTGAATGCAATCCACCTCTGGCCCCTCCCCCTCCCTCCTTCCCCAACTTGACTCTTCAAATCTCCCGTTGAATCTGTCTTATAGGTACTTTAGCTGTACCTCCCCTCGTGGAGAATGATGGTGTGGTCCACAGAGAACTCATCATCACTTTAAAACGAGACTTGGCACAAAAGCGCAAAGTCACAGGTGCATAGGGGACGTCTCGAATTACACAGAGGGACGATTGGCAGCTTTTACCCTGTCAGAGGACCGACTTGAAGACCTTTGCTACCTAGAAGTTGTGTTCAGTTAAAATTATTTCACTCGTCTCACGGCGAGATTCACGGGACTGAGTCTTGTAAAGTGTTGAGTTTCCACGGCGACACCCGATATACAATATTTAGCACTAATTGTGATTTAAATATGTTGATTATTTATCTGTTTGAATATTTCAATTGTTAATTGTTTGAGTATCTTTTTTATATTCTTTCCAAATAAAGCAAGAGCTTTGTTGTTAATTCACTTGTCCATCTCTATGTGGGTACGTGCATGAGTTTAGTTTGGTGTTTGCGCTGGGACTGTTTTGGGGGGCCACCCAAAAAAATCTTGCTTAGGGCCACCAGAATCCTAGGGCCGGCCCTGGCACTGACAGTTCATCCAAGGGGGACGTCCCTATTGGCGCAACTGTCAGCATGTCCGCCTCCCAAGCGGCAGACTGGGGTTCTAATCATGCACGCCGAAACAGAAGGGCCAGTCTACACATGGAAGCTACAAACTGTAATCCACGACCTGCTACCTGTGGAAATGCCGCCGTGGTCACCGTAACCAAACCACCCCTCCTCCTCCTTCCCCCGAACAACTTCCAGCCGCCGCGCCGTGTTTCTTTACTCCTCCCCCGGGGCCCGGTCCCTCCTCCTCCTCCTCCTCCTCCTCCCCCGGGGCCCGGTCCCTCCTCCTCCTCCTCCTCCTCCTCCCCCGGGGCCCGGTCCCTCCTCCTCCTCCTCCCCCCCCCGGTCCAGTTCCAAAAACCACGACACGACATTCAGTATGAATCATGCTCGCGGTCGTTCCCACCGGACTGTCACTCGCACCGCGTTCATTTAACGGGGATCCAGCCTAACCCTCGTCTCCGGTTGACGTTAGCGCGCGGATTCTGCTGGTTCTTCTGCACCGCGGGTTTCAACCAGTGTCCGATTCGGATGACAAAGGAAAGGGAAGGTAGCAAGACGCGCGTCGGCAAAATGGACAATCCCGGCTGCGCTATTCTACTTATATTCTTATCGATTGGTGAGTGTGTGTCCTAAACTAGCCTCGTCTGGCTTTACCACACGGCTGTTTGGAGCGGTCTAAGATAGCCTACGTGTTTAGGTCGGTTTGTAGCACATGGAGTAGCTTAGGAATCTGATCTGGGATTCTCCGTTTAGAACAGACTTAACCCCAAAGGTTCATTGAGAAGCCTGATTTATTCTCATAGTCTACATACGGTTGACAGTGAATGTTCACGTCGATTTCTAGACAAGTTTAGCAAATGCCCCCAAGCTGTAACTTCCTCGTTTGGTTAGCCTATACCTTTCCGCAGGTGATCTGAAGTGGGGCGTCGGCGTGCGTGCGTGTGTGTGGAGTTAGGCTGTGTGTGTGGAGTTGGGCTGTGTGTATGTAGTGTGTGGAGTTGGGCTGTGTGTGTATGCAGTGTGTGAAGTTAGGCTGTGTGTGTATGCAGTGTGTGGAGTTAGCCTGTGTGTGTATGCAGTGTGTGGAGTTAGGCTGTGTGTGTATGCAGTGTGTGGAGTTCGGCTGTGTGTGTATGCAGTGTGTGGAGTTAGGCTGTGTGTGTATGCAGTGTGTGGAGTTAGCCTGTGTGTGTATGCAGTGTGTGGAGTTAGGCTGTGTGTGTATGCAGTGTGTGGAGTTCGGCTGTGTGTGTATGCAGTGTGTGGAGTTAGCCTGTGTGTGTATGCAGTGTGTGGAGTTCGGCTGTGTGTGTATGCAGTGTGTGGAGTTAGGCTGTGTGTGTATGCAGTGTGTGGAGTTAGGCTGTGTGTGTATGCAGTGTGTGGAGTTCGGCTGTGTGTGTATGCAGTGTGTGGAGTTAGGCTGTGTGTGTATGCAGTGTGTGTAGTTAGGCTGTGTGTGTATGCAGTGTGTATGCAGTGTGTGGAGTTAGGCTGTGTGTGTATGCAGTGTGTATGCAGTGTGTGGAGTTAGGCTGTGTGTGTATGCAGTGTGTATGCAGTGTGTGGAGTTAGGCTGTGTGTGTATGCAGTGTGTGGAGTTTGGCTGTGTGTGTATGCAGTGTGTGGAGTTAGGCTGTGTGTGTATGCAGTGTGTATGCAGTGTGTGGAGTTCGGCTGTGTGTGTATGCAGTGTGTGGAGTTAGGCTGTGTGTGTATGCAGTGTGTATGCAGTGTGTGGAGTTAGGCTGTGTGTGTATGCAGTGTGTGGAGTTAGCCTGTGTGTGAACTTTTCAGGGTTTACCTCCTGGGCTCTCAGGTCTGGTCAAACCCGCTCCCTCTCCTTAAAGATCAAAGTTGTAGTTGTGTAGACCTGGACCATCAGCAGACTAACGACGACTAACAGGCCCAAGAGCATTTATAAAAATGCAAAATCATTTGTAAAAATGAAAAGCCCTGTGAGAGGTTATGATCACAGGATGTGATGTTGGTCCAGGGAATAGACGGCAACAGATGGGCGATACAGCCACTGCCAGCAGAGGACCTGGACCTGACATGCCCACTTCAGAGCAGCACTGGTGTGGGAGGGGAGAGATTGGGGGTGTATGTGTTTCCCAGCATATCTATGTGCGTCATTTAGAGATGGAGAGAGGAAGAGGAGAGAGAGAGAGAGCGCACTGTGGTTACATTAGTGCAGTGGTAGATGAGAGTCCTCAGAGTTTGTGTGCGAGAGAGGGAGAGAGACAGAGAGAGAGAGGGAGAGAGTGGGACAGAGAGAGGGTGAGAAACAGAGAGAGGGAGGGAGAGAGTGGGACAGAGAGAGGCAGAGAGAGAGAGAGAGGGAGGGAGAGAGAGAGAGAGAGGGAGAGAGACAGAGAGAGGGAGGGAGAGACAAGGAGAGGGAGGGAGAGAGACAGAGAGAGGGAGGGAGAGAGACAGAGAGAGGGAGGGGGAGACGAGGGAGAGAGAGGGACAGAGAGAGGGTGAGAGAGAGGGAGAGAAACAGAGAGGGTGAGAGACAGGGAGAGGGAGGGGGAGAGACGAGGGAGAGGGTGAGAGAGAGGGAGAGAAACAGAGAGAGGATGGGAGAGAGTGGGGCAGAGAGAGGGAGACAGACAGAGAGAGGGAGGGGGAGAGACGAGGGAGAGAGAGGGACAGAGAGAGGGAGAGAAACAGAGAGGGTGAGAGAGAGAGAGGGACAGAGCCACTCACGCCTTCTTCCCTTGAAATAAACCGTCTTACTGACGCTGTGTTGGTGTGCCTGCTCCATCCAACAGCCCACGGATGATTGCCCACTCAGTTAGATACCTCTAGTCCTGCTTTCATCAGTACATCAGAATAGTTCCATTTTGACCAAATGTCTCCATGATCCTACAGCCCAGTGTGTTTGGTTAGTGTGAGAGAGCTTCGTTCCCATCGCTCAGTCACTATAGTAAGAAGAACCAATCAAACAAACATCTCCAGAACGTCTGCCTGGAATGTGAGGGAGTTGGTACCAACGTTTACGTCTCTATTTAGTCCGTCTGTACATCGTCCACTTGTTTTACTGTCCCCCATCGGCTCTGGGAGGGAAGAATTATGTGTTCAGTAGTTATTTGAAGTGTTAATAGAATCCTGGTCCAGATAGTTTGACAGGCAGGAGAGTGCTGAGAGGGGCTGGAGGTGGTTCTGAGCATTTGGACGGTTCTGGTACCCCAGCAACACTCTGTTCTTGCCAGCAGGAAGTTGATGGTGTGGGTGTGTGTTGTTGATACTGGATGTGGGTGTGGTTTATGGCATAAGAAGCTGATCATCTGAGTTTCAGCACGTTGGCCAGTGCTTGTACCAGCAAGCCTTCTCTCTCTCTCTCTAGCTCTTTCAGCGTGTGTGTGTGTGTGTGTGTGTGTGCGTGTGTTCAGGCAAGCCTTCTCTCTCGCTCTCTCAGCGTGCGTGTGTGTTTGTGTGTGTTCAGGCAAGCCTTCTCTCTCGCTCTCTCAGCGTGCGTGTGTGTGCGTGCGTTTGTTCAGGCAAGCCTTCTCTCTCGCTCTCTCAGCGTGCGTGTGTGTGTGCGTGCGTTTGTTCAGGCAAGCCTTCTCTCTCTCTAGCTCTGTGTGTGCACGCGTGTGTGTGTGTGTGTGTGTGTGTGTGCATTTGTATGCGTGCATGGATGCTTGCCTGTGTGTGTTCAGGCAAGACTTCTCTCTCTCTTTTGCTCTCGGTGTGCGTGTGTGTGTGTGCGTGCGTGCGTGTGTGTGTGTGTGTGTGGGAGCATTGTGTCTCCTGCTCCTCTGCTTGTCCAAACAGGTCCATGTGAGGTGTGTGTGTGTTGCTCTGTGCAGCGTCTCTGTCAGAGAGAGAGGGGGGTGGAGCTGCTCCGTCTCTCCGCCTGTCCCCCGCCGCCCCTCCCCCCAGACCCTGCCTGTGTACCGGGCTGCTCTGGTACTGCCTGCTCTGGTACTGGCTTCCCTGGTACTGTCTGTTTACCGGGCTGCTCTGGTACTGTCTGCTCTGGTACTGCCTGCTCTGGTACTGTCTGCTCTGGTACTGTCTGTGTACCGGGCTGCTCTGGTACTGTCTGTGTACCGGGCTGCTCTGGTACTGTCTGTGTACCGGGCTGCTCTGGTACTGCCTGTGTACCGGGCTGCTCTGGTACTGGCTGCTCTGGTACTGTCTGCTCAGTTAAGCAGAGGAGCCATTGTAGAGCATTGAGCCACACAAACCTGACAGGCATCTAAGAGGACGGATGAGTGTCTGACACGCACCTTTTGTCTGTGTTCGTGTTTCTAATCACTGCGTGTGTGTGTGTGTGTTCTCTCTCTGTGTGTCATGTTTCTAATCACTGTGCGTGTGTGTGTGTGTGTTCTCTCTCAAGGTGTGTCATGTTTCTAATCACTGTGTGTGTGTGTGTGTGTGTGTGTGTGTGTGTGTCACGTTAAGGTTGCAAAATTCCAGGAATTCACAAACTTCCCCATGTCATATTTCTAATCACTGTGTGTGTGTGTGTGTGTGTGTGTGTTCTCTCTAGGTGTGTGTCATATTTCTAATCACTGTGTGTACGTGTGTGTGTGTTCTCTCTAGGTGTGTGTCATGTTTCTAATCACTGTGTGTGTGTGTGTGTGTGTGTTCTCTCCAGGTGTGTTCATGTTTCTACTCACAGTGCGAGTGTGTGTGTGTGTTCTCCAAGTGTGTGTCGTGCAAGGGTGGTCTCTGTAGGTGTTTTTATGTTTCTAATCAGTGTGTGTGTGTGTGTGTGTGTGTTCTCCAGGTGTGTGTCGTGCCAGGGTGGTCTCTGTGTCTCCAGTGCCCCTGGTCCGGGTGGTGGGCCAGCCTGTGTCGCTACGCTGTGATGTCACAGACTACGAGGGACCGCGGGAGCAGGACTTTGATTGGGACATGCAGGCGGGGGGGGCGGGTCCCATCCAGGTCATATCCACCTTCGACCGCCGCTACTCGGACAGGTCTCTAAGCGACCGGGTTGCCAACAACGACATTAGAGTGGTGCGTCTGGAGGACGGAGCAGTGGAACTGAGGATACAGGAAGTGAGGTCATCGGACAGCGCCACCTACATCTGCAAAACCCCGAGCACAGATTCAGTCATCAGCGGGAATTACGAGGCCAAGGTGCAGCTCACAGGTAGGCTGTGTGTGTGTGTGTGTGTGTGTGTGTGTGTGTGTGTGTGTGTGTGTGTGTGTGTGTGTGTGTGAGAGAGAGTACATGAGTTAGTGAGTGTGTATGTGATGGAAGATCTCGTGGGGGCAGAAATATTTTTATGTGGATATAATGAGTACTGCAATACTGCCAGTAGCTTAACATTGAAACCAGTAGACCACAGTGACCCTGTGAGACTGTCTGTAACATTGAAACCAGTAGACCACAGTGACCCTGTGAGACTGTCTGTAACATTGAAACCAGTAGACCACAGTGACCCTGTGAGACTGTCTCTAAGGTCAGTCTCTCACTGTGGTATTCTGGTCACTGCGGTCTGTTGAACATCACGGTCGCTGTAGCTTACGGTCGACCCACTCCTGTACTGCCTTGGTCTGGTATGTCTTGATCAACTAGTGAGATGATCAGGTGATACTAGTGAGATGATCAGGTGATGCTAGTGAGATGATCAGGTGATACTAGTGAGATGATCAGGTGATACTAATGAGAGATTACAAATTGATACTAGAGAGAGATGATCGGGAGGGAACACACTTGCGTTCATTCTCTCTCACATTCTCTCTCTTTCACACACACGCACACACACACACACTCACACACAGGGAGAACAGATGTCAGGTGGGAGGGTTTGGCTCGTGTCATGCGGCGGTTGCTAACTATGTCTGCTGCTATCCTCTATGATATCATCTGTTTATGAATGAGCTCTGAAGGGTGTCGGAGAGCGAGGGTGTGTGAGGGAGCACGTGTCTGTACAAGGGTGTGTCTGTCAGTGGGCTAGGGGTGAAGATGTCAGTGGTAAAGCAATTATGAGGTGATAAAATCTGTTCCAGACTGAGAACCTGAAACCTATAGAGTGCCTAAGTGGAAGCAGTAGTAGAGTGCAGTCTTGAGTAGTAGTAGTAGTAGTAGTAGTAGTGTGGTCTGGTGTAGTAGTAGTAGTAGTAGTAGTAGTAGTAGAGTGTGGTCTGGTGTAGTAGTAGTAGTAGTAGTAGTAGTAGTAGTAGAGTGTGGTCTGGTGTAGTAGTAGTAGTAGTAGTAGAGTGTGGTCTGGTGTAGTAGTAGTAGTAGTAGTAGAGTGTGGTCTGGTGTAGTAGTAGTAGTAGTAGTAGAGTGTGGTCTGGTGTAGTAGTAGTAGAGTGTAGTCTAGTGTAGTAGTGTAGTAGTAGTAGAGTGTAGTCTGGTGTAGTAGTGTAGTAGTAGTAGAATGTAGTGGTGTAGTAGTAGTAGTAGAGTGTAGTCTGGTGCAGTAGTAGTAGTAGTGTCTAGTCTAGTGTAGTAGTAGTAGTAGTAGTAGAGTGTAGTCTAGAGTAGAGTGTACTCTGGTGTAGTAGTAGTATAGTGTAGTCTGGTGTAGTAGTAGTAGAGTGTAGTCTGGTGTAGTAGGAGTAGTAGTAGTAGTAGTAGTGGTGGTGGTGGTAGTAGTAGTGGTAGTAGTAGAGTGTAGTCTGGTGTAGTAGTAGTAGAGTGTAGTCTGGTGTAGTAGTAGTAGAGTGTAGTCTGGTGTAGTAGGAGTAGTAGTAGTAGTAGTAGTGGTGGTGGTGGTAGTAGTAGTGGTAGTAGTAGAGTGTAGTCTGGTGTAGTAGTAGTAGAGTGTAGTCTGGAGTAGTAGTAGTAGTAGTAGTAGTAGTAGAGTGTAGTCTAGTGTAGTCTGGTGTAGTAGAGTAGTCTGGTGTAGTAGTAGTAGTAGTAGTAGTAGTAGTAGTAGAGTGTAGTCTGGTGTAGTAGTATAGTGTAGTCTGGTGTAGTAGAGTAGTCTGGTGTAGTAGTAGTAGTAGTAGAGTGTAGTCTGGTGTAGTAGTAGAGTGTAGTCTGGTGTAGTAGTAATAGTAGAGTGTAGTCTGTAGTAATAGTAGAGTGTAGTCTGGTGTAGTAGTAGTAGAGTGTAGTCTGGTGTAGTAGAAGTATAGTGTAGCCTGGTGTAGTAGTAGTAGAGTGTAGCCTGGTGTAGTAGTAGTAGTAGAGTGTAGTAGTAGAGAGTAGTAGTAGTAGTAGTAGTAGAGTGTTGTAGTAGTAGTAGTGGTAGTAATAGTAGTCGTAGTAGTAGTAGTAGTAGAGTGTTGTAGTAGTAGTAGAGTGTTGTAGTAGTAGTAGAGTGTTGTTGTAGTAGTAGTAGTAGTAGTAGTAGGGGAGAGCCGGGTCAAAAGTCTCATTTTTTGGTTTGATTTTATTTACTCTGAAATTAATAGAGATAGAGATTCCACATTTTATGACACACAACTAGCACATGTCCTTCACTATTATCAACTGTAATGTTCTCTGTAATGACAAAAGTCTCATAGGAGAGGGGCAAAAGTCGCACTGCTGCAAAGTGTGTCCTATCTGTCTTTTGGGGGCATGTAATTCTCTTTACTTTAAACAAATGTATTATTAGACATAATATCATAATAATATATAGCCTTCAACGACCTCCTGAGCTGCCTGCCTGATGGTCTCAGGGCTAAAGAGACCGTGCGTCGTTTTCCTCACCCTAACTCTTGGCATGCTGTCAATGAAAGAAAATACATTGTAAATAAACATGGTTTTAGGCTATTGTGTTTATGTGGGCCTACTGTATAGGTTAAGCTATTTGTGTTTGTAAGGTAATGTCATTGTAAATGAAAGTAGCCTAGCTAATATTCCAAGACTGGAACCAGGGGGTTTGACACAATAATAGTAGAGTGTAGTCTGGTGTAGTAGTAGTAGAGTGTTGTCTGGTGTAGTAGTAGTAGTAGTAGAGTGTAGTCTGGTGTAGTAGTAGTAGTAGAGTGTAGTCTGGTGTAGTAGTAGTAGAGTGTTGTTGTTGTAGTAGTAGTAGTAGATGTAGTAGTAGTAGTAGTAGTAGTAGTAGTATAGTGTAGTGTAGTCTGGTGTAGTTGTAGTAGTAGTAGGTGTAGGTGTAGTAGTAGTATAGTGTAGTCTGGTGTAGTAGTAGTAGTAGTATGTGTAATAGTAGTAGTAGTAGTAGAGTGTAGTCTGGTGTAGTAGTAGTAGTAGTAGTAGTAGTGGTGTAGTAGTAGTAGTAGAGTGTAGTCTGGTGTAGTAGTAGTAGAGTGTAGTCTGGAGTAGTAGGAGTAGTAGTAGTAGTAGTGGTGTAGTAGTAGTAGTAGAGTGTAGTCTGGTGTAGTAGTAGTAGAGTGTAGTCTGGAGTAGTAGTAGTAGTAGTAGTAGTAGAGTGTAGTCTGGTGTAGTAGTGTAGTCTGGTGTAGTAGAGTAGTCTGGTGTAGTAGTAGTAGTAGTAGTAGAGTGTAGTCTGGTGTAGTAGTATAGTGTAGTCTGGTGTAGTAGAGTAGTCTGGTGTAGTAGTAGTAGTAGTAGTAGTAGTAGAGTGTAGTCTGGTGTAGTAGTAGAGTGTAGTCTGGTGTAGTAGTAATAGTAGAGTGTAGTCTGTAGTAATAGTAGAGTGTAGTCTGGTGTAGTAGTAGTAGAGTGTAGTCTGGTGTAGTAGAAGTATAGTGTAGCCTGGTGTAGTAGTAGTAGAGTGTAGCCTGGTGTAGTAGTAGTAGTAGAGTGTAGTAGTAGTAGAGTGTAGTAGTAGTAGTAGAGTGTAGTAGTAGTAGTAGTAGTAGTAGTAGAGTGTTGTAGTAGTAGTAGTAGTAGTGGTAGTAATAGTAGTCATAGTAGTAGTAGTAGTAGTAGTAGAGTGTTGTAGTAGTAGTAGAGTGTTGTAGTAGTAGTAGTAGTAGTAGTAGTAGAGTGTTGTAGTAGTAGTAGAGTGTTGTAGTAGTAGTAGTAGTAGTAGTAGTAGTAGTAGTAGGGGAGAGCCGGGTCAAAAGTCTCATTTTTTGGTTTGATTTTATTTACTCTGAAATTAATAGAGATAGAGATTCCACATTTTATGACACACAACTAGCACATGTCCTTCACTATTATCAACTATAATGTTCTCTGTAATGACAAAAGTCTCATAGGAGAGGGGCAAAAGTCGCACTGCTGCAAAGTGTGTCCTATCTGTCTTTTGGGGGCATGTAATTCTCTTTACTTTAATGTATTAGACATAATATCATAATAATATATAGCCTTCAACGACCTCCTGAGCTGCCTGCCTGATGGTCTCAGGGCTAAAGAGACCGTGCGTCGTTTTCCTCACCCTAACTCTTGGCATGCTGTCAATGAAAGAAAATACATTGTAAATAAACATGGTTTTAGGCTATTGTGTTTATGTGGGCCTACTGTATAGGTTAAGCTATTTGTGTTTGTAAGGTAATGTCATTGTAAATGAAAGTAGCCTAGCTAATATTCCAAGACTGGAACCAGGGGGTTTGACACAATAATAGTAGAGTGTAGTCTGGTGTAGTAGTAGTAGAGTGTAGTCTGGTGTAGTAGTAGTAGAGTGTAGTCTGGTGTAGTAGTAGTAGAGTGTTGTCTGGTGTAGTAGTAGTAGTAGTAGAGTGTAGTCTGGTGTAGTAGTGTAGTCTGGTGTAGTAGAGTAGTCTGGTGTAGTAGTAGTAGTAGTAGTAGAGTGTAGTCTGGTGTAGTAGTATAGTCTAGTCTGGTGTAGTAGAGTAGTCTGGTGTAGTAGTAGTAGTAGTAGTAGTAGTAGAGTGTAGTCTGGTGTAGTAGTAGAGTGTAGTCTGGTGTAGTAGTAATAGTAGAGTGTAGTCTGTAGTAATAGTAGAGTGTAGTCTGGTGTAGTAGTAGTAGAGTGTAGTCTGGTGTAGTAGAAGTATAGTGTAGCCTGGTGTAGTAGTAGTAGAGTGTAGCCTGGTGTAGTAGTAGTAGTAGAGTGTAGTAGTAGTAGAGTGTAGTAGTAGTAGTAGAGTGTAGTAGTAGTAGTAGTAGTAGTAGTAGAGTGTTGTAGTAGTAGTAGTAGTAGTGGTAGTAATAGTAGTCATAGTAGTAGTAGTAGTAGTAGTAGAGTGTTGTAGTAGTAGTAGAGTGTTGTAGTAGTAGTAGTAGTAGTAGTAGAGTGTTGTAGTAGTAGTAGAGTGTTGTAGTAGTAGTAGTAGAAGTAGTAGTAGTAGTAGTAGTAGTGGTAGTAATAGTAGTCATAGTAGTAGTAGTAGTAGAGTGTTGTAGTAGTAGTAGAGTGTTGTAGTAGTAGTAGTAGTAGGGGAGAGCCGGGTCAAAAGTCTCATTTTTTGGTTTGATTTTATTTACTCTGAAATTAATAGAGATAGAGATTCCACATTTTATGACACACAACTAGCACATGTCCTTCACTATTATCAACTGTAATGTTCTCTGTAATGACAAAAGTCTCATAGGAGAGGGGCAAAAGTCGCACTGCTGCAAAGTGTGTCCTATCTGTCTTTTGGGGGCATGTAATTCTCTTTACTTTAATGTATTAGACATAATATCATAATAATATATAGCCTTCAACGACCTCCTGAGCTGCCTGCCTGATGGTCTCAGGGCTAAAGAGACCGTGCGTCGTTTTCCTCACCCTAACTCTTGGCATGCTGTCAATGAAAGAAAATACATTGTAAATAAACATGGTTTTAGGCTATTGTGTTTATGTGGGCCTACTGTATAGGTTAAGCTATTTGTGTTTGTAAGGTAATGTCATTGTAAATGAAAGTAGCCTAGCTAATATTCCAAGACTGGAACCAGGGGGTTTGACACAATAATAGTAGAGTGTAGTCTGGTGTAGTAGTAGTAGAGTGTAGTCTGGTGTAGTAGTAGTAGAGTGTAGTCTGGTGTAGTAGTAGTAGAGTGTTGTCTGGTGTAGTAGTAGTAGTAGTAGAGTGTAGTCTGGTGTAGTAGTAGTAGTAGAGTGTAGTCTGGTGTAGTAGTAGCGTGTAGTCTGGTGTAGTAGTAGTAGTAGAGTGTAGTCTGGTGTAGTAGTAGTAGAGTGTTGTTGTTGTAGTAGTAGTAGTAGATGTAGTAGTAGTAGTAGTAGTAGTAGTATAGTGTAGTGTAGTCTGGTGTAGTTGTAGTAGTAGTAGTAGTAGGTGTAGGTGTAGTAGTAGTAGTATAGTGTAGTCTGGTGTAGTAGTAGTAGTAGTAGTATGTGTAATAGTAGTAGTAGAGTGTAGTCTGGTGTAGTAGTAGTAGGTGTAGTAGTAGTAGTAGAGTGTAGTCTGGTGTAGTAGTAGAAGTAGTAGAGTGTAGTAGTAGTAGTAGTAGAGTGTAGTCTGGTGTAGTAGTAGTAGAGTGTAGTCTGGTGTAGTAGTAGTAGAGTGTAGTCTGGTGTAGTAGTAGTAGTAGAGTGTAGTCTGGTGTAGTAGTAGTAGTAGTAGTAGGTGTAATAGTAGTAGTAGTAGTAGTAGTACAGTGTAGTCTGGTGTAGTAGTAGTAGAGTGTAGTCTGGTGTAGTAGTAGTAGTAGTACAGTGTAGTCTGGTGTAGTAGTAGTAGAGTGTAGTCTGGTGTAGTAGTAGTAGTAGAGTGTAGTCTGGTGTAGTAGTAGTAGTAGTAGTAGGTGTAATAGTAGTAGTAGTAGTAGTAGTACAGTGTAGTCTGGTGTAGTAGTAGTAGTAGAGTGTAGTCTGGTGTAGTAGTAGTAGAGTGTTGTAGTAGTAGTAGTAGTAGTAGTAGTAGTAGTAGTAGTAGAGTGTAGTAGTAGGTGTAGTAGTAGTAGTAGTAGAGTGTAGTCTGGTGTAGTAGTAGAGTAGTAGTAGTAGCAGTGTTGTGCACGAACACGTTCAAAATAACGATGTTCGTGCGTTCGTTCGTTTCACAGGAGAACCGTAACGTAACGAGCCTCTCTTTTAGGGTTAGTTCCTTGTAACTGAACGAGTTCATCCTGAAGCTAGTGAACGACCGAACGAACGGCTAATAATTGCGTTCTTTTTATTATGTTTTGTCCAGTAATGTCCACACAATATTGTGAAACTTCTTGTGTTGCCTGATTTGCAATTTATGCAACTTTCTGGGCGTCACCGGTGAAAATGAGCTCAGAGCACCGACAATTCTAAGGGGGGTACGTTTCCAAATTTGCAACCCGATTCATTACATCATCAACAAGCGCCAACCTGCCCCTTGCCTTGTTGTGTCGCGCAAAGCGCGACTAGCTAGTCCATAAAACGGTCCCATGGATGGCATCCAACTGACGGGGCAAAGTGCGAATATTTAAGTGAGTTGCTCAGATCCTCAGCCTTCATTACAGTTCTCGCCTGTGTTTTGTAATTTGTTGTGTTTTTGAACTGCTGATGCACAAAGGTTCAGGCAGTATAAATAAATGTTGCATATACAGGGTGCCTTTGCTGTATCTCTTGTTTCACTATCTACTGACATATTTCCAGCCGTAATGTCTATTATTCTGTAATGGGCTGTAGCAATTCTGGTGTATGCATTGTATAGCCTAATGGATTAATAAGAGGTGGTTATATTTCAAAAAACATAATGGGATCAGAGCAGCACATTAAAATAACAAGACCAGGAGACCTGGCTCCTGCCAGACCCAGAACACCATTTAAAGACCCTCAGGCCTTTGATGTACCAGCTGTGGGTCATGTTCAGAACATGTGACCTCTCCTCAGTTTTCTCCCTCAAGCTCTACTGTTCTGGGGTGTTATCCACAAAGCATCAGCCATGAGCTGATCACCTCTCTGGCCTGAGCTCCCGTCAGCAGCACAGGTGAAGTCATCTGTTCTCAACAAATTCCACCCAGGGGCCTCATTTATCATTGTGCATACACCCTTTTTCATTTACACCTGATTTTTGTACTTGCTTTTCTCTGCAAATAATGTGATGTATCATGCCAAAACTCAATGGGAAATATTGTTGATGCATTATTTGCGGAGAAAAGCAAGTCCAAAAATCAGGTTTAAATGAAATGGGGTGTATCCACAATGATAAATGAGACCCCAGGTGTGTAGACTAGGGTAGAAAAATCTCACGACAGACAGACCGACAAAGCCTCCTGCCTGACCGGCAAAAAAAGAACTGAACTATTTCATATTTTGGGAATGAACTTAGTTCATAATTTGACATTTTGAACTTGAACTTGAACTAGTTTGTTTTGAAAATTGTGAACTGAACTTTGAACTAGTTCATTTTAAAAAGGAACTTTCCCAACACTGAGTAGTAGTAGTAGTATGTGTAGTAGTTGTCGTAGTAGTAGAGTGTAGTCAAGTGTAGTAGTAGTAGTAGTAGTAGTAGTAACAGGTGTAGTAGTAGTAGTTGTAGTAGAGTGTAATCTGGTGTAGTAGTAGTAGTAGTAGGTGTAGTAGGTGTAATGGTAGTAGTAGAGTGTAGTCTGGTTTAGTAGTAGTAGTAGGTGTAGTAGGTGTAATGGTAGTAGTAGAGTGTAGTCTGGTGTAGTAGTATTAGTAGTAGGTGTAATGGTAGTAGTAGAGTGTAATATGGTGTAGTAGTAGTAGTAGGTGTAGTAGGTGTAATGGTAGTAGTAGAGTGTAGTCTGGTGTAGTAGTAGTGGAGTATAGTTTGGCTGGGTTGACCTGTGTTGCTCCAGAGTGTCGTTGACATAGCCTCTTCCACCTCTCCCCAGGGCGTGGTCTGAGCAAACGGCATTCCAGCACTTTCACCATGTCACTCAGTATGATGTGTGTGCGTGTGTGTGTGCGTATGTGTGTGTGTGTGCGTGTGTGCGCGCGCGCGCTTTCACTTGTTTAGCAAACACGTCCCTTTATTTTTTCCCCTAAAGTGACGTAACCTTGTCTTGAACAGACACACACAGAGTGTCTTACGTCCACATTGAACAACACATAGCAGGGCTGTATAGAATAGCTTGAACACTTGTGTTGGTATGACAGCATCTCATAATCAGGTTCCATCACGTTCATCTTTCTCATGCCTGAACACGCCTGACTGGTCGGACAAAGAGAAAGCTGACTGACATTATTTTGACAACGGGAAAGAAAAGGCCTGGAGAGAGAAAGAGGATACTTAAAGAATAACTGCAACATTTGCAGAGTAAACTAAGCTTATTGCTTTATTGATGGGATTATCAAAACAAACTCCCCACTTGACCCACTCACAACCGAGGCCACACCCTTGACCTTGTGATACCACAGTCGTAAGACTCTGAGATCTTCCATCAGTGACCTTGCCGTTTCTGACCACTTTTGTATTTTTTTTACAGCACTGATACGCAAAGTTGAGACTAGCACACATGAAACGCCTTCTGAACTGCAGCAGCCGATAACTTTGTAATAATGATGAACACAAATAGTGTAACAACCCCTGAAGTGGGGCTTCCACATGTAAATTACCTAGTGACCAATTTTAATGCTGCCCTAGACTCTGTAGCTCCTATGAAATTGAAAAAGATCACGGCCAAACAAAAAGCTCCATGGAGAAATTAGGGGATGAATCAACCTGAGAACCTGTAGGAAAGATGAGCGCACATGGAGGAAGACAAAGCTGCAGGTTCACCATGATATCCTTCAAGAACATCTCTATGCCTTTAACAAGGCTATAGGAAATGCTGGGAGAGGTCATCTCGCAAAATTGATCTCTAAAAATCATAACAATCCCAGGGTGCTTTTTTCAACAGTTGACAGCCTCATAAACCCCGCCCCCTGCACACCTGTCAACATGTTCTCTACTTCCAAATGTGAGCAATTTGTAGCATATTTTAGAGATAAGATAAATGACATTAGGATGTATAATATAGCACTATATAAATAAAGTTTACGTATATCACCTAGGCAAGACCAAATGTTTTGCTTGATGACCCTCCTCCAGTGAGCAGTGGGAGGAGCTTGTTTGCACCGGTTAACACAGAAACGCTGAGCAGAGTGGTGTCACAAGTCATCTACATGCCCTCTTGATCCTATTCCCACCACATGTTTTAAGACTATTTTAACTCTGTCTGAGGACTTTAGCCATCGTTACCTGCTCCCTCAGTACAGGTCTTTTCCTATCAGCTCTTAAAACTGCCCTGGTAAAACCCCTCCTGAAGAAAAACAACCTAGACTCCTCAGTACTCAGTCATTTTAGACCGATTTCCAACTTCCCATATTTAGGTAAAATTCCAGAAAAAAATGTATTCAAACAGTTAAAGGAGTAGTAAAGGGAAAATCATGTTTAGCCCTGTTTTAAGGTTACTTATGATCATATACAATGGTTCAGATCAAAACGTTGACAAAACTAGCACTTTTGAGAAAGTCTGATAATTGCTCTACCACCGTTTAGGTCATACAATGGATGTGGGTGGGCACCTTGAAAAATCATTCAAAAACATGTTAAACTCTCGATTTCAAAGACAAGAAGCTCACCGAGGGGGTAATTGGTGTCTGTTGGTAGAAAGAGAGTGACTGGTAGAGAGGGAGAGTGAGAGGTAGAGAGAGAGTGAGAGGTAGAGAGAGAGTGAGAGGTAGAGAGAGTGAGAGGGAGAGAGAGTGAGTGGTAGAGAGAGTGAGAGGGAGAGAGAGTGAGTGGTAGAGAGGTAGAGGGAGATTGAGAGGTAGAGGGAGATTGAGAGGTAGAGAGAGTGAGAGGTAGAGAGAGAGAGGTAGAGAGAGAGAGAGTGAGTAGTAGAGAGAGAGAGTGAGTGGTAGAGAGGCAGAGAGAGAGTGGCAGAGAGAGAGAGTGGCAGAGAGAGAGGCAGAGAGGGAGTGAGTGGTAGAGAGAGAGTGGTAGAGAGAGAGAGTGGTAGAGAGAGAGTGGTGACGAGAGTGAGTGGTAGAGGCAGAGAGAGAGTGATAGAGAGAGAGAGTGGTAGAGAGAGAGTGAGAGGTAGAGAGAGAGTGAGAGGTAGTGAGAGGTAGAGAGAGTGAGAGAGGTAGAGAGAGTGAGAGAGTGAGAGGTAGAGAGAGAGTGAGAGGTAGAGAGAGAGTGAGAGGTAGTGAGAGGTAGAGAGAGTGAGAGAGGTAGAGAGAGTGAGAGAGTGAGAGGTAGAGAGAGAGTGAGAGGTAGAGAGAGAGTGAGAGGTAGAGAGAGAGTGAAGTAGAGAGAGAGTGAGAGGTAGAGAGAGGGAGTGAGTGGTAGAGAGAGAGTGAGAGGTAGTGAGAGGTAGAGAGAGTGAGAGAGGTAGAGAGAGTGAGAGAGTGAGAGGTAGAGAGAGAGTGAGAGGTAGAGAGAGAGTGAGAGGTAGTGAGAGGTAGAGAGAGTGAGAGAGGTAGAGAGAGAGTGAGAGGTAGAGAGAGTGAGAGAGGTAGAGAGAGTGAGAGAGTGAGAGGTAGAGAGAGAGTGAGAGGTAGAGAGAGGGAGTGAGAGGTAGAGAGTGAGAGGTAGAGAGAGGGAGTGAGTGGTAGAGAGGTAGAAGGGTCATTCAGACAGACTTGTTAAGACGTAGTACTTGCGCCAATCGTACGTTTTGCCGTTGGTCTAAATTGAACAGACACAAATTGGTGTAACAGATTCCCCCCCTCGTTCCGTCTTTTGAGGTCGGTTTCAGTGGGAGTCTCCAGATTTGTAACCTTTTCTCCCGCTGTGTGTGTGTTCTCCCGCTGTGTGTGTGTGTGTGTGTGTGTGTGTGTGTGTGTGTGTGTGTGTGCGTGCAGGCGTTTTGAGCTTTTCTTGTATACTGTATTTGTTTAGCGTTGATTATGAAGCCAGACATGGCTCTTGGCAGTGAGAGAGAGAGGGGGTTTCAAAATGGAGGAATAAAAAGGATGTGACATTTGATTGGCTGAGTGTCTCCAGGCAACATGGCCGGGCGCTCTGAGTCTCCATGACATTTACTGTGGAGTTGAATATGATGATGATGATAGAACCATGCTCTCCCCTTTATGGCTGGGTGGCTCAAAATGGCTCCCTTCCCCTCATTTGCTGTGTGTGTGTGTGTGTGTGTGTGTGGATCAGTTTGCACAGGTGTGTTTGAGTATAGATCAGTAGGTATAGCTGCGTGTGTAGATTAGTAGGTAAAGGTGTGTGTGTCCGTGTGTGTGTGTGTCCGTGTGTGAGTGAGTGTGTGTGTGTGTGTGTTAACCGTGTTTCCTCTGTCTCTGTGCAGTGATAGCTGACACCCTCAGCGTGTCTGTGGAGGAGCCCCAGGCCGTGGTCCAGGAGGGAGGGGACATCAAGCTGTCCTGCACCGTCAAGCGCCAGCTGTCCCTCCCCACCTACCTGTCCGTCACCTGGGCCATCAGGAGAGGAGCCGGCCCACCGGAGGAGATCCTGACCTTCGGCCCGGAGGGGGGCGTGGCCACCGGGGCCGGCTCCGCCCAGCGCTACGCGGACGGAGGGATCCGATTGGTTCCTCGCGGAGGCGGGGCGTTCGGTCTGGTGGTTTCCGGGGCGACGGCCTCGGACGCGGGGACGTACACGTGCACGGGGAGGGAGTGGACGACGGAGGGCGGGGCGTGGACGCGCATCGCAGAGAAGAGCGCGGACATGGGCGCCGTGAGCGTCACGCCGACAGGTGAGGGGGAAGCGGGGGGACAGACGCATAGAGAAGATGTCTGGGTACTAGAATGGTTAGTCTGAGGCCCTTTCTTTACCATAACAATGTGTGTGTGCGTGTGTGTGTGCGTGTGTGTGCGTGTGAGTGTGTGTGTGTGCGGGTGTGTGTGTGTGAGTGTGTGTGTGAGTGTGTGTGAGAGTGTGTGTGTGTGTGTGTGCGTACGCGTGCGTGTGCTCAAGTGGCCCTTGACCCAGAGCTGTATCTCACCCTTTTATACCCTCTCTCCTGTCCTGCCAGTCTCCCACCCAGGAGGCCCCTCTCACACACACACACACACACACTCACGCACACACACTCTAACTCTCACGCACACACACACACACACACACACACACACACACTGGTTGTGCTGCTGTTGCCGGGGACAGTCTCTTGGTTACCACATCTTAAACAGTGCTGTGTGGCTGGTAATTAAAATGGGGGATGAGATGTTGGAGAGCAGCTCTGGAGAGGGAGGGAGGAGAGAGGGAGGGAGGAGAGAGGGAGATGAGGAGAGAAAGAAAGAGGGAGATTGAAGCATCAGAGACAGAGAGAGATTGAAGAGGCAGAGAGACGGTATGGAATGAGACCTTCCTAAGCTTCAGTATCCAAGTCCAGTGTATCCAGGACGCCAGTGTTGACAGTCTGAAGTAAAGAGGATTGGAGACGTCAAACAGAGCTGTCAGGGTTCTCTTCTACAAACTCTACATACTAGCCTCCAAGAAGAAACTATTACAAACACTACATACTAGCCTCCAAGAAGAAACTATTACAAACGCTACATACTAGCCTCCACGAAGAAACTATTACAAACACGACATACTAGCCTCCAAGAAGAAACTATTACAAACACTACATACTAGCCTCCACGAAGAAACTATTACAAACACTACATACTAGCCTCCAAGAAGAAACTATTACAAACGCTACATACTAGCCTCCACGAAGAAACTATTACAAACACGACATACTAGCCTCCAAGAAGAAACTATTACAAACACTACATACTAGCCTCCACGAAGAAACTATTACAAACACTACATACTAGCCTCCACGAAGAAACTATTACAAACACTACATACTAGCCTCCACGAAGAAACTATTACAAACACTACATACTAGCCTCCACAAAGAAACTATTACAAACACGACATACTAGCCTCCAAGAACAATACTATTACAAACACTACATACTAGCCTCCAAGAAGAAACTATTACAAACACTACATACTAGCCTCCAAGAAGAAACTATTACAAACACTACACACTAGCCTCCAAGAAGAAACTATTACAAACACTACATACTAGCCTCCAAGAACAATACTATTACAAACACTACATACTAGCCTCCAAGAACAATACTATTACAAACACTACATACTAGCCTCCACGAAGAAACTATTACAAACACTACATACTAGCCTCCAAGAACAATACTATTACAAACACTACATACTAGCCTCCAAGAACAATACTATTACAAACACGACATACTAGCCTCCAAGAACAATACTATTACAAACACTACATACTAGCCTCCAAGAACAATACTATTACAAACACTACATACTAGCCTCCAAGAACAATACTATTACAAACACTACATACTAGCCTCCAAGAACAATACTATTACAAACACTACATACTAGCCTCCAAGAAGAAACTATTACAAACACTACATACTAGCCTCCAAGAACAATACTATTACAAACACTACATACTAGCCTCCAAGAACAATACTATTACAAACACGACATACTAGCCTCCAAGAACAATACTATTACAAACACTACATACTAGCCTCCAAGAACAATACTATTACAAACACTACATACTAGCCTCCAAGAACAATACTATTACAAACACTACATACTAGCCTCCAAGAACAATACTATTACAAACACTACATACTAGCCTCCAAGAACAATACTATTACAAACTAGGGATGCACGATATATCGGCAATCATATCAGTATCGGACGATGTTAGTCATTTTTTAATATATCGGTATCGGCCTGATGTGCAAAACAGGGCCGATTTGTGAACAGCCGATAATTATTTCTGTCTAGCTGCTGTCGTGTGTTGTTTTTGAGAGGAAACAATGTGGTAATGCTATTATTTATCGGCTTTTCCAAATGTTTTGGAAATAGACGGTGTTTCCATGTGTTTTTCAGTATGTACTGTATAACATTTGATTATCGTAGAAACTTCATAACAAACAGATCATATCGACATCGGTAAATATCGGTTATCGGCCATGACAGCAATGTTAATATCTAATATCGGTATCGGCCAAAATGTTCATATCGGTGCATCCCCATTACAAACACTACATACTAGCCTCCAAGAAGAAACCAGCCTATTATTACATACACATTCTTTTATATATTGCAACATTTCTAGATGTTTTCTATTGGCTTTTTAATGCATCATAATTACTGTTTTGTACCTTTGGGAGAACTCACTGTTGTCTTTTGATCGTACAATTTTAATGTTTTTATTGGATTTTGAATCCCCTCTCCTGTCTTCACTGGGTAGATCTCTTCCTTATTCATTCCGGTCTTCACACAACGTTCTCTTTCTCTGTCTCCTTCTCTGATTGGTTCTCTTCCTCTGTCTCTGATTGTTTCTTTTTCTCTGTCTCCTTCTCTGATTGGTGATTTTCCTCTGTCTCCTCTGATTGGTTCTCTTCCTCTGTCTCCTTCTCTGATTGGTTCTCTGCAGACCCACAGGTTGTGTAGGCGTTAATTTAATACACTGATTTCTCCCGGTCCACTTTATTGAAAATATCCATCATTTCCTGATGAAGAAGTTGCCTGATGAAGACCTGAGGGTCCAAACGTTTTCAATAAAGTGAACCGGGAGAAATCAGTGTGCGGATCTTTCCTCTCTTCTCACGTATGTACTCTGAGATCCAGCACCTGGCCTACTAAGGTTGGATCTTCTCATGTATGTACTCTGAGATCCAGCACCTGGCCTACTAAGGTTGGATGTGCACACAGCTCTTTTGCCTTTTTGTTAATTTAATACAAACGGAAAGAAATCGGTGAATCAAGTGCTTAACTTTCTCCTTGAATCAGACGTGTTAACGCAGGCCTGAAACAGACAACCTCAGTAGGAAGAGCCAGGTCTTGGATGGAGGATGATTAGACCTTCGATTGTGTGATTCCAATTGTGTGATTCCAACTGTCTCCATGTTGTCTTCCCTCCCAGGCGAGTCCCTGTCTGTCTCCGCCCTCTCCAACGCCACCCTCAACGCGGACGACATGCTGACGCTGTCCTGCCTGGTGTCCTCGTCCGGCCTGGCCTCGCTGGGCCTGGAGGTGGCCTGGCTGCTGGACGGCCGCGCCGTGGTCAGCCTGGACCACAACGGGGTGGTCTCAAACGGGTCTGCGCTGGTGGGGCTGGAGCGTGCGGGGCCGGGGGACTTCAGGCTGGTGGTGAGGGGGGTGGGGGGGGCGGACGCGGGGCTGTACTCCTGCAGGGTGCGGGCTTGGGTCCAGAGCGGAGGGGCAGGGTGGACCAGCGCTGCGGAGAAGACGTCCAACGCCGTATGGGTGCAGGTGGTCCAGACAGGTGAGACACACCAGCCCGACACGGAAAGAACACACTTCCTGTTTGGATTGTAGGAAAGTATGCAACCAAGGTCAACAGTGTTTTGGGTATTATATCTCAACTGAGTCATGCTCGTTAGTCAGATGAAGTCTTTTAAGTGAACCACTGAAGCAGATCACTACAGCGTCTACATGGACATCATCACTGAAGATTCCGTTAATTGCACCAGGTCATTACTGATGCTGGTTTGACACACACACACACACACACTCTAACCCGAACCCATTTTAGTTAGCTAGTCTAACTCTAAGTTAGGCATTTTGCTGACCTCTACTCTCACTGTGAAGAGGATTCTTGCCCGCGTCGGAACTCGTGTGTGTGTGCGCGCGCGTGTGTGTGTGTGTGGGGGGGGGGGGGGGTGTACTGTAGGAGCCTGTGTGTGGCGTAGGGGCCTGTGACCTGAGCTGACGCTGGTTCTTTAAGAGCCATGGTGTCACATACGTGACCCACCCCCCGTCCATCACCGTGGGGGTCACATACACCACCCCCCGTCCATCACCGTGGGGGTCAGTGGGTGGTCTTCAGAGAGATCTGGAGTCTGTCTGGATCTCCACACCAGCAGGTCGTAGACTAACATATAGAGATTATTACAATCCTAGATACTATGTGTTAAACATGCTGTGCCCTGGGATGGAAGATGATATAAGTACGTATTGGTACGCTGTCCCTTTTAAATAAATAAATGAAAATAATAAGATAGTGGAGGAATAGCTTGAGGTGTCAGACATTTCTCTTCATATTTCCTCACTGACATAAACACATCTGGTCCTCAGGGTCCATGTCTCTCACTTCTACGCGCCTGAGCCCTTGTCAACAGACGAGCCAGACATAGATTAGATTTAAGTTAGATTTAGGTTAGACTTAGATTAGATTTAGGTTAGACTTAGATTAGACTTGGTTTAGATTTAGGTTAGACTTAGATTAGATTTAGGTTAGACTTAGATTAGACTTGGGTTAGATTTAGGTTAGAATTAGATTAGACTTAGGTTAGACTTGGACATGTAAAGGATGTTCAGATTCAGCTGTAGATGCCTAGAGAGGACTGAACACTGCGGTCCTTCAGGTGACTTAGCACTGTGGGCCTTTAAGTGATGTGCTGCGTTTGGCTGGAAATAGCAGCGTAGCTCCCAGGGTTAGCGTTAGCTCATTAGCAGTACCCAGCCATGTGTGAGTCGGGGAAGGTAATGAGTTCAGCCCCGGGGCTTAAACACACCGGGCCACAGTATGACTGCAGTCTGTTCCCCGGGACGACACAAACACGGCCGCACAGATACTGTATGGACGTAACACGCACACACTCACGCACACTCATATATTTCAGACGCTTGGTCGTAAAAAAAAACACAACAACATGGAGGTATGGAATGTGCGCCCCCAGGCCGTAGTGAACAGTAGGAGTTCCCTCCATGACCACACGGTTAGAGACGGAGGTATGGAGGCTGTTTAGAGAGGGAGGTATGGAGGCTGGTTAGAGAGGGAGGTATGGAGGCTGCTTAGAGAGGGAGGTATGGAGGCTGGTTAGTGAGGGAGGTATGGAGGCTGGTTAGAGAGGGAGGTTTGGAGGCTGCTTAGAGAGGGAGGTATGGAGGCTGCTTAGAGAGGGAGGTATGGAGGCTGGTTAGAGAGGGGGGTATGGAGGCTGGTTAGAGAGGGAGGTATGGAGGCTGGTTAGAGAGGGAGGTATGGAGGCTGGTTAGAGAGGGAGGTATGGAGGCTGGTTAGAGAGGGAGGTATGGAGGCTGGTTAGAGAGGGAGGTATGGAGGCTGGTTAGAGAGGGGGGTATGGAGGCTGGTTAGAGAGGGAGGTATGGAGGCTGGTTAGAGAGGGGGGTATGGAGGCTGGTTAGAGAGGGAGGTATGGAGGCTGGTTAGAGAGGGAGGTATGGAGGCTGGTTAGAGAGGGAGGTATGGAGGCTGGTTAGAGAGGGAGGTATGGAGGCTGGTTAGAGAGGGAGGTATGGAGGCTGGTTAGTGAGGGTGGTATGGAGGCTGGTTAGAGACGGAGGTATGGAGGCTGTTTAGAGGGAGGTATGGAGGCTGTTTAGAGACGGAGGTATGGAGGCTGGTTAGAGAGGGAGGTATGGAGGCTGGTTAGAGAGGGAGGTATGGAGGCTGTTTATAGACGGCGGTATGGAGGCTGGTTAGAGAGGGAGGTATGGAGGCTGTTTAGAGACGGAGGTATGGAGGCTGGTTAGAGAGGGAGGTATGGAGGCTGCTTAGAGAGGGAGGTATGGAGGCTGGTTAGAGAGGGGGGTATGGAGGCTGCTTAGAGAGGGAGGTATGGAGGCTGGTTAGAGACGGAGGTATGGAGGTTGTTTAGAGAGGGAGGTATGGAGGCTGGTTAGAGAGGGAGGTATGGAGGCTGGTTAGAGACGGAGGTATGGAGGCTGGTTAGAGAGGGCGGTATGGAGGCTGGTTAGAGAGGGAGGTATGGAGGCTGGTTAGAGAGGGAGGTATGGAGGCTGGTTAGAGAGGGAGGTATGGAGGCTGGTTAGAGAGGGCGGCTGGTTAGAGAGGGCGCTGTGGACACCGGCGTGTTTTCTCAGTGTTCGTCCCCCCAGGGCAGAGTAGCGTGAGAGAGCGGCCAGCTCCAAGGACACACATCAATGGATGAGGAACTCAGTGCCTAAAAAAGGATTTGCTTACACACACACACACACACACTATATATATCTCTCTCTCTCACTCTCTCTCTCTCTCTCTTTCTCTCTCACATACACACACACACCATTCATATTCAAAGCCAAATCCCGTTGGAGTCCAACCCAGCCATGTATAGTTGTCTCTCACAGTTCCCTGGCCTGAGGAAACATATCAGACGTCAGCTGTAGTTTCCTGGATCTTGTAAACACATCTGTGTAACAGCAGGGAACCTTGTAAATAGGAGTGTGTTAGTGCTGTCTCTCTGGAGTGTGTTAGTATCTCACCTCAGGACTGTGTTAGTGCTGTCTCTCTGGAGTGTGTTAGTATCTCACCTCAGGACTGTGTTAGTGCTGTCTCTCTGGAGTGTGTTAGTGCTGTCTCTCTGGAGTGTGTTAGTGCTGTCTCTCAGGAGTGTGTTAGTGCTGTCTCTCTGGAGTGTGTTAGTATCTCACCTCAGGAGTGTGTTAGTGCTGTCTCTCTGGAGTGTGTTAGTATCTCACCTCAGGAGTGTGTTAGTGCTGTCTCTCTGGAGTGTGTTAGTATCTCACCTCAGGAGTGTGTTAGTGCTGTCTCTCTGGAGTGTGTTAGTATCTCACCTCAGGAGTGTGTTAGTGCTGTCTCTCTGGAGTGTGTTAGTATCTCACCTCAGGACTGTGTTAGTGCTGTCTCTCTGGAGTGTGTTAGTATCTCACCTCAGGACTGTGTTAGTGCTGTCTCTCTGGAGTGTGTTAGTATCTCACCTCAGGACTGTGTTAGTGCTGTCTCTCTGGAGTGTGTTAGTATCTCACCTCAGGACTGTGTTAGTGCTGTCTCTCTGGAGTGTGTTAGTATCTCACCTCAGGACTGTGTTAGTGCTGTCTCTCAGGACTGTGTTAGTATCTCACCTCAGGACTGTGTTAGTATCTAACCTCAGGACTGTGTTAGTATCTCACCTCAGGACTGTGTTAGTATCTCACCTCAGGACTGTGTTAGTATCTCACCTCAGGACTGTGTTAGTATCTAACCTCAGGACTGTTAGTATCTCACCTCAGGACTGTGTTAGTATCTAACCTCAGGACTGTTAGTATCTCACCTCAGGACTGTGTTAGTATCTCACCTCAGGACTGTGTTAGTATCTAACCTCAGGACTGTTAGTATCTCACCTCAGGACTGTGTTAGTATCTAACCTCAGGACTGTGTTAGTATCTCACCTCAGGACTGTGTTAGTATCTCACCTCAGGACTGTGTTAGTATCTCACCTCAGGACCGTGTTAGTATCTAACCTCAGGACTGTGTTAGTATATATAGTATATATAGTAGGAGTGTGCCGAGAGCCCACTATTTGTATTTGACAGCTAATTATTCGTATTCGTATTCGGACGAAACCGGAAGTGGGTGGGGAGCCATAGCTGCATTCACTCCCATGTATTTCCAAACGCGAAAACAACGGCAGTGAAAAACAGTCTGGTAATGATGAGTTTGTAATCCTGATAGTGTATTCAGCCTGTTATTTTGACTATTTTGGTTCTTGAAGTGGTGTTTTTACAGTGAACTTTTAACATTGAAGTCAACGGGCACTTCCGCATCCGCACCCCTCATTACGTCAGACTGACCTGAGGTGAATAAGGCGAATAGCCTACTCAAGTTTCAACAGTGCTTAAACCATGGGTAAGAAGGGTATTGTAGTGAAATTATTCTTATTATTTTTTAAATCTGTTTAAATAGTTTATTATTGTTATATCAGAGATAAGGACTTTGATTATAGCCTATCCTAGGCCTACACTAGACTCCTCTGTTGTGCTGATAACTGAACGGCATGGATCAAACATTTGATCAGTTGTGTTTCAGTTGTTAACATGGGCGATTTTATAGGGGGAGCGGGGGGGGCAAGTGCCCCCCCTCATTGGCCAGCCCAACTCTGCTCAAATTATTATTTTTTTTAAAGAAGATTAACATAATTATTAAATACATAATTGTGGTTTGTACCAGTTTGTGTTAGGTCATCATTAATTTTAAAAGTGTATTTATTACTTAAACTAGGCTACCTTAAAAAATAAAATCATAATCCACCAATGGCACAACTCGTCCATCGACCTCAACTATTTCCGGTTTGATCTGTTACCGCAGAAAAAAAGAGATCTGACTGTACTGCTCAGTGCTCAACAAGCTACAACTAGCCAACCTGCTCACAATGGTGAAAAGAGCTTTAAAAACAATTGACCACTTATTCATAAAAAAAGAAAATAAAACTGGCAATGCTAATGAATAAGCTACCACTCGACTCCACTTTTCATGGAATTCAACGATTATTGCGGTGAAAATGCAACCTTTCTAAAATAGGCGCATAATCTGCCCCTTTTGGCATTAAATCACGCGATGGCATGATCACGTGCGGGGAACATAGGACCCGGGGAACATCCCTTTTTTGGGGGGAACATAGGACCCGGGGAACATCCCTTTTTTGGGGGGAACATAGGACCCGGGGAACATCCCTTTTTGGGGGGGGACATAGGACCCGGGGAACATAGGACCCGGGGAATATAGGGATGACCCCCACTAGCAACATCACCATTGGCGAGGAAGCTAGCACTAGCAGGCAGTTTGATGTTGGGTATGGCCTAGTGCTCGGTCATAATGCCACATGCTCATGGTGTCTAGATGAAGTTTGAAACGTTGTGCATATTGAATTGTCATACGGATTTCTTATTAGCATACTGTTCACAACTGGCATTCTTTGTAAATAGATGGGATGGCAGAACTGTTTTTTTTTTTCTCACGTCAAAATGTTGCCCCCCCCTACTCTCAGAGGGTAAAATCGCCTATGGTTGTTAAAATATACTTTCATAATTATTTCATATTTCAAAATCGTCGGATATTATATAGGCAAGTGAGAGGCTGAGCATGCGTAACTGAAATAGCTAGCGTTAGCTAGATATACTACACTGAGCTAACAAGCTAGCTACCGGTCCTGCTCTGCTCAAACAAATGCTACAGTTCACATAGGCTATTGCAGCAGGTAGGCTACGACAAGAAAACAAAATCCAATAACTGTCTCAATAAACCAGTTAACTAGGGACAAAATCCCTCGGTGCTGCTTACGTTCGTTGCCTTCCTACTATCTGGCTCCTCAGCGCGCTCCAAACTTTCTCTCCCTCTCTGCGTTGTCTAGACGTCTAGTCTCTCTTTCTCTCCCTCTCTGCGTTGTCTAGACGTCTAGTCTCTCTTTCTCTCCCTCTCTGCGTTGTCTAGACGTCTAGTCTCTCTTTCTCTCCCTCTCTGCGTTGTCTAGACGTCTAGTCTCTCTTTCTCTCCCTCTCTGCGTTGTCTAGACGTCTAGTCTCTCTTTCTCTCCCTCTCTGCGTTGTCTAGACGTCTAGTCTCTCTTTCTCTCCCTCTCTGCGTTGTCTAGACGTCTAGACAGACAGCAGGTGCGAGACTGCAAGCGCGTGCGCCTCTGTCTCTCTCCCTCGTCGTGTCATGTCAACAAGCAGACAGAACGTGCGCGTATCGCTCGCTCACACAGTATTTGACTGTTCTCCCCCCATCCGAATATTTTTAGCAATATTCGTACGAATTTACTATTCGGGAAAAAGCTACTATTTGTGCTCATCCAAATACCGTATTATTCGTATTAGGGAACACTTTAATTGTTTGAAAATGTGTAGAGAGGGAAGGATGAGGGGAGAGAGAATGAGGAAGTTGAGGCAAGGGTTATTAGGCAGTTCACTGACTCTGTCATATCTAGTTCACTGACTCTCTTAGTCATATCTAGTTCACTGACTCTCCCTCTCTCTCTCTCTCTCTCTCTCTCTCTCTCTCTCACACACACACACATACACACCCTCCAGTGGAACCAGACACAGCACTGGCCAGAACCAATTGGCAGGGAAGCACTCTCCCTCCCTCCCTTTCTCTCTCTAGATAAAACACCTTTCTCTCCAGACAGAACACCTGCTGGACTCTGCTCTGTTTGGCTTGAATGGCCAACATCTGCGTGTGTGTATGTGCGTGTGTGTGCGCGCGTGTGTGTAACATTCAAGTAGTTGTACAGCGTCAGTTGTTGTCTATAGGTAAGAGTCAATTGTTATTGTCTGTCGTGTGGGCAAGGAGTTCAAGTGTTGTCAGGTGTTGGTTCAAGTGATCTATGTTTATAGAGATGTAACTACATGATCTTTAAGTCTTTTTAGCGGAGACTCCTTTCCAGAGCAGCTAACATGGCGCATGGTTAGGTATTATTCCAGGTCAGTCGTTACGTTGGTAAAAGACCGAGTGTGAGTAGGGATTGAGCTCAGCGCTCCCCTCGTCCCAGACCAAACCCTGGGTCACGCCTTTTATGTCCTGTAGTAAAACACAGTGACTCATCGGGTTCCTGGCCAAAGTCCACGGCTGTCGATGTGTGCCACGCTCTTTTTCCTTCCCAGGAGACGAGGTTGGGTCAATAGTTCCCATTGTTGCCCCACAGCACATGTCAATCATTCAGTGTTTCTCTCTTTTACTTCCTCAGAGAACTCTTTAAGCAAGGTTCCTCTTGTTTCCATCCTAGTTTGCTGGACAAACAACTGATCACCTGACACTGTAAGCACCTGGTCCATACAATAACAACAACTGATCACTCGACAAGTTGAGCACCTTCACCTTGTCTATACTGTAGACAAGTTGATCGCGTGAACCAACACCTGACAACACTTGAACAATTGAACACCTTGCCTATATGATAGACAATAACAATTGACTCTTGTCTATACAATAGACAACAACTGACAGATTTAATTCCACTGCCTATATCAAGGACATAGTCACCCATGATTGGATGGGACATGTAGATGAGGATCAAACTGATAGAATTGACAGACTATGGATAGTATATTGCCAGTTTGGGAACCTTTTAAATGTCTAGCTGAGTACCTTAAAGAGGAACTGATTAGCACTGATAAGATACTGTAAGGACAAGCAGTGAAAATAATTCTAATGTACCTGTAACCGTGGAATTGAACCGTGTACGCTTCTATCACGGTTTCCAGGGACATGCACAGATAGACACGAGCTGCTGCTAGAGCACCTGCCCTTTGCCCTCTGGACAAGGCAAGTGCCCTTTTGAAAGTTACTTTTTTTTTCTTCTTTTTTTTTTAACAGTGTAGGCCTACTGTATGTGGCCCATGGTGACATCGATCGATTCTCGATTAAAAGCGTGTAATAAAAATGCCCCAAAATGCGTTGTAATTTTTGCCCTAGAGTAACCCTGAGTAGCCCGAGAGTAGCTTTAGAATAACCCTAGATTAACCCTAGAGTAATCTAGAGTAAACCTAGAGTAATCTAGAGTAAACCTAGAGTAACACTAGAGTAACACTAGAGTAACACTAGAGTAACACTAGAGTAAACCAAGAGTAAACCAAGAGTAAACCAAGAGTAAACCTAGAGTAAACCTAGAGTAACCCTAGAGTAACCCTAGAGTAACCCTAGAGTAACCCTAGAGTAACCCTAGAGTAACCTAGAGTAACCCTAGAGTAATCCTAGAGTAACCCTAGAGTAATCTAGAGTAACCCTAGAGTAACCCTAGAGTAACCCTAGAGTAATCTAGAGTAACCCTAAAGGGGCGTTGAATGTTTTGTTTTGATTCTCCACTCCAAGAAGGGATGAAGAAAGAGGGAGGGCTGGTCCTTCACATTGGAGATGTTAGCAGTGGCTCTGATTGGTAGCGTCGGTTTTCGGCGGAGATGTCAATGGAGATGTCTCCAGACTTTCTGAGACTGAGATCTCCAGTCTGGCATCGCGAGACGAGCCCTGGAGTAGCTCTAGGTGCAGATGACAGTCAGGGCTGATCAGTGAAGACTGATTCTAGTGTGGATAGTGATGGTGTCAGCCTTAGAGAACACTGATCCTACATCAGTATTTAGAGGTTTTTTCTTCCGTATTCTCCCATAGAGAAATGGACCACATTTCTGTCTGTATCTGTCACATAACAAAAAAAAAGCTATGAACAGTTTTTAATGCTCATGAAAGGCTCAAGTCTTCAGAAAGTGTGGGAGTATGTGCCTATTCTATTTTTAAACTGTGTGTGTGTGTGTGCATGTGTTTGTGCGTATGTGTGCGTGTGGATCCTCCACAAAGGAAGGATTTTCACAGAAGTGTGTTTGTGTATGTGCGCTTGTGTGTATATATGCGTGCATTTGTGTGTTTGTGTATGTGCGCGTGTGTGTGTATGTGCGTGCATTTGTGTGTGTGTGTGTGTGTGTGTGTAACCCCCCGCACACACACACTTACTAACCCTATGCAGCAGATGGTGACAATGCATGATTCATCCCCTGTGACGTCCAAGTGACACACCGCAAACCCACCTTTTTACACATACACACACACACACACACAGATGGAGCTAATTGAGGGCCAAGGTGTGTGTGTGTGTGTGTGTGTGTGTGTGTGTGTGTGTGTGTGTGTGTGTGTGTGTGTGTGTGTGTGTGTGTATGCGTGTGTGTGTATGCGTGTGTGTGTATGCGTGTGTGTGTGTGTGTGTTTTTCTGTCAAGTGGAGCGTGAAGGGCCAATCTGTAGACTGGAGGTCTGACTGAGTCTCTGGCCTCCTAAATCCTGTAGCTATGGAGAGATAACACACACCCCTATCACAGG